>NC_056733.1:1609096698-1609779619 GCF_019279795.1 Protopterus annectens | reverse complement strand
TTTTTTATATATATATATATATATATATATTATTTTATTTTGTTTTATTTTACACTTGTTAACCGGGCTAGTCTGGCTGGATACATGTCCATTTTCAGCAGAGGCCCGAGGAGAAAAGCTCCACTATCATACTATAACTTTTCAGATTAAAAAGATACCATTAATAAAAATAACAATCAATCAAACAATAAAACAATCAAAACATGACAAAAGAAAAGCAAAGTAAAATAGAATATACAGTATTACCGGGCTTGAGTGTATATATATATATATATATGTATGTATGTGTGTATATGTGTGTGTGTGTGTGTGTGTGTGTGTGTGTGTATATATATATATATATATATATCTGGTTCCCGAAATCAGTCCTTTCGCGACACTCAGGAATATTCGTCCCGCAGAGGGGGACAAGACCGACGCTGTCCCAGAGGCATAGGGGGGTCCCAGAAACTTCGGGTCTAGGGAACCTTTTTCCGACAGACCCGTACAGCAACCCTGAGCGGTTGCCCGGCTGCTGTACTGTGGAGGCAGACGGGGAAAGATTTTCCTTACATTCATCGACATGGGAGTCCATTATTGCAGACCGCTGGGTGTTAAACATCATATCCAGAGGATTTTCTATCCCCTTCATTTCATGTCCCATAACTGCAGCACGCCTTCCTGATGTTCTACCCGCTCACTGGGAGGCTACAACCTTAGGGGTTTCGAAGCTGCTACAAAAACGAGCCATCGAGCCAATCCCCTCAGATCAGTCCGAGTCAGGCATCTACTCCGGGTTCTTTTTAGTGCCAAAGAAGGCTGGGGACCTCAGGCCCATTCTGGACCTGTCTATCCGCAACCTGTCTGTAGTGAAACAAAAATTCCGGATGGTCACTCTACAGCCCATTCTACCGTTTCTGAGAGAATGCGACTGGATGTGCTCGTTAGACCTCCAGGACGCTTACTATCATATCAGGGTCCACAGGAGCTCCAGAAGGTTTCTACGCTTCCAACTAGGGGCCAGTCACTTTCATTTCAGAGCCCTACCTTTTGGTCTCACCACAGCCCCCAGGGTGTTCATCAAGGTTATGGCGGTCGTAGCAGCTCACCTGAGACTTCAGGGCATTCAGGTATTCCCCTTCCTAGACGACTGGCTCTTCTCTGCATCCACCATACGTCTCTTGTGTTAGGCCCTGCACTACTTCCTGGGTCTGGCTCACAAGTTAGGCATCACGATCAATATCAACAAGTCCCACCTGGCTCCGGTTCAGATCATAGACTTCATCGGGGCACGGTTGGATTCGATTCAGTCAAAGATTTTTCTCACCCTGGAAAGGATAGAAAATCTCAGACTCCATGTATCTGCTAACTTGGCTCACTCGGTAGTCACAGCAGCCGATGTTCTCAGGGCCCTGGGTTTGATGGCAGCTGCAGTCTCTATCTTCCCTCTTGCACGTCTTCACATGAGAATCCTTCAGTGGAATCTAGCAGTTCAATGGTCCTGGCTAGACCTTCCGATGAATTTCCACATCAATCGGACATACAGAACGTCACTCCACTGGTGGCTTCAATCAGCGGACATTTTCGCGGGGAGCAGCTTTCTCACCCTTCCAGCTCAAGCCACGGTGATTACGGACTCTTCCCAGCTCGGGTGGGGGGGCACTTCCTGGGAAGAATGGTCTAGGGCACATGGTCCCCTCCAGAAACCAAGCTACACATTAATGTCCTGGAGATGAGTGCAGTGCTTTTAGCGTTGAGAGCCTTCCACCCTGTCCTAACTCCGGGGATGGTAGCCATTCAGTCAGACAGCATGTCGGTAGTCTGGTATATAAACAGGGAGGGACCGATCCTACCCTGATTGTCGCGAGGCCATGAGGGTTTGGGAGTGTTCTATATCCACCAGCCGGTTTCTCATAGCAAAGCACATTCCAGGACGCTCCAACATTCCAGCGGACAGTCTCAACAGGTCAATTCTTCTGCCTTACGAGTGGTCTCTGAAACCATCAGTGGTGGAGAAGATCTTCCGTGTTTGGGGTCAACCTTGCTGCAATCTCTTTGCATCTCCTTCCAACGCGAAGTGCAGCAACTTCTTCGCCCTGAACCCTCCTCTGGGGGATGTCCCCTGGGACGCTGTAGTCCATGCTTGGTCTCCCGGGCTACTGTATGCTTATCCCCTGTTACTTCTTATTCCGAATTTCCTTCAGAGAGCTTGCTGGCTGCAGTGCAAAGTCATTCTCATAGCTCCCTTCTGGCTGCGTTGTGTAGTTTCCCTTCCTATGGTCTCACCTGTTGGCTCCTCCATGGACTCTAGATCCATGCCCGGATCTGATTTTTTACCCGTCGGGCTTGCCCTTGCCCAACCTGGACAGTCTCAAGCTGACGGCGTGGCTGCTCCAGTTCCCATCATCAGGACTCCCGGACTTTCATCCCCTGTTAAGATTATTCTGGTAGCTTCTCTTAAATCCTCCACTAGGAAACTCTACAATAGCAAGTGGAGATCTTTTTGCATTTGGGCCTCTCAGAGCAGTCTGAACCCGTTTACAGCCCCCGTTCCGGTCATACTGGATTTTCTGGCCGATCTTTTTCCATCAGGCGCAAATGCTTCTACCATCAAGGTTCAGTTGGCTGCCATCTCTAATTTTCATGTGGGTGAAAGTAAGGTTGCTCTGGCTTCTGCCAAATTGTGTAAAGCTTTCCTGAAGGGCACTTTTTTATTGCGACCACCAGTTAAAGAAACGGTGCCCTCCTGGGATCTGACTTTTAGTCCTTCAGGCCTTGACCTCTCCTCCCCTTCAAGCCAGCAGGTTCAGTTCCAATGAAGTTTTTGTCGTGGAAGACAGCCTTCTTAGTTGCCATCACTTCAGCCAAGAGAGTTTCAGAGTTGCAGGCCTTATCCTTCTTGCCCCCCTATTTGGTTTTTCAGAAGGATAGGGTTTCGCTGCGTACACACCCTTCCTTTCTTCCCAAGGTGTCCTCAGCAGCCAATATTAATTGGTCTATAAATTTGCCAGTCTTCTTCCCAAATTTCCAAAGTAGAGGTGAATGTAAGCTTCATTTATTGGATGTCCATAGACAGCTTCGTTTTTACCTCCATAGGACTAAACCCTTCCGGAAGTCGGATCAATTGTTTGTCTCTTTTTCTAAACCATTTTTGGGCAAAGCAGTCTCAAAAGTGTCCTTAGCAAGATGGATCACTCTTTGTATTGCACAGGTTTATAAGGACAAAGATGTTCGTGTTACCCTGCTGCAGTCATCACACTTGCGTTATCCTGTCGTCAGGCGGTCCCGTAGTCAGCCTTAATTCCAAAGTCTTGGTCCGACGTCAGTTGCTGTCGCTTCTTCCCTGACGTCAGTGCGCCAGGGGTATATGAGGCATCCGATGCCATTTTCTTCAGTCTTTCTTGCCACGCGGTGCCTGAAGCAGAAGCAGTTCGCAATTGCCTGTCGGCCGACACCTGTGATTTTTGAATAGAGTTTCAGTCCGAAGTCTTCAAAGCTAAGTACCCCGTTGGGAAACCTTTTCTTGCCTCAGTCCGATGTCAGAAAAAGTTAATTGCATTTCTTGTGGGAAGCAAATACCTCATAAGGACTTTCATTCTTATTGTATAGCTTGCTTTGGCCCAGACCACGACGTCACTGGTTCGGTTTTGTGCTAGGTTCAATAAGCGAACTATAAAGCGACGCTTTGATTTTGCATGACACTACTTCGGTAGGAAATTTAATTACATTATGCCGTCGTAGCAACCGACTACCGGCGTGCATAAAAAACGCAGAGACAAAGACAGGCAGCCTAGATCCAAGCCAGACTCCAAGGCCTCGGCTGGGCCGGTCGCCGGTTTTCAGTGAGGCGCCTACGCTGCCCCTGGCCTCCGCGGAATTGGAACCCCAGACCGCTTTGGATTCTCTAGCAGAGAGTTCTAGGCCGACGCAGCCATTTTCTTTAAGCCCTGCCGACGACATTGCAGAAGGAGAAGCCGGTGCTGTAGAAACACCTTCGGTTTCAGAAGGTGTCTTCAGACCGACTACTCTCACCATAAAATCTTATGCTAAGCTTAAGACCCCTCTAAAACCAAAAAAGACTGCACTTCAGTCTCCAGTTCAAGGCCCCGTGCCTAAGAAACAGATGCTTAAAATGGCTGAAGATTTGTTTTCTTTAATCAGGGGTTCCCAACAAGGCCTAGACAAGAGGAGGATTATTCCTCCTCTTATCAATTGCCTTATTTCCTCAGGCTCCTCTGAGGAACAGGATTACTTCTTTCCCCTTTATGAAGATTCCATTCCCTCAGCTTCTCCCTTGGGGAAACCTTACATACCATGAGGGAACATTTCCACTGGGAAGGTCAGGACTACTCCGACTCAAAGAAAAGGCTCCGAGAGTTTCTTTTACTCCCCCAGCACAGACCACTTGCTATCCTCCCAGTTTTAGACATTGTGGATGATGTTTACTTAAAATCTAGTCTAAATCCAGATTCTCTGCCTCCTGCTCCAGCCAAACCAGATAGATACTATAGAGTGCCTGACTCTCACAAATTCCTTTACAAAAGCCCTGTTGCTGATCCAGAGACAATCTCCCAGGGTCCCAAAGGGGCTAAGGCTTCTATGGCTAAAAATCCTGTACCCTCTGAAAGGGACTCCAGAGCACTAGATAGATGGGGGAAGAAGGTTTACACCTCAGCTACTCTAGCTATGAGAGCACTAAATTGTCAATTTCACATGCTTAAATACCAGCAATTCCTAATGTCTCAAATAAAACAAAAGATGAGCACGCACCCTCAACAGTCTGAATTCAAGGAAATGCAGGATCTGTTGCATGCAGCTGAACAGGTGGGCAAACATACTTTACAATGTGCATTTGATTCCTTGGAAGCTTCCTGTAGAGCAGCTGTTACTGGGTCTGATGTCCTTCAAGGATGCATCTGCAGTCCTTACAAATGGGTTGTCCTGTCGTCAGGCAGCCCTTCGGTCGGCCGGATTCCAAAGTCTGGGTCTGGCTTCGGCTGGTGTCGCACTTCACCCGACGCCATTGCGGCAGTTCTTCGGGTATAAAGGCATCAGCCGACGCCATTTTCCTCAGTCTTTCTTGCCGCGTGGCGCCCGAAGCAGAAGCTGTTCGCAAGTGCCGGTCGGTCAGATCCAGAGATTACTACTACCGAATATTACTTCGACGACTTCTAAAAAGCTAAGTACCCCGTTGGGGACTCTTTCTTGCCTCAGCCGATGTCAGAGAAAGTGAATAACTGTTTATCTTGTGGGAAACAAATACCTCATAAAGATTTCCACTCCTACTGCATACATTGTTTAGGCCCAGACCACGACGTAGCAGCTTGTCTAGCCTGTGCTTCTTTTAACCGACGGACGCTTAGATGTCGGTCGGAGTTTGCCGAACAGATTTTCGGCTCCGATTTTGCCTATATTATGCCGTCGGATCCTCCGACAATGCAAATTACCAAAAAACGCAAAGAAAAGGACCGACACTCGCGGTCCGCGGTTTCGGCCGAAACCGCGGTTAAGCAAACCACGAGTGTCTCGGTTTCGGCCGAAACCGAGCAAGCGGTTCTTTCTTCAGCTGAAACCATGCCTTCTACCGAGGCCTCTTCTAACCTGGTAGAATCGGCTTCTGAAACCCTTCCTTCTGTTGCGGTTTCACAGGAATTATCAGACACCATTCCCCTGGATATTTCAACCCCTGCACGTGGAGCTGCTAGGCCTCCTGCAGCAATTTCTATTAAGGCCTTTGCCAGGGCTAAAGCAGCCAAAGCATCAAAGACGGTGCCTGCCAAACCCCCCTCTCACAGGCCCAGCACCAGCTCCCACATGCTTTCTTTGGCTGAGGATCTCATCTCTTTAATTCGTGGATCCCAGCCTCATCCAGACAGGGCCTCTCTCCCTCCTCCAGAAAAGAGGCCTAGAGCAGAGCCTTCTGAGCCAGTATCAACAGATGATTCCTCTGATGACTCAGAACATACAGACCCTCCTGAGGCTCCTTATTCTCCTTACGAAGACTCTGATGCTGAAGAGTCCATCCCTTCAGCCTCTCCGCCTGAGGAATTTTCCTTTGGGGAAACCTTGCATGCTATGAGGGAACAATTTCAGTGGCAGGGCCAAGATTTCTCAGACTCCAGAAAAAGGCTTAGGACCTTTCTACATTTGCCACAACATAGGCCTTTAGCTATACCTCCAGTTCTTTCTGTTGTAGATGATGCATTTAATGATGCTTGTACTGCTCCTGATTCATTACCTCCGGCTCCTGCTAAGCCCGATAGGTTCTACAGGGTCCCGGACACTCATCACCATTTATACAAGGCTCCTTTTGCAGATCCAGAGACCATCTCCCAGGGCCCTAAAGCTGTAGCAGCTACTTCTACTAAAAACCCTTTCCCCTCTGAAAGGGCATCCAGGTCCTTAGAGAGATGGGGTAAAAAAGTTTACACCTCTGCTACTTTGTCAGCTAGGGCTTTGAACTGCCAATTCCATATGATTCAATATCAAGAGTTTATGCTTGACCAGTTAACTAAAAAGCTGACCTCTGAAGAATCTTTAGATAAAAAGTATGTTCAAGAAATGGTACATAACATACAGCAGGTTAGTAACCTTTCTTTAAAATGTGGCTATGATGCACTGGAGGCTTCCTTTAGATCAGCCATGACTGGCACAGTTATCAGGAGGCATGCATGGTTAAAAGAACAGGCATTACCAGACCATGTCAAATCAAAGCTTTTGGATGCACCCATGGACAAGGTCAATTTATTTGGTTCCCCTGCACAGCAGGTACTAAAAAAGATGGAAGAGAAGGCAAAATCTGTACAAACAGTGTAAGATTTCTTACAGGTTCAACCTCCAAGGTTTAGCAGGAACTGGCCCTCCAAGAACTGGTCCTTTCCGGACTCCTCTAAGACGCAAAGAGGCAGGAATAGGCGCTCTAGAGGCAGAAACCAATCCAGGGGTGCCTACAGGGGACGCCAGTGGCAAGGTAACAACCAGCGAGGCACGGATGCAGCCACCACCACTACAACAACTCAATCACAGTGACTTGGCGGTGGCACCGCCTACCAGGGAACAACTAGAAGCACCCTTAGGCGGAAAGCTAACCTTATTTTCAAAGAACTGGCATTGCATCACAAGAGAAAAATGGATTTTGCAAAGTATAGACCAAGGTTACAGGTTCCACTTCCATACTCTACCAGGAAAGAGAGGAATGCCAAACCTACCACCTGCTCAAAGGACGGAAGCTCTAAAGCAAATATCTCAATTATTAAAAATGAGAGCTGTGGAAAAGGTACCATCTATGGTGCAAGGAAAGGGATTTTACTCCAGACTCTTCCTGGTACCAAGAAAAGAAAACAAATGGAGGCCTATTCTAGACCTGTCCGCTTTAAACACATTCCTCATTGTTCCAAAATTCAAAATGCTGACCCTACAGCAGCTTCTTCCCATGCTGGGCAAGGAGTCTTGGCTGGTAACTCTAGATCTCAAGGAGGCATACCTGCACGTCCCCATACGACCAATTTGCAGAAGATACCTCAGATTTCTTGCAGGATCAGAGCATTATCAATTCTCAGCATTGCCCTTTGGCTTATCTACTGTGCCCAGAGTGTTCACGAAATGCCTGGCATCAGTAATCGCTCATTGCAGACTTCAGGGGATTCAAATTTATCCCTACCTGGACGACTGCCTGATACAAGCGGACAACAAAAGCAAGCTAACAGAAGACTTACAAAGAGTCATTTTCCTGCTGCAAGCCCTGGGATATACAGTCAATATAAAAAAGTCAAGGCTGATTCCATCCCAAAGAATAACCTTTCTGGGTGCAGAACTGGACACATCAAAACAAATGGCATTCCTAACTGCAGAAAAGAAAGAGCAACTACCTCTTTATTTCTTGGCATTAACAAAGCAGAACCATCTAACTGCAAGAAAAGTGCTACAAGCTCTAGGCTTCATGGCATCCTGCATAATACTGGTCCCTCATGCCAGACTGCATATGAGAAAGCTACAGTGGTACCTAAAGAATTTGTGGTCCCAACACAAGCACAGCCTAGAAACCAACATTCCAATAATCCCATGCCTGAAGCAAGAGTTCCTATGGTGGGCTCAGGCCTGTCAATCAAACACAGGATTGCCCTTCTGCAACAGTCAACCAAGACAAACCATCACGACAGATGCCTCAGACCTCGGTTGGGGGGCACACATGCTGGGCAAGTGCATTCAAGGCCTATGGACTCAAGACCAGCTGCACCTGCACATAAATCTAAAGGAAATGATGGCAGTAAAATTGGCAATCCAGTCATTCAGACCTTTTCTCCTAGAAGGTCAGTTGATGATAAGGACAGGCAACACAACAGTTATGTGGTACATCAACAAACAGGGAGGCACACATTCATATCCTCTATGCCGGCTGGCACTGGACCTATGGGATGTGGCTCTGAGCTACAACATTCAGTTACAAGCAATTTTTGTACCAGGGAAGGAAAACATTCTAGCAGACATACTAAGCAGGACTACCACAGATGCCCACGAATGGATGCTGCATCCGGACATCTTCAAAGCCATCACAAGAGAATGGGGACTACCACAAATAGACTTGTTTGCATCCCCACTCAATCACCAGCTAAAGAAATTCTGCACAAGGACGTACCACCCACTTGCTTGGAAGGTGGACTCCCTATCTTTCAGTTGGAAAAACCTGACAGCATACGCATTCCCACCACTTCCTTTGATGCACAAAGTGCTTCTGAAGATCAAAGAGGAACGTCCGAGGATCATTCTGATAGCTCCAGACTGGCCAAGACAACATTGGTATCCATTGCTGAGGAGCATGTCTCGGGAACAAATATGGACACTCCCCCTGATCCCATTGCTGTTAACACAGAACAACTACAGCATCCTGCATCCAAACCTGAAGACTCTGCAGCTAACTGCCTGGAACATTACATAACAGCAATTAACCCAAATTTATCCCAAAGGGTTAAAGACATAATCCTGGAGGCTCAGACCTACAACAAGAAAGAATTATGCAGCAAAATGGAAAAGATATCTCATTTGGAGTACTGCAAAGGGGCAAGATGTGACACTGGTGAACATAGCCAACATCCTGGAGTACTTGGCAGAGCTCTTCCATACAGGCCTGTCCTATTCTTCCATCAAGATACATGCATCAGCTATTTCAGCAGAATACAGCTTGGATCCTCCTGTCTTCTCTCATCCTCTGCTCAGACAGTTTCTGAGAGGAATTAAAATGTGAAACCTCCCAGGAAACCTCCATTGCCAGCATGGGACTTGAACTTTGTGCTAGAAAAATTGACACTTCCCCTTTGAACCAGCAGCAACAGCAGAATTACAATACTTATCCTGGAAGACTGCTTTCCTGCTGGCAATAACTTCAGCAAGAAGGGTCTCTGAACTACAGGCATTAATGGCAGTGCAACCCTTCCTGATCTTCCATCAAGATAGAGTGTCCATGAGAACAAATCCTACATTTATGCCTAAGGTGTTATCCAGAGTCTCTTTAAATCAGGCTATCCACCTACCTACATTCTTCCCCAACCCACAGAACAGGGGAGAAAGACTCTTGCATACCTTGGATGTACATAGACAATTACGCTACTACCTGGACAGGACAAAAAACAATAGAAAAACTGACCAACTTCTGGTAGCATATGCAACAGGAAAGGAAGGAAAACCAATTTCAAAACAGACAATCTCCAAATGGATAGGAAATTGCATTAGATTTTGTTACTCCTACCATGGAAAGAAAACTCCAGAGAACATCAGGCCTCACTCCACAAGGGCTATAGCCACTACCACAGCTTTCTTACGAGGAGTGGCTACCAAGGACATTATAGAGGCTGCTACTTGGACCTCCGTGCATACATTTGCAAAGCATTACAATTTACCTCTATACTCTAGATCCCGAGCAGGTTTTGCCACTGCTGTTTTGCAAGGGATCCTAACTACACCATAATCTCTACTCTTTTCCTCCTCCCCTAGTTTAGCTATGGTATTCTACCCATTTGTAAGGACTGCAGATGCATCCTTGAAGGACATAGTACAGTTTTGTACCTACCATAAATGTAGATGTCCGATAGGAATGCATCTGCAGTCAGGATTACCCACCTTCCCCTCTGAGGTACTCCTAGGGTATTTGCCAACCTTCAGCTAGCTTGGGGGGGATCTATTATGGTGTATTTGTTTGTATATATGTACATACATGCTTATTTTATGTGTTGCTCTCTACTATTTGGAAACTTTGGCATTTATCCAAATTTAGTCATCCAAGAGGGCACCTGGCATCTGGGGTAAGAAACACTGAGGAAAATGGCGTCGGCTGATGCCTTTATACCCAAAGAACTGCCGCAATGACGTCGGGTGAAGTGCGACACCAGCCGAAGCCAGACCCAGACTTTGGAATCCGGCCGACCGAAGGGCTGCCTGACGACAGGACAACCCATTTGTAAGGACTGCAGATGCATTCCTATCGGACATCTACATTTATGGTAGGTACAAAACTGTACTTTATACGTAGGCATGCTTGGTTAAAGGAACAAACTCTGCCTGATCATGTTAAAGCAAAGTTACTAGATGCACCCTTACAGCAGGATGTCTTATTTGGGGTTAAAGCAGAAGAGGTTTTAAAGAAAATGGAGGACAAGGCAAAATCTATGCAGACGGTCAAAGATTTCTTACAGGTACAGCCGTCACGCTTCAGCAGAAATTGGCCAACAAAAATTTGGTCCTTTCCAGCTTCTGACAGACCACAGAGGGGTGATATACAGGCGCCCAAGGGGCAGAGGACAAGCACAAATCCCTTACAAACCTCGCCAATGGGGCACTGCAACGCAGAAGGGAGGAGAAGACAGGTCCCAAACTACTAGAAGGCAAACACAATTACTTAAACCTCAAACTGCCAAGCAAAACTCTCGTGGCAGCTCCCTTGGGAGGAAAATTAGCACTTTTTGCAGGCAACTGGCGCATCGTCACAAAGGACAAATGGGTCCTAGACATTTTCTCACAAGGATACAGATTCCATTTCCACACCTTGCCAAGGATAAAAGGAATGCCAAACCTGCCACAAAATCAATGGGCACAGGCACAAAAACAAATTACAGCTCTCATGGACCTACACAGGAGCAAGGCCAAGGATTTTACTCGAGGCTCTTTCTAGTCCCCAGAAAGGACAATGCTTGGAGACCCATTCTGGACCTTTCAATTCTAAACGTCTTCTTGCAAGTACCCAAATTCAAGATGCTAACACTACAGCAGCTTCTTCCCATGTTGGGCAAGAAAGCTTGGCTAGTAACGTTGGACCTCAAGGAGGCATACCTGCATGTCCCTATCCGACAAAATTGCAGAAGATGCCTCCGTTTCATTGCAGGTTCATCCCATTACCAATTCTTTGCACTGCCCTTTGGCTTATCTACTGCACCCAGGGTCTTCACAAAATGCCTGGCACCAGTAATTGCATACTGCAGACAAAGAGGAATTCAAATATACCCATACCTGGACGACTGTCTCATCCAAGCAGAAAGCAAGGACATTCTCTTACAACATCTGGCTTTTGTAAAACACCTTCTAAGTTGCCTAGGGTACACAGTAAACGAAAAGAAATCAAAACTAGTGCCCTCACAAAATATGACATTCCTGGGTGCCAGCTTGAATACAACGGCCCAGATGGCTTATCTGACGCCAGACAAACAACTACAACTAACTCAATACTTCATAAACAATGGCAACAAAGTCCCAACTCCCTGCAAGAAAAATTCTGCAGGCCGTGGGCTTCATGGCATCTTGCATACTACTAATACCATTTGCAAAACTGCATATGAGGAAGTTAACAATGATACCTAAAAAGCGTATGGACTCAACACAGCCACAGCTTGGAAACAATGATACCTCTCATTCCCTGCCTTCAACAGGAGTTTCTATGGTGGTCACAGGCATGTCACCTCAACAAGGGTCAGCTTTTCACCTTACCCCCAGCCAGGCAAACTGTGACAACAGATGCATACGACCTAAGCAGAAACATCATGGATCCCCACGAATGGAAACTGGATCCACAAGTATTTGCAATGATAACTCAAAAATGGGGGCACCCGGACATAGACCTGTTTGCCAGCCCCCAAAACTATCAGCTAACAAAATTTTGCACAAGGACATTTCACCATCAAGACGCACTCTCATTCAGTTGGAAAATGCTGACAGTATATGCCTTCCCAACATTGCCCCTTCTCACAAAGGTGCTGCTGAAAGTCAGAATGGAGAGACCCCGAATGGTACTCATTGCCCCAGACTGGCCACACCAGCACTGGTACCCACTATTAAGGAATATGGCCCAGGGCCCACCATGGATTTTACCACAAATTACTCATCTGCTCACACAGCAAGACAGATTCTACACAGCCAGCTCAAAACCTTAAATTTGGCTGCATGGCAAATCACCTAAGCAACCAAGCCAGCTCCTCTTTCACAAGCTGTTATGGATGTTATTCTGGAGGCCAGGAGGCCCAGCACCAGGAAAGCCTACTCAGACAAATGGAAAAGGTTTTGCATCTGGAACCAAGCTAAAGGCCAAAATACCCTTCAGTCGGACATATCTCAGATTCTACAATATTTAACTGAGATGGTACACAAAGGACTTTCTTTTTCATCTATTAAAATCCACGCCTCAGCTATTTCAGCTCACTACAACACGGATCCTCCCTTATTTTCACATCCACTTCTAAGGCAGTTTCTCAGAGGGGCCAAAAACATTAGACCTCCCAGGAGAGCACCGACACCAACTTGGGACCTCAATTTTGTTCTGGAAAAACTTACGCTACCTCCTTTTGAGCCAGCTTTCTCAGCTGACTTAAAGTTTATATCTTGGAAGACTGCCCTGATGCTAGCAATTACTTCAGCCAGAAGAGTCTCAGAGCTTCAGGCACTAATGGCAGTAGAGCCTTTCCTAATTTTTCATCAAGACAGAGTTTCTCTACGAACTAACCCCTCCTTTATGCCTAAGGTGGTATCCAGTGTGGCTCTAGATCAAACCATCCATTTACCCACCTTCTTTCCAAATCCACAGAACAAAGGAGAAAGACTCCTGCATTCCTTGGACATTCACTGGCAGCTACATTACTACTTGGATAAAACTAAGGTTTTCAGAAAATCTGACCAGCTTTTTGTATCCTATGCTACAGCATCACAAGGAAAGGCTATCTCAAAACAGACCATTTCCAAATGGATAGGACATTGCATATGTTTTTGCTACACCCACCATGGAAAACCAGTTCCTGCTAGCATAAGGCCCCACTCTACCAGGGCAGCTACATCTACAGCATTCCTCAGGGGGGTGCCAACCAAGGATATTCTGGAAGCTGCAACTTGGAGTTCAGTACACACCTTCACCAAACACTATCACTTACCACTTTACTCTAAGACTAGAGCTGGCTTCTCCACTGCAGTTTTGCAGGGCCTTCTAGCTTCCTCTAACCCTGTTTGACTCCACCTCCCATCCTTAACTTTGGGATTCTACCCAAGTGTGATGACTGCAGCAGGGTAACACGATGAACATAGTACAGTTTTGTACCTACCATAAATGTAGATGTTCGAGTGTATACCCTGCTGCAGTCCGGGTTACCCTCCAACCTTTCAATACCTTAAAATCTGATACAACCTTTGTGGTGTATTTGCTTGTAGCTGGAGGGATGTTTTGTTTGTGCTAAACTTTTATTATTGGTACTATCTACTTGACGATCTTTTGGGGGGGCACCTGACATCTGGGGCAAGAAAAACTGAAGAAAAATGCGTCGGATGCCTCTTGTATACCCTTGGCACACTGACGTCAGGGAAGAAGCGACAGCACCCGACGGCGGACCAAGACTTTGAAATTCAGGCCGACTGTGTGATGACAGGATAACCCAAGTGTGATGACTGCAGCAGGGGTATACACTCGAACATCTACATTTATGGTAGGTACAATACTGTACTTTTATCTCCTCTTGGTGTATTGTAGGCTCATTCCACTAGAGCAATGGCCACTTCTGCAGCTTTCTGGTCTAGAGTTCCGTTAGACGTTATCTGTGCTGCAGCGACTTGGGCCAGTTCGCACACATTCATCTCCCATTATAAATTGGATCTTATTTGTAGAGGGAGAGCATCCTTTGGCTCTGCATTGCTCAGAAATATCCTTCCATAAGGGCCTCCCAGGAATACTAGTAGCTGGGGACTCTTTCCCATATATGCAGAATGAATGACGTCAACTACTTCAGATAAAGAAAGTTATGTTCTTACCATAACGTTCCATCTGAGTAGTAGACTTCATTCTTCTGCACCTTCCCTCCATTCCCCCTCACTCTTCAGGTTTTTCCTGTTTAGGATTGTGGTTATTTTGCCACTTAGTGTCAGCAAACTCGATCTGGGGCTAGATAGGAGGAAGTGATGTAATATAGGTAAGAGAGGAGCTTGGAGCTCGGAGCTGATGCTTGAAAAGTTTTTCCGCCTCGGAGCCATATACCCATATGTCCAGAAGAATGAAGTCTCCTACTCAGATGGAACGTTATGGTAAGAAAACTTCTTTTTTTTGCCTGGGTTTTAAGGGAAAAATTGTTGAATTTTAACTGTCCGGCTTTGGCTCACAGTTGCGTGGCAGTGCGCGGTGCTGAGCGATGTGCAAACAAGCAGAAACCTGCTCAGATGCAAGGCGTAAACCCCAAAAGCTAAAACTTGAAAAAAAAGAACTGTTAACAAAATTCAAAAGGACCAATGAGGATGCTTATTCCAAGCCCTAGACCAGCCTTCCTTTACCAGTCAGGTGCCAGTCAAACACAGTTCTCTCTCAAAAGTACAGATAGGCCCTTCCAATTCAAGATGGCCTGGAAAACATGCTCATGACAAACAAACCACTACATGCAATTCCAGAAGCAGCAGGCCTGGATCTGGACTATGCACTCGATAACCTAATTTCAGTGAGAAACACTAGGGAATATTTAACCGCATAAAAATAGCAGAGACACACTGAAATGAATGTTTACAACAGCAGAAAATCAGCCAGGAGGCTCTAAAGAATGATTTAAACAGTTAACAGATCAGTTAATTAAGTACTGCTTGGTGGGAAAACCAGAGCAGACAGAACAGATAGCTTTAAAACAGTGAAGAAATACCAGTAAATATTTAACAAATAGTGAAACAACTGGCAGCTTGCTAAACAGTGAAAACAGTAATAAAATTCAGTTTTACAGGCATAGTGTAGCAGGCAATTGCAGTATAACTGTGTAGTTTAGTATACAGTAAATACAGTATAAAAGTAGGCGGCATGCATTAAATAAGTGCAGTAAATAGTATAAATAAAAACAGACATCTGAAGTAGTTTACTTCATTTCGTCTTCAACCTGTGGGAATAAGGATCTGTATCGGATCCAAGCTGGCAAAGATAACTAGCATCAGCCTCCTCCCCTTACCCATAATGCACCTCCACTGCCTTCCATCCCCAGAGCTTGTTTGCCGTGATTTGTAAAACATCGTGTCTCTAGAGCTCCAGCTAGCAGGGTGATAATGATTTTAAGTTTTTCAGAATTTTCTGTTACTTTTAGCCATTTCAGGTTAGTAATAGATACAGTTTCTCCCCTCCCATCGCTTTGGCATCGAGTGGAAGTTTGTAGTTAGTTTAGAGTAGTTTGTCTGTGGTGCCTCTCCCCCTTAGTCAGTCTAGTGTGGTGAGTGGGGGGTGTGTATTATTAGTTTAAACAAAGAAAGTTTTTGGTCTTTTTTTCTTTTTTTAAGGCTTCTTTCTTGATAGTATGGCTGAAGAGCTTATCTTTAAGCGCTGCACAGTGTGTGGCCATAAGCTCTCCCCAGCGGATGGCCACACTCTGTGTGTTGTGCTTAGGTGTGGCCCACCTTAATGTGGAGTGCTGTGCAGGGTTCAGTCTCGAGTTTTGAAGGATAGAAAGGCCAAGTTGGCCCTCAAAGGTGTTCTGCCTGCCACTGAACCTCCTTCCTCGTCTTCGGCTTCAGTTACAGCGGCTGCTGTGACTGCCTTTCCCGCTTCTCTCCCTCTAGCTTCCCTTCCCTCCCAGGCTGGGACTCAAACTCCTGCAACTAAGCCTGTGGTAGCGGAGCGGGGGGAGAGTCGAAGATGAAGGAAAAGAGGAATAGGTCCCGAGTCTGCACGGATCCGTGACACCCCTCGGCTCTGGTCTCCATGGTTCTCCCCAGAGCCAGAGGAGAAACATTCAGTCTTCTGGGCCTCGGTTCCCCGACTGGCCAGGTCTGAGTCCGTTGCCTCGTCTTGATCCCCAAGCCACCCTCTGATGAGTCTGTTTCTTTAGGCTTTTGGCACACACCCATCTACGTCTTGGGTGTCCCTTCCCACGGATCCTTTAGTGGATTTAATCACCTCGCGACCATGGAAGGAACCAGATGCCAATTCCCAAGCAACCCGATAAGGTTCTTAGTCCCCCTATAGACTGGCCTTCCTGGAACAAGGGCTCCCCAGTGGACGCCATGGTGGTAGCAGCAACCACAAAGAAGGAACTATCTCGGGAAAGTTCTTTGGTCCACCCTCCTGACCGAGAGTCACAGATGATGGACCGCCTAGGGAAGTGGGTGTATGCTTCAGCTACCTTTTCAATAAGGGCTCTGAACTACTTGGCCCATGTCACGAGACTCCAATGTGACCTAGTGAAGGAGCTAGAAGAATCTACCCCCCCCCCAACTCCATGTCGCAGGAGGACAAGGCTTCGTTCTCTGCGAAAATGGCCACTCTGAGCGCAGTATCAAATACGTCCATGCGACTCCTCTCCCATGCTACAGAAGGGGTGGCTGGGTCCGGTGTGTCCATGAGGCGTAACTCCTCACTCAAGTTGTGCCAATTCACCGAACCCTTTAAGGCATCTTTTCCCAATGCCCCTTATGACGGCTCGACTCTTTTCGGTAAGACCGTCAAGTAGACACTAGTCTAGAGTGAGAAGGACAGGAAGACACTCTGCCATTGGGATCCGCTTCTCTAACCCTCAAAGGTCCTTATCCTGGAACCAGAGAGGAGAAAAGAAGATGTGGTTGCGGAAGTTTCAGTATTCCCGGGACACTCAGGGCTCTTCTTCCCCTAGAGGCAGAAGGGGACAGAATGGACACTGGCCCAGAGGCCGAGGGGGTCCGCAAAACTTCGGGTCTCGAGAACCATTCTCTGACAGACCCGGGAAGCAACCTTTGAAGGGTTGCCCAGCTGCTCTACTTTGGAGGCAGTCAGGGGACAATTGTCCTTGCACCCAGCGGCATGGGAGTCAATAACAATGGACTGCTGGGTGCTTCAAATCATATCCAGAGGCTATTCTGTCCTCTCTGTGGGTTCCCCCATAACTCCCAAACACCTCACGGACATTCCACCCACGCAAAGAGAGGCAGCAGCACAAGAAATTTCCAAGCTGCTAGGAAACCGAGCCATCGAAACAGTCCCCCCAGATCAGTCCAGATCGGGCTTCTACTCCAGGTTCTTTTTGGTGCCAAAGAAAATGGGGGCTTGAGACCCATCTTGGACCTCTACCCTGAACCTGTCAGTTGCCAAAGAAAAGTTCCGAATGGCCACAATACAGTCCATCATGCCATACCTGCAAGAGAGCAAATGGATGTGCTCGTTAGATCTCCAGGATGCTTACTATCACATAAAAATGCACAGAAGCTCCAGGAGGTTCCTTCGCTTCCAGCTACGGGCCAATCATCATCAGTTTCGAGCCCTACCCTTTGGTCTCACCACAGCCCCTAGGGTGTTTTCCAAAGTGATGGTGGTTGTAGCGGCTCACCTGAGGCTTCAGCGGTTTCAGGTCTATCCGTACCTGGACGATAGGCTCCTTACTGCTCCCACCAGGTGTCTACTTTCCCTAACCAGGGATTACTTTCTGAAACTTGCCCTGAGTTTGGGTATCACAATCAACACACCCAAGTCTCCACTAGAGCCTGTACAGGTGATAGATTACATTGGTGCCAGGATAGACACACTACAGTGCAAATTGTTTCTGACCTCGGAGAGAGTTCAAAACCTCAGGATGCATGTCTCCCTAATTTACCGCTCTCACCTCCCAACAGCGGAGTCAGTGTTGAGGGCCCTAGACTTGATGGCAGTGACCATAACTCTCCTTCCATGTGCTCTGCTACACATGTGGATTCTTCAGTGGACTGTAGCGGTTCAGTGGTCCCTGTTGGATTTACCACTAACCTATCGTATCAACCTGAGTCAAATGTGTCGGTTGTCCCTCATATGGTGGATGAGCTCTCCGGGCATTTTGAAGGGACGATCCTTTGTTCTAGTCCCGGCCCATACCACAGTGACAACGGATGCCTCCCAACTCAGGGGGGGGGGGGCATTGTTCGGCAGGACAGTCCAAGGCCTGTGGTCCCCCATGTCTTAGAGATTAGGACGGTCCTTCTAGCGTTGCAGGCCCTTCATGCCTTTCTTCCTCTGGGACTGATTGCCATTTAAGTCAGACATGTCAGATCTTATCCCCTTTGTCGCGAGGCCATGAGAGTGTGGGAATGGGCGATCTCCACCGGTCGCTTTCTCATCGCAACGCATATTCCAGGATGATCCAACATTCTAGCTGACAGGCTAAGTCGGACCATTCTGATGCCTTATGAGTGGTCTCTGAATCTATCAGTTGCGGAACAGATCTTCAGCGAGTGGGGTCAACCTTGCTACGGTCTCTTTGCATCTCCTTCCAATGCGAAGTGCAGCAGGTTTTTTGCTCAGAACCAGTTCCACAAAAGATTTAATCCAGCTTAGCGCCTCGGCATGATAGCCTTCAATGAGTACAAGTTACAAAAACACACCCACTCCAATATATACTCTAATTAATTAAGCAATTACATAAATTAGTCAATCAAAAAACAGAATATTATTAAAGAGAGAACTTCTAATATTCAAAAAAACTAACAATGATAATAAAAACTTATAATAAACTTTTCCAGTTTATTTCTAAATTTAAACCATTAGGTGACATAGTATTATATTTCAAAATGTAAATAGTCTCTTCGCAATTTTGTAGGTGTAATTTATTGTATTAGATGTCCATGTAAATTGTATTATATAGGTGAGACAAAGAGAAAATTTAAAACTAGAATGCAAGAGCATATTAGAGATATAAAAAGAGGAATATTAACTAGTCCAATTGCTTCTCATTTTATGGAGTGTCATAATAGTAATGTTGAAATATTTGAATGTTGTATTTTAGAAAAAATTTTTATTAAGACAGGTGATAGATTAATTAAAAATATTTTGTTGTTTAAAGAGACTATTTACATTTTGAAATATAATACTATGTCACCTAATGGTTTAAATTTAGAAATAAACTGGAAAAGTTTATTATAAGTTTTTATTATCATTATTGTTAGTTTTTTTGAATATTAGAAGTTCTCTCTTTAATAATATTCTGTTTTTTGATTGACTAATTTATGTAATTGCTTAATTAATTAGAGTATATATTGGAGTGGGTGTGTTTTTGTAACTTGTACTCATTGAAGGCTACTATGCCGAGGCGCTAAGCTGGATTAAATCTTTTGTGGAACTGGCGTTGTTTTTTGGCTGATGCCGTTTTCCTTTTGTTGTTTGTGATTTTTGCTCAGAACCCCCTGCTGGGGGAGTCGCCCAGAGACGCTATAGTTCATGCTTTGCCTCCCAGTCTTCTGTATGCTTACCTGCCAGATGTTCTTCGTGTTTCACTGTTGCAGTCATTACATTTGGGTAATCTGCTGACAGGTTGCCCTCAGTCGGCCTGAATTCCAAAGTCTTGGGTCCTGCGTCGGTTGCTGTCTCCTCTTCCATGACGTCAGGGGTGTAAAACATGCAGCCGCCATTTTATTTAGTCTTTCTTGCTGCGCGGTGCCCGAAGCAGAAGAATTTTGCAAGTGCCAGTCGGCCGACTACTGAAATATTCGAGTTAGAGTTTCAGAACCAAAGTCTTCACTAAAGCCAAGTACCCCATTGGGGAAACTTTTTTTCTTGCTTTTTACCGATGTCAGAAAAAGTTAATAATTGTATTACTTGTGGGAAGCAAATATCTCATAAGGATTTCCATTTATACTGTATTCCTTGCGTAGGCCCTGATCACAACTTGCCTGGCTGTCGGTTTTGTGCTAGATGTAACCAAGGCACTATTTAGCGTCAGTATATTTTTGCATCAAAGTATTTTGGAAACAGATTTAATTACCCAGAAATGTCATCGGATAGTAATCCGACTACCAGAGTACATAAAAAACGCAAAGAAAAGGACAGAGAAAGGCAGTCGAGATCCAAAACCGACGACTAAGCTTCTCCTAAGCCAGTCGCCGGTTCGTCTGTACTCAGAGAGGCGCTTTCGCAGCTCCTGGTACCCGCTACCTTTGAGACGCAGGCCTCTTCCGACACCCATGTGTAGTCCGGCATGCTGCAAGATACTCAAGGTATTGGACCGGATGTATCTCCCTCAGATGGGTCCGGAGCCGCTGAGCAGGCACTGGCTTCTGAGAGTGTATTCAGACCTCAACATTTGTATATCAAAGACAAAAGCTGCAAAAACAAAGACAAAAGCAACTTCTAAAACTAAAAAACTGACGCATAAGCCCACGTGCACAGGCCTGTATGCCTAAAAAACAGATGGTCAGAATGGCTGAAGACCTTTTTACTTTGATCAGGTGTACCCATCCCCCTCCTGATGAGGCCTAGGCAAGACACTGATTATGAATCTTCAGATCAGGTTTCTATTTCTTCTGATTCCTCTTCTGATCAGGAATTATCTGTGCCTCCCTGTGAGGATTCTGACGCTGAGGAGTCTATTCCATCTGCATCTCCTCCTGAGGATTATTCATTTGGAGAAACCGTGCGTACTGAGAGTCAAGACTTCTCAGAATTAAAAAAAGAGGCTCAGGGATTTCCTTCTCCCTCAGCACAGGCCTTTAGCCATTCCCCCTGTTTTGGACATTGTGGATGATGTGTTTTCGGAGTCCAGCTTGACCCCTGACTCCTTACCTCCGGCTTCCAGTAAGCCTGACCGATATTACAGGGTCCCTGACTCACATACATTTTTATTTAGAAACCCTGCTGCTGATCCTGAAACTATTTCACAGGGTCCAAAGGGAGTTAAGGCCTCAATAGCAAAAAATCCTACCCCCTCTGACAGAGATCCAAGGGCACTGGACAGATTGGGAAAAAAGGTTTATACATCTGCAACCTTGGCAATCAGGGCCTTAAACTGTCGATTTCATATGCTTAAGTACCAACAACATGTTATGGGATTGCTGAAACAGAAGATGATGATGATTTCAGAATGTGCGGAAAGTAAAGAATTGCAGGAATTATTGCATGCAGCTGAACATGTTGGAAAGCATACTTTGCAATGTGGTTTTGATTCCTTAGAGGTCTCTTGCAGGGCCGCAGTTACTGGATCTGTGATTAGGAGGCATGCCTGGTTAAAGGAACAAAATTGGCCTGATCATGTTAAAGCTAAATTGCTAGATGCACCATTCCAGCATGATTCTCTATTTGGTATTAAGGCCAAAGAGGTTTTAAAGAAAATGGAAGACAAAGCTAAGTCTATGCAAACTGTTAAAGTCTTCTTACAAGTGCAGCCACCAAGATTCAGTAGATACTGGCCTACAAAAATTTGGTCCTTTCCAGTGTCAGACAGAGCTCAAAGGGGCAAATCCAGATGCCCTAAGTGTTCCAGATACCAGGCGCAAGATTCATACAGGTCAAAGCAATGGGGCGTTTCCACCTCCAAATCTGGAGGAGATAAAGCGCAAACCTACAAAAAGCAATCCCAATGACTTCCCTCTGCCTACACCAAGCACTTATCTTTTGGCAGGACCCATAGGGGGAAAATTAGCACTTTTTGCTCAAAATTGACAGTTAACCCAGGACAAGTGGGTACCAAACATCGTATCACAGGGATGGAGATTCCATTTCCACACTCTGCCAATGGCAAATGGTTGGCCAGATCTGCCAAAAAATCAATGGGCAGAGGCACAAACAGGTTACGTCCCTCATGGATATGGGGGCCATTCAGACAGTACCAGAACAGGAAAAAGGACAAGGTTTTTACTCAACTGTTCTTGGTACCCAGAAAGGACAAGGCCTGGCGGCCAATACTGGATTTATCGATTTTGAACACATACCCGGACATTCCAAAATTCAGAATGCTGACTTTGCAGCAGCTTCTGCCCATGCTGGGCAAGAATGCTTGGCTGGCTACTTTAAACCTAAGAGAGGCATACCTGCATGTCCCAATAAGACAGTCGTGCAGAAGATACCTCAGATTCAAGGCTGGCTTAATGGCATTACCAATTACTGCCCTTTGGCTTATCTACTGCACCCAGGGTCTTTACAAACGGCCTGGCACCAGTAATTGCATTTTGCAGACAAAAAAGTATACAAATATATCCTTACTTGGACGACTGTCTCATTCAAGCAGAGAACAAGGACACTCTTCTTCGACACTTGGCGTTTGTGAAAAGGCTTCTAACATGCCTAGGGTACACACTAAACGAAAAGAAATCACAACTGGTACCCTCTCAAAAGATAACATTCCTGGGTGCAAGCTTGAATACAACTGCCCAGATGGCTTACCTCACTCACGCCAGACCAGCAAAGGCAACTGACTACTTACTTCAAACTGATGGCAACAAAAACCCAGTCTTCTGCAATTCTGCAGGCTCTGGGATTCATGGCATCCTGCATTCTACTAATTCCATATGCAAGACTGCATATGAGGAAACTTCAATGGTACCTAAAAAGTTTATAGAGTCAGCATTCTCAGAGTCTGAAAACAATGATTCCTCTCATTCCCTGTCTACAACAGGAGTTTCTATGGTGAGCAAAGGCATGTCACCAAAACATGGGACGGCCATTCACTCTACCCCCTGCCAGCCAAACCATGACAAAAAGACGCATCAGATTATGCCTGGGGGGGGGGGGGGCACATGGCCTTAAGATGCATTCAGGGCATATGGTCACCAAAACAAATTTATCTACATATCAATCAGAAAGAGATGCTAGCTGTTCAAAATGCCCTAACAGCCTTCAAGGACTTACTTCATCCAGAGACAACTACTGATAAAGATTGACAACACCACAGTCGTGTGGTATATAAACAAGCAAGGGGTCACACTCATACCCCCTTTGCAGATTAGCCATGGCACTGTGGGACACAGCTTTGAGCTACCAAATACATCTTCAAGCTCAATTCCTGCCAGGATAACAAAACACTCTGGCAGACGATTTAAGCAGAAACCTTATGGAGCCTCACGAGTGGAAACTAAATCCACAAGTCTTTAGCGTGATAATAGAGAAATGGGGGAGCCCAGACATAGATCTATTTGCCTCTCCTCAAAATTATCAGTAGAAAAAATTCTGCACAAGAACTTATCACAGACAGGCATGGAAAGTGGACGCCCTATCCTTCAGTTGGAAAAACCTATCAGTTTTCGCCTTTCCTCCTCTGCCTCTTCTCCCCAAGGTCCTCCTAAAAGTTAGACGAGAAACCAAAGAAGATACTAATTGCCCCGGACTGGCCCCGCCAATACTGGTATTCAGTCCTAAGGAACTTGACATAATACCCAGCTTGGACCTTGCCTCAAAGACCATAACTACTGTCCCTGCAAAGCAATCAGATCTTGCACAATCAACTACAGACTCTGAACCTGGCAGCATGGCTGATTGTGTGGTCATACAAGCAGCTCCTCCCAGTAAAGCTGTGATGGATGTCATTTTGGAAGCCAGAAGGCCTAGTACTAGAAAATCTTATGCTGACAAATGGAAGAGATTCTGTGCTTGGAATCAAGCACAAGGAACTGATACAGCAGAACCAAATATTCCTCAGATATTGCAATACTTAACTGGGGTGCTTGACAAAGGCCTATCTTTCTCATCAATTAAAATCCATGCCTCTGCCATTTTGGCTCATTACAATACAGAGCCACCAATCTTTTCTCATCCTTTACTAAAGCAGTATCTTATAAGAGCCAAACATTTAATGTCTCCTTGAAGATCACCATTGCCTGCATGGGACCTCAATTATGTATTAGAAAAGCTCACCCTGCCTCCATTTGAACCAGCTGCTACTGCTAATATAAAGTTCTTATCATGGAAAACAGCTCTGCTACTAGCAATTACATCAGCAAGAAGAGTTTCAGAGGTACGGGCCCTCATGGCTGTAGAGCCTTTTATCATATTTTACACAGATGGGGAATCTCTGAGGACAAATCCTACTTTTATGCCTAAGGTGGTCTCCAGTGTTGCTCTTAACCAAACAATTCATCTGCCAACCTTTTATCCAAATCCGTAGAACAAGGGAGAAAGAATTCCGCATTCCTTGGACGTGCACAGCAGACAGCATTCCTTGGACGTGCACAGCAGACAGCTAAGATTCTACTTAAGCAGGACTAAAGCTCTAAGAAAAACTGAGCAAATACTAGTGACATGCTGCAGGTTCAGAAGGCAAGGCTATATCAAAGCAGACAGTTTCAAAGTGGATAAGCCATGGCATCCGTTTCTGCTACTTACACCATGGTAAAACTGTGCCCAAGGGCATTAGGTCTCATTCTACCAGAGCTACAGCTACTTCAGCAGCCTTTCTAAGGGGAGTACCAACCAAAGACATTCTAGAGGCTGCTACTTGGAGATGTCCTTCAAGAATGCAACTGCAGTCATAACATATGGGTTGTCCTGCCTCAGGCAGCCCTCGGTCGGCCGAATTCCAAAGTCTAGGTCCGGCGTCGGCTGGTGTCACCTCCTCTCTGACGTCACCACGGCTGGAGTATAAAGGCATCGGCCGACGCCATCTTCTTCAGTCTTTCTTGCCGCGCGGTGCCCGAAGCAGAAGCAGTTCGCAAGTGCCGGTCGGCCAGCTTCTTGTGCCCAAGGGCATTAGGTCTCATTCTACCAGAGCTACAGCTACTTCAGCAGCCTTTCTAAGGGGAGTACCAACGAAAGACATTCTAGAGGCTGCTACTTGGAGTTCTGTTCACACCTTCACAAAGCATTATCATTTGCCTCTCTACTCTAAATCCAATGCTGGCTTTGCCACTGCAGTTCTGCAGGGCCTTATAGCCACTCCTAATGCTGTTTAGCTCCAGCCTCTGAACCATAGCTTTGGAATTCTACCCAAATGTAATGACTGCAACAGTGAAACACGAAGAACATAGTACAGTTATGTACACTTACCATAAATGTAGATGTTCGAGTGTATTCACTGTTGCAGTCCAGGTTACCCTCCCGCCCATCCCCCCTGTCATTCTGGAGTTTATCTTTCCTTCACTATCTTCTACAAGCTATGTGGTGTATTTGCTTGTAGATGAAGGTAAAGTTTATGTTGATGCATGTGTGTGCATATGTGTATATATATATATATATATATATGTGTGTGTGTATATATATATATATATGTGTGTGTGTGTGTGTATTTGCTACCCTTTTGGGGGCACCTGACATCGGGGGCAAGAAAAACTAAAGAAAATGGCATTGGCTGCATGTTTTATACCCCTGATGACCTGACGTCATGGAAGAGGAGACAGCAACTGACACAGGACCCAAGACTTTGGAATTCAGGCCGACTGAGGGCAACCTGCCAGCAGATTACCCGAATATAATGACTGCAACAGTGAATACACTCGAACATCTACATTTATACATTTATGGTTAGTGTACACAACTGTACTTTCCTCTCATCCCGAGGTTTCTGCAGAAAGTTTGTCGACTGGGGAGCAAGGTGATCCTCATTGCCCCATTCTGGCCTCGCCAGGTATGGTTTCCCTTCCTTTGGTCTCACCTTCTGGCTCCAGCTTGGATCCTAAATCCCATTCAGGACCTGATTTTACACACATCAGGGGTGCCTCATCCGAGTCTGGATAGCCTGAAGCTCACGGCTTGGCTACTCCAGTTCTAGTGATTGCTAGGATTCCCGGACTTTCCTCCTCAGTTAAGTCTATTTTGGTAGCTGCTCATAAGTCTTCTACCAGAAAGGTTTATTGCAGCAAATGGAAATGTTTTCCTTTCTGGTCCTCTCAGAGGAGTTTTATCCTTTTACGGCTCCTATTTCCGCCATTCTTGATTTTCTAGCTGACATTTTCCAGCATGGAGCTAGTTTTTGTACTGTCAAAGTTCAGTTGGCTGCGATTGCTCATTTTCATGTGGGTGAGAATTCTGCATCCTTGGCATCTTCTAGACTGTGTAAAGCCTATATTTATTAAAGGCACATTTTTGCCGCCACTCCCCACCCCCCCGGTCAAAGATCCTGTCCCCCCCCCCGTGGGACCTTACTATGGTTTTCCCAGCTCTGGTCGCTCCGCCTTTCAAGCCTGCCTCAACTTCAGATCTAAAATTTCTGTCGTGGAAAACAGCTTTTCTGGTGGCTGTTAGCTCTGCTAGAAGGGTTTTGGAATTACAGGCCTTGTCCATAAAATTTCCGTACATTTTTCATAAAGGTAGTTTCCCTTTGAACCATCCCATCTTTTCGTCTTAAGGTGGTGTCACCAGTCAGTATCAGACTATGAATTTGCCTGTGTTCTTTCCCAATTTTACCAACAGGATGGAATACAAACTACACATGGATGTTCATAGACAGTTATGATTCTATTTACACAGGACAAAAACATTTTGTAAATCTGATCGTTTGTTTCATTGTATAGACCCTTTTTGGGCAAACCTATTTCCAAGGTCACTATAGCTAGATGGATTTCTTCATCCATCCTGCAGGTCTATAAGGACAAAGGCATGTCTCTTCCAGATCAGGTTAAAGCTCATTCCACTAGGTCCATGGCTACGTCTGCAGCTTTCTGGTCTAGGGTGTCTTTCGATGACATTTGCTCTGCAGCTACTTGGTCCTCATCTCATACATTTATTTCCCATTACAAATTGGATTTGACATCTAGAAGGTGAGCATCCTTTGGCTCCACGGTGCTCCAGAATATCCTTCCATGAGGGCCTCCAAGGAGTTTAGTAGCTGGAGACTGTCCCACAGGTTGAAGACCAAATGAACTACTACAGATAAAGAAGTTATGTACTCACCATAGTGTTCCGAGTAGTTGTACTCCATTTGTCTTCAACTGTCCCTCCCTCCTTCCCCCGGACCTTAGCGCATGTTCAGCTTACGGGCTGTAGTATAGGTCACAAGTATGTTATCAGGTTGGGTTCCAAGTATAAGTTCTGCAAACTCGATCTGTGGAATGGAAGGCAGTGGAGGTGTATTATGGGTAAAGGGGAGCAGTTTGGAGCTCGGAGCTAATGCTAGTAATCTTTGCTGGCTCAGATCCGATACGGATCCATATCCCCACAGGTTGAAGACAAATGAAGTACAACTACTCAGATGGAATGTTATGGTGAGTACATAACTTCTTTTTATGTTTTTTTTTGGAAACTCAGAAGTCTCTAGTTGTCTGGTATCTTAGCCCAGAGTTGTGGCTGGTAGTCCACCTCAGTTCAGCTCAGTACAAACAAGTTAAAAATTAATTTATTGTGTTTATCTGCTTTAAGACGTGGAATGAAATTAATGCACCTGCTGTAAAGATTACTTGGTACTGAATAGTGTGACATTTACAGTTTTCCGTTAACATTTGAGGTTCTAGACAAATTAACATTTGTGAAGCGATTTCATTTTTTTAACGAATTGGGGCCACCCTCGTTGAATTAGAGTACAAACTTGAAAAGAGCTCCATTTGGAGGGAATGAGTTTAAGTGATGCATGACCCACACTTAAAAGGGAATATTATATCCAAATTAAGAAAGGATTACAGGAAGGTTAAGATTCCAGGAAGGTTGTTGAGAAGAATGTCTGAGACCTAGAAAAGTATTGATAAAGGAATGACACCAGTATAGGAGGAAATGGATTTGTTCTGGCAAGAGGATGTCTGATGGGAAGGATTGTTATACTGGCATGTGGTTACATAACCCAAAACATATCAAAAAATAGTAGGTGAAGTACTGAGTTTTTTCTACTGTCTTCTATTTGGAAATGAATATATATATATAATGATGGGAATTTGGTATAGAGTGGGGTGTCCATCTGGGCTGTAGCCCAGCAAAGCATTTTATCCTGCCCTCTGCATGTCCCACAGTTTGCTATAACTTCAGATACATGTTGGTCACGGGTCCCCAAACCGGTAAACATTTGAAATGGGACTCGCTAGAGTGAGTCCCAGAAACACTCAGACTGAATGACAGAATAAAACTGGCTTGCATACAGCAAGTCCAAGATGGACTTTTCCTGGAATGTTCCATCTCTTCTCAGAGGTATGGCAATCCTGGAGTTAATATATAGAAGTCGGGGGTAAAATAAAGGCATTGGTATTTCTCTACTTGTCCAATAAAGAAATAAAACCTTTAGGGATTCTGTTAATGAACAGAAATGTCTTTGGGGATGGTAAACTGATTTTGTTTGCTTAGCTTATGCTTGGGATAAGAATTAAATTAACATTTAAAAATTTAGTAGTCAGGAAAGCCAGACAAGTATGGTAGGAGAGAAAACTAAATTAATGGGGAAAGATGTTATTGTGGGTAGCTGCTTCTGTGTTGTAGACTTTTTTTAAACCTTAGTGAACACTTGGATAATATAAACGAGAGACAGGAACAGGGTTGGGAGGTTGTTATAATGGTTAGGGCTTTTACCTTACAAATACAAGCTGCAGGGTTTGATTCTCCAGTGGGGTAATTCTCTAAGCTTAAAACAGTCCACAGGAGCAGTTAGCCTAGTAGTAATCTATGAACTTATATAAAACTTTTTGGTAGTAACCTGAGTGTGTACATTATTGGTCCCAAAACTTGGGCAAAATAAGGTAAAGGACAATGGCTAAAGTCTGAGAACTGTGGGATAAGGAAAATACAAGGGATGTGCAAGAAATTAAAAGTATCAACATATTGCAACCTAATGATACCCCCCAGGTGTTTATGCACTTAAATCATAAATCTAGGCATCAGATATTCCTTGTTTGTATTGACATTAATTCTTAAACCATAATACTATGCAGAAGGTGTTAGAATTTTTCTTAAGTTTACATGATGACAATTGCAACTGTATTGTTATTTGATGTCTACTGCAATATATTTATATATCATTTATTTGCATTTTCATTTTTTTTTAGATTTCAACAATCAAATGATACAAATGATTGCTTAGCCTCATGTGCAAGCTCACATCTGTATGAAGAAAATGCTGCTAGCAGAATGTGTATTTGAATGGTTACAGAGATATTAAGTTGCTATTACAACATTGACAATATTTAATGTTTATTGTGACTTATCAAATACAGTTTAAGAACTAGGAACAAAAGAATGCAACCACTGTGAATATTTGTGCTGAGCAATATGGCAATTCAGTTTTTTTTAAATACTTATGGTTGTAGAGATGTACATTTGGAAGTTAGAGAATAAAGAAGTTTCATTAGAGGCAATGGATTAAGTAATTGTTAAATCCTGTACATAGGAGAGGACTTGAGCAATTATACAAGAAATTAGAACTGCTCATGAGAGACTGAATTTGCCAGCAGTAATGGCATACGAGGCAGAGCAGTTGGTTGCTTGTATAGGTAAAGTTTAGTTAAAATGATAAAACATTGGACAGATGGCATTCCAGCAGAGATCTGAAGTTACATGCTGCAGAATTAGCAAATATATACTAAGTATTATGTTTAATTTGGGGAAAATGCATAGGTGGCAGTACTCTTCAAAGAATGGCAAAGAAACAGCAAACACTCATACAGACCAGTTTTCTAAACATTTTTATTAAGCATGACATTTTTCAAAAAGTGACAAGTTCATTCCCACTGCTGCAGTAGCCTTTAGGATATTGGGCGTTTCCCCACTCACAAAAATGGCTACTGTCAAGCTTTAAAGTTTTGGCTCTGTTTAACATCTTCAGTCTTGACTGCTTAGTCTCAAGGAGAAAAGCAGCAGTCAGATGTCTTCAGTACTTTCTTTCCGCCTCAAGGAGAAGCATCTCTGCTGCTTCATGGGAGTAGCAATTAGCTAAAGAGTATCATTTCTGGCAGGTAGGGCCCCATTGAGAGGCCCTTCCGCACACAAATTGTTGCCCTTTTAAAAAAATGTTTAATTTTGTTTTTCTGTCATAAAGTGATATTTTCCCTTTAAGAAGCTTGGTAATTTTTTTATTATTATTGTAAGTTTCCTGTCAAGTACCGTTTATGTTAGTGTTCAACTAATTGCTGGCATTTTTTTGTGAAAACAAATGTACCACTTGTGTAAATGTTTTTGTGAGAGCTTTATTTGGGATGGGTAGGGATGTTTTTAAATGCTTATGTTCACTTCCTGACAAGCTACCTGCCATTTTGTTTTTTCTGTTAGTGTATTAGGATTTTAAATGGAATGCTGAAAGGTTGTTTTTTTTACTGCTTCTGCTCTCATGTTTTGAAGGGGTTGAGGGTAATTGGTGCAAGATGTGTGTGTAAGTGTGCTGCTTGTGGACACGCATTGCTGACTTACATTTCTAACGACTTTATCCAGCAGTGATTACAGCTTTTGACATCTCTTTGGCTATGGCATGGACACTTGACTCCAGTCTTGCAGGTTCCACTCCTGTTGTCCCCAGAAAGAAAAAAAAGCATGTGTCAATTAGCCCTTGCTAGAGCTGCTGGCACAAGTCTACACCTTAGCTGATAAAGGGAGAACCTGCAGTGGCCATTGGTTGTTCCTTAGACCAACTCAGTCTGGGTTCATTTTGTAGTCCTTATGGCCATTACAAAGCAGGAGTTAGCCACATCTTCAGCTGTTTATATCTGATCTGGGTATGGGTGGACCATTTTCTCTAGGGCTAGAAGATGGTGCAGGAGATACCTCACAGAGTAACTGACAAAAGACAATTAGACTGGTCAGATGTCTCTCCGAGTATGTTTTCCACAGGGACTCCTATAAAGAAAAAAAAAATTAAACCTTGTTTATCTCAAGTAATTACAGTTAGGATGATTTTCTTGCCTTAGCAAGGCATGCTGTGTATGAATTCTTGTATGCAGAGCCATTACAGTGGGAATTCTCTGTAAAGAAATTCCTTAGGAGACTGTGTCTGATCATTCTGTTTATAACTGAGAGAGAGTGGTTTCTACATATTTACAAGCCCAGCTCTGAGGAAAATATTAACACTCATCCTGTTGTTGGGAAATTATATTTTAATCAAACTATAGCTAGAATGAAGGGGGTATTATTATGGAAACAGATGAATGCATCCTGTGAAATGAGCTGTACATTACACCTGAATGTTCCTCATTCCTCCCTTGTCTGTGTTGAATGCTGCCTAGAATCATCCTGATACCCAGCTGTCTGTCCTCAAAACAAACCAGATGAAATAAGTCTGAGGCACTTCATATATTTTATCTTCCATCAAACCTAGCAGCCATATCCACTGCTTCACCTGCCTGAACAATAAGCCTTCTGGTGACAAGGAAGGCAGAGTGTTGGACTTCCTAGGTTACAAAGCGATTTCTTCAATTTTGGCTTTCAAAATTGTCCATTATCAAGTATATGAAAGTATGCATAACAACACTGGACTTGAAAGATGCTTATCACATCCCCATAGCCACAAGCTTCTGGAAATCAAAAATGTTATCTGTTCCTGAGTCACATTCAGTTCTCTGCTTTACACTTTGGATTAGCTACAGCTCCATGGGTGTTCACAAACTAACCCCAGTCTTAGCTCATTGAAGGTGAAAGGCATTTACATATTTCCCAGTTCAGACGACTTACCTTTGCAGGGTCATTGTAAGGTTAGGTTTCATTAAATGTAGTTTGTTAGACATAAATACAGTGTTCTCTTTGCAAAGGCCTAGAAATGCAGCCATATTAAAGCAGACACAGATATATTTTACACATAGTTTCACTAGAAAGAAATGTTTCAGTAACCTTTCAAGAATATTGATGAAAATAAAATGTGTACCAAAATTTGCAGTACATTGAGTACAAAGGCTTCGGAACCAAGGTTAAAGAGACATGTAGAATTTGTTGTAAATTTACAGGGTTTTGGTACTAAGGAGAGATACTTCAGACACAGAAGTCAGTAAGTTCAACTGATATGCAGAAAGTCATTGCAGTGCAGTCCACAGAAGTTTGTTACAGACACTCGAAAGTGAGTGCAGAAGTCAGGTCCAAATATTCAGCATTCCAGAGTATGTAATGGTTAAGGATTTTACCTCACCGATACAAGGTACAGAGTTTAATTCTGACTCCTGTTTTTTGTGGGAGGTTGGCATAATGGTTAAAGCATTTGCCTTGGACACAAGATGTAGGATTTGATACTCACATGGGGTAACTGGCTAGGCTTAGAATGTCCCACATGGGCAGTCAGCCTAATACTAATGTAGGAATCCATGTATCTATGGACGGTGTGATGGTATTTCAGTTTTTCAGCACTGTTATTGCAGAGAGTAAGATTTGATTCTGATGTTGACATCTACCTCCGCTGTATGTAATAAAACATTCTTAACCAAACTACAGTATAAGTCACATTTTTATTCTGAACGGTACAAGAAGGTTTGGCACATAAAGGAGAGACTGCCACCTGTTCAGCACAGATGTTCTTTGTGTTTCACTTGTTGCAGTCATTACATTTAGGTTATCTGCTTTGCAGTAGCCCTCAGTCGGCCTGATTAACAGTCTTGGGTCCTGCATCTGTTGCTGTCCCTTCTTCCATACATCAGGTCGTCAGGGGTATAAAACATGCAGTCGACGCCATTACATCAGTCTTTCTTGCTGTGCGGTGCCCGAAGCAGAAGCAGTTCGCAAATGCTGGTCGGCTGGCTCCTGAAATTTTCGTTTTCAAGTTTCAGAACTGAAGTCTTTAACTAAAGCTAAGTAGCCCGTTGAGGAAACTTTTTCTTGCTCCTTACCGATGTCAGTAAAAGTTAATATTTGCATTACTTGTGGAAAGCAAATACCACATAAAGATTTTCATTCGTACTGTATTCTTTGCCTAGGCCCTGACCACGATGTACCTTGCTGTCAGTTTTGTGCTGTATTTAATCAGCGCACTATCCATCTGTATATTTTCGCCTCTAAATATTTCGGTTCTCAGTTTAATTATCCAGAAATATCAGTTGGCCATCCGACTACCGAGACAGGCCGCCGAGGTCCTAAACTGCCAACGACGCTTCTCCTAAGCCAGTCACCAGTTCGCCGGTACTCAGTGAGGTATTTTCGCAGCCCCTGATACCAGCTACTTCTGATTCGCAGGTCTCTATTGAGACCCATTCGGAGTCCGGTATGCCACGAGATGCTTCAACTACGGAACCCGCAGATGTCCCTACCTTGGATGGGTCTGGAGCCGCTGTGCAGGCACCGGCTTCTGACGGTGTATTCAGGCCTATGGACCTGAATATTAAACTGATGTCTCCTTCACTTAGGCCTAAATCTTGAACCATGCCTAAAAAATGACACCCAGACCACATGCTCAGGCCTCTTTGCCTAAAAAACAAATGATAAGAATGACTGAAGATCTAGTACCTCTAATCAGGGGAAGCCAAACCCCCCCCCCCTTCTAAGAGGCCTAGGACTGAAGTTGTTTATGAATCTTCTGACCAGGATTCTGATCTTCGTGTTTCACTGTTGCAGTCATTACATTTGGGTAATCTGCTGGCAGGTTGCCCTCAGTCGGCCTGAATTCCAAAGTCTTGGGTCCTGCGTCGGTTGCTGTCTCCTCTTCCATGACGTCAGGGGTATAAAACAAGCAGCCAACGCCATTTTCTTTAGTCTTTCTTGCCGCGCGGTGCCCGAAGCAGAAGCATTTCACAAGTGCCGGTCAGCCAACCTCTGAAATGTTTTGAGTTTCAGAACGGAAGTCTTCACTAAAGCTAAGTACTCCATTGGGGAAACTTTTTTCTTGCTCCATACCAATGTCAGAAAAAGTTAATTGTATTACTTGTGGGAAGCAAATGCCTCATAAGGATTTCCATTTATACTGTATTCCTTGCCTAGACCCTGATCTCAATGTGCCTGGCTGTCTGTTTTGTGCTGGATTTAACCAACGCACTATTAAGCGTTGGTATAGTTTTGCCTCAAGAGTATTTTGGAAACAGATTTAACTACCCAGAAATGTCGGATAGCAGTCCGACTACCAGAGTACATAAAAAACGCAAAGAAAAGGACAGAGACAGACAGTCAAGGTCCTAAACCGACAACAAAGCTTCTCCTAAGCCAGTTGCCAGTACTCAGTGAGGCACTTTCGCAGCCTTTGATACCTGCTGCTTTTGAGTCACAGGCCCTTACGGACACTCGTGGAGTCCAGCATGCCTCGAGGTACTCCAAGTATTGGACCCACGGATGTATCTCCCTTGGATGGGTCCGGAGCCGCTGAGCAGGAACCGGCTTCTGAGGGTGTATTCAGGCCTCAACATTATTATATCAAACAGACAACAGCTGCAAAACCTAAGACAAAAGCGACTTCTAAAACTAAAAAACCGACACATGAGCCATGTGCACAGGCCTCTATGCCTAAAAAACAGATCAAAATGGCTGAAGACCTTAGTACCTTGATCAGGGGGTTCCCATCCCCCTCCAGATAAGCGGCCTAGGCAAGACACTGATTATGAATCTTCAGATCGGGTTTCTATTTCTTCTGATCAGGAATTATCTATTCCTCCCTATGAGGATTCTGATGCAGAGGAGTCTATACCGTCTGCATCACCTCCAGAGGATTATTCATTTGGAGAAACCTTTCATACTTTGAGGGAGCATTTTCACTGGGAGAGTCAAGATTTCTCAGAATCAAAAAAGAGGCTCAGGGATTTCCTTCTCCATCAGCACAGGCCTTTAGCCATACCCCGTTTTAGACATTGTGGATGATGTTTTCAGAGTCAAGCTTGACCCCTGACTCCTTACCTCCGGCTCCCAGCAAGCCAGACAGATATTACAGGTCCCTGACTCTCTCAGATTTTTATTTAGAAACCCTGCTGCTGATCCTGAAACAATTTCACAGGGTCTAAAGGGAGTTAAGGCCTCAACAGCAAAAAATCCTACCCCCTCTGACAGAGATTCAAGGACACTGGATAGATGGGGAAAAAGGTTTATACATCTGCAACCTTGGCAATTAGGGCCTTAAACTGCCAGTTTCATACGCTCAAGTATCAACATGTTATGGGATTGCTAAAACAGAAAATGATGTTGATTTCTGAATGTGCAGAGAATAAAGAATTGCAGGAATTATTGCATGCAGCTGAACAGGCATACTTTGCAATGTGATTTTGATTCTTTAGAGGCCTCCTGCAGGGCTGTGGTTACTGGATCGGTGATTAGGAGGCATGCCTGGCTAAAGGAACAAAATTTTCCTGATCATGTTAAAGCTAAATTACTAAATGCACCTTTACAGCATGATACTCTGTTTGGTATTAAGGCAGAAGAGGTTGTAAAGAAAATGGAAGGCAAAGCTAAGTGTATGCAAACTGTAAAAGACTTCTTACAAGTGCAGCCACCAAGATTCAGTAGACACTAGCCTACAAACAGTTGATCTGAAGTAGGAACTTCATTTGTCAGCAACCTTTGGGATACGGATCCGATCTCAGATCCGAGCCGGAAACTTTTACCACAGCATAGATCCTAGCTCCTCCCTTTACCCATAATCCCCTGCCAACCCTAACTGACCTCAGATCTAGTTTGCCGCGCTTCAAGCCAACAAGCTGGATTTTGAGCTCCTGGCAATTCGGAAGGTTTTTTGTGAGAAAAATCTTAGAATTTTTGTACTTCTTGTGTGAGTTTGTGTAGGTTCCCTCTTAAATATCTATTTTTGTTAAAAATTTTTCCTCCCTACCCTCGCTGGTCCATAGTGTGTGTTTGTGGTGCGTTAGGGGCCTAGTGAGTGTGGTTTACGTTCAATATGTCTGAGGCCCCTAAAGCCATCTTTTCAAAATGTACAGTGTGGCCATAAGCTCTCACCGGCGGATGGCCACACCCGGTGCGTTAGGTGCCTTGGGGGTTGAACATCTTTCTTCAGGATGCATGATTTGTGCAGCGTTCAACCCCAGGGCACTTAAGGACCAGAGATCGAAGATGATTCTGGCGGGCCTTTTGCCCCCGGACTCGGATCAGACCTCCGGTTCTTCGGTGGCCGCTACCCAGTCCTTGGTAGCAGCCACCCCTGCCCCCCTTCCTCCGGTCGGGACTCAACCTCCCGTTTTGGCTCCGGAGGATAGGGAGGCCGGAAAAAACAAAAGGAAGGAGAAGCACCATACGCGGCAGGCCGAGGACTCTTCCTCGGCCCCACCCAACAAGCGGGCTTCTCCATCCAGGGTTTCTGGATCACCTCCTCTTCGGCTCCGGTCCCCTTGTTTTTCACCGGGACCTGGGGAGGAGGCAACCTGGTCCCCGTCGAGGTCATCGAGGCGTCACTCTAGGTCTGCCTCGGTGGCCTCATCGAGGTCTACATTTAGTATGTCAGATGCAGACATGGACCGGATGATGAGGAGGTTCATTCAGGCCCAGCTGCAGATGGGAGTGCTCTTGCCTCCCCCCCTCTGGGGGGGGGAGCTCAACCCCATTTTTTGCCCCAATTGCTCCTTCTCCGTCACGGGTTTGGAGCTGAGCCGGAGCCGACAGTACTAGTTACTTCGGCTCCGACTGGTCCCTTGAGTTTGTCGGATCCGACCTCTCGGAGCCGTGGGTGGAGCTTCGGATCCAAGGGACTTTGTGTGACTTCGGCTCTGTCCTGGTCGGAGCACACGGATCCGAGTGGGAGCCTACTCTCTGAGCCTATTGAGAGTGGCTCCCCCTCGGCTTTTGCGGTGGTGGAGAGGGCACTGTTGAGTGTATCCGGACCCCCGGTCCTGGCTTTGGCTCCTCCCTGCATTCCCTCTCAGCTGGTCCGGGCTCCTATCACCCGGCCTTCGGGACAGCCTGCTTCAACGTCTCTGGGTGTTCCTGTGGAACATGATATTGCTGGTGAGTCTTCCTCGGACAGCCACCCCGAAGAGGTTCCTCACAAAGCCAAGTGTAAGAGGAGGCACATGGACTCCCCTGAGTCCCTTACCGAAGATACAGACTTAGATGAAGGGGAAGGCTCCCCAAGGTCACCCCCCCGAGGATGTCTCCTTCGGAGACATCATGGAGATGCTCAGGATTTGGGGGGGTGGTCTGCCCCCAAGGCTTCCTCCAATGAGTCCGTATTCCTAGAGGCGTTCAAAGCAGGGCCATCTACCTCTTGGGTGTCCCTGACCCCCTGGTGGACCTTATTGCCACCAGGGCTTGGAAGGAGCCGGACACTGTGGAGCCAATCCCCAAGCGCCCGGATAGGATCCTGAGTCCCCCTGCTGAGAGAACCCACTGGAGCAGAGGTCCCCCTATGGATGCCATGTTGGTGGCGGCGGCCACCAAGAGAGAGCTGGCTCTGCGGTCCACCCTCCAAGTAAGGACTCTCGAGCGATGGACCGCCTGGGGAAGCGGGTCTTTAGTTCAGCAACCTTCTCCATGAGAGTGCTGAACTATATGGCACACGTCATCCGGATGCAGCGGGATCTAATAAAAGAATACGCTGCATCCCCCCCAGAGTCCATGTCGGAAGGAGACAAGCATCTGTACTCCTCCCGAATGTCTACTATACGCTCAGTTTCTATCACCTCTATGCGGCTCTTGTCACACGCCGCTGAAGGAGCCGGTGGAGCCGGCCTGGTAATCAGGCGTCAGGCCTGGCTCCGACACTGTGACTTCTCGGAACCCTTTAAGGCGTCATTCGCACTTTTTGGCAAAACCGTTCGCGACACCTTAGTCCAGAGCGAGAAAGATGGTAAGACGTCTGCCGGAGTCCGCTTCTCTGCTCCCCAGAGGTCCTTTTCTAAGAACCAAAAGGGTCAGAAGAAGAAGTGGTTCCAAAAATCGCATCAGTCCCAGTCTGCTCCGGACAACCAGTCCTCTCGTGACAGAGGACAGGGAGGACGCTGCCCAAGAGGCAGAGGGGGTCCCAGAAACTTTGGGTCCGGAGAACCCTTCTCTGAGAGGCCCACACAGAACCCCTGAGGGGTTGCCTGGCTGCTCCATTCTGGAGGCAGTCGGGGGCATCTTTTGAAGCACCTAGCAATGTGGGAGTCCATAACAACAGATCACTGGGTGCTTCGCATCATATCCAGAGGTTACCAAATTCCCTTTATTGTAACCCCCAAAATCAGAAGCCTCCCTGACGTACCACCCAATCAGAGGGAGGCAGCTGCTACAGAAATTCAGCAGTTTTTACAAAAAGCCATCCAACCCATCCCCCCAGATCAGTTCGGATCGGGGTTTTACTCCAGGTTCTTTCTGGTGCCAAAAAAGACGGGGGACTTGAGACCCATTCTCGATCTCTCTCTCCTGAACATGGCAGTACCCAAAGAAAAGTTCCGAATGGTCACCTTACAATCTATTCTCCCCCTATTATGGGAGAACGATTGGATGTGCTCGATAGACCTCAAGGATGCGTACTACCACATCCTAGTGGACAGACGCTCCAGGAGGTTCCTCCCCTTCCAGCTGGGAGCCAGTCATTTTCAGTTCAGGGCCCTTCCCTTCGGTCTCACCTCAGCCCCCAGGGTGTTCAAAGTCTTGGCGGTCATAGCGGCCCACCTGAGGCTTCAGGGAATTCAGGTCTTTCTGTACCTGGACGACTGGCTCCTCATCGCCCCAACAAGGCATCTGCTCTGTTCAGGCAGGGATTACCTCCTCGACCTTGCTCCACGTCTAGGGTTAACTGTCAACATGACCAAATCTTCTCTAGTCCCCTCACAGGTGATAGATTTTATAGGGGCCGGATTGGATTCCAGGATAACGCTTGCCTTCTTAACTCCCGATCGGCTTCAGAACCTGAGGTTGCATGTCAAGGCCATTCTCATTCTTCCTGCTCCACCTGCGGAATTGATCCTGAGGGCTCTAGGGTCCATGGCGGCAACTATTCCTCTACTACCCCTAGCCCGCCTAAATATGAGGGTACTGCAATGGACCCTCCAAGCAGAATGGTCCCTGTCTCGCAACCCCCTGTCCCATCCTATTTCCCTAAGGAGGGCTTGCAGAACGTCGCTCATGTGGTGGCTCCAGTCCCCGAGTCTCCACACGGGACGACCATTTTCGATGCCTTCCCCCGTCGCCACAGTGACCACGGACGCCTTTCGCCTGGGGGGGGCACTATTCAGGCAGAACAGTCCAAGGCACGTGGAACAACACAGAGACCTCTTTGCATATCAACGTCCTAGAGATGAGGGCGGTGCTTTTGACGTTGCAGGCAGTTCACAGCCTTCTACCGATTGGGACAATTGCAGTACAAATGGACAACATGTCAGTTGTCTGGTACATCAACAAACGGGGGAACCAGGTCTTATCCCCTTTGTCGCGAGGCCATGAGAGTGTGGGAATGGGCGATTTCCACCAACCGCTTTCTTATTGCAACGCACATTCCAGGACGGTCAAACATCCTAGCAGACAGGCTCAGTCGTTTGATCCTGACTCCGTACGAATGGTCTCTCAATCCTCTAGTAACGAAACAAATATTTGCCCTATGGGGGCAACCCTGTTGCGATCTTTTTGCCTCTCCTTCAAATACCAAATGCAACAGTTACTTCGCTCTAATTCCCCCTCAGGGGGAGTCTCCGAGAGACTCTCTAGTACATGGTTGGCCTCCCGGTCTCCTTTACGCTTATCCTCCATTGCCCATGATGCTGAAACGCCTACAGAAAGCCAGTCGGCTGGGGAGCAAAATGATCCTCATTGCCCCATTCTGGCCTCGTCAAACATGGTTCCCGTACCTGTGGTCTCACCTAATTCATCCACCATGGATTCTGGATCCACTCCCGGATCTCATTACCCACCCTCTGGGTCTCCAGGCCCCCAATCAGGTCAACCTCAAGCTGACGGCTTGGTTGCTCCAGTTCCACTCCTGATTAGGACTCCCAGAATCTCCTCACCAGTCAAAGCCATTCTAGTAGCAGCACATAAACCTTCCACCAGAAGAGTCTACCGAAGCAAGTGGAAACGTTTCTCAATCTGGGTGGAACACCATCACTTATATCCTTTCACGGTGCCTCTCACGTTGGTTTTGGAGTTCTTAACTACCCTTTTTCATCAAGGGGCTAGCTGCTCTACAGTCAAGGTACAACTGGCAGCGATTTCGCATTATCATGTAGGGCATGAATCGGGCCCTCTGATGACTGCTAAGCTTTGTAAAGCTTTCCTCAAGGGTACTTTCCTTCTCAGACCTCCAGTCAGGGAGGTAGTACCCCCATGGGATTTGTCTTTGGTTCTCCAAGCCTTGACTAGTCCCCCTTTCGAGCCAGCGGCCACGGTTGATCTTAAATATCTCTCTTGGAAAACGGCCTTCTTAGTGGCCATTACTTCAGCTGAAAGGGTCTCTGAACTTCAGGCTCCATGTGTTAAGCCGCCTTATTTATCCTTCCATCCAGATAGTTTACCTCAGGATCAATCAGTTTACCTCAGGATCAATCCGTCCTTTCTGCCTAAGGTGTCTTCAGAAGCTAATATTAATCAAGCCATTAATCTTCCCGTGTTCTTTCCCCATTACCAGAACAAAGGAGAATATAAACTGCATTCCTTGGATGTGCACAGACAATTACGTTTTTATGTACTCATTGAACTACTGGTCATAGGCAATCTGACTACTTGTTTGTCTCCTTTGCCAAAACAAGTTTAGGCAAGTCAATTTCTAAAGTTACACTATCACGGTGGATAGCTAATTGTATTCTCTTAGCATACCAGAGTTCGGAAAGGCCTGCACCTCAAGGGGTTTGAGCTCATTCTACTAGGGCCATCGCTGCTTCGGCGGCTTTTAAATCTAGGGTCCCCTTAGATGATATTTGTACCGCAGCCACTTGGGCCTCATCTCATACCTTTATCAGCCATTACAAACTGGATGTTGTCTCCAGAGGTAGGGCGTCCTTTGGCTCTGCAGTGCTCCGGAATGTTCTTCCATAAAGGCCACCCAGGATTCAGGTAGCTGGGGACTCTGTCCCAAAGGTTGCTGACCAATGAAGTTCCTACTTCAGATTTAGAAGTTATGTACTCACCATAACGTTCCATCTGAGTAGGTATCTTCATTTGTCTGCAACTATCCCCCCCGCCTTCCCCCTGACCTTTAGGATCTGTCTTGGATTAGCCCCTTCCGGGGCACTTTTACATTGCTTATATCGGGCAGACTTGATCTGAGGTCAGTTAGGGTTGGCAGGGGATTATGGGTAAAGGGAGGAGCTCGGATCTATGCTGTGGTAAAAGTTGCCGGCTCGGATCCGAGATCGGATCCGTATCCCAAAGGTTGCAGACAAATGAAGATACCTACTCAGATGGAACGTTATGGTGAGTATATAACTTCTAAATCCTTTCCTGTATCAGACAGAGCTCAAAGGGGCAAATCCAGACACCCTAAGGGTTCCAGATACCAGGCACAAGATTCATACAGGTCAAAGCAATAGAGCGCTTCTACCTCCAAGTCTGGAGGAGGTAAAGCGCAAACCCTACAGAAGATAGTCCCAATGACTTCCCTCTGCCTTCACCAAGCACTTCTCTTTTGGCAGCACCCTTAGGGGGGAAATTAGCACTTTCTGCTCAAAATTGGCAGTTAATAACCCAGGACAAGTGGGTGCTAAACATAGTATCACAAGGATACGGATTCCATTTCCATACTCTGCCAATGGTAAACGGTTGGCCAGATCTGCCAAATCAATGGGCATAGGCACAGAAACAGGTTATGTCCCTCATGGATATGGGGGCCATTCAGCCAGTACCAGAGCAGGAAAAAGGACAAGGTTTTTACTCAAGACTGTTCTTGGTACCCAGAAAGGACAAGGCTTGGCAGCCAATACTGGATTTATCGATTTTGAACACACACCTGGACATTCCAAAATTCAAAATGCTGACTTTGCAGCAGCTTCTGCCCATGCTGGGCAAGAATGCTAAGAATGCTTGGCTGGTGACATTAGACCTAAAAGAGGCATACCTGCATGTCCCATTAAGGCAATCGTGCAGAAGATGCCTCAGATTTAAGGCTGGCTTAATGAATTACTAATTCTCTGCACTGCCCTTTGGCTTATCTACTGTGCCCAGGGTCTTTACAAAGTGTCTGGCACCAGTGATTGCATTGTCTCATTCAAGCAGAGAACAAGGGCATTCTTCAACACCTGGCATTTGTGAAAGGCTTCCAACATGCCTAGGTTGCACAATAAACTAAAAGAAATCACAACTGGTACTCTCTCAAAAGATAACATTCCTGGGTGCAAGCTTGAATACAACTGCCCAGATGACTTACCTCACACCAGACAAGCAAAGGCACCTGACTACTTACTTCAAACTGATGGCAACAAAAACCCAGTTATCTACAAGACAAATTCTGCAGGTTTGGGGCTTCATGGCATCCTGCAACCTTCTGATTCCATATCAAGACTGCATATGAGGACACTTCAATGGTACCTAAAAAGTTTATGGAGTCAACATTGTCACAGTCTGGAAATAATGATTCCTCTCATTCCCTGCCTACAACAGGAGTTTCTATGGTGGGCAGAGATGTCACCAAACCATGAGACGGGCCTTCACTCTACCCTCTGCCAGCCAAACCTTCACAGATGCATCAGATTATGCCTGGGGGGGGGGGGCACATGGCGAAAAGATGCATTCAGGGCAGATGGACCCCAAAACAAATGCATCTACATATCAACCAGATAGAGATGCTAGCTGTTCAAAATGCCCTGACAGCCTTCAAGGACTTGCTTCATCCAGGACAATTACTGATAAAGATGGACACCCCCATGGTCATGTGGTATATAAACAAGTAGGGGGGCACACTCATAACCCCCTTTGCAGATTAGCCATGGCACTGTGGGACACAGCTTTGACTTGCCAAATACATCTTCAAGCTCAATTCCTGCCAGGAAAGCAAAATACTGTGGCAGACGATTTAAGCAGAAACCTTATGGATCCTCACGAGTGGAAACTAGATCCACAAGTCTTCAGCATGATGACAAAGAAATGGGGGATCTCAGACATAGATCTATTTGCCTCCCCTCAAAATTATCAGTTGAAAAGATTCTGCACAAGGACTTATCACAGACAAGCATGGAAAGTGGACGTCCTATCCTTCAGTTGGAAAAAACTATCAGTTTAGGCCTTTCCTCCATTACCTCTTTTCCCCAAGGTCCTCCTAAAAGTCAAGACGATAAACCAAAGATGATACTAATTACCCCAGACTGGCCCCACCAGTACTGGTACCCAGTCCTAAGGAACTTGTCTCAGTACCCAGCTTGGACCTTACCTGGAAGACCTCAACTACTGTCCCAGCAAAACAATCAGATCCTGCACAATCAACTCTAGACACTGAACATGGTAGCATGGCTGATCATGTAGTTATGCAAACACCTCACCGTAAAGCTGTGATGGATGTCATTTTGGAAGCCAGAAGGCCTAGTACTAGAAAATCTTATGTTGATAAATGGAAGAGATTCTGTGCTTGGAATCAAGCACAAGGAACTGATACAGCAGAACCAAATATTCCTCAGATATTACAATACTTGACTGAGATGCTTGACAAAGGCCTATCTTTCTCATCAATTAAAATCCATGCCTCTGCCAATTTCGGCTCATTACAATACAGAGCCACCAATCTTTTCTCATCCTTTACTAAAGCAGTATCTTAGATAAGCCAAAAATGTAAGGCCTCCTAGAAGATCACCAATACCTGCATGGGACCTCAATTATGTGTTGGAAACGCTCATCCTGCCTCCATTTGAACCAGCTGCTACTGCTGATATAAAATTCTTATGGAAAATAGCTCTGCTGCTAGCAATTACTTCAGCAAGAAGTGTCTCAGAGCTACAGGCCCTCATGGCTGTGGAGCCTTTTATCATATTTTACCCAGACAGGGTGTCTCTGAGGACAAATCCAACATTTATGCCTAAGGTTGTTTCCAGTGTGGCTCTTAACCAAACTATCCATTTGCCAACCTTTTATCCAAATCCCCAGAACAAGGGAGAGAGAATTCTGCATTCCTTGGACGTACACAGACAGCTAAGATTCTACTTGAGCAAGACTAAAACTCTTAAGAAAAACTGAGCCATTACTAGTGATATATGCTGCAGGATCAGAAGGAAAGGCTATTTCAAAGCAGACTATTTCAAAGTGGATAAGCCACTGCATTTGTTTCTGCTACTTACACCATGGTAAATCTGTGCCCAAGGGCATTAGGTCTCATTCCGCCAGAGCTGCAGCTACTTCAGCAGCCTTTCTCAGAGGAGTACCAACCAAAGACATTCTAGAGGCTGCTACATTTGCCTCTCTAAGTCCAGGGCAGGCTTTGCCACTGCAGATGTTCATCGTGTTTCACTGTTGCAGTCATTACACTTGGGTATTCCTGCTGGCAGGCTACCTGCAGTCGGCCTGAATTCCAAAGTTCTGGTCCGGCATCAGTGTGCCAGGGGTGTAAAAGATGCAGCCGACTCCATTTTCCTAAGTCTTTCTTGCCGCGCACTGCCCGAAGCAAAAGCATCTCGCAAGTGCCGGTCAGCCGACTCCTGAGATTTTCGAAATCGAATTTCAAATCCGAAGTCTTCAATAATGCTAAGTACCCCATTGGGGAAACTTTTTCTTGCTCCAGACCGATGTCAGAAAAAGTTAACAATTGTATTTCTTGTGGGAAGCAAATACCTCATAAGGATTTTCATTCTTAACTGTATTCCTTACCTAGGCCCTGACCACCATGTTGCTAGTTGTCGATTTTGTGATAGATTTAACCAACGCACTATTAAGCGGTACGATTTTGCTTTTCATTATTTTGGCAGAAGGTTTAACTATATAATGCCGTTGGAACAACTGACCGGAATTCATAAAAAACGCAAGGATAAAGGCAAAGACAAGCATCCAAGGTCCAAAACAGACGACAAAGCCTCTTCTAGGCCAGTCGCCGGTGCTCTGTGAGGCGCTTTCGCAGCCCCTAACTCCTGCTACCTCAGAGCCACAGGCCGCCTCCAACTCCCACGTGGAAACAGCTAGGCCTCTGGATACTCAAGGTATTGGCCCTTTGGAAATTAATCCCTCAGATGGGTCTGGAGACGCTGAGCAGGCATCAGCTTCTGAGGATGTCTTCAGACCTACACAACTTTATATAAAGCCTACTTCAGCATCCAAGACAAAGTCTAAAACAGTTTTAAAGACAAGGAAACCAGTACAGCATTCTCCAGGACAGACTTCTATGCCTAAGAAACAGATGCTCAAAATGGACGAAGACCTAATTACTTTGATCAGGGGTTCCCATCCCCCTCCTGATAAGAGCCCTAGGCAAGACACTGAATATGATTCCTCTGATTCCTCTTCTGAACAGGGATATTCTATTCCTCCCTATGAGGATTCTGATGCTGAAGATTCTACTCCTTCAGCTTCTCCTCCTGAGGACTATTCATTTGGGGAAAGCCTGCATACCATGAGGGAGCATTTCCACTGGGAGAGCCAAGATTATTCCGATTCTAAGAAAAGACTTGAGATTTTCTTTTACTTTCTCAGCACAGACCTCTTGCAATTCCCCCTGTTCTAGACATAGTGGATAATGTATTTTCAGAGTCCGGCCTGTCTCCAGACTCTTTACCTCCTGCTCCTGTTAAGCTGGACAGATACTACAGGGTTCTAGACTCCCATAAATTTCTTTACAAAAACCCTGCTGTTGACCCAGAAACTATCTTACAGGGTCCCAAAGGGGTCAAGGCTGCTTCTGCTAAAAACCCTGTCCCCCTCTGAGATTCTAGGGCTTTGGACAGATAGGGGACAATGTTTACACTTCTGCTACCTTGGCTGTAAGAGCTTTAAATTGTCAATTTCATATGCTCAAATATCAGCAATACTTAATGTCTTTGTTAAAACAAAAAATGTTGACAAATTCTGAATGTCCTGAGAACAAAGAGTTGCAGGATTTATTGCATGCAGCTGAACAAGTGGGAAAGCATACTTTGCAATGTGGCTATGATTCACTGGAGGCCTTGTGCAGGGCCGCTGTTACAGGTTCAGTTATTAGAAGGCATGCTTGGTTAAAGAAACAGAATCTGCCTGATCATGTTAAAGCAAAATTATTGGATGCTCCATTGCAGCATGATACTTTGGTGTTAAGGCAGAAGAGGTGTTGAAGAAAATGGAGGATAAGGCTAAATCTATGCAGACAGTAAATGATTTCTTACAGGTACAGCCACCCAGATTTAGCAGGAACTGGCCCTCTAAGAATTGGTCCTTTCCAGTGTCAGACAGACCACAAAGAGGCAGATTCAGACGCCGTAGAGGCAGGCAGCAGCCACAGGGCTCATACAGGCCCAAACAATGGGGTGCTTCTACCTCCAAAAGCGGAGAAGACAAATCACAGCCTTATAGAAAATAGTCCCAATGACTTCCCTCTGCCTATGCCAAGCACTTTTTTTTTGGCAGCACCCCTAGGGGGAAAGCTAGCACGTTTTTCACAAAACTGGCACAAGATCACCCAGGACAAATGGGTCTTAAATATAGTCTCTCAGGGCTACAGGTTCTACTTTCACACCCTTCCAAAGGCAAAAAGTGTGCCAGACCTGCCACACAATCAATGGGCAGAGGCACAAAAACAAGTTTCATCTCTCATGGACATGGGGGCTATTCAGACAGTGCCACAACAAGAGCAGGGACAAGGATAAGACTTTTCTTAGTACCAAGAAAGGACAAAGCCCGGAAACCAATTCTGGACCTGTGTATTCTCAATACTTTTCTGGAGTCCCAAAATTCAAAATGTTGACTCTACAGCAGCTTCTGCTCATGCTGGACAAGAAGGATTGGCTGGTAACTTTTTGGACCTCAGAGGCATACCTGCATGTTCCAATCAGACAATCTTGCAGAAGATACCTCAGATTCATAGCTGGCTCAATGCACTGCCCTTTGGCTTATCTAGTGCGTCCAGGGTCTTCACAAAATGCCTGGCACCAGTAATTGCATTTTGCAGACAGAGGAATTCAAATATATCCCTACTTGGATGACTGCCTTATTCAAGCAAAGACCAAAGATATTCTAATACAGTATCTGGCATTTGTAAAAAGATTACTAATTTGCCTAGGGTACACAGTAAACGAAAAGAAATCAAAACTAGTACCCTCTCAAGACATAATATTCCTGGGTGCAAGCTTAAATACAACTGCCCAAATAGCTTATCTCACGGCAGACAAACAAAGGCAACTGACTTCTTACTTCAAAAACATGGCAACAAAGACCCAGTTATCTGCAAGAAAAATTCTGCAGGCTCTGAGCTACATGGCATCCTGCATTCTACTAATTCCATATGCAAGACTGCATATGAGGAAACTACAATGGTACCTAAAAAGTGTTTGGACTCAACATTGCCACAGCCTGGAAACAGTACTCATTCCCTGCTTGCAACAGGAATTTCAATGGTGGGCACAGGCCTGTCACCACAACAAGGGACAGTCATTCACCTTACCCACTGCCAGACAGACACTAACAGATGCATCAGATTATGCCTGGGGGGCGCACATGGCAGGAAAATGTATTCAGGGCACATGGCCCACAGACCAAATGCATCTTCATATCAACCAAAAAGAGATGCTAGCTGTACAAAATGCCCTGACAGCCTTCAAGGACCTACTTCATCCAGGACAACTGCTGATAAAGACAGACAATACTACAGTCATGTGGTACATAAACAAGGGGGCACACATTCCTACCCCCTCTGCAGACAAGCCATGACTTTGTGGAACACAGCATTGACTTATCAAGTACATCTGCAAGCACAATTCCTGCCACGAAAGACATACTTTGGCAGACGAACTAAGCAGAAACCTCATGGATCCTCACAAGTGGAAACTAGATCCACAAATCTTCAACATGACAACAGGGAAATGGGGATGCCCAGACATAGATCTATTCACCTCCCCTCACAACTGCCAGCTACAGAGATTCTGCACTCGGACTTATCACAAGCAAGCATGGAAAGTGGATACCCTTTCATTCAGCTGGAAAGCCCTTACAGTATATGCCTTCCCTCCTCTTCCACTCCTCTCCAAGGTACTCCTAAAGGTCAGACAAGAGAAGCCAAAAATGATACTGATTGCCCCAGACTGGCCACGGCAGCACTGGTACCCAATCCTAAAGAGCTTGTCTCAAGGCCCAGCCTGGACATTGCCTCTAATACCTCATTTGCTGTCCCAACCGAACAAATCAGATCCTGCACAGCCAACTCAGAACCCTAAATCTGGCTGCATGGCGGATAATGTAATCATTCAGAACACATCTCTCTCTAAAGCAGTTATGGATGTTATTTTGGAGGCCAGGAGGCCCAGCACCAGAAAATCTTATGCAGAAAAATACAAGAGTTTCTGTGCTTGGAACCAAACGCAGGGAATTGACACGCTTGTACCAAATATTCCTCAGATTTTGCAATGCCTAACTGAGATGCTGGACAAAGGCCTATCCTTATCAATTAAGATACATGCCTCTGCCATTTCAGCTCATTATAATACAAACCCACCTATTTTTTTCTCATCCACTGCTAAGACAGTTTCTCAGAGGGGCCAAAAACATAAGACCTCAAAGGAGAGCTCCAATACCTGCATGGGACCTCAATTTTGTCTTGGAAGAACTCACACTGCCTCCTTTTGAGCCAGCCAATACAGCAGAGATAGAATACTTGTCATGGAAAACCGCTCTTCTCCTAGCAATAACTACAGCAAGAAGAGTCTCAGAGTTGCAGGCACTAATGGCTGTAGAAACTTTTATTATTTTCCATCAGGACAGGGTTTCTCTTAGGACAAACCCGACATTTATGCCTAAGGTAGTGTCCAGTGTGGCTCTTAACCAAGCCATACATTTGCCTACCTTTTATCCAAACCCACAAAATAAGGGGGAGAGACTTCTGCATTCTTTGGACATACACAGACAGCTACGCTTCTACTTGGACAAAACTAAAGCCTTCAGAAAGACTGAGCAACTCTTAGTGGCATATGCTGCAGGATCGCAAAGAAAAGCCATTTCAAAGCAGACTATTTCAAAATGGATAGGCCATTGCATTCGTTTCTGCTATTCACAACATGGCAGATCAGTGCCCAAGGGCATTAGGCCACATTCTACCAGAGCAGCAGCCACTTCAGCAGCCTTCCTCAGAGGAGTACCAACCAAGGACATTTTGGAGTCTGCAACCTGGACTTCAATGCACACTTTTACAAAGCACTATCATTTACCTCTCTACTCTAAATCCAGAGCAGGCTTTGCCACTGCAGTTCTGCAGTGCCTCATAGCCACTCCAAACTCCATTTAGGCCCAGCCACCCAACCTCAGCTTTGGGATTCAACCCAAATGTGATGACTGCAACAGTGAAACACGATGAACATAGTACAGTTGTATACATATAGACGTTCGAGTGTATTCACTGTTGCAGTCCAGGTTACCCTCCCACCATCCCCCTTTTTCTGTGCTGGGACTTATCTGTACCTATCGATTCTGTACAACCTATGTGGTGTATTTGCTTGTAGATGAAGGTTATGTGCATGCTTTTTTATGATCATATTTACAGCCTACCCTTTTGGGGGCACCTGACATCTGGGGTAAGAAAAACTGAAGAAAATGGCGTTGGCTGCATCTTTTATACCCTTGGTGCACTGACATCAGGGAGGAGGTGACAGAAACCGACACCGGACCAGGACTTTGGAATTCAGGATGACTGCGGGTAGCCTGCCAGCAGGATAACCCAAGTGTAATGACTGCAACAGTGAATACACTCGAACATCTACATTTATGGTAGATACACAACTGTACTTTCTGCAGGGCCTTATAGCCACACCTAATGCTGTTTAGCTCCAACCTCCCAACCATAGCTTTGGGATTCTACCCAAATGTAATGACTGCAACAGTGAAACACGAAGAACATAGTACAGTTGTGTCCACTTGCCATAAATGTAAATGTTCAAGTGTATTCACTGTTGTCGTCCAGGTTACCCGCCTGCCATCCCCCTTTCATTCTGGAGTTTATCTTTCCTTCTCTATCTTCTGCAACCTATGTGGTGTATTTGCTTGCAGATGAAGGTAAAGTTTGTATTGATGCATGTATATATATTTTGCTACCTTTTTGGGGGCACCTGACATCTGGGGCAAGAAAACCTAAGGAAAATGGCGTCAGCTGCTTTTTATACCCCTGACGTCATGGAAGAGGAGACGGCAACTGACGCAGGACCCAAGACTCTGGAATTCAGGCTGACTGAGGACAACCTGCCAGCAGATTACCCGAATGTAATGACTGCAACAGTGAATACACTTGAACGCCTACATTTATGGTAAATGTACACAACTGTACTTTTTTTCTAATTCTTCTGATGATCTGGATTTGCCCTTATCTACTTATGAGGATTCTGATGCAGAGGACTCTCTTCCCTCTGCTTCCCTTCCAGAGGATTTTTCTTTTGGTGAAACCTTACATACTCAGTAAGGGAGCATTTTCACTGGGAAAGCCAGGATTTTTCTGATTCAAAAAAGAGGCTTGGGGTTTTTTTTACTCCTGCCTCAGCATAGGCCTTTAGCTATTCCTCCTGTACTGGACATTGTTGATGCTTTTTCGGAATCTAGTTTGGCCCCCCGATTCCTTGCCTCCTGCTCCCAGAAAATCTGACAGATATTGCAGGGTCCCTGAGTCACACAAGTCCCTTTTTAAAAATTCTATTGCGGATCCAGAGACTATTTCACAGGGGCCCAAGGGCATTAAGGCTTCTACTGCTAAAAATCCTACCATTTCTGATAGAGATTCCAGGACGCTGGATAGATGGGGTAAGAAGGTTTACACTTCTGCATCCTTGGCCATTAGGGCTTTAAACAGCCAGTTTCATATGTTAAAGCATCAGCAACATGTTATTGGATTGCTTAAACAGAAAATGATGTTGATACCTGACTGTGTGGAAAATAAAGAATTACAGGATTTAATGCATTCTGCTGAACAGGTTGGATAACATACTTTGCAATGTGGATTTGATTCATTAGAGGCCTCTTGCAGGGCTGCTGTTACTGGGTTTGTGCTCAGAAGGCATGCTTAGCTTAAGGAGCAATCTTTGCCTGATCATGTTAAAGCTGAATTGTTGGATGTTCCTTTAAATCAGGACTGCCTGTTTGGCAACAAGGCTGAGGAAGTTCTTAAAAAGATGGAAGATAAAGCGAAATCTATGCAAATTGTTAAAGATTTTACAAATTCAGCCTCCTAGATTTAGTAGGCACTTTCTGTCTAAGAATTGGTCCTTTCCAGCCCCCTTCCAGGTCTTCTCAAGCCAAACCCAGACACTGCAGAAACCTCAGGTTTCATTCCCAGGGGAGACACCAGACTAAACAGTGGGGGGTTTCCACACCCAAATCAGAGAGTAGCAAGACTCCCTCCTATGGAAAACTGTCTCAATTACTTGTTTTTAAAATTTCCAAGCACTTCCCAACTGAATGCACCTTAAAGCGGAAAGATTGGTCAGCATGCCAAAAACTGGGAACTCATTACCCAGGACAAATGGGGTTTAAATAGTGTCCCAAGGATACAGATTTCACTTCCACACCTTACCAACACCAAGCAGCTGGCCAGATCTACCTCCAAATCAGTGGGCAGAGGCCCAAAATCAAGTACTCTCTCTAAGCATGGGGGCTATTCAGTTGGTACCAGAAGAGGAAAAGGGACAAGGTTTCTATTAAGGAGTTCTTAGTACCCAGAAAAGGCAATACATGGTGTCCTATCCTGGACCTTTCTACTCTAAATACCTTTCAGGTGATTCCAAAATTCAAGATGCTGACTCTTCACCAGCTTCTTCCTATGTTAGGCAAAGATGCATGGCTGTCAACACTAGACTTAGAGATGTGCAGGTATGCTTCTTTTATCAGGGAGTCTTGCAGAAGATACCTATGTTTCAAAGCAGGCTACATGCATTATCAAATGTGTCAATCTCGCCTTCATTCTTGCTTGATGGGTTCGGAGCCGACTCGGCACTTGCTAAGCTCGAGAGTCACTTTTACCAGCTCGAGGCAGCCCCATATCCCATGATGCAAGGCGGTAAGTACCCAGATCTCGTTTGCCGCTTCGCTGATGAGGTCCTCTTTTTACCAGCTCCTGGTAAGTGATTTATACATTACTGTTTTTGCCCCTTTTTCAATTTAAACTTTATTTTTAATAGTTTTAGGTTAGATTTAGTCCCTTTCTGACTAGATTTTCCCTCCTTAATTTTTTTAGTCAGGCCTTCTCCCCCCCCCACCCCCCCCCCCTTGTTAGGGTGTGTGTGTGTGTATGTGAGAGGTTAGTGATTTCTTTTATTTTGGGATAATTGTTTCCTGGACGGTGTTGTGTGTGTGTTTTTTTGCAACCATGTCTAAGGAAAGGGTCTCAGGCTTTAAGAAGTGTGACTCGTGCTGTCAGAAGATGTCTCTGACAGACGGTCACACTTCTTGCTTATATTGCCTGGGACCTCTCCACCTGCAGGACTCCTGTGCGATTTGACATTCCTTTAGCCAGAGAGTCCTGCAGGAGAGGAGAAACAAATTGATTTTGAGGGGCCTACTTAAACCGGAGGGTTCTCCGGCTAAGTCGGCTCCGAGCAAGATTTCCAAGTCTTCCAAGGCCCAGGCTTCTGTGTCCAAGCCTGCGGCCTCGGCTCCGACACTTTCAGAGTCGAGATCGGCTCCAGCTGGAGCCGATCCTGGTTTGCACAAACCTTCGGCACCGATGGCTATCGGTGCCGATACTGTTTCGGTCACATCGGTGTCGGCTCCGATCGGTTCCGACCACCATGTGGCTCAGGCTTCGGTGTCAGCGGCGACCGGCTCCGACACCCTTACCTTTATGTGTGTATCGGCTCCGGCCGGAGCCGATGCATCGAGACCCTCTGTCGGTGCCGAAAAGTTGTCGGCTCCGACAGCATCCATGGTTTCGTCGGCTCCGATGGTTCCTTCGAGGAAGAGGTCCAGGTCCCCTTCCTTGGAACCGATACTCTCGGCTCCGGCATCTCCTCTCCTCTCGGAACGGAGCCATCGGAGCCGATCATCCAGGTCATCCAGGCTTTCTGACCATGATTTGGAGAGGGTGGTCACTAGATTATTAAAATCACAGGCACTGGCCCAGATGCTACATAGTCCGTCTCAACAGACGACTATTAGTCCACACCCCATTGCTGTTCCTCCTTCGACTCTACCCCAGAGTTTGGAGCTGGAGTCTTCGGGAATAGTTTCTGCTATGGCTGAGGGACAGATACTTCCCCCTTCTGCTCCCTCAGCCTCTACTCTTATCTCCTCTTCGAGAACTTCCTTAGAGGGATTCGGTGGTCGGGCTTCCCTGGTCTCCTCCGAGGGGGTGAGTGGCATCGGACCCTTGTCCTCTTCCCCTTGGAGCCTCGGCCTTGGTGAGCTCGGCTCCGACATCTGCCTCGGAGCCTTCCCTTTCGGTGGGCCCTGGAGTTCCTGGTTCTTCGGAACGGGTTCTCTCGGGCCTCCCTGGGAGGGGAGCCTTCGAGGTGATGAAGAGTGTGCTGGCCACTGGACTCAGCCAGCAGTCTGTTCCCTTAGCTCCTCCCTCTACTGTGCCTGTCGATATCTCTGCCATCTCTCTTGCTCCCGGACCCAGAGATCCTCCGCCTCAGGTTTCCCCACTGGGAAGAACCCCCTCTTCCGAGGATTCTCCTGATCAGTCAGGGGATCCCCCGTGCAAGAGGACCTGTAAGAGGAAACACGTAGACTCCCCCGAGTCTGTCACTTCAGATACCGACTTAGATGAGTCGGAGGGATCCCCAAGATCCCCCTCTGAGGATGTCTCCTTTTCAGATATCCTAGAACTCCTTAAACAGAGGGGAAACTGGCCCTCCAATAATCCCTCTGAAGATGAGTTGGTATACCTGGAGGCGTTTGGATCTCGGCCCTCCACCTCCTGGGTGTCTCCGCCTTTCGACCCCCTTATGCAGGTTATTGCTCGAAAGGCTTGGGCTGCTCCTGACTCTGTAGAGCCAGTTCCTAGGAGGCCTTCTAAATTTATTACTGCCCCTTCGGACAAGCAATTCCTCACGAAAGGTGTCCCTGCTGATGCCATGGTGGTGGCGGCTGCCACTAAGAAGGAACTTGCAGATCCTTCCGTACCTATCCATCCTCCTAATAAGGACTCTAGGACCATGGATAGGTATGGTAAGCGGATGTTCTCTTCAGCGACCTTTGCTATGCGCTCGCTGAACTACCTATGTCACTTCACCAGACTCCAAAGGGATATCCTTAAGGAGCTAGGTGAAGTAGTACAGGATCCCACAGCTGCAGGGGCTCAAGAAAAAATTGCTTTGCAGCTAGGAACCCTTAATTCTATTGCTAACTCCTCCATGCGACTGATATCATATGCAGCAGATGGAGCGAGTAGGGCCGCAGGTACAGGTGTGGCTCTTAGACGCCAAGCCTGGATGCGGCTCTGTAATTTTGCAGATCCCTTTAAGGCGTCCTTCACAAACTCTCCCTTTGATGGGTCAGCTTTGTTTGGCCCTCAAGTGAAGGAAACGTTGACCAGGTGTGAGCAGGACGGCAAGACTCTTTCTGCCGTAGGGGTCCATTTTCCACCCCTTCTAGACCTTACCTAAAGGACAGAAGGGTGGCAAAATGTGGTTCCATAAATCCCAAGGAGTCACGGATTCACATGGTCAGTTTACCCCTAGAGGCAGAGGGGTAACAATAACAGGCCGCTCTAGAGGCAGAGGGGTCCACAAAACCAGGGAAGCAGAGAGCCTCTCTCTGACAAGCCCTTTCAGCATCCCTGAGATGTTGCCCGACTGTCCATCCTTGGAGGCAGTCGGGAAGACTATCGCTGTACCCAGAAGCCTGGCTTTCCTAACTCAAGACAGATGGGTACAGTCGATCATATCCGAGGGTTACAAAATTCCTTTCGAGGAAACTCCTTCTCACACTCAAATTCCCTTCCAGATGTACCACCGGTCTAAGGAAATTGCAGAGTTAGAAGTTTTAAAACTTCTGCAAAAAGAGCCATTCAGCCAGTTACAACAGATCATTCAGAGCCCGGAATCTACTCAAGGTTCTTTTTGGTCCCCAAAAAGATGGGAGACTGGAGACCAATATTGGATCTCAGCAGACTCAACAAGTCTGTCAGGAAGACAAGATTCCGAATGGTCACACTTCAGTCAATTCTGCCCTTCTTACAGAAGGACAACTGGATGTGCTCAGTAGATCTTCAGGATGCGTACTATCACATAAAAATTCACAGACGCTCCAGAAGGTTTCTCCACTTTCGGCTGGGGTCCAGTCATTTCCAATTCAGAGCCCTGCCCTTTGGTCTCACTACAGCCCCCAGAGTGTTCACCAAATGTATGGCAGTGGTCACGGCTCACCTGAGATGTCAAGGATTCCAGGTGTTTCCGTATCTCGACGATTGGCTCCTTTCAGCCACCACCAGGCATCAGCTTCTTCAAGCCAGGGATTACACAATAAATCTTTGCACTCAATTGGGCATCTCGATCAACTACGGAAAATCCTCCTTATTGCCCTGCCAGTCTATTACTTTCATAGGCGCAAACTTAAACACTGTTCGGATGTCAGCTACCCTCACAGACCAAAGAATCTCAGATATACAAGGTCACGTGAGAATCATTCTAGCCAGCAAGAAAGTACAAGCCAGAATGGTTCTAAAAGTGTTGGGACTCATGGCTGTGGCCATTACCCTTCTTCCCCTGGCTCGCTTCTATATGCGCCTTCTTCAGTGGATGTTGTTCACTCAGTGGTCTTACCAACAACTTCCGATGCATCACCAAATACTGGTGACACAGATTTGCAAGAATCATCTTGCTTGGTGGATTACTTCTCCCCAGATTCACCAAGGCAGACCCTTTGTACCCCCAGCCCCGGTAGCCACTGTCACTACGGATGCCTCCCTGATCGGGTGGGGGGGGCATTATCAGGGCAGGATGGTTCATGGGGCGTGGCAACCGCTCAATACCACCTGCACATAAATGTCCTAGAGATGAGAGCAGTGCTTTTAACGTTGCAAGCCCTCAACGACTTTCTTCCCTTGGGGACAATTGCAGTCCACACAGACAACATGTCTGTAGTATGGTATATCAACAAACAGGGCGGAACCAAGTCCTACCCCTTGTGTCGAGAAGCGCTCAGACTTTGGCAATGGGCGATCTCCTCTCATCGGTTTCTGGTAGCAACGCATATCCCTGGGAAAACCAACATTTTAGCGGACAGATTGAGCAGAGCTATTCTCATGCCTCACGAGTGGTCTCTCAAACAATCTATAGTGGAGGAGATTTTTCCAGAATGGGGTCGCCCATGTTGCGATCTTTTTGCTACTCCCCAAAACAGCAAATACCCAGACTTCTCTCTCTTCCCACTGCCAGGCCATCCCCCCAGAGACGCTCTGACCCAGGATTGGCCCCAGGGACTTCTTTATGCATTTCCTCCCTTTCCTCTGATCCCACAAGTTATCCAGAAAGCCACCGTTTTGAGAGCCAAAATGATTCTCATTGCTCCTTATTGGCCTCGACAAATTTGGTTTCCGTTCCTCCATCGTCACCTTTTGGTGCAGCCGTGGCATCTGGACCCAGTGCCAGATCTTCTGATTCACCAATCGGGTCTGCTGCACCGGTCTATCCCTTCTCTCAACCTCACAGCATGGTTGCTCCACTTCCTTCCTTAGCCAGGCTTCCTATGATCTCTAATTCTGTTAGAGACATCCTAGTAGCTTCCTTAAAATCCTCTACTAGGAGGATTTATACTAGCAAATGGAAACGTTTTTCTTATTGGGCAAAAGCCAAGAATATTGATCCCTTCACTGCTCCAGTACAAGCAGTTTTGGATTTCTTAGCGGAAACTTTTCACGCGGGCTCCTCTTCTTCCACAGTCAAAGTTCACTTGGCCGCTATCTCGAACTTTCATGTCGGGTTCGCAGATCACAACATTATGTCCCACAGGCTTTGTAGAGCCTTCTTGAAAGGAATTTTTCTCCTGAAACCCCCAATCAGGAGTCCTCCTCCTCAATGGGACCTAAATTTAGTGCTGACATCCTTGATTCTTCCTCCCTTCGAGCCAGCTGTTTCTTGTTCCCTGAAATTTCTCTCATGGAAAACTTTATTCCTGGTTGCTATTACATCGGCTAGGAGGGTGTCTGAACTTCATGCTCTATCTGTTCTCCCCCCCTATTTAGTCTTCCACAAAGACAGAGTATCATTGAGAACTAATCCGACCTTTTTGCCTAAGGTCGCCTCAAAGTCTAATTTGAATCAGGCTATTGATCTTCCTGTTTTTTTCCCAAACTATTCAAACAGATCGGAACAGAAATTACATTATCTTGATGTCCACCGCCAACTCAGATATTATTTGGACAGAACAAAACAATTCAGGAAATCCGATCAACTCTTTGTTTCTTATGCTGATAACAAGAAAGGCCTTCCTGTCTCAAAAGTGACCTTATCTAGATGGCTTTCTTCTATCATCTCTGAAATTTATCAGCTCAGGGGAAAACAGCTGTGCTCGAAACCTAAAGCGCATTCAACCAGAAGCTTAGCCACTTCCACAGCTTTTCAAGCTAGACTTCCATTAGACACTATTTGTGCTGCAGCCACTTGGGCCACTCCTCATACATTTGTTTCCCATTACAAATTGGATTTGGCCTCCAGGGACAGAGCCGGTTTTGGCTCTACAGTTCTCAAGAGTCTGTTCCATTGAGCCACCCAGGATAGAGGTGCTAGGGACGCGGTCCCATCAAGCAAGAATGAAGGCGAGATTGACAACTTAACATTGAGAAGTTATGTACTTACCATAACGTTCCATGTTAGTTGTCTTCTCTCGCCTTCTTTCTTGCGACCCTCCCTCCTTCCCCCAGGCCTGGACAGACCTTTCTCTCTTCAAGGAAGTATGCTTCTGAAGACCATACAGTGCTGGTACTTCTACCATCCTTCAGGTTTTTTTCTCTCCTTCTTTCTTCCTTTTGGAAGTTATTATGCTAGGTGCTATTGCCTATTGTCATCAAACAAGATCTGGGTACTTACCGCCTTGCATCATGGGATATGGGGCTGCCTCGAGCTGGTAAAAGTGACTCTCGAGCTTAGCAAGTGCCAAGTCTCCGAACCCATCAAGCAAGAAAGAAAGCGAGAGAAGACAACTAACATGGAACGTTATGGTAGGCACATAACTTCTCATTCTCTGCACTGCCCTTTGGCTTATCTACTGCGCACAGGGTATTCACAAAGTGCTTAGCTCCAGTCATTGCATTTTGTAGGCAAAGAAATATTCAAATATACCCATACCTGGACGATTGTCTAATTCAGGCAGAAAGCCAGGACATACTTTTGAATCATCTGGCCTTTGTTCAAAGGGTACTGACTTGTCTGGGGTACACAATAAATGAAAAGAAATCACACCTGATACCCTGTCAACAAATTATATTCCTGGGATCAAACTTGAATACAACTTCCCAGATGGCTTTCCTCATGCCAGAGAAATGGATTCTTTTGACAACCTAATTCAAACAAGTGGCCACAAAAGTCCAGATGTTCTTCGTGTTAAACTGTTGCAGTCATTACATTTGGGTTATCCTGCTGGCAAGTTGCCCTCAGTCAGCCTGAATTCCAAAGTCTTGGGTCCTGCGTTGGTTGCTGTTGCCTCTTCTCTGATGTCTGGTCGTCAGGGGTATAAAAGATGCAGCCGACGCCATTTTATCCAGTCTTTCTTGCCGCACTGTGCCTGAAGCAGAAGCAGTTCGCAAGTGCCGGTCGGCCGACTCCTGAGATTTTCGTGTTCGAGTTTCAGATCCGAAGTCTTCATTAAAAGCTAAGTACCCTGTTGGGGAACTTTTTTCTTGCTCCAGACCGATGTCAGAAAAAATTAATAATTGTATTTCTTGTGGGAAGCAAATACCTCATAAGGACTTTCATTCTTATTGTATTCCTTGCCTAGACCCTGACCACAACGTTGCTAGTTGTTGGTTTTGTGCTAGATTTAACCAACGCTCTATTAAGCGTCGGTACAATTTTACAGTAAGCTATTTTGGGCGACGATTTAATTATGCAATGTCGTCGGATAGCCATCCGACTACCAGAGTTCACAAAAAATGAAAAGAAAAAGGCAGCTGAGGCCCAAAACCGACAAAGCTTCTAAGCAAGTCGCAGGTTCACCGGTCCTCAGTGAGGTGCTTTCGCAGCCCCTGACACCTGCTACTTTAGAGTCGCAGGCCGCTGGAAACTCAAGGTATTGGAGCCTCGGCGATAATTCCATCAGATGGGTCCGGAGCCGCTGAGCAGGCATCGGCTTCTGAGGGTGTATTCAGACCCAAACAATTATATGTTAAACCGACTTCAAAGACAAAGGCTAAAACACCTTTGAAGGCAAAGAAACAAGTTCACCAGCTACAAGGACAGGCCTCCATGCCCAAAAAACAGATGCTCAAAATGGCTGAAGACTTAATTACCTTGATAAGAGGCCTAGGCAAGAGATAGGCTATGAATCTTCAGATCAGGTTTCCATTTCTTCGGATTCCTCTTCTGATCAGGAATATTCTCTTCCCCCCTATGAGGATTATGATGCTGAAGAGTCAATACCTTCAGCTTCTCCTGAGGACTATTCTTTTGGGGAAACCTTGCATACCATGAGGGAACATTTCCACTGGGAGAACCAAGATTTTTCAGAATCTAAGAAAAGGCTCAGAGACTTCCTATTACTACCTCAACACAGGACTCTAGCTATTCCACCTGTGTTAGACATTGTAGATGATGTGTTCTCGGAGTCTAGTCTGACCCCCTGACTCTCTACCTCCAGCTCCTGTTAAGCCGGACAGATATTACAGGGTCCCTGACTCTCATAAATTCCTTTTCGAAAACCCTTCTGCAGACCCAGAAACTATTTCACAGGGTCCAAAAGGGGTCAAGACTTCTACTGCAAAAAACCCTACCCCCTCGGACAGGGATTCTAGGGCACTGGATAGATGGGGAAAAAAGATTTACACATCTGCTACTTTGGCTATAAGGGCCTTAAATTGCCAGATGTAATGGGATCCTATCTCGCCTACATTCATGACAGAGATCGGCTCCGACTCGGCAACTAATACACTAGCACGAAGTCTCTCATTGGCTGGGCTACTCCCTATCCCAGGATGCACTACACCTGCTTCCCCAGATCTCGTTTGCCGCTTTACAAGCTGGACGTGGTCTCGACTTGGCTGGAGCTAAGTGGTTCTTTTTACCTTTATTGGTCTTTGACCTTGGGGTTTTTTGTTATATATTAACCAAACAGCTGTTTTAACAGCTATTCCTTATTATTCTTTACTATTTGTTACATTTGAGTGCTTGAGTGTCTTCTGGTACTTTATTTTTTCAGTCGGGCAAGGCCCGTTTAAGTTAGAGGGCCTTTGCCCTACCTTTGTGTGCTATTTAGCCTTAATTACCTTTTGTGGTTAATTGTTTTCGGGCCAAGCCCGTTTAAATTAGAGGGCTTTGGGCCGTTGGACTTGTTTTGTCTATTTGTTTGTGAGGTAAACTTTTTTTTTCCTAAGTACTCGCGCCAGTGTGTCTTGCGCTTTTCAGTTGGCGCAATTCTGTTATAGTGCTTACTTATTGTGGTAAAGTCATACTTGTTGAAGGGCCTGTACTATGTCTAAGGAACAAAAGTCAGGTTTTAAAAAATGCACTCGGTGCAGTTATAAAATGTCCATCACAGACAGCCATTCAATCTGTGTTTATTGTTTGGGGCCGAAACATCTGCAAGAGACTTGTAGCGTATGTCATGCTTTCTCTGCTAGAGTTCTTCAAGAACGCAAGAACAAGTTGATATTGAAAGGGCTTATTAAACCTTCTTTTGAGGAAGCCTTAAATCCTCCTGTTGCTTCCAAAAAGAAAAGATCGTCGGCACCGACAAGTCCGTCGGAGCCGACTTCTATAAAGACAAAATTGACCTCTTCTTCCTCGGCTCCACTGACTTCGGGGTCGAAGGGTCTGCCTCGATACCTCCTACTTCGGCTCCATTGACTTCGGAGCCGCAAGTTGGAGTATCGAGAGGTGAATCACCTCCATCGGTTCCAATGGCTTCGGAGCCGGTGGAAGTGTGCAGCTCAGACTCTTCCCCCTCGGCTCCGAAGAAGGCTCCTTCGGTGCCGATGGTGGTCCATGCGGTGGTGGAGTCGGCGCCGATAGTATTGGAGTCGTTTCGGAGCCGGTCCCCTTCTCTCTTGGAGCCGAGAGGAAAGTCTTCTCGAGTGTCTACCTCCTCTAAATCCTCGAGACTGTCAGATTCGGACCTGGATAGGGTTTTACAGAGGCTATTCCAATCTCCAGTGTTTACTAAAATGGTCTCGGCTCCAGCACAGTTTGCTTCGGAGCCGATCCCCCCTCCAACACATTTGATTCCTCCTCCAACCTCTTGAGCCGTTGGAGCCGGTGGTGGTGGAGCAATGTGGAGCCATACGGTCGGAGCAGAGACCCTTACAGGCCTCTCGGCTCCGACTGTGCTTCCTACCCTGTCCTCCGGTTCAGGGTTTGGTACTGCGACCTCTTCAGCCGGGCCGAGGGAATACTTTGGGATTGGGTGCTTGGTGCCTAGTCTTCCTCTCGGAGCATCGGCTGCTGGAATTCCCCGGGCCATCCTGGCCTCTTGACCAGTGGCCTCTTTGGATTCTGGAGGTCCGGCCTTTGAGGCCATGAGGAGCGCTGGCCATGCCCTTGCCGATTCAACAAGATTCTACCTCACCGTCCCTAGATTTGGAGACTGGTGCCTCTGTTGTGTTGCAGCCCCGGCGGGCCCCAGGGCCTGAGGATACCCCCATCGGTTCCTTCTTCGGGTGGTCCGTCGAAACTGCCGGACGAACCCCACGGAAGAAATTGTGTAAGAGGAAACACGTAGACTCCCAAGATGAGTCTATCACATCGGATACTGACCTCGATGACGCAGAAGGGTCCCCCAAATCATCTTCGGATGATATCTCCTTCTCAGATATCTTGGAGATTCTGAGACAGAGAGGTGACTGGCAAGCCAAAACCCCTTCAGCTGAGGAGTCAGTCTTCCTCAAGGCCTTTGGGGCCCAGCCTTCCGCCTCCTGGGTGTCTCCACCCTTTGATGAACTCCTTGATTTGGTTTCTCGAAGGGTGTGGGAACACCCTGATTCTGTGGAACCGGTGCCTGCGAGGCCCAATAAATTTTTGTCAGCCCCCCCCCCAGAAGGAGTTTCTCACAAAGGGCGTGCCTGTAGATGCTTTGGTGGTGGCTTCTGCCACACAGCAGGACGTGGCAGAGGCTTCGACGTCTATTCATCCTCCTAATAAGGATTCTAGGAGTATGGATAGGTACGGGAAGCGTACCCTGTCCTCAGCGGCCTTTACCTTACGGTCGCTGAACTACTTATGTCATTTTACGAGGCTCCAAAGGGATGACTACCCTCTTTTCTATTGTTAACTCGTCCATGAGGCTCATCTCGTATGCGGCCGAAGGGGCGAGTAGAGCAGCGGGAACAGGCGTTGCCCTCAGGAGACAAGCCTGGTTACGCTTGTGTTCGTTCACGGAGGCTTTCAAGTCTTCCTTCACGACGCCCTTTGATGGGTCATCCTTGTTTGGACCCAAGGTGAAGGACACACTAACTAGGTGCGAGCAGGAGGGCAAGACTTTGACTGCTGTTGGGGCCCGATTTTCCGCTCCTTCTAGGCCTTACCCCAAGGCTGGGAGAGGAGGGAAAATGTGGTTTAAAAAATCTCAGAAGTCTTTCCCTACTCCACCTGGTGATTCCCCTCCAGAGGCGGGGGATTTTGGAAGGCCGCCCAGAGGTGGCAGAGGCCCCCGTAACTCTCGAGACCGCGATTCCTTTCGTGGTTCTTCATACAACCAGCGTTCCTGAGTTGTTGCCCGACTGTGCAACTCCGGAGCCAGTCGGGTCGCTTGCGGCGCACCCACAAGCTTGGGAATCCATAACAAGCGATCAGTGGGTGCTTCGCATTACCGGAGGTTATATCATCCCCTTCAACAAACCCCTTTCTTTAAGAAATCCCGGACGTACCACCCAGTCAGCGGGATCAAGCAGCATTAGAGGTTTCAAAGCTGCTAGAAAAGAGCCATCCAGCCTGTCCCCATCGACCAGATCGGATCAGGAACTTACTCAAAATTATTTTTGGTACCAAAAGACAGGGGACTTCAGGCCCATTTTGGACCTCAGTTCATTGAATCGTTTTGTAAAGAAGTCCAAATTCGAATGGTCACTCTTCAATCTATTCTTCCTTTGCTGGAAAAGATGCATGGATGTGCTCCATAGATCTCCAGGACGCTTACTATCACATTCCCATAGCTCAAGAGTCCAGGAGACATTTACGCTTCCCTGAGCCAGTCATTTTCAATTCGAGCACTGCCCTTTGGTCTCACCACAGCCCCAGGGTGTTCACCAAGTGTCTGGCAGTGGTAACTGCTCACCTGAGAAGTCTGGGATTCCAGGTGTTTCCTTATCTAGACGACTGGCTCCTTACTGCCACCTCCGAGCATCTACTACTCCAAGCGCTCAGAGCCACGTTCACCTTGGGCCGTTTCTTGGGGATCACGTTCAATTTGCAAAAATCTGTACTACAGCCATCTCAGCGTATTACTTTCATAGGCGCAGACTTAGACACAAAATGAATGCGCCTTTTTACCGGCAGCAAGAATTCAGGTGTTACAAAATCAAGTCAAATCCTGTCTCCCCCTACAAAGAGCCCCGGCCCATCGGATCCTACAACTGTTGGGCTTGATGGCGTCGACCATACTTTTAGTTCCCTTGGCCAGACTTCATATGCGAATTTTACAATGGCTACTGTCGGTTCAATGGTCTTATCAGGAACTTCCCTTGAACCACTTAATCATAATCACGGAAAGTTGCCGTCGAGATCTGCATTGGTGGCTTCTCCAATCAAATCTCGACCAGGGCGACCTTTATACCACAACGTCCGTTGCCACTGTGACTACGGACGCCTCCCAGGTAGGGTGGGGGGGTCATTACCTGGACAGGTCGGTCCAAGGCACATGGCAGATCCAGGAAACGCATTTGCATATCAATGTCCTGGAGATGAGAGCGGTACTATTGGTACTCCAAGCTCTCCATCACGCTCTCCCACAGGGCCCGATTGCTATCCTATCCGACAACATGTCGGGGGTATGTACATAAACAAGCAAGGTGGAACCAGGTCTTACCCACTATGCAGAGAAGCCATGAGACTTTGGCACTGGGCGGTAGCTACCAACCGCTTTCTAATGGCAACGCACATACCGGGGAAGTCCAATGTGATTGCGGACAGATTAAGCAGGACCATTCTTTTACCCCACGAATGGTCCCTCAACCAGGGTATAGCTGCGAAAATCTTCGACAGATGGGGTCATCCTTGCTGCGACCTGTTTGCCAGCCCTCACAATGCGAAATGCAGAGAGTTCTTCACACTGTTCCCTTCTCAGGGACAGATTCCCAGGGACGCTCTGACTCACATTTGGCCTCTCGGTCTTCTCTACGCCTTCCCTCCGTTCCCCCTCTTACCGAGGGTGATACAGAAGGCCATTTACATGGAGAGCGAGATGATTTTGATTGCCCCGCACTGGCCTCATCAAGTTTGGTTTCCTTTCCTACAGAGGCATGCAATAGAAGGTCCATGGTTTCTGGATCCGGTGCCAGACCTGTTGACTCATCAGTCAGGACGGCTTCATCCGTCTCTCAGGTCCCTGAAGTTGGCAGCATGGTTACTCCACTTCCATCCTTAGTCTGAGACAATGCTCTTTCCCCGGACGTGGTCCACATACTGTCTTCTTCTCATAAACCTTCTACCATCAAACTTTATTCCAGTAAATGGAAAAGGTTTGCTTTCTGGGCTCAAGAACGGGGTATAGATCCTCTCACTGCACCAGTATCGGAGGTTCTGAATTTTCTGGCCTCCCCTTTTCAGTCGGGCTCTTCAGTTTCTACCATTAAGGTTCAGCTAGCGGCCATTTCTAATTTTCATGCTTCATTTGAACCTTCACTGATGTCTCACAAACTTTGTAAGGCTTTCCTTAAAGGGGCTTGGCTCCTGAGGCCTCCTTTATCTCATCCTGTCCCCCCGTGGGATTTGAATATGGTTCTTGCTGCCCTAACTGCCCGTCCTTTCGAACCAGCTGCTACCTGTGATTTAAAATTTCTGTCTTGGAAAACGGCCTTTTTAGTAGCCATAACGTCTGCCAGGCGAGTTTCAGAACTTCAAGCTCTTTGTTCTGATCCTCCCTATTTGATTTTTCACAAGCATAGAGTTTCATTGAAATTAAACCCTGCATTTATACCAAAAGTGGCCTCCTCTTTCTGTATGCAACAAACTATAGAACTCCCTGTCTTTTTCCCAGAATTCTCTAATAACGCAGAATATACTTTGCATCAATTGGACGTTCATAGACAACTGCGTTTTTATTTGAATAGAACCGCTCAAACGCGGAAATCAAATCAATTGTTTGATGTTCTTCATCTCACATTGCTGCAGTCCTAACACTTGGGTAGTCCGCTGTCCCTCGGTCGGCCCGAATATCAGAGTATAAGGCTGACGTCGGTCAAGGCGCATTTGACTGACATCAGAACGTCAGGGTACAAATGCGCATGACCGACGTCATATCCTCAGTCTTTTTTGCCGCATGGTCCGATGCAGAAGCAGTGTTGCAAGTGCAGTTCGGCGTTCTGAAATTTTTCGAATTCGGAGTTTCAGACCGAAGTCAGAGTTGGTTAAGTACCCCGTTGGGGAATATTTTGTTTTTTTCTTGCCTCAGTGGTTTACCGGATGTCAGAAAAAGTGAATAACTGTATTTCTTGTGGGAAACAGATACCGCATAGGGATTACCATAATTTGTGTATACCTTGTTTGGGACCTGAGCACGACGTTGTTGGGTGTCGCTTTTGTGCTAGGTTCAATAAACGCACTATAAAGCGGAGGTTGGATTGTGCCAGGTTGGTCTTTGGGAAGCGGTGCAATTACAATATGCCGTCGGATGCTCCGACGCCGGCTTCCTCAAAGAAGCGCAAGGACAAGGCAGTTAAACCTAGGTTAGAGGAGTCGTCCGAACCGGACGCCGGTTCTTTAGAGGCACCAGTGGAACCGGTGGTTCCGACAGAGGCCTCTCTGGAGTCCCAGGGAGAAACTGTGTTTTTACAGGATGTGGCCTCCCAGGAGGCAGGTCAGGCTGTAGGGGCTTCTCAGGTAACTGTACTCCCCTCCCTTCCTATGGTGTCTAGGCCCTCTCTTTCTGCTTCCAAGGCTTCTCCTAGAGGCAGGTCTAGTTTTGCTTCTGTGGGTGTCACTCCTAGTTCTTCAGGTTCTGTGCCCAAGAAGCACATCCTTAAAATGGCAGAAGATTTAATTACTTTGATTAGAGGCTCTATGCCCCCTCCTGATAAGAGGCCTAGGATGGAACCTGTGTTGGGGGATTATGAGCAGGCTTCGGATGTGTCTGAGTCTTCGGCTGAAGACTTGCAGGAGTATTCTCATTATTCTGATTCTGATGTGGATGATTCTACTCCTTCTGCTTCTCCTCCTGAGGATTTTTTTTTTTCAGAGACCCTTCACTCCATGAGAGAGCATTTTAAATGGGAAGGTCAGGATTTCTCTGCTTCCAGGAAAAGGCTTAGGGAATTTTTGTTTTTACCCCAGCATAGGCCTTTAGCTATACCTCCTGTTCTGAATGTGGTGGACGATGTGTTTGCAGAGGCTTCTCTTAATCCTGATTCTTTGCCTCCTGCTCCTGTTAAACCAGATAGATATTACAGGGTGCCTGAAGCTCATAAGTATCTTTTTAAGAGTCCTAGGGCAGACCCAGAAACTGTTAGCCAGGGGCCTAAGGGTGTTAAGGCTTCTGTTGTCAAGAATCCAGTTCCGGCAGATAAAGAGGCCAGGGCCTTGGATAGGTGGGGAAAGAAAGTTTATACTTCTTCCACTCTAGCCATGAGAGCTTTGAATTGCCAGTTTCACATGTTGAAATATCAAAATTATCTCCTTTCACAGTTGAAATCTAAGGTTGATGCTCTGGCGGAAGGTATTGATTGTAAAGAGTTACAAGATTTAGTGCATGTTTCTGAACAGGTGGGTAAGCATTCTTTGCAATGTGGTTTTGATGCTGTTCAGGCCTCGTCTAGGGTGGCTGCCACTGGGTCAGTTCTTCGCAGGCATGCCTGGCTGAGGGATCAAAATTTATCTGACCATGTTAAAACTAGGATTTTGGATGCCCCTTTGCAATCTGATGTCTTGTTTGGTTCTCCTGTTGAGGCAGTTTTAAAGAAAATGGAAGACAAGGCTAAGTCTATGCAGACTGTTAAAGATTTTTGCAGGTTCAGCCTCCAAAGTTTAGTAGAAATTGGCCTACTAAAGGGTGGACGTATCCTTCTTATGATTCCCAGTCTAGGGGTAGATCTAGACGTGGCAGGGGCAGAGGTCAGGGCTCTTTCAGGCCTAGAACAGGGAGTTCTCCTGCACAATCTTCGGTGAGGGCAGGGGTCAGTCCTTTCGTAAACAGACCCAATGACCTACCTTTTCAGCTGCCAGAACCTTCTCGCCTGGCAGCACCTTTGGGAGGAAGGTTGGCACTTTTCAAAGAAAATTGGAGTTTGATTACCCAAGACAGATGGGTACTGGATATCATACATCACGGTTACAGGTTTTATTTCCATACCTTGCCTCCTTTCAAAGGCATGCCAGACATTCCTCCTCAACAAAGAATAGAGGCTCACAAGCAAATTTCTCTGTTACTCCAAATAGGGGCCATACAGCCGGTTCCTATGCCAGAAAGGGGCCTAGGATTTTATTCTCGCCTGTTCCTTGTGCCAAAAAAGGGGAACACGTGGAGACCAATTTTGGATCTATCTATCCTCAACACTTATCTGGACATTCCCAAGTTCAAAATGTTGACGTTACAACAGCTTTTACCTCTACTGGGCAAGGATCACTGGATGGTAACTTTGGATCTCAAGGAGGCTTACCTTCATGTTCCTATCAGGCTAAGTTGCAAGAAATATCTGCGTTTTCGGACTGGGATTTCTCACTATCAGTTCTCTGCATTGCCCTTTGGCTTATCTACTGCGCCCAGAGTATTTACGAAAGTTCTGGCTCCAGTGATAGCTTTCTTCAGGCTAAAAGGAATACAAATCTATCCTTATTTGGACGATTGCCTGATTCTGGCTCAAGGAAGGGATGAGCTTCTTCGTCATTTGGAATATGTGATAGCAGTGCTAAGATGCCTGGGGTATTCTGTGAACGAAATAAAGTCCAGTCTAGTACCCTCTCAAGACATGTGCTTTCTGGGTGTAAGACTGAATACAGCATCCCAGATGGCCTTTCTAACCCCGGACAAACAAAAGAATCTGTCCCTTTACTTCCATCATCTATCTCTTCAGTCCGGGCTGACTGCAAGGACAGTCCTTCAAGCCTTAGGGTTCATGGCATCTTGTATTCTGGTGCTTCCCAATGCCAAACTGCATATGAGGAAGTTGCAATGGTATCTCAAAAATGTATGGACACAGCACTGCCAGCATCTGGACACTGTCATTCAAATAATACCTTGCATTCAAAAGGAATTTTTGTGGTGGGCTCAGGAATGTCACCTAAACAAGGGACTCTCTGTGACCTGGCCAGAGGCGAGTCAAATTTTAACGACAGATGCCTCAGACAAAGCTTGGGGAGCTCATCTAAACGGAAAGTGGATACAAGACAAGTGGCCTGTCAGACTACAGCATCTACATATCAACTTAAAGGAGATGTTAGCAGTCCAGTTTGCATTAATAGCTTTCAAGGATTTACTTCTTCCAGGGCAGGTGTTGATTCTAACAGACAACACAACTGTCATGTGGTACATCAACAAGCAAGGGGAACACATTCTTATCCTCTATGCAGGCAAGCAATGATTTTGTGGGAGACTGCTCTCAGTTTACAACTAAGTCTTCAGGCAAGGTTTCTGCCGGAGCACAGAACTCCTTAGCAGATGTGTTAAGCAGACAAATCATGGATCCCCACGAGTGGAAACTGGATCTTCATGTATTTCAGAAATTGACAGTGTCCTGGGGAACTCCAGACATAGATCTGTTCGCTTCTCCACTAAACCACCAGCTGCCAAAGTTTTGCACAAAGCGGTTTCATCCCACAGCTTGGAAAGTGGATGCTCTTTCTTTCAGTTGGAAAAATCTTCATGTGTATGCCTTTCCACCTCTGCCTCTCCTCCCAAAGGTACTTCTAAAGGTCAGACAGGACAAGCCAAGGATGATTTTGATAGCTCCAGATTGGCCTCGACAGCACTGGTACCCATTACTGAGAAGTCTAGTACAGAAGCCTCCATGGACTTTGCCTTTGATTCCACATCTGTTGTCCCAGGAGGACAGTCATTTGCTCAATGTCAAACTTCATTCTCTTCACCTAACAGCATGGCATATTCTGTTTTAAACCATAGAGGGCCTCAACTTCCACAACAAGTTTTGAATGTGATTTTGGAAGCTAGAAGGCCTAGTACAAGGAAGGTGTACGCAGATAAATGGAAGAGATTTTTATTTTGGAGTGCAGCTAAGGATTTGGATGTTTCTGAGCCTGATTTAAGTGTGGCTCTTCAATATCTTACTGAGTTATTGGACAAAGGTTTGTCCTTCTCTTCTATTAAGATTCATGCTGCAGCAATTTCAGCTCACTACGACTGTGACCCACCATTGTTTTCCCATCCTTTGTTCAAGCAATTTCTTAGAGGGGCAAAGAATATAAGACCCCCACGAAGGGCTCCTACTCCTGCTTGGGATCTTAATTTTGTGTTGGAGAAACTCACTCTACAACCTTTTGAGCCTGCAGCTACTGCTGAGTTGAAATATCTGTCATGGAAGACTGCTTTTTTGTTGGCCATTACCTCTGCAAGAAGGGTTTCTGAATTGCAGGCCCTTATGGCAGTTGAGCCTTTCTTGATTTTCCATAAGGATAGGGTATCTTTACGTACTAATCCTTCCTTTATGCCTAAAGTGGTTTCTAGTGTGGCTTTAAACCAAACTATTCATTTGCCTACTTTTTATGCAAATCCCCAAACTAAAGGGGAAAAGATTTTGCACACTTTAGATGTACACAGGCAGTTGCGATATTATTTGGACAGAACTAAAGGGTTCAGACAATCTCAGCAGTTATTAGTTTCTTTTGCTTTGTGCTCTCAGGGCAAGCCCGTGTCAAAACAAACTATTTCTAAGTGGATTGGATTTTGCATTGCTTTCTGTTATTCCCATCATGGCAAAGAGATTCCAGCTGGGATTAGGCCTCATTCCACTAGGGCTACTGCCACTTCAACAGCTTTTTGAGGGGGTGGCTACTAAGGATATTTTGGAGGCAGCCACTTGGAGTTCAGTGCATACCTTCTCTAGGCATTACCACCTTCCACTGTACTCTAAATCCAGGGCTGGTTTTGCCACTGCTGTGTTGCAGGGCATTTTGGCAGCTCCTGCTTCATTATAGTTTAGCCATCCTCCCTTACCTCTGCTTTGGGATTCTACCCAAGTGTTAGGACTGCAGCAATGTGAGATGAAGAACATAGTACAGTTTTGTACCTACCATAAATGTAGATGTTCGAAGATCCACATTGCTGCAGTCCAATTTACCCTCCCTCCTTCCCCGCTGTAGTTTGAGGTGGTTGTGTGGGTTGGGTTATCCATCTGAGGTATAATTGTATATATTGTATATATTGTACATATTTTTGTTGTTAGGCTGGTTAGTTGTTTAGTTGTTGTCTATGGGTTTTGACCTTTCTTTTTAGGGTCTTCTGACATCTGGGGCAAGAAAAGACTGAGGATATGACGTCGGTCATGCGCATTTGTACCCCGACGTTCTGATGTCAGTCAAATGCGCCTTGACCGACGTCAGCCTTATACTCTGATATTCGGGCCGACCGAGGGACAGCGGACTACCCAAGTGTTAGGACTGCAGCAATGTGGATCTTCGAACATCTACATTTATGGTAGGTACAAAACTGTACTTTTCCTTTGCAGTGAACAAATTGGGTCAACCAGTAACAAAAACCTCCATTTCTAAATGGATTAAAGATTGTATCATTTTTATTTATTCACAGGCTAACAAAGACCTTCCCTTTCCAGTCAAGGCTCATTCTACCAGGGCAATGGCTACTTCCGTAGCTTTTCACTCCAAGTTATCGATAGATGATATTTGTGCTGCGGCAACCTGGACTTCTCCGCACACTTTCATTTCTCATTACAAATTGGATGTGGTTTCTCGAGGCAGAGCTTCCTTTGGTTCCACAGTTCTCAGGAGTGTGTTCCAATGAGCCACCCGGGATGTAGGTGCTAGGGATGCTGTCCCATCTGTCATGAATGTAGGCGAGATAGGATACCATTACATCTTTTAGTTATGTACTTACCATAACCCGGATGTATGGGATCCATCTCACCTACATTCATAAGTACCCACCCTCCTTCCCCCTTCCATTTGGATTTAGAGGAGCTGTAGTCCCTCTTTTCTTAGCGTTCTTTCTTGAAGAACTTTAGTTGGTTATTGTGACTACTAGTTTTTCTGTGTTTGCATGGATGTATGAAAGCGAACAAACAAGATCTGGGGAAGCAGGTGTAGTGCATCCTGGGATAGGGAGTAGCCCAGCCAATGAGAGACTTCGTGCTAGTGTATTAGTTGCCGAGTCGGAGCCGATGGATCGGCTCCGAACCCATCTGTCATGAATGTAGGCGAGATGGATCCCATACATCCGAAGTTATGGTAAGTACATAACAAAGTTTTATATGCTCAAATATCAGCAATATATCATGACGCTGCTTAAACAGAAAATGATGGCAAATTCTGAATGTGCAGAAAACAAAGAAATGCAGGATTTATTGCATGCAGCTGAACAAGTTGGAAAGCATACTCTGCAATGTAGGTTCGATTCTCTGGAGGCCTCCTGCAGGGCTCTGTTACGGGTTCTGTCATTAGGAGGCCTGCTTGGTTAAAGGAACAAAATCTGCCTGACCATGTTAAAGCAAAATTATTAGATGCTCCTTTACAACATTATACCTTGTTTGGTGTCAGGGCAGAAGAGGTGTTAAAGAAAATGGAGGATAAAGTTAAATCTATGCAAGCGGTCAATGATTTCTTACAGGTACAGCCACTTAGATTTGGCAGACACTGGCCTACAAAGAATTGGTCCTTTCCATTTTCAGACAGACAGACCTCAAAGGGGCAGATCCAGATGCCCTTGAGGCAGATCACAGCCACAAGGTTCCTACAGGTTTAAGCAGTGGAGTGCCTCTACCTCCGAAGGTGGAGAAGACAATTCACAACCATACAGGAAACAGTCCCAATGACTTACCCCTGCCTGCACCAAGCAATTATCTTCTGGCAGCACCCTTAGGGGGAAAACTAGCACTTTTTTCTCAAAATTGGCACATTATAACCCAGGACAAATGGGTTCTAGACATAGGGCAGGATTCACGAAACCTCTGTGTAAGAGTTACAAGGCTTATATGGAGGCTGCAGTTAAACGGTGTGACGTCAGCATGCCATGCATATGCATGAGGGCATGCTGAATCACACCTAAGGCTAACACGGTCCGTGTAAGACAGTAGGGGGCGTGTCTGTAGGGTGAGCCCTGCAAATGGACACGCCCCCAGAAGAGTAAAAGTCCTGAAAGTAAACCCCACGACAGAGTCCGTGTAAATGTGAATAAACACAACACATGCCCCCACAGACTATGAACATAAAATGTATAAATGAATATCTTATATATTTTTGTATAAGTTGTAAAGATGTTTGCCCGTGAGTGCGCTCGTTTGCGCGGGCGTGCCCGGCGCTTAGCCACAGTTAGCAGTCAGTGGAAAAGCCTATAAGAACTAAATATGCAAAGTAAGGCAAGAAGCAATAGCGTAGCGGTAGAGACGTTGGCTGAAGAGGAGGCAGTCATGGTTCGAGCCCCCACAACATCAATTTTTATTTTTAGTGAAATAAGCACGAAACAATTCCCTGACATATATGTACATATATAAAGTTATATTTTATGTAAAATGTAATGAAATGGGCCATGTATTTTGAAGAAATGTGAGATAATAAAAAAATGAAAAAAATGTCAGATGTGCCTATAGCTGAGCTACAGTCTAACAAGTTGAGGATATCTGCCTGTAGGTGAGCAGTGTTTTAACAGGTTTAAAATGAGTGCCCGTAGGTGAGCAGTGGTTTAACAGGTGTAAAATGAGTGCCCGGGGTTGAGCAGCATTTTAACATGCTGAAACTGTGTGCCCGTAGCTTAGCTGAACGTAATATGTGTGCTGACAGCCAAACGACGTGTAAACCAGCGTAGCCCATTTGCGCGGAGCTGCGCACCGCGCCAACAAGCTAACCGACAGGCAACGTTGAGCAAGCTGTATCAAAACTACCTTTACACAGACACCTCCTAGCCTGTGTAGACAGTCATAAAATATAAAAAGCAATGGCCAGGCTCGAACCCAGGATACCATGCACCATAGTCAAAGTACTGAACCACTAAGCCATGACAGTTGCACTTAGAAATGCAGTAATAACATATATATAGGAATGAATAGAAAGAGGAGCATGACAAAGCAGGTTTTGTGAAGCTGATACAATTCCAAAATGGCCAATCACAGATAAGTGCGGGAAAAACGGCATATATAAGCCCCATAGGCGGGAATACACAGCATAACCGATTGTGGAACTGACTTGCAGCCAGGATGGCAGGTGTAGGAGAGGGTAGTTGCTTCCGAGCACAGAGGTGGGGCGTTGAGTCCAAATATATGGTTTGGCTCCTCGTCCATGATCATGAGGCCCAACTCATGCAGGGCCAGGTCCTGTGGGGAGCATATAGGGCTGAGGTGTGGGACCGGTTGGCACATGATCTCACCAGTGCCACAGGAATACCAAGGACTGGTGAACAGGTCCATCCACCATGCGGACCTGAAGAGACGGAAGCAGGACCAACTGAACCGTTGGATCCAGGAGGCCCGGCAAATGCCCAACGCCCCACTACTGAGTAAGTTACATGTAATTATGTAAGAAATTAACCTAGCTGATATTATGGAGATGTGTATTCCAATATTACTTCATTTATATTACAGCTGCAGGTGTCCGTTCCATGAACTGTCGAGCCTATCCCGATAGGCTGGTGCGGTTGCGCCACCAGGCAGGTCAGTAATCCTCTCCCTGTAACTGTAAAAAAATATATAAGTATGACAGTTTGCAAAAGAGTGCAGTGTAGTCACTTATTAATAAAATGTGCAAGTAACAGTGTAAGAGAGTTTGCAAGTATTACTTGATTACAAAAGTGTGATGCAGCCTGTAATCCAAAAATAAAAATGAAACAAGTCTGAAATAAAGATGTCCCACCTGTAATATAATAGTACATAACCTGCAGCAGGCTGAAAAGTACAGCTACAGAAGCTGAGTAAAACACGTGTGAAATATATCCCTGTTTAAACATGACACAAGTGAGACTGTTGGAAAGGATTGTTATAACTAAAAGTAAAACATGTCAATAAAGCCTAGAATTAAGTACCATCCTGAATTGTAAAAATAAAACAAGTGAGAGAGTGTGAGAAAGAGGTATGAATCCACCAATAAAGTAGTAATAACTCCTGAATAAAGTATACTGCAGTCAGTACAGAATGAAATGAATGTGACAGGCAGAACCAAATAGCAACATGTGTTGAAAAAAGTACTGAAGCTGGAATGTGTGTCCCAAAATCTGGATATGTTGCTCTCAGTTTGCAATATGCAGATAGTATGGTTGTATGAAATACCAAACATCCACAGTTGTCTAGAGCCATATAAAGCAAATGTGGCAGGATGATGTAGCTGAACAGAGCCAGATATGAATAAATATGAAATGTATATTGATGTAGCAGTAACATTCCTATCACCAACCTGAATTAGTTATCACATAGGAAACTGTAGTCAGACCTGTAGTGTGTATATATCTGCAGCTAGTAGAAATGTACAGCATATGTATAGGTATTTGAAGTTGTTAATGAAATATTTCTTCACCCTACCCTATAACCACAAATAATCCATTCCACATGAAATGGGTATGTGCATTCACAATTAACACCCCTGGACATTTGTCCTGTTGGTTCATACATATTTGCATGTACGTTGATGCATGTGCCCTGTTCATACATCCAAACCTGATGGCCTGTTGCCATCAATCAACCCTGCATGTTGTTGGATTGTGTATTGCTGTTCAAATTATGCATGTGTTATGCTTGCTGTTCAATGGCTTGAATTTATGGGTGTTTGGTTAATGGGAATACTAATGCATGCTGTTACAACTAATTGTGAATGGTATTGTACGTTACTAACCCACACTGTCATAACATAATGCAAAACATAGGACGACAGGGAAGGCGGGTTCCAGCAGACCCACCTCTCCCACCTCAGCTGGCGAGTGCACCTGGCAGTAGTGCCCAGGCCGGACCCTCCACCGGTGGCCCTGTGCCACCTGCGGGTGGAAGTGCTGCAGGGGATGGGGCTCGTCCCCCCACTGCAAGCGTGGCCGGAGGAGAACATCCACTCACTCTCCGTAGTGTCCGGACTGTGGTGCGTAGGGAGATCCGGCACGCTGTGCTTGGGCCCCTACGCCAGCTTGAGGCACGGGTGGCACAACTCACGGGTGTGCCTGCTGCCCGGCCTACACAGCCCCCAGCACAGCCCCGTCCTGGGCAGTGAAGGCACAGTGGCAACTGCCCATGGGTGGGGATCTCAGTTCCACTGTTGCCATCTGTGGGCTCATGGGCTCGAGATATCCAAACATCCATCCCCGTCAATTGTGTAACCCCCCCCACATGTGTCATACACCACCCCTGTATGCGTCTTGTTTGTCTTGTCTGTTAACCTCCCCTACCTACCTCCCCAGCTATACCGACTTCCTGTACCTGACATACCACTCTCACCTGGAAAAAAAAAAGGGCACTCTGTACCCACAAAAAAATTACGCCCCATACATAGCTGCCCATTTTGCACACGTCTGCTAGACATGTAAACTGGCAATTACAATTGGCTGTACAGCAAATATTGTTGTCTTCACACCTCTCTCAGGGGTGGAAGGTTTCAAATTTCACACCAAATTACAAACATATGCACAGCTGTTGCTGAGGAAGAAATGGGCAACTATGGGCCTTTCCTACATCCATCCTGCATAACCCGAGTTTGTTTTCCTACTGTCCTACCCTCTTTGTGCCCCCTTTTTCACCACTTTCCTATCTCCCCATTTTCTTTTCTTTAAAAGAAAATAGCGCGGGTGTACGTGAGAGTAAGCACTTTTAAGCAGTAGTAACTGTAACAACAAAACAAAGAGGCTGACAGCAGGCCAAGTAACTGCAAGCCTACGCAAACAGCTGCAACAAACACAGGTAATGTAAAGTACTACTATAATACTCTACATACTGTGAACCCTCCAGATGTGTTATTGGTCTGTATCTATGTATATGAAGATGTGCATAGGGCCGGGGACATACTGCAACTGTCACTGAAAGCTCCACATACATATGTATGTGACGGTAGCTATGTGCACATAGCAATGTAGGTTGTAGTGCAATGTGCAAGTAGGTTGTACAGTAATGGATGTTCAGCAGTACGTTACTGTCTGTATACATATGTGGAACTAAAAAGGAGTGTGTGTATATATATATATATATATATATATACATACGTATGTATATTGATATATATATATATATATATATATATATATATATATATATATAGATATATAATATGCATATGTGTATACATAGATAGAGAGGGATGTAGAAATACATAGACATATATAGTTTCACAGTGTCATACTTTAGTACTAGGCCATCTGCAGACAGTGTATAGAATAGATTTAGAAACTTGCACCTCTCTATAGTAGTGACACAGTGAAGACCCCCCCCCTACATAATAGCATTAGTTTACTGTGCCTCTGTCTAGTAGTGACACAGAGATGACCCCTGCTGTAAACCTATGATCTCCCATCCACTCGTCAAGAATGCACATGAAGAGTGTCAGTGAGGGTCTCTGCCTAACATGAACTGGGATCCTGTTCCACAGTATGGTAAGCCTCTTAGTGATGGATCTGTCCCTACAGTATGTCCTATTCATATGTGTGCTGAGGTTTAAATCTGTAGCTGTTGTGGTTCTGATGGATTTGGATTGTATGAGGTGGAACATGTCCATCAATACCTGATTGGACATGGCCTACTACATCATGCACAGATCACCCCTACGTAGGCAGTATGCTATGGAATAGAGCGTGAGTTACGTTAGTCTGGCAGCATATGACAGTTGTTGCAGACCCCTGATCCTCCTGGTGATGTACTTATGGGGTACCCCTAGCTGTTGCATGTGCCAGGTGAGGTACATACCAAATGGGACATAGTACACAGTCATGGGCCTGATAAGGGAGGAGTATAGGGGTACAATGACCCCTTTTGATCTGGATGTGAATCCCTTCATGATAAGGTGGGCAAGGTAGGAAGTCTATCCAACCACTTTGGCAACGTGGGTGTCAAATGAGAGGTCAGCATTGATCAGTGTCACCAGGTCTCCGATTACTTTGTCTGTACTCAGTGGGTTACTGTCTGTGTGATAATATGTGGGTATCTTGTCCGTCCAAAAGGGTATGAGTATACATTACGTGGCATGCAGTTTAAGGCCATGACTCCGGCACCAGTTGTTGGTGTCCTTGAGACCTGTCAGTAGGATGTATGTGTCAGCTGGTGTATCGACTATGGCGCCTAGTATGCAGTCATCTTTGAACATTGTCAGCCACTACCCTCCCATGTCTGCTTCCACATCTGAGAATTATATGCCGAACATGAGCGGTCCCAGGACAGAGCCCTGTGGGACACCACTTGTGACTGGCTCTGAGTCTGACATGGCACCAGTGAGTTTGACTGTAGGGTTTCTATCCGTTAGCCAGTTTGCAACCCATCTTGTGACATATGGATTTACATTTCAGCTGTTAATCATGTCTATGATGCCAGAGTGCGGTATTGTGTTGAAAGCCGTAGGCAAGTCCAGGTAGGCTGTATGGACCGCTTTGCCCTCGTCAATGGCTCTAGTGACTGATTTGAAAAGGTCATCCAGGTTCATAAGGCAGGATCTGCCCTCTACAAAGCCAAACCGGGTGGGATCAAGTGTCTAAGTCCCCAATGTCTCTGTGTATGAGTACCATAATGATCCTTTCCATAGCGTTGCAGACCAGGCTGGTTAAGCTTATGGGGCGGTAGTTACCAGGGTCTGTAGAGGTGCCTCCTGTGTGGAGTGGGACTACTGTTGCTGTATGCCAGTGTCCAGGCACATATGCTGTAGTAAGGCTACGGCTGAATAGCATTTAATGTGCATGTGTAGCTCCTCTTGCAGTTCACATAGCACACAACCTGCAATACCGTTGGGTCCCATTGATGCTGTGTTTACAGCTCTGCTGAGGGTAGTTCCCAGCTGGACATCTGAGATGACAGGGAGGTTACAGTCAGCTGGGATAAGTAATTCCTCATGTGTGGGTGAGGGAGGGGAGAAAACTGCACTGAACCTGTCTGCCAGAATGTTGGCATTATCTGTGTGTTCAGTGTAGCGTTTGTCACTGTGAACTAACTGTGAACACAACTGAGGGTTCCCACCCAGGTGTGTAACATAGCAGAAGGCCTTGTGGTTATCTGTAGTGTCCATAGTGATGTCCCTCTCATTGTTGGCTTTGAATGTTTGTACGACAAAATGTATCTTTCTACTACTGCTGATCAGAGATGCTGTAGCTCTATGGAATTATGCTCTGCCGTGCAGTAGCTACCTTCTGTTGTTATACAATTTGTTCAGTGCTGGGGTCCACCAGACAGGACGCCTGCCCTTGGTAGAGAGGGTCATGGTTTCATTTGTGATTGCATGATCCATGCATTCTTGGAGATGTCCGTAGAAAGCATATGTGAAGGTGTCTGCATTGTGGGAAGTGGTTTACACTGGCCCAGTGGGCATTAAGGATACCAACTCAGTTATAAGAAGTGTAAAGTCGGCATGTGAGAGGTTTCCCACTGTAGTCTTTTGTGTTGTGGGGAGGTGGGATATGTATATCCAGGGGGATTAGTCTGTGGTCAGATGTGACTAGTGAGGGGTATACTTCCGGTGTGTAGCACATTGTCCCCATGTTTGTGATGATCAGGTCTAGTATATTATCTCCTGTTGTGGGAGAGGTGACTAGCTGTTCCATTGCATTTGACTTAGTGAATTCTGGGAACCTTTGGGCTAGGGTGTTTGGGGTAGAATAATGCACCCAGTGTATGTTAGGGTAGTTGCAGTATCCCAATATGATGGTGTGTGGTGGGACATTCATATCCTCCAATGTCTACAGGAAGACTGACTGTGGTCCTTGAGATTGGGAGGGTGGTCTGTAATATGCTACCAGTTGTATAGCAGGTTTGCCTATGGTTATCTGCACCTGGATAGTCTGTGATGCTTCATGTGTTGCCACTAACCTGGAGGTGTGTGTGTCCTTCATGAATATGGACACATCCCCTCCCTTTTTGTTTTGTCCCGAGTCCTGGGGCCAAAAAGCATGATACGGGGTATAGCCTGGTACCACTGGTGTGCTCTCAGGAGCCTTGAACCAGGTTCTCACTTACTGCACAGACATCGAGATTGGTAGAATATGTACGTACAGATATATGTAATACACACATACATATATAGATATCTGTAGAGACATATACATATACAGATATATACAGACATATCTGTTGTCAGTCAGATCTGACTCTCTCTCTGTCCCACCCCCTCACACTCTCTCTCCGTGTCTCTCTCTCACTCTCTCCCCACATCTATATGTATATATCTACATCTGTATATACATATATACAAACATATATATATCTATATACAGATATAAATATATCAATATATATATATATATATATAGATATATATATATATATATATATACAGACTGTGTGAGGCACGTGTGTGCAGATGTCTTGCAACAGGTGCCTGGTGTCAAAGGCATGGAGTGAACACCAGTGTGGATACTGGAGTACCATACCCCATTCAAAAACACTGACACCAGTAACCACCACATATGTAGATGCCTGCCCACCACTGCATGTGTCAGGGGGGAACAGGGGCAACAAGTGTACAATAGGCTCCACATTGATATACACAGTGGCACACTAGTCCTGTAATACCTGTACATGGAATGCGTCAGCGGACATGGTGTGTCAGCTATGGAGGTCACTGTACCCCTCCACACTCCACAATGTCCTACACGGTATGTACCTCCCATGACAGCTACAGATATGGAGAAGGACACAGACATATGCAAGTAACTGTGTCAATGCACTCAAACACCACAGAGCGCACACAGACTACCTACATAGAGGTTACCACTGCTGGATATACATTGTTTGGTCACACCCATGACAGTTGTCTAACAACCATGGTAACACCTCCAACATCCACAACACAAATTACCTATGTCTGTCGTCCTTGTCACTGCAGTATAGAGCACATGGTGGAGGTACAGGACCCTACCCACAGATATGACATACCCTGTAGTAGACCACACAGAATTAAGAAGCAAGGCTCCCCATGAGTAGATGTCAGACATACCCCTGCTGAATGTTATGCAGATAAGTGATATGCCATATGAGTCACCCTGTGTAACTGTTTGTAAGGAGCAGGTACGATCATAACACGTGTCACAAGGGGCAGGGTAGCATAACAGTATGCTGCTGTAGGCCCAGGGCCAAAAGCACACTACCTACCTAAGACACAATGCACACCCATGAACACATTGTAAACGGAATATGTGAGGTGGAATGAGTGTGCTAGTGACTGGGTGCATGTTGTGTACTGGTGTGATTGCTCACCATGACTGTCTGTCTGTCATGGTAGTGTGTGTCCTTGGTGTGAGGCCAGAGACAGGTGTGTGAGGTATTGCGATCAACACATACTACATTGCCATATGTTGTGCTGTGTTACCCTGTATGTCACTGTGGTGTAGGTAGGGTTATGGCAAGTAAGAGTAGTGTGCATTACCAGTGAAATATGTAACGTGCATTGTGTGCAGTGCATGGGCTGATAATGTTCCCCATACAGTACCTTGATACAAACCCCCAGTGTGAGGTTGTGTATTGTACCTGAAACAGTGTGTTGACTGCTGCAGTATACTAGTCTGTCGTATGGAGTGTGCCAGGTACTGTTGCACAGTTGTCAGATGAGTACTGATATCTGATCATTTACATGTGTATCCCCCAATAGACAGACAGATGCTATATATGGTGCTTAAGTTATATCACTACAGTCGAGTATTATGTGTGCCATAGTTTGCTGACATATTTTCCTTCTCCTTTTCAGGGCCATGGTTCACCAGCGGAACCCTGTCTACTCCGCTGCAGAGGAGGAGGAGGAGATACACCAGAGCCTGGTGCGGGATTTCGCTGTACTCTTTACCCGCACCAGCCAGAACCAGCAGGAGAGGGCTGCACTGTGGCAAGACCTGGTCTGTCAGGTAAATGACATAGGCACACATAACCGGACATATGAGCAAGTATGCCATCACTGCAGTGATTTAATTAGAAATGTCCATCAACATGCATCGGATATCCACAGGCAGCAGCTTGCCACAGGTGGTGGGGTGGCTAGACATCCCCCCCACCAGACGGGAGGGACTACTCCTAAGTGTTGTGGCTCCAGCACAGCAGCAACAGCAGCAGATTCATACATGTGTAATGATGGAGGCTGGAGCCACACAGCAGCAGGACACAGAGCGTGCAGGTAACATGCCATGTGTATAGTTGACCATTCTGTACACTGTTAGGTTATGCATGTGTGAGGTGTGTCCTCGTTTTGTAACTGTAATCTTGGTAATTATTGTGCATTAGTGATATCCTTAATATCTGCAGTACACCTGTGGAAGCTAACTGTTGTACTACTGAACTATATCATGCCCACAGTATCAATGGCACAGTTGTGCCCACTGATGATAAATGTCTCTTTTCTGCAGGTCCCTCTGGTGTAACAGCAAGGCAGCCTATCCATGCTGGTGAGTGTGTAATACCATTACCTTCAATACTCTGTATACTAATAGTAATAATAGGCTGAAGCAGTAGTGCTATGTATTTGATTGCAGGTGTGTTTGTGTCTGTGGGTTGATATCTCATATACTGAGGTGTGTGCATGTGCCCATGTGTGCATCAGTGGTGACATTGTGTACACATTGTAAACTGTGTTTCCTGTCTTACTCCCACAGGTTCTGGTGCTGCTCTGGTGTCGTGCAGCAGGGAACCTGAATCAGCTGCTGTGGATAGTGATAATGATGATACCTGTGTAATGGTAGGTGTGCCAGGGTCCGTCATTGGTCAGCCAATTAACACTACACAGCTGTTGACCCCATCAATGCGCACAGTCATCCTGCCAATACATCCTTTGTCACCAATGTCCCTAGGTGATGGACAGGATATAGTGGGCATTGACCAGGGTAATGTGGTACCGGTGGCACATGCATCTCCACACAGCAGACATGGCCAGGGTCCTGACACGGTACCACACAGGCAGACGTCCATGGGTTCTCATGGGAGCATCCGTGGGCGTACCACCCCTGTCAGACGTGCCCACAAAGGTCTTTCAACCTCAGCTATGTTTCAGGCTGTAATGCAGGCACAGTCACGTATGGAACAGTACACCAGACAGGGTCTGAGGGAGCTGAGAGCATGTCGCACAGCCATGAGTGACAGTATGCGTGATGTTGTGGCTGCCATCCGCAACTTTACCGAGGTCATTGACAGACATTGGGGGGACACATTAGATCTGTTCCACAACTACATGTCCATGAGCCAGGGCAATGGTGGATGGTTGAGGCATCGACGTGGCCGTATGCCAGCAACAGCAGCAGCTGGCAGCCGTCGCGGACGACAACAGGCCCGCAGCCGCTCACATAGTGCCAGCAGCAGCCCCAGCAATGCTGGGTCTGTGCTGTCATCAGACCGCCCCAGGAGACCACGTGCACGTGGCGCTGGACAGTCCCAACAGGGACCTGTCTCCAGTCACCAACCACCTGCTTCTGATGACAGTACCCAGTCTGGCTTAGTACCTGATATGGTCCGTAGCACCCCTTCCAGGCACAGGTACCGTGTCCATGGCCACAGACAGTGATCTATATGACCTGGCAGGTACAGTCTGTGGCTTTCCACAAACACCTGTATATGGCAGCCATGAGGTGAGACTGTGTGCATTCATACACACATGCAAAGTGATAACAGCTAGGGCTACCACATACACGCACACACTGCATCAACATTGCCCCATCTTGTACTGCTGTCCCTCACCAACACACACACACAGATATGTCAATTGGTTGTATCAGTGGCAGACTCAGGCATACCAGTTACACACCCTGTGCATATGATGAAACTGTGCCACCTCCTGCAATCTGTAAAATCAGTGCAGGAACAGGTTAACATGGTGCTGATGCACAGGGTGAGTACATAGACGTATTGTAATAGTATGATGTTGACAACAGTACAGTGTAATGATAGCATTGTGGGTATATACCAGCATGCCTGATGCAGTTACAGTATGAATGTCAATGTATTGTTTTGTACACCCATAGTAATTACCACAGTGTTCTGTCTGCACATCTTTGCATACTGGTGGTGAGGCTGTGAAGGGATGGCCACCTACATAGGTAGCACAGGGGATACAACAATGTATTGGTACTCAATGATGGCCATGTCAACTGCGAGTTGCATGCTTTCCACACACGACTCTGCAATGCAGATGTTTCAGGATGTTGATATCTGTGCAGTACTACACAACAGGTTCAAGGCTCACAAGAGCACAGTAGCACTACAAGGTCACACCTCATACCATGCATGACAGCACAAAAACACAGAACTAACTATGACAGGAGGGAGAGTGTCCATACATGTCAAGGATACTGTGGTGCCAGGACAGGTAGCATACGTCATACTAGGTCTGGAACTGCTGAGTGTGGGCTCAGTGTCTGTTATTTGATGTGTATTATTACAGGTATGAGCACTTGGGTATCAGGCCAGTTATTCAACATTACGAAGGTACGTGGTCCATACACTTGTGTGGGGTGTGGCTGGACCCAGCCTGTCTGACCTGTGAATGTCTGGGTACTGGCTTATAGTGCCTGCATATATGCACTGTTACCTACTGGAAGTCGTACACCTTGTTTGTTGTAGCATAGTCTACATACAGGCCTGCTGACTGTAGCTTTGTTTGTATGCATGTTTGCCTGTTATTTTCCTGAAACACTGATTCCACCTGAAGTGCAGATATACAGTGCCTCTGTGGATCCCTAGTGACATCTGTATTGCTTACTGTAATGATGTCCATGTGTCACTTGACAGAACGTCACTGTTTGTCCTGTTTGCATGTAGCTTGCCTGTAACACATTGCATATGACTTACCTCACATTTGCTCAAGACAGCATTCATATATGCCAGCACTAACAAATCCGGAGCACTACACCCTCACATAGTCACCTTGAGTACCTTGTTCCCCATTGGCCCTATGTGTCGTTACTTAGTATGGGAGTCACAATGCTATGGTAGTATGGGAGTCACAATGCTATGATAGCATGTGCAAAGGTCACCTGCCGATGTACTCTCAGGTCCAGTTGGTGAATCTGTGAGTCATGTGGCAATGTTACAGCGGCCTCATGTACACAGACAACCCTCTCCCCTTCCCATACACGTACAACACATGTGAGAGATGCAACCACATAGCCAAACTGGGGGCTAAGCTCTGTTAACACAGCACTGGCATTCCCTGTCAGGTGGAGTGGGATACTACAGTGAATACAGTACCAGTCTCCCATAGACCTGCCACGACCGTAATCCAAACACAGACACACACAGGTACATTATTGGGCTCTCAGAATAGCATCCTGCCTGAGCAGCTGACACCTGCAAAGCAGACACACAAGCAAATGTTAATCCAGAGCAGAGCACATGCAACACATAGCTCACAAAGCCTGTGTGCCAAACTGTCATAGGCCATACGGCTTGACAACACACCTGCTACAGTTGTATGAGGTACCTCTATCGTCACGTACACTGAGGTCCTGCTCACAGGCTGAACAAGGTGATGGTCATGCTGAGCTGCCCATTGGGCACTATGATGTACCACATAACACAAGCATACCAGTCACTCCAAGGCATGTAGAAGTATGACTCAGTCATTGTCTGTGCCAGTGTGTATGACCTCTGACGCACCTCCCTGGACTACATGTTGGGGGACATAGAGGGGCTTTCTGAGCTTGTGGCACAGGCTGGTATGACCCTGGCCTTGAGTAGCATCTCACCCTCACCAAGAATGCTGCCACAATATGTACACAGGATCATCCATTTCTGCAATTAACGTATCTTTCGGTGACATTCAAAGGGGATCCAGTGCCTGTCAGTGTGGGATTACATGCTGGACAAGCCACATTGCTTTGCTTGGGACAGCTTGCACCCATCAGCCATGGGCCGTTGTATATTGGCAGAGGCTGTTGCTACACACATAGTGCCTTTGTATGCGAGGCTGACATTACATAGCCACCTACACAGGTATCACACGGGATAGGACACTAATAGCAATGCTACTCAACAGCAGCAGTGTAAACCTCAAGATGCATGCAGTGGAAACTGTCCTTAGCATGGGGTACAGCAATATCCGTGCAGTAACAGTCTCCTGGTACAAGGCTCCCAGGTGCACACCATCAGTGCCAGGTCATTCCTGATACCATGCTTGTCATCCCCTACACATGCACCAAACCAGAACGGGGGGGATGTATCCAAAGGCACCTGAGATACACCCACCTCCAGGTTGGTGTCACTGCACAAAGCATCCGAGACTCCATGTGCAACACACAGTGGGTTAGACTGCCTTCAGGTTCATAGCCTGGCACACACCACACTCCCATACCCAGGAAACCCACTTGGCCTTCCTGACAACACTGGGAATATGACGGTCTCTACACACCATTATATGGTTGTACTGCGACTACCCAAACATACAGTTTGAGCATTATTCTAGCTGTAAGACCCTATCTGAAGGGTTCTTATCATTCATTCCCTGCATTGCTATGGAACAACTTGTTACCACTCCCACAAGTGGTGACATGCTGCACCTGTTCATCACCAACATGTGGACTATATGCTCCATAACAGTCATGTATCCCTCGCTGGTGGGATGACACCATCTACAACCCACACTGTATAGTCACATGCCACATGCAGCCCCTGCACAGAACACCACAGTCATACAGTTGTCTGATGCATATTCCATGTATTCACATGAGTCAGGCTTCGGACATGGGATCTCTTGCAGTTCACAGGTACATATGTGTGGGTGGCGCACACATACATCATGTGTGCATTGACATTACTGATATAATGTATGTCGTGCAATATTGGGAACAACACCCCACACACATGGACAACCTGTGTGACAAAAATACACATGGCATTTGTAGGATACAAACCCCTAACTATATTAGATCACTTGAGGGTCGCAGTAGCAGAGTGTGCTATTTGCATTACTGGGAGGATTGCTCTGTCCTGCTGTACTTTTAGGGTGCTGACATCATCAGTGTTTAAACAGTGGGATATGCAGCATGTGTGTAGTAATAGTTGCCAAACGGGACATTTCTCATACACATGGAATTGCACACACTACTCCCCCACACACATTCACACACACACTGGGCACTTGCAGGATTCAAACCCCTACCTAACTATGTTATGACACTTGTGAGAGACACATTAGCAGAGCGCGCTATTTGCATTACTGGGGGGATTGCTTTCTCCTGCTGTACTTATAGGGTGCTGACATCATCAGTGTTTAGACAGTGGAATATGCAGCATGTGTTGTGTAGTAATAGTTGCCAAAAGGGACATTTCTCATACACATGGAATTGCACACACTACTCCCCCACACACATTCACACACACTGAGCACTTGCAGGATTCAAACCCCTACCTAACTATGTTATGACACTTGTTAGAGACGCAGTAGCAGAGCGTGCTATTCACATTACTGAGTATAATATTTGCTCCTGACATATGTATAGTTTGCTGACATCATTATGGCTGAAGAGGTATGTACATCTGTGACTATCCATCAGTACAGGGGAGAGCATATCTATGCATTAACTTTGCACAGGCACAGTGGCCTACTGTACTGTGGAGGCAGACGCCAAATACACTGTGGATAGCCTTCTGTATTCCCTAGGGACAACAGTCAAGTATTGCACTCTGCAGCCATATCTTTACCTGTCAGATGCAAGTATCTGTTGCTCATATACTGTTTCTGGGTCTTTATTGCCATAGCCTTCCCTATCTCTATAAACAACATGTGTACTGTGGGAGATGTTTGTATATGAGTGAGATCCAGTACTTTACTTATGTCTTTGTTGTAATTTTACTGTGTGCACTGGGCAGATGTCTGTATTGTGGGAGGTTCCTGTGTTAACACATAGACATGCCAGATATGTGTGTGCAACTGCTGAACTGTGACATGGCCTAAGTGTGTGAGCATGCCCAGTTCGCAGTTTGTATGGCTTCTTGACTGCCACGTCTCATTTATCTAAGTGTGCGAGCATGCCCAGTGTGACCTTTCCTTATGTTGGGATCTGTGGACCACCACATTTCTGTTTGTGTGTGGACGCCATCTATATATCACATGTACAGTTGAGTGTTGGACATCAGGTTGTGTTCTTACTGCCCAACTGCTTTGTGTGTGAGCCTAACAGGCATTATGCTGTGCCTGCAGGGTCGCCATGGGATAGTTTGCATACAGTTGTCATCATCCTTTCTTGCTGACCAAACAGTTGTATTGTATCGTGTACTGGTGCAGAACTTTCACTGTGGTGGACAGTATAATCGGTTTCAGTCCTATCACTGCTTGTAATATTTATAGTGAGCACACCAGACTGGTTGAGGGCCAGTTGTGCAGATATGACCATGTTGCATTTTGTTTAGATATGGACAGCATAGTACATGATTGTCCGACATTGTTAATGTATTCCACAACTTGTGTGGACAGTGACAAACAATGGCCATGTGCCCTAGTCCATTTGTAATGCTAGTCAGAGAGTGTTTGTCCTTCAACACACATTTACTGGTGTTTGCCATGACATATGTCACGGTTAGTGTGCTGTGCCTCTGTCTATCCGTGACATACAGGTGTTATCCAGGGTACACCTACCGTCTCCCATCCAGTCATCATGATTCCTCTGGATGACAGTCACTGAGGGACTCCCTGGATATCCTGTAGTGGGAGTTTAGTCATGGGTGGAGTGAGCTTCTGGGTCATGGACCAATCGGTACAGCATGTCCTGTTTATGTCTGTGCTGGGGTTCAGGCCTGTCGGCTGCATAGGTCACCAGCATTCAGTGTTTACATGGTGCCAAATGTCCACTGATACCAGGTTGGTCGTGGCTCTATACATCAGGCACAGTTCACCTCCAGCCAGGCAGTATGGCACTGTGTGGAGCTGCAGTTTCTTTACTCAGGCGACGCATGGCATCTGTTACAGCTCTGCGATCCTCCTGGTGGGGTATTTGTGTGGTCTTTCCAGTTGCTGCAGGTGTCTGCTACGGTACATCCCTGAAGGGCCATTGTACACAATTGTGAGGCTGCTGATGGATGACTGGAGAGGCACATTGACCTACCCTAACCAAGCTGTGCTTACCTTCATGATTAGGTGGGTATATGGTATGTTTCTGTAACCACTACAGACACATGGTTGTCACATGCAGGATATCTATTACCTTGTGTCCCCAGGTCTCTTATTGCTCCTGATGTACTTACTGGGTTAACACCTATGTGGTAATTTTTGGCCATGTACTGTGTTTCCACAGGGGTTGACTATACACAATTCTGCATTTAGCTTGTTGACATGGCTGTGGCACAACTTGTGTGTTTCTATGTGTGCCTTTTGTAGGTTGCTTGTGTCAGCTGGAGGGTCCGATATGGTGGCCAGTTTGTAGTCCTCTGCAAACCTGTTCAGACAGAGTCCGTCCATGTTGGCGTGTACCTATGTGACATATATAAGCATACAAGAGAGGTCCCAGGACCATGCCTTGTGGGATGCCAGTTGCACCTGGTTTGCAGTCTGCCATGGCTACAGCATGTCTGCCAGGTCAGTTCTGTCCTTGAGCTGGTTTGCAACCCATCTACTTGCATAGGGGTTTATAGTTAGGCTGGTGAGCTTATCTGTACCACCAACTAGGGTATTGTATGGAAGGGTTTAGCAAGGTCCAGATAGGCTGTGTGATCAACATTCCCCACATTACTGGGCTTGGTGCACATTTCACATGAGTCAGACATGTGTAAGGGGCAGGATCTGCCCTATGACAGCCACACTGGATAGGGTCCAATGTCTGTAGGTACCCAATCTCATTATTCATGGGATCCATGATCATCCTCTCCATTACTTTGCCAACCTAGATAGTCGGGGTTGAGGGGTGATAGTTTGCAGTATCCATTCAGGCACCCCCTTTGTGGTGTGGGACCACTGTTGTTGTACAATGCTCTTTGGGTACATATCCTGTGGTAGGGCTAATAGTGCACAGTAATGCTATTTGCTGTACCATTCTTCTTACAGTACTTGTTGGACACAACCCAGGACACCATCTGGTACCATTGATGCTGTGTGCTGTGCTTTGTGGATGCTGGCTGTTACCTCAGCATCTGCAATGTCAGGGGGCCAGCACTCTCCTGGGATAGATATTTGGTAGTTAGGTGCTGGTGGGGAGGTTGGAAGGAATCTGTTCGGTAGGCTGTTGGCAATGTGTGTGGGTTTGGTGTATTGTTTGTGATATTAGAGTGCTGTAGAGCATATCTGTGGATTATCACCATGGTTCCTACCATCAGGTAGGACAGCTGTGTGATAATCCTTTGTGTCCTGCACAATTTGTATCATCATAGGTTCATACTAGGCTATCTGCCCTGGCCTTGTTTGAGCACGGACAGACTGTGTGTGGGTCTCAACACCCCTTGCAATGTGCATATTATGCCCACGTAGGGTTTACTTTCCTAGATGTGACACAGGGATGGCCCCCAGTGTACACCTACTATCTCCCATGCACTTCACCGGATTTCTCTTGTTGAGTTTGTGTGTGGAGCTCAGCCTATCATGGACTTGGATTCTGTTCCAGAGTCAGTAGCCTCTGGGTTATGGATCTGTCCCTCCAGCACATCCTATTAATCTATTTGTGGAGGTTCAGATATCTCACTGTGGTGTGTCTGCTGGATTTGGGGTTTCTGCAGTGGAGCATGTCCATTCATTCTGGATTGGACATGGCCTTGTAGATCAGGCATACATCACCTCTGACTGTGCAGTATGCTTCTGAATTGGGCTGTGGTTTCTTTGGCCAGGCTGCAGATGTCCAATGTTTGCACCCTTTATCCTGTTGGTGGAGTACATTTGGGGTCTTTCTGACTGCTGCATGTGTAAGGTAAGGTACATCCGAACTGGGGCATTGTTGTCACGTATGGGCCTGATAAGGGAAGAGTATGGGGGCACAGTGACCTCTGTAGCTCTACATGTGCATCCTTTCATATTAAGGTGGGCAATATAGCAGGTCTTCCTGGCCACCTTGGCAATGTGAGTGTCAGATGACAGGTTACCGTCCACTTGTGTCCCTAGGTCCTTGATTACTTCTTCCATACATAATGGATTGCCACCTATGTCATACTTTGTGTGTGCCTTGTTTGGTATTTGTTGAGACATTCATACTCTGAAGTGTCTTCAGGAAGGCTGGCTGGGGTACCTGGGTTTGTGTGTGTGGTCTGTAGCAGGCTTCACACAGGTACACAGTTTGAGACAGTGTTACTTGCCCGACAGTGTTACTTGCCCGTGGATAGTCCATGCTGCTTCTTGCTGTAGTACCTACCTGGGGGTGTGGTTATTCTTGATAATTACTGGTAGCCACACTCCTATTGTCGTGTGTTCCATGTTTTGGAGCTGTAGAGCACGGTATGAGGCATAACCTGGTAGTATTAGGGTGCTCTTCTGGGCCTTGCCCAGGTTTCTGTTACAGAACACATATTGCCATTCTCCATGCTGTGGTGTGTTTGGTCTGCATGCACCTTGCAGGTTAGACTTCTGGCGTTGGGTAGCATTACGTCCAGGTTATTATCCCTTGTGCTACCTATGGTGGTGGGTTTGTGTTTCCAGACTTACCTATTCCAGGCACAGTGGGGGTGACAACAGCCTTTGCCAGTATCTACACAGCCAGGTGTGCTGGGTGCGTGCCATCCCTAGCAGGTGGGGCATCGTGTCTTGCTAGGCATGTCAGCCCAGACTGTCAGCCATGTGTTCCCCCTTGCTAACAGCAATACCTCAGCCAATTATTGTACTTGATCTTGTTGTCTTCATAGTGTGGCATCATGCTTGGTGAGGGTGAGATGTTAGGTTGGGTCTTCATGTTTGCATATACTAGATGGTGTTACATTGCTTAACACATGGCAATCATGCCTCAGGTGGTGCTGCAGGGCTGCCTCTGTCGGATGCACATATTACACTCCCTGTACATGTTTGAGAGCAGGTTGTGTCATGTTAGGCATCCCTGTTACTATCATTCCCAAGGTTCCTACTGAGCCAGTGTATGTGTTATGTGTTGCCCCTTTGCCAAGGCCAGGGCATACTGGGCACGCCTCCTTCTGCCTACTGGGGCAGGCTCAGGTTGTTCCTCCTCCGAGTCACGCTCTGCCTGTGATGGCCTTGGCAATGGTGGGGGGCTGTTTGTCCCGGCCCTGTGCTGGTCCTGCTGCAGCTGTTTTCGCAGGATCATATTATGTAGCATAACACATACCATGACAATTTGGGTACATGTAGTTGGTGAGTACTGCAAGGCTCCACCAGATGTGTCCAGGCACCGGAACCGTGACTTGAGCAGCCCAAACACACGCTCTATTACATTACGTGTTTGTGCGTGTGCCTCATTATGGCGTTCCTGTTCAGGTGTGTGTGCGTTTCTGATGGGTGTCATCAGCCACGGCTCCAGTGCATAACCTGCATCCCCCACCATGTCCCCATTGGCAAATGTCTGGTACAGCTGCGTCAAATGCCAGATATGGGAATCATGGTAGCTCCCAGGGCAGCCAGCACACACATTCATTACACACGACCTGGCAGTTGATGGAGGGGAAGCCCTTGCGGTTAATGTAGGCCCTACCCCGCTCACCGGCTGGTGCTTTGATGCGTATGTGCGTGCAGTCTATTGCACCCACTACCTCAGGGTATTCCGCTATTTGCTGGAAGAGACGCATATTGCTGGCCAATACCTCACGGGCATTGGGGAAATATACATGCTCACCGACATGTGCTGACATGGCATCCAGGAACTGGTGCAATACCTTGGAGGCTGATGCCTGTGATATCCCCATCATATCACCAGTTGGTCTCTGGAAGGTACCTGTTGCTAGTATTCTTAGGCCAACACATACCTTGGTTTCCACTGGGATGGGTTCCCCTCTGTTGGTTCTGTGTGTGAGGCGTGGCCTGCACAGCTCAACAATTTGCTGCAGGAGGTCTCTGTCCACTCTATAGCGCTCCACTATCTCCAGCTCATGTAACCCCTGGTAGGTGACCCTGGGCCTGTACACTCTTCTCCGTCTCCTCACTGTGGGTTGTCTGGCAGCATTTCCATTGTCACCACCATTAGCAAGTCTCCTATGATGATGTCAGTGACCATTCCTTGACTTATATAGAAAGAGAAAAGACTGACTTTACTAACCTCCCTAATACTAGAAAAATACGCTCCACAAATCAGTTTAACGTAGACTCATTTCAAATGGAACTTAGTAAATGCAACTGGAATCCCTTAAAAACACTTCCTCTTGAAGATGCACTATCATACTTTAACACAAGTTTCTTATCCATACTTAATAGACATGCTCCTGAGCGTACCATTAAAATGAAGTCCAATATAGCCCCATGGCTCTCAAGAGAAACCAAAAATCTAATCCAGAAATAAAATCTGGTCTAAATGGAGATGTTACAGAAATAATCCTGATCTGCTGCACTTTCGCCAGCTTAGAAACCTTACTAAAAAGGCTATAATTGCAGACAAAAAAACCTTTTACTGCAAACTTCAACAGACTCATCATAACAATCCAAAGGCCTTCTGGTCCTCAGTAAATAAACTCATGTCCCCAGGTACAGCTAAAACACCTAGCCCGCTTAATGCAGACCCAGACACCCCTCTCCTAACTGCTAACGCTTTCAACCTATTCTTTACTGAAACTATTCATTCCCTAACCAAGCAAATGAACATCAGTAACTCAAACTCCTCACAAATCCAAGCTGCTTCATCCCCTAACTTTAAACTACAACCTATCTCTACCTCTTTCATCTATAAACTCATCCACAAACTCAAGCCTTGTACCCCCTCTGCTGATAACCTCCCTTCTCTTTTTCTCCAAAAGGCTGCAAAAGCAATCGCATATCCTATTTCCATTCTCATAAACAGAACAATCCAAGAGGGAACTATCCCTGACATCTGGAAAGTGTCCTACATTATCCCTTTACACAAAGGTGGCAACTCTATCGACTATTCTAACTATAGACCAATCGCACTCCTTTCTCCATTAGCAAAAATTATGGAAAAATGTATACACCAACAACTTCTAAATCATCTCTCAGTACATAACTTAATAGCCAACTGTCAACATGGCTTTAGACCCCATCATAGTACTACCACTGCTCTTCTTTCCTTTATAGACACCATAAATAGGAACCGCAACAATAACCTTCTCTCTTCTGCACTATTTATTGATCTTTCTAAAGCTTTCGACATGGTTAACCACTCTATATTAATCAATATACTCACATCCCTTTCCTTTGACAACCTTGCCATTAAATGGTTTACATCTTATCTTAGCAATAGACAACAAGCAGTTCTTTGGGGAAACCAAACTTCTTCTCTATTACCTGTAACTATTGGTGTCCCTCAGGGCTCAATTCTCGGACCTCTTCTCTTCACTCTATTCATTAATGACCTACATCTAGCAATTCCTCAAGCAACCGTCATACAATATGCTGATGACTCTACCCTAATTTACTCAGCATCTTCTTCTACAACACTTCATTCACTTACTCAAAGCATCTTCAACACTGTTGAAACATGGTTTTCTAAACGCTACCTTCTTCTTAATGCCAAAAAAACTAAACTTCTCCTCTTCACCCCTACCTCTCGGTCCCCACCCCTTGATTTCACCATCTCATCAAATAATGCTACTGTCATTTCCCCTGAACCAACAATAAAACTATTAGGAATAACAATTGATAATAATCTCTCTTTTGATCAACACATTAACAACACTATCAAATTAGTTAACAGAAAAATTGGATCCTTATATAGAATTAAACCCTACCTAACTGCTTCTGCCAGAGCCACAATTGCCCACTCCCATCTTATGTCTACACTTCTTTATGCTTCTCCAATCTTTACCAACCTTAAGAAAGCCAACCTTAACAAACTTGCCACATCCTATTACAACATTGCCAGATTTGCTACTGGCAACCCTTATAGAACACATCACTGTGTGAACCTGAAACAACTAGGATGGGTGGAATTTCAACACATTTTGCTTATTCCCCAACTCAATATTGCCCACAAATTACTATACCAGCCCAATAACACTCCTATTCTTTCTCAACTTTTAATCCCTTATAATAATCTCAACTCTCTTAGATCTTCTAAGAAACTAATGGCCTGCTCTACAAAGTTCAATAACTCAGCCGGTGACTCCCTTTTCTCTAATACAATTGGAAGGAGCTGGAATACACTACCCAGTGAAATCACTCTACTCGCATTTCTGCCTCTCTTCAAACAAGAAATTAAGAATTACTTCAAAAGCCATTGGCTCTGTTCCTGTATCAAGCCTGACTAATCTTCCTACCTACATCTGTTTATCCTCCTCCTCAATTTTCCTCCACTGTCTCTTTTCTTTTTTTTCTTTTTATAACTCTTTCTTCCTAACTCTTATTTTTCTTTACCTCTCTTTGTCTCATATCAAGCAAGTCTTTTTTGCTTCTTTTGTTTACAGTCCTCTCTTAGATGGCTTCCTTTTTTACCCTCTTACAGTAATTTTGCCCTCTTTCTCTGATATTTTACCCTTTTGCTTACCTCTAACTCTCTCTGTACAACAACTTGTCACCCTATATTTTCTCACTGTCATCTCATCCTTCAACTTGAATCTTTGTTACTCATACAAGTTATACTTTTGATATATCTTCTTTAATTAAGTTTTTATTTTGACATTATATTGCCATTTGTTATTATTGTTATTGCTTTTTGATTGTAAGGTTTTTTTTTTCTTTTTATGTGTATTTCTGTGTGGAGCTTTTCTCCCCGGGCCTCTACTGAAAATGGAAATATATCCAGCTAGACTAGCCCGGTCAACAAATGTAAAATAAAATAAATAAATAAATAAATAAATGACAGCTATGGCAGCCCCTAGCATGTTTGGTCTGAGTGCAACTTTTTCAGTTTTCACTTCTACTAGCTTACTCCTTTCTTGCTGTGTCTCTTGAGAGAAACATACTGCAATGCTGTTTGCAGTGTTTTAAGTGCTGGGCTTGTATTCTGCCTGTGTAATTGCCTGCTTCTAATTGTTTTCACCTGCTACCTCTACAAGTATTCCCTGCTAGTTTCCTACTATTTCTTCTGCTTCCTTTTTCCTCTTTGTTTCCTCAGGGGGGAGCAGCGTGCATACCAGCGAAAACACGCTCACAGTGGCTACCACGCGTGCACACATGCTTACACGGACTAGAATCTGCTTATTCAGGTTAAAACGCACGCACACCAGCGCAAACAGGTTTACAGATCTTTAAACAGGCTCCTACATGCTTACTCTGCCTTACACGAGCGCACTCTGTCTTACTCGCGGCTCCCAGCACGCACACACGCACATGCACGCACAGCAAGAAACTTTGGTGTTGACCACAGTGTACACCTTCCATTTCTTGACTTTCCCATGCTTATCTGTTGACATTCCTCTTTTTATGCTGTGTGATTGACATCTTTCACATACCACTTTGCTCCAATGAGCTTGGTTTCTTCCTGACATTCCCCCCTGTGATGTCACCTATCTCCTACTCTGTTACTCCCCCTTATCTAACTCTTACACTACATGGAATGTGCTCATTTGCTATGTAACAGTGTGATTCATTATCCTACCACTCTTACATAGGATTGCCTACTAATGCTTAGTTACATGTCTTACACTCAGCTTCCCCCCTTAGCAACCACTAAAAGGTGGCCATGTTGTTTTTGGTCTGCTAGTCCCTGCATTGCAAATCCATGCATTACATAAAATCCACATTTGTGGGTTTCAAACCTTTATTTTTCTGTTTTATATAGCGCAGCCCATTTGCGCGGGGCTGCGCTGCGTTTAAACATCGCCGATCTCCAAAAAATATATATATTTTATTTCATGTTTGCATCTGGTTAACATGCCAATGGCCACATATTTGGCCATTGGCATGCTGACTGCAACATTTGCACACTTTATTTGGAGCTGTCATGGCTCCGTTGTGTTATTTGCAGTAACGTACTCAGTTGTCAACTGAGTACATTTCTGCACGTAACACGACTCCTACACGGGCTGGTTTCAGCTTCGTGGATCGCTAATCTACCTCATTTGCATGCCTTTCGGCTGCAAGTGGGGTGATTAGCATATCGACGCCCTGCCCGTGTAAGAGTCGTTTTAGCTATCTCTTACACGGGATTTCGGGCTGTTCCTGGATCGTGATGGCTGCATGGAGTCTTACACGACTCTTAGACTCCATGCAAGCCATCGTGAATCCTGCCCATAGTGTCACAAGTCTACAAGTTTCATTTCCATACCCTGCCAAGAGCAAACAGTTGGCCAGACCTGCCAAAAAATCAATGGGCAGAGGCTCAAAAACAAGTCGCAGCTCTCATGGACATGAGGATAATTCAACAAGTGCCACAGTAAGAGCAGGGACAAGGATTTTACTCAAGACTGTTCTTGGTACCCAGAAAGGACAAAGCATGGAGACCAGTACTGGACCTATCTATTCTGAACACTTTCCTAGATATACCAAAATTCAAAATGTTGACCTTACAACAGGTTCTGCCCATGCTGGGCAGCAAGGCTTGGCTCATGACTTTAGACCTAAAAGAGGCATACCTGCATGTCCCAATCAATCATGCAGAAGATACCTCAGATTCAAGGCTGGCTCAAAGCATTGCCAATTCTCTGCACTGCCCTTTGGCTTATCTACTGTGCCCAGGGTCTTCACAAAGTGCCTGGCACCAGTAATTGCTTACTGCAGACAAAGAGGAATACAAATATATCCTTACTTGGATGACTGCCTCATACAAGCAGAGAACAAGGATATTCTACTACAGCATCTGACTTTTGTGATAAGACTTTTAACATCCCTAGGGTACACAGTCAACAAAAGAAATCAAAACCAGTACCCTCTCAAGAGATAATATTCCTGGGAGCAAGCTTAAATGCAACTATCCAGATGGCTTATCTCACTCCAGACAAACAAAGGCAACTGACTACCTATTTCAAGGAAATTGCAACAAAGGCCCAGTTATTTGCAAGAAAAATTCTGCAGGCTTGGGGCTTCATGGCATCCTGCATCTTACTAATTCCATATGCAAGACTGCATATGAGGAAAATTCAATGGTACCTAAAAAGTGTCTGGACACAGCATTGCCACAGTCTGGAAACAATGATTATTCTAATACCCTGCCTGCAACAGGAATTTTGATGGTGGGCAAAGGCTTGTCACCCAAACAAGAGACAGCCATTTTCACTACCCCTAGCCAGGCAGAGCCTAACGATGGATGCATCGGATTATGCCTGGGGGGCACACATGACAGGAAGAGGCGTTTAGGGCACCTGGTCCACAAACCAAAAACATCTGCATATCAATCAAAAAGAGATGCTAGCTGTTCAAAATGCCCTGACAGCCTTCAAGGACCTACTTCATCAAGGACGACAACTGACAGAGACAGACAACACCACGGTCATGTTGTACATAAACAAGTAGGGGGGGAACTCATTCGTACCCCCTATGCAGACTGACCATGGCTTTATGGGACACAGCATTGACTTACCAAGTTAATCTGCAGGCACAATTCCTGCCAGGAAAGGAAAATACTCTGGCGGATGAACTAAGCAGAAACCACATGGATCCCCACCAGTGGCACCTGGATCCACAAGTCTTCAGCATGATAACAATGGAATGGGGACACCCGGACATAGATCTGTTTGCCTCCCCTCAAAATAATCAACTAAGAAAATTCTGCACAAGGACTTGTCACAGACAAGCTTGGAAAGTGGATGCCTTATCTTTCAACTGGACAAACCTATCAGTATATAGCTTTCCTCCACTACCTCTCCTCCCCAAAGTACTCCTAAAGGTCAGGCAAGAGAAACCAAAATTGATTCTGATTGCCCCAGACTGGCCACGCCAGTACTGGTATCCGATCTTAAGGAACTTGTCCCAATGCCCAGCCTGGACCTTATCTCAAATACCTCATCTACTTTCCCAACAAAAAATCAGATTCTGCGCAGCCAACTCGGAACCCTAAACCTGGCAGCATGGTGGATAATGTAGCCATACAAACCACACCACTCAGTAAAGCTGTGATAGATGTCATTTTAGAAGCCAGAAGGCCTAGTACTAGAAAATCCTATGCTGGGAAATGGAAGAGATTTTGCCCTTGGAACCAAGCTCAAGGAACTGATACAGCTGTCCTAAATATTCCTCAGATTTTGCAATATTTAACTGAGATGCTGGACAAAGGCTTATCTTTTTCATCAGTAAAATCCATGCCTCTGCCATTTCAGCTCATTACAATACAGAGCCACCACTCTTTTCTCATCCTTTGTTAAGGCAGTACCTCAGAGGAGCAAAAAACTTAAGGCCTCCAAGGAGAACACCAGCACCTGCATGGGACCTCAATTATGTCTCGGAAAAACTCACCTTACCTCCTTTTGGGCCAGCTGCTACTGTGGACATAAAATTCTTATCTTGGAAAACAGCTCTGCTCCTAACAATAACTTCTGCAAGATGAGTGTTGGAGCTACAGGCTGTCATGGCTGTGGAACCTTTTATCATTTTCTATCCAGACAGGGTCTCTCCGGGAACAAACCCTACATTTATGCCTAAGGTGGTGTCCAGTGTAGCCCTTAACCAAACAATTCATCTGCCAACTTTTTATCCAAATCCGCAGAACAAGGGGGAGAAAATTCTGCATTCTTTGGACGTACACAGACAACTTCGATTCTACTTGGACAAAACTAAAGTTTTCAGAAAGACAGAGCAATTACTAGTGGCATATGCCACTGCATCACAAAGAAAGGCTCTCTCCAAGCAGACTATTTCAAAGTGGATAGGTCACTGCATTCATTTCTGCTGCTCACAACATGGCAAACCAGTGCCTAAGGGCATTAGGCCACATTTAACCAGAGCTGCAGCCTTTCTCAGGGGAGTACCAACCAAAGACATTTTGGAGGCTGCTACTTGGAGTTCAGTGCATACCTTTACAAAACATTACAATCTGCCTCTTTACTCTAAATCCAGGGCAAGCTTTGCCACTGCAGTTCTGCAGGGCCTCATAGCCGTTCCTAATGCTGTTTAGCTTCAGCCCCCCAAACATAGTTTTGGGACTCAACCCAAATGTAATGACTGCAACAGTGAAACACGAAGAACATAGTACAGTTGTGTACACTTACCATAAATGTAGATGTTCGAGTTTATTCACTGTTGCCGTCCAGATTACCCACCCGCCACCCCCCTTATTTTTGCTGGAACTTATCTTTACTTTTCTAATCTATACAACCTAGATGGTGTATTTGCTTATAGAGGAAGGTAAAACTTATTTTGGTGCATGTATGTTTTATTTACCTAATTTTAGCCAACCCTTTTGGGGGCACCTGACATCTGGGGCAAGAAAAACTAAATAAAATGGCGTTGGCTGCATCTTTTATACCCCTGACGACCTGAAGTCAGGGAAGAGGTGACAGCAACCGACGCAGGACCCAAGACTTTGGAATTCCGGCCAACTGAGGGCAACCTGCCAGCAGGATAACCCAAATGTAATGACTGCAACAGTGAATACACTCGAACATCTACATTTATGTTAAGTGTACACAACTGTACTTTATCTGCAAGGCAAATACTGCAAGCCTTGGGGTTCATGGCCTTCTGCATTCTTCTAATTCCATATGCAAGACTGCATATAAGGAAACTGCAATAGTATCTCAAAAGCCTATGGTGTCAACATTCACAGGATCTAGAAGCAATGATTCCTATCATACCTTGCCTACTCTTAGAGTTCCTTTGGTGGGCAGAGGCTTACCACCAAAACAAGGGACTACCTTTCACACTAACCCCTGCTGCCCAAACCTTGACAACAGACGCATCAGACTATGCATTGGGGGGGGGGGGCTCACTTGGAAGGGAAGTGCCTTCAGGGCAAATGGAACCCAACTCAAATGCACCTACACATAAATCAAAAGGAAATGTTAGCTGTACAGAATGCTCTGACAGCCTTCAAAGACCACATTCTTCCAGGACAACTAATGGTAAAGACGAAAAGCATCACGGTCATATGGTACATAAGCAGGGGGGGTACCCATTCTTACCCCCTCTGCAGACTAGCCATGGCATTGTGGAAGACAGCCTTGAGCTACCAAGTGAATCTACAAGCTCAGTTCCTGCCAGAAAAACTAAATACACTGGCAGATGGACTAAGCAGAAACTTTACGGACACACGAGTGCAAATTGGAACCAATGATTTTCAACATGTTGACAAGCAAATGGGGGAGCCCAGATATAGACCTGTTTGCTCCTTCCAGAACCATCAGTTGGAAAAATTTTGCACAAGGATTCCCCACAAACTAGCTTGGAAAGTGGATGCTCTGTCCTTCAGCTGAAAAACCTATCAGTTCATGCCTTTCCTCTTCTGCCTCTGCTCTCCAAAGTACTACTAAAGATGAAACAAGACAAGCCAAGGAAGATTTTAATTGCACCAGACTGGCCACGACAACACTCGTACCCCCTTCTGCGCAGTGTCACACTTGGCCCCATGGCATCTGCCTCAGACTCCTTCCCTGCTGCAAACCCTGAACCTAGCAGCCTGGCTTATTACCTAATCTCTCTTTTACCACTCCTCAGCAAATCATTGATAGATATCATTTTAGAGGCTAGGAGGCCTAGTACTAGAAAATCTTATGCTGCAAAATGGAAAAGATTTTGTACCTGGGAACCAATCTCAAGGGACGAGTGCAGCAGTGCCCAATTTACCTCAGATTCTACAATATTTGACTGAGATGCTTCATAAGTGCCTGTCCTTTTCCTCCATAAAAATCCATGCCTCAGCCATTTCAGCTCTTTATAACACTGCTCAAGCAGTTCCTCAGAGGGGCCAAAAAGTTAAGGCTACCCAGGAGAGCACCAATTCCTGCTGGTATCTTAACTTTGTCTTGGAGAAACTCTCTTCCTCCTTTCGTGCCAGCTGCTACTGCAGATTTAAAATTCCTTTCCTGGAAAACAGCTTTCCTTTTAGCAATCACTTCTGCAAGACATGTATCTGAATTACATGCCCTTATGGCAGTGGAGCCTTTCATCATCTTTCAAGCGGACAGGGTGTCCCTCAGAACCAGTCCCTCCTTCATGCCCAAGGTGGTATCCAGTGTGGCTCTTAATCAGTCCATTCATTTGCCTACCTTCTTTCCTAACCCTCAAATCAAAGGGGAATGGATACTGCACTCCTTAGATGTGCACAGACAACTTAGATTCTACTTGCACAGGACTAAACAAAGGAAAACTGAACAGCTGCTGGTGGCATTTGCTGCAGGGACAGAGGAGAAAGCCATTTCAAAGCAAACCATTTCAAAATGGATAGGCCACTGCATTCATTTCTGCTGTAAGCACCATGGAAAACCTATCCCACAGGGCATCAGGCCCCATTCAACCAGGGCTACATCTGCCTCTACAGCCTTTCTCAGGGGTGTCCCTACAAGGGACGTCCTAGAAGCTGCTTCCTGGAGTTCTGTACATACTTTCACCAAGCATTATCATTTGCCAGTTTTGTCTAAATCCAGAGCTGGTTTTGCCTCTGCAGTCTTGCAGGGCCTTATAGCTGGTCCTAATTATATTTAAATTCCTCCACAAAACCTTAGCTTTGGGAATCTACCCAAATGTAATGACTGCAACAGTGAAACACAAAGAACATAGTACAGTTGTGTACACTTACCATAAATGTCGATGTTCATGTGTATTCACTGTTGCAGTCCTGGTTACCCTCCCACCAGCCCCCTTTCTTCTTTTGGCTATACCTCTACTCTCACTTACTATGCTCAAAAAGCTTTTTGGTGTATTTGCTTTTTTGTTGGAGGTATATCCTTGTATTATAGATTTAATTGCTTCCCATAAGGGGCACCTGACATCTGGGGCAAGAAAAACTGATGTAATGGCGTCTGCTGCATGTTTTATACCCCTGACGTCATGGAAGAAGGGACAGCAACTGACACAAAACCCAAGACTTTGTTAATCAGGCCAACTGAGGGCTACTGCAAAGCAGATAACCCAAATGTAATGACTGCAACAGTGAATACACTCGAACATCTACATTTATGGTTAAGTGTACACAACTGTACTTTCTGGGTAATTAAAAGATAAAAACATTTAAGGTTATGTTGTCCCCATTCTCACCATGGACTGAGACATCGAGGAAATCGGAGTGGAAGTCGGAACAGATAAAGAAGTAACTGGAGCCGACTGTTTCACCTCCACGACGTCCATGTACTCTGGCTCCGAGCTGAAGAGAGTCGGAGGAGGAACTGATAGAGATGCTGGATGGGCTGAAGGACCATTTCCTTATGGGCTGGGCTTGATAGCAATTTGGCAAGTGCCTGTGACTTGAGCCTATTAACTACTCTCCACATCATGGTCTGAAACCTGGAGGACAGTGAGGAGGACTGGTGACTGCCTGCCACAGACTGCAACAAAGGAGACTGTGGAGCAGAGTGCACCAGCTCCAGAGAGGGAGTCCTGTGTTTTTTATGGGCCTGGACTGGCTCCGAAGTCACTGATGGAGTTGCAGGAGAGACAGCTTTGTTGGAGCCGATACTGGGAACCAACAGAGTCAAAGATTTGTCAGCAGATTTGGGTTTCTCTGAAATCAGATGTTTGGGAGATTTGTCAGACTGTTTTGCTGGCTGAGAAACCAGAGACAAGGGATCCTGAGTGTTCAAGAGGCCATGCAGAATTAGTTTTTTTTTCCTTTCTTGCAGGACTCTAGAACTGAAAGCATGACAGAACATGAGTCCCGCAGGTGAACAGCCCCTAAACAGTGTATACAGCTCATGTGCCCATCCGTAAGGGGCATTTTTTGGCAGCATGAGTCGCACTTCTTAAAGCCGGAGGGTTTTGACTCTTTGGACATGCTGGATAAACTAGGAAGGCACAAACAGCAAAGAATAAGGCTGTAACGGCTAGCAATACACAACTACAAACACTACCAACAAGCAAGGATATCTTTTTCTTTTTAACAAGAAGTGGGCAGAGCCTCTTAGTAAAACGGGGACTCCCCCAATAGGAGAGCCTCTAACTTAAACGGCTACTCCAACAGATAGTGAGGAAAGAAGAAACGAACCCTCTAAGTTAAACAGGCTCAAGGGGAAAGCAAGGCCTAAGAAAATGATGGCCAAGAACAACCAAAAAAACAGCAGAGGGAGGTCAGGGTTGTTAGTCTAAACAGGGACTAAGATGGACACCAACAAGGTAATTATACTGCTTATAATCCTGGTAAAAGACAGCAAAATATGAAAAAATTAAGTACTTAGCCTAAGCCAGTAATCGCAATCTCGATGCTGCAAGTGGCAAATGAGATCTGGGTAGCTACCACTAGGCATGTTGGGATAGGGGTTAGCCTCGAGCCAGTATAAGCTCTCGAGCTATAGTAAACAGCCAACTCGGAGCTGAGGATCGGCTCTGAACCCAACCAACAAGGAGGAAGAGATGGACAACAAACATGGAACAGTATGATAGGCACATAACTTCTTTTTCCATCCTCATTCCAGTTTGTTCTAGTTATTTCTAGTATTCTATAGTCCTTTCAATTCTTACAGTCCTTATCAAGATGTCATGTCATTAATCTGGGTTAATGTCTCTCAGTAATCTCAGCTTCCAGATAAATGTTGCAAAATCCTCTTTGACTCTATCTCACAGGATTGTTTCTTGGCTGCCTTCTAGATAACCCTATCCAAAAGGCCTTTTTGTCACAAGAGACGGTGGATTTTTATCTGTGATCTTTCCTGAGCTTCTGCAATTAGTCTCTGGCTTCTGCCATAGAATTTCTTGGATCATTGGATTCGTGACTTCTATGATTCCTCTAGACTGGTTACACATGAGAAAGATATGATGGTTTCTAAAAAAAAATCCATATGGACCCAACATTTACATCATTTGGATCATCCTATTCCAAGTTTGAGCTTTCTAAAAATGGAACTGCATTGATTTAAGACAAATTCAGGTAAATCTAGGACCCTCTGTTCTTAGACCCAAAACCAACCACTCTTTCACAACAGACTCTTAAGATTTTCCTTGATGGAGCAGTTTCTATACTGGCAAAGGTGCAAGGCCTGTGGAGATATTCAGACAGACGAAAGCACATCAGTATGGAGATGTCTGTGATCCTTGCTTTAATCTCCATCACCTATAGTCTCCAAGATGTTTACAAGTGATTACAGACTATACCAAGCATTTGGTGCATAAGAAGGGAGGTACTAGGTCCTACCCCTATGCAGGTTGGCTATAATGGCTTGGTAGGTAGCCCTAGAACATTCCTTAACTGTCCAACCATCTTGTATACTGGCAGATAAGCTGAGCCAGGACTAGAACAGGCACTCACAAATGGAAATTGAATGAGGGGTCTTCCAAGAATTGATCCAGTTGTGGGAAACACTACAAGTAGATATGTTTGCCTCCTTAAAAAATGTACAACTAAAATTCTGCACCAGGACTCCTTGCAAGCAAGCCTGAAAAACAGATGCATTTTCATTCAATGTTCTTGTATGCCTTTACATTGATATCCAGGGTAATTCTGAAATTTCAGAAGAATTCCTCAAAAATCACTGTGACTCCCTTTTGGCTCAGTCCGTATTGTTCTACCTCATTATAGAACTGGCCAAGGGCAGTTATCACAAGCTTTCCTGCTGACTGGCTCTACTCACACAAGACTAGGAGTCTGATGCACCTCAATATCAGCTTCAACTGACTGCCTGGATGATTCAGTTCTAATACCTTATTTCATGAGGGCTTGCAGCAGGGACTAAAGGAGGCAATAAAATCTGTTACTATTTAGTAAGTAGAAGCAATTTTCTAGTTGGTGCTTAAAAACTAATCGGGGGCCAGACAGGGATTTTGTACCACCGGTTTGCAAATGTGTGATTTACTTTTCTTTTGCGTCTGTTGCTCCTCTGTAAAAGTACATTTTACAGCCATTTCACCATGTTTGGCACTACATCCTCTTTTCTCTGTGGTTAAAAATGGCCTTCAAGGGACATGGGAACAAAATTTCCTGAAAGGAGTTTTACATGAGACCTCCACATAAATAATTTGCCCCTCCTTGGGATCTCAACTTTGTGTTGGGCAACCTGTCACCTTTTGAACTTGCTCATCAAGCTGATTTAAGGTTCTTGACTTGGGAACTGTACATATTCTCTGACTTCTACAAGAAGCATATGAGTGTCAGACACTCATGGTGAGTGAACCTTATCTTTTACTTCACAGAGATTGGGTCATATTAAGAACAAACACCTCTTATACCCAAAGTGGTTTCAGAGTTTACTTTGAATCAAGCCATTGGTATCCCAGTATTCTACCTAGAGCCTGAAAAACAGGGAGAAGGGATTCTGCTTAAGTTCAGGTACTATCTTGACAGAATTAAGCCCTTTAGAAATGCTGATCAGTTATTTCTTATCAAGGAGGAAAAAGGGCATTCTTTGTTTAAACTGACAATTTCCTGGTGGTTGTCCTTGGCTATTGCATTTTATTACTTCCACCATGACATATCCATTCCAGGCAGTATCAAGGCAATTCTCCCAGAACCTTGTATTTGATGACTGACTGGAAAGAGATGGAAGCTTTCTAGAGGTAGCTGTTTGGTCTTCTGTACATACTTTTACAAAGCATTACAAACTGGATTCCTTTTCAAGGTCCAGGGCAAGCTTTGCTAGGACAACTCTCCAAGGGCTCCTGGATCTGTATTTTTTCCCCTTCCCAGGGTGGATAGGCTTTTGTAAATCAACCCATACTGCATAAAGTCTACTGCAGCTGTGAAGACTTTGAATGTCTAATGTTATGGGTAAGTGAAACTTGCACAGCTGTACTTTTAAATTCCTTTTATTTTCTTGCAGTATGTATGTTTTCCATTTAGTTATAATTCACTCCATTATATAAATTGCTAAATTTTTGCCTTCCTTAAATTTCAGCTCTCATCCTAAACACTATTCTGTATGTATTATTTCCCATAAATTCCATTTATTTCTATATAATTTGCTCCTCCCCTGTTCCAAAGATCCCACCTTCAGATATCCTATATTATATTCAGTACTTCAGCCACATAAATTTCCATTAAATATTAATTGCCTTTTTTTTGCAGCCAATAGCATTAAATTTAGCAAGGCCTTACTATGTCTGGGCAATTAAGATAATGAGAATCATTTCCTTAGTTACAATCAAGTGTTCCTCCATTTCTGACACGTACACTAGAAAATTTTTAAAATCTGCCAGTTCATTAGATTTCCAAAAAATCCCTCATTCCCATTTACCTCTTTCCATCACACATCCAGCATTTGCCAGCTACTTGAAGAAAAACTCTGGTGTCTACTTGGGATATAAAAATACCTATGCAAAGACTTCCAAGCAAAAATCCTAAACCTTCTGGACTTCTTGCATACTTTGGAGGTGTACAGATGTCCTCCTGTTATTCTTTTGTATAGTGCGGATGTTCATTGTGTTTCATTGTTGCAGTAGTAACTATATGGGTTTTCTTTGCTCTGGCAGCCCTTAGCTGGTCAATAGTACCAGAGATTTTAACTCCTCCTCCTAGGCTGGTGGATGTCCTGCACCTGACATCAAGACATCTGGGTATAAGGGTCATTGGCCAGTACCATCTTAGAGCTATTTTGCCATCGTAGCCTGAAGCATCCATATCATAGAGTGCATTGGTCTGTCCAAAGACCATATAACTTTTTTAAAGCTAAGTGCTCCTTTGGGGAAAACCTTTTTCTCTTTTGATTGTGTGTACTTAGACGAGTACTAGGGTTAATATCAGTCTTCCATTGTGGAAAACAGATTTCACATCGGAACTTTCACTCACTTTGCATTTTTTTAACTTGGGCCCAGGACATGACTTTCCAAATTGTCCTCGTGCTAACTGTTATAAGCATATGATTTGTTGTAGAGTCAAGTCTGTTGCCCAAAATTTAGACAGAGAAAAATGGTACTGGGGATTATCTCACATTATACCATCTGGTAGTCTATTTTTCCATCTCTCTAAAAAAAATGTAGGGAGAAGCATCTGAAACCACATAAGGGGACAGATGACAGCTTCATCTTCAGCCAGTCTGCCTAGACTTGTCATAGTCAAAGGAAAGGAGATGCCTTTGCAGTCCCTTTCTATGACTGAGGAAATATAGGAGACTGCTGTTGTGTGCCCTTTGGAGCCAGGCATATCTCCTGACCCTGCTACTTCTGCACAAGCTGAATGACAATGTTTATTGGGTCTGGGATTTCTTATAAGGTCAAGGCTTCTGATTCCTATTTTTAGGTTTGAGATAGGGAGGACAGAATCCCAAGAAACTCTGAGGGGTTATTGGTTAACCATGCACAGGCTGCATCTGCTTGCCCATGTTCTGGTTCCAGTGCTTCCAACACCACACCTAGGACCAAACCTACAGCCAAACCTAAAAGGATACTTTCTACCATGCCTCAGACTATGCCTTCAGGATCTCAATCCCCACAGGTCTACTAGCATGATCTGTTTACACTGGCTGAGGATTTACTTAATATTGTAATTTCCAGACAACACAGTCTTACCAGACCTTCTTATGCAGAATGTGTTTCCCAAACAAAAAAGTGCTCATATTACAAAACCAAGGGCATTCAAATCTACCATTATCTAGGCAACTGCTTTATCCAAGGGGGTGCTGTCTTTCTGGGTGCCTTGCTAAACATAGACCAACAAAGAGCTTTCCTAACCACCAGCTTCCAATCCCTTCTTCCCCTTCAGTCTGTTCCAGCACAGGGGGTTGTAAGACTTCTGGGGTTCATAATCTCATTTATTTTAATGTCTCTTCTAGCCAGGCCATACAAAGAAAATCCAGTGGTGGTTGGAATCATCACAGCCAATGCCTCAACCACAAAATTCTACTCCTACCTTGTCTAAAAAGAGAGTCTCAGTGGTGGATTTCTGCTTGCATTCAGAACCTAGGGGTACCTTTCAGGATCCTTCAATCCAGTCAGACACCTCAGATTTGGCTTGTGGTGCACACTCTACAACAACCTCCAAGCTCAAGGGAAATGTGAACAAAATTTCCTGAAAAAAGCGCATAAATCTAAAGGAAATTATGGCTGTTCTCAAAGACATCCTAACTTTAGAAGAAACCTGGTTCCAAGGACTCTGTTAATACAGACAGAACACTACAGGGATGTGGTACATAAATAAATATGGGAGGCACTCAGTGTTATCTTCTTTGCCATTTGACCATATTTTTATGGCACACGGCACAAAGCCAGAGACATCATCTTTTAAACTCTCTTGCAGATCACCTCAGCAAGTCATAGGTGGCCCTTAAAATGGAGTATCTTCTAACTAATCTATCAGAAATAAAGTGCACTAGAAGTAGACCTTTTTGTTTCAAACAAACTGACAGCTTCAAAATTTTGCACAACAGCCAAACATCCAAAGGCCTGTGGGATGGATGCCTTCTCCCTCCAATGGACAGATCTGTTTTTTATGCATTCCCTCCCATACCCCTCATCATCAGGATATTACTAAAAATAAGAGAGGAAGGACCAGGGGTGATTCTTATTGCCCTCTTTTGGACGTGTCAACATTGGTTCCCTCTCTTTCACAGCCTGAGCAGGAAGACACCATGGATGTTACCTCGTAGACCTTCTGACACAAAAAGGTACCATCATATATCCCAACCTCAGCAGCTTGAGATTGACAGCATGACTGTTCCACTTACTGCTGCTCAAGGCCTTTCGTTGGATAAAGATGTGTGGACATTTTGAAAGAAGCAAGAAAACCTAGTACCAGAAAATCATACAATTCTAAATGTAAAAGGTTATCTGTTTGGTGCCAAAAGCAACATATTTATCGAAAACAGTGGAGCTCAACCAGGTACTTGCTTAACTTATATATTTAAATCTAGGCTCTTATTCAGCCTTAAAAATTTCATTCTTCAGCTATCCCTGCCTGCCTGTGCAGCCTCCTCTCTACTCTCACCCCCACCCACCTTGAAACAATTTATTAAAGGTATCATTCATCTGAAACCTCCTAGAAAAGCTCTCATTTCATCTAAGGATCACAATTTCAGCTTACTCTGCCTCCCTTTGAGCCTGCTGCTACAGCTGATATTTAGTTTTCCTGCTGGAAAACAGCCTTTTTAGTCGTTTTTACCACAATAATGAGGGTCTTTGAAATCCATGCATATGTGTGCACTGAACCCTTTCTCATTTTTCACCATGACAGTGTTTCTGTCAAGACTAACCCCTCTTTAATGCCAAAGGTGGTTTCTGAATTTACCCTAAACTAGACCATTCACCTCCTTGGCTTTTTCCCCTCACCCTCAAAAACAGGTGTGGGGGGTATTCCTATCCTTCATTCATTGATCCCATAATTCTTATTTTTTTCCTATGTTATTTGCACTTACCGTTTTCTAAAGATCCAAATTCCAGTTGTTTTATCTCTGTTACTATCTTCTCTAATTCTAGAAAGGTTGGTTTGGACTTTCATTTCCATTTTCTAATTGCATTTTGACAGCCATCTTAGACTCAGCAAGGCCTTACTATGTCTAGGCAATTCTGATTCTATACCATAGCTCAAAAAAAAAAAATAATTTCCTTAGTTTCACCAATTTGCTCACCAAGTATCTCTGACAGAGCAGTCTGCAGGGAATCTTTAAAGTATGCTAACTCATTACACTCATAGAAAATATATTCCCAGTTACCTCTTTCTTCCCCATCACACCTCCAACACTTGCTGTATACCTGAGAAAAAAATCTTTGGAGTTTACTTGGGGTATAAAAACATCTATGTAAACACTTCCAAGCAAAGATCCTAAATCTTCCAGACTTTGTTGCATATTTGGGAGACCTACATATATTCTCCCACTGGTTCTTTGTGAATTGCTTATCCAGTCTCTCTTCCCAATCCTTTCTAACCTTCTCTGATTGATTCTTATAGTTATCATGCAATATTTTATATGCTGTACTAATTATTCCTTTCTTAATGGCAACTTCTTTTCTAGATTCTACTAAAAACTCTACCAGTGCTGGTCTTTCATTTAAGACTTCCCACATTTCTTTCTCTTTGCCTATACTCTGTCAGTCCTTGATAGGGAAGGCAATCTCTAACCTGCAGCCCAAATAAGTTGGTGTCTTCCCATTCTGTTACCTTTCCTGCTCTAATTATTTGCTCCCAATACCATAGTTCCTTTGCCAGTTTTCTCCAATAAATTCCAGTCCCCTCTCACCTATTGTCTGTATCCCTAATTGCAGTCATCCCTATTGGCAGAATCTCCTTTCCCGTGTTGGCTTAGTTCTTAGAATACTTTCTGCTACTTTATGAATATAATCTCTATGATTATTGTTATTCTACTTGTAAAAGTTTACAAATAAGGAGTTTTACCTTTTAGTCTTGAGTCAAGAATAATGCTTCAGGATATGCAAATTACCGGTTTATTTCATAAATAGCACTGCCTGCCAAGATTTTTAAATCAGTCTCAACGAACAAAGAAAATACCATGTATATACCTTTTCTTATCAATTATATGCATGCAAAACTTTGACATAACATAGCTTTTAACAAAATACAATTTTTAAATATTTTATGTCCTTGTGATCCTTGCTTAGAGCTTCATGTGAACACTTGACAAATATGCTTTTTTTAAAACAGACCACCTGGTCTAAGAATTTATCTTTTAACATTGTAACATTTAGTTTTAATACACACAATCTCACAGATATCCTTACAAAGACCTATCCCCCAGCCTGAGAAGGCCAGAGCTTACTGGTAATCTGGTTTCAAAAGATTCCTGACACGTTTATCTATTAACATTCTGAAACTAAGCTCATTAAGCATAGTATAACATAACATCCCTTAACTCCTTCAACACTTAACTTGCCTTCAGCTATCTGTTAGTACAAGCAGAGAGAGTGCAATTGTAAGGCACTTGAAATATAAAGCTACAGCTTATATGAAACTATATCTTGTATAATCATGCATTTATTTTACATTTCGCTTTTAACATAAACATTTTATTTGACTCATTTGTGAAGAAACTGCAAGTTAATATGTATTTAGTGAAGAATAATCTTGACACAATATTTTTCTGCAACAGTCCTCCCCATTTGACACTGTGTCACACAACACACAATTATATTTTAATTTTTTTAACTAGATAAAATATGCTTCAGCGTCATAGTATTCATCTACGGTGATTGAAAGTTCATTATATATTTTTATAAGTGGCATTGCGTGTGCAGGTGAGGTTAGGCATTTTGTAATTACAGTCAGAACAGAAAATATTAATACAACTAAAAGAATACAAATTATTGTAATACCTCATAATATACTAGTTCTCAGGTTACCAAATGCACCTCGCAACCATCCAAAAAGTGTCCACTGTTTAGATGTGCTGTCCAGGTCCTTGGCCCTCTGCTCCATGAAACTGGCCAACTTTTTTATTTTGTTATTTTAAATTTCTTGATGGGATTTGTCTGACTGAGCAGAGTAGCTTTTTCAGCGGAGGCCCAGGGAAAAAAGCTCCATAGGATTACAATGGGCTATACAGAAATGCTCGAATAAACAAGATCAGAAGGTTACAATGTATACATACAATGTAAGTACAGTTGTACAGAAATAATAGCTACAAAGCATTATAAGCATAAAGGAAATGTACAATACAAAAAAGTTTGTAATAAAACAGCAAAAATTACAAAGTATCTGTAGTTGCATGAGATATGTGAAATCAGAAGAGGAAATGAGAGATGGACAAGCAGAGTGATACTTTGTAGAGGTTAAGAGCTAAAAGAGTTGTCATTTTTGGTGATTGCACATTATTAAAAGGCAAAAGTGAATCTAACAGATTGAGTAGGTGGGGGTCTACTAGAGGATAGGTAGTGCAGTGTCTTAGTAGATAGTAAGGTGGTTCAAGGAGGATGAGTGGAGTGGCAGGGCCAGTGAGTTTGTAGGTACTGTCTAGTGGCAGTTTTGAATTAATTTGGATGTTTGAGGGACCTAATTTCTAATGGTAGTTTGTTCCATGATATGGTAGGATTGTAGCTGTAGAGGTTACAGCCAATTTTAGTCTTAGGTTTATATATTTGTAGCAGGTTTAGGTCAGGGCTTCGTACAGACCTAGTGGGGGAATAATGAGAGATGAGGGGAGATGGGCTGGGGCAGAAAGATTGCAGGTATAGAATTGAGTGAATTATTTGTAGTCGAGAGAGAAGCAGCTGATGAGGTAATTCTGACCAGTTCAAGTATCTTAGTGAAAGACAATAATGAGATTTATAAGTTTGGTGTGCAGTGAATCTGGCAACCTTGTTGTAGGCAGATTCTAGTTTAGCTAGTAGTGTGGAGTTGATTGGTAAGAATTTGACAGCTATATAATAGGCTAGGTAGAAAGTACGCATGAGAGGGGGTTATTTTTGCTTTGTCAGAAATGTTTTGTTTTGATGGAGGCCAAATTTTTGGTGCGTCTTTTTAATGCAGTTATTTACATGTAGATCAAACTTGGTCATCTACTGTTACTCCTAGAAGTTTTATACTAAGTGCAACATTGATGGGAGTGTTATTGAGGGACAGTATAGAAAAAGTTGATTTAAGGTGGGTGATGTTTTTGGGAAGAAAAAGTAAGAGTTTTTTTAAGAATTAGCTGGTTGTCACAGAGCCAGGATTCTACTGAGTTAAAAGATGCTTGAGTTGCAGAGATAATGTCAGAGTGAGTGTCAGTGATGACTGTATGTATTGTATAATGGATGACTGGACTCAGGAGGTGTAGAGTAGATTAGTGAATATATTAAAAAGTAATGGGCCAAGGATAGATCCTTGGGGGTATCCATTTTGACTGGAAGAGGAGGGAAGAGAACCGAGAGCCATCTTGCATATTGCAGATGGTCCGTGAGATAGCTGGAGAACCAGGTAACAGTAGAAGCAGAAAATTTAAGGTTAGCTAGTTTGTTCATTAGAAGAGGGTGAGAGACCATATCAAAGACACAGGTCGAGGAATAGACAGGAGACCAGTTTATTATTGTCTTTGGCAAGAGAAATAGTATTAATGAAGGATATAAGGGCAGTTGTAGTGCTGTGTTTAGGGCAAAAACCATGCTAGGTGGGTGTGAGCAAGTTTTCTCGAAGAAGGTATTGCGTGATTTGCTTATGTATGCATTTTTCCAATATTTTTGAGAGGGGTGTGAGGATCGTGATGGGTCTGAACTTTGTGATGTCAGTGGAGTTACCTCCTTTGTGTATAGGTATGGTATAGTATTCTTTCCAGATAGAAGGGACTTTTGACTCTGAGATGAAGCGATTTATTTGGATTGATACAGGGAGAGCAAGGGATTCAGCTGTAATTTGTAGGAAATAGGAAGGCAGATTGTCAGCAGAAGAAGAGCAGGATTTAAGTTTAGAGAGCAAGAATTTTATATAGTAGGTACAGTTGTAAGGGAGAAAGTGGTAAAAGAATTGTGAGTAGGAGAGGATTTTGAAGAGTTAGTAGTGTTGGTAGTAGGGGGAAGGAATTTATCATCTTAGATATGGATTCAATGAAATAGATATTGAATATGGCACCTATTTCTTCTGGTGTGTTGTTTGGGCAAGGGTTAGAAGAAGAAAGGTTGCCAGGATTCAAAATTTGATTGCTAGAGTTCCAGAACTTTTTGGGATCTGATCTTTGGGCAGTTGGGGGGTTAAAATAGAAGTCCTTTTTTTCTTTGTTGTGTTTTTTAGCCAGATGTCTTAGTTCCTTATATTTTTGCAAATGGGTGGGGAGCTTAGTTTTCACCCACATTTTCCATGTCCTGCCTCTAGTTTTCATTAAGGTGCTGGTAAGCCATGGGTATATATTAGATTTGATATGGACAGTGTGGAGTGGAGCAAGTGAGTTAAGGATGTTAAGGAAGGTAGAGTTGAAAGAGTGGACAACTTCAAGGGGGAGTAGGGTTAGATGTGTCCACTTTATCCTGGAGGAGAGGGCATTAAAAGTCGCTGGACAAAGTGGATAGTTTATCATGATAGCTACTAATATATGACCAACCATGACTTTCCATGTGGGCACATGCCCCCTGTCCGGCAGCTAGCATTATGTTGAGTGGCAGTCAATTTTGTAATACCACAGTTCGAATTTTAGTCATTTTTTGATTTGCCATCTTGATGTGATGTGAAGTATGGTTTGCTACCTCCTAAAGAATTTGAGAAAGCATGGTGATTTCGAGCATTGTCCTTTGCACTCTATACCCAGGAGTAAAGACTGAAAATACTTGCACTGCCCAGTGAATTGCCCATTTATTTCTCAGTCTGCTTGCTAGAGGGTTTTTGAAATGTTGAATAGCAGGAGTAACATAACCTACAAAACAACATTCAGACCAGTTTGTAGGCAACCAGGAGTAGGCACAATTACCGCAAATGTAACGATTTAGCATGCCCATGTCATGCCCCCAGTTAGTTTTTTTCAGGTATAAAGAGTTTAACACATTGTCTAGTGTCATTGCATTTGCTGGTTCCCTCTGGTGCAGTGTCATTATTGGCATAGCATGCGTGTGCATGATTTGTGGTTACAAGCTGAAGAGACACAACTTTTGAAAAGTTAGTCACATTACGCCAAGTTAGATTTGTGTCACTAAGATCCTTTTTAAATGTCACCTGTGATGCAGGGAGTGGAATTATGGGAATTCCCACCTTAGAACAATGAGACATATGCAAACACATCCAACAGTTTGTCACATTTAAGTCCATAGTATATTGTCGAAGAACCAACAGGAAACTATTTTTTTTACCAGTTTATAAAAGGAAACAACAAAAACAAAGTAATAGTACCTGTTGTCACTGGATTTATCATGGACTGTCATCTGAGTTGATTTTGTCTTTTAATCCTTTACTGGGCAGATGATTCATCCTTTGCCCTTTGATCTTTCTTTGCTGACAAAGATGATTTGTCTGGGACTTTCACACAACAATTTTTTTTTTTGCAATGTGACAAATGTATTCAGTTTGGTACTCCTGCACATCAGATTCCAGTAAAGGTGGTAAGCAGGACCAGGAAAGAGCCTTTTCACTTTAGACTCAGTTATTTTTAGGAAACTTTTAACATAAACCCAATCACTGGGCTGCTGTTGGTGACATGGCTGGTCAGAAGGTCGAGGAAGAGCTTTTTATACAATTCTGTGGTACTGCTGCAAGAAATGAATAAGATTTGTGCATCAAGACAACATAGCATCATCCATTAGAGTTAATTCTTTATTTGTCATAGGGGGAGTAGCTGGAAGGACCATGGGTCTCCCCATTAATATCTCATAGGGGCTCAATCTCTTTATAGTATTTAATGTATTCCTCATACTCAGTGCTAAGGGAAGTGCCTCTGATCATTTAAAGTTTGTTTTAGCACATATCTTTGAAATTTCATTTTAAGAGTTTTATTAACCCTTTCTACTAATCCAGATGACTGTGGATGGTTGGGACAGTGAAGACTCAACTTAGTATTAAAAATCTTGCATAGCTCTGTAGTCACCAAATCTAGCTATAAATTCAAATACACATTTTTAACAACTGTTACAGAATCTGTTTTGTGACATGGGTAAGCTTTCATCCACAAAGAAAACATACATACTATCACAAGAAGAAACTGTAAATTAGAGACCTTTGGCATCTGGACAAAGTCCAGCTGTACATTAACAAAAAGGTCTCAAAGGTGATGGTAAACATGCAGCTTTAATATTTGCAAATGTGTTATAAACATACTCACAATTATTAACATACTGAAGTATCAAATAGGAGATATGAGGGGCATACCAACTTTGGGTAATTTGATTTAAAAAAAAGCTGTCTTACCTGCATGGGCTGGTAAATGATATGCTCTTACCAGGTAAGATAGCAAGGAGGCAGACACCACCAGTTGACCATCCTGATGTCGCCATAACCCACCGTCAGATTTACTGCATCCATCTTTAAGCCACCTCTGAACTTCTCCCTGTGATGCTTCAGCTTGGAAAGCTGATACTCTTAAAAATCAAACAAATCACTGTTAAGAGTAAATAACATCACATGAAATTTTGCACAAAGTCCTACAACTTGCTTAGTAGATTGATCTGACAAATTATTTTTCTTTAAAACAGTATCTATAACTTTTTGATGGGCACTACATTTGACTACCCCAGCAGGAAGGCATCCGTGGTCACTGTGGCCTTGGGCTGAGGGGAAGAAAAGGGCTGTCCTTGTAGAATTTGTTCTGAATGAGTCCACCACATTAGATTGTCCTTGCAAATGTTGGTGATGGAAACTGGAGTGGACATGGGATGGGATGGGTAAGAATCGACCATTGTGCTGCAAGCAACTATTGCAGAATATGTATATGATATCTGGCCAGGGGTACAAGCATTACTGATGCTGCCATGGAGCCCAGTGTTTGGAGAATTCGTTTGGCTGGCACTTTGTTCTTGCTGATTATGCTTGATACTTGTCTTTGAATTGTCCTTAATCTTTGAAGAGGAAGACAGGCTGTCATGGTTTTTGTGTTTAAAATGGCGTCTATAAATTCTAGGACTTGGGTTGGATCTAGGTGACATTTCTCGTAGTTGGCAGTTTGAAAGAGGAGCACATTTGAATAACCTTTGGTCTGGCTTCTACAAGTTGATGCCTGGTCATGGTAGTGATGAACCAGTCATCTAGGTATGGAAACATTCAGAATCCATGCATTCTTAAGTGAGCTGATACTACTGCAATGCATTTGGTGAACACCCTGGGGGATCTGGTGAGACCAAAGGGCAGTACTCTTAATTGGTAGTGACTGGCTCCCAGTCAGAAGTGTAAAAGCCTCCTGGATCGCCTGTGCATTTTTATGCAATAGTATGCATTCTGGAGGTCTATGGAGCACATTCATTTGTCCTTTCCAAAAACAGAAGACTGGACTGAACTGTGACCATCCAGAATTTCGTTCGATGAACCAATTAGTTTAGCTTGCTGAGATCTAGAATAGGTCTCCAGTCCCATGTCTTTTTTGGTTCTAAAAAGAACCTTGAGTAAATTCCGGATCCTATCTGGTCTGGGGGGGTGGGGGGGAGGGGGGCTTTTGGATGACTCACTTTTCTAGCAGCTTTTGTAATTCTAGTGCTGCTTGTTCCCTTTGGCTGGATGAAACATCTGGGATTTTTTTTGTAAGAGGATGGGGCTAGTCAAAAGGGAATAATATAACCTCTGGATATCATTCCCTGCACCCATTTGTCAGAAGTTATTTATAGCCAGGCTCTCTGGTGCAGGGAAAAATGACCCCTAACTGCCTCCAGAGGAGGGCAGTCGGGCCTCCTTTCAGGAGCACTGGAAAGGTTTACCAAAGAACAAGTCTCGGAGACCTTGGTTCCCTGCCCCTGGGGGAGCTGTCACTAAGTGTATCAGGAAAGGACCCCTGGGACTTCTTGAACCACAGTCATCTCTCAGAACAACATCAATGAATGTATTAACTTGCCAGTTTTCTTCCCCAACTATTCCAATAAAGGAGAGTATTGTTTGCATTCTTTGGATGTACATAGACAATTATGTTTTTACCTGCATAGGACAAAAGACTTTAGAAAATTAGATCAGCTTTTTATCTCCTTCTCACATACCATATTGGGACAAGCTGTATCTAAAGTCACTTTGGCAAAATGGCTAGCTAAATGCATTTCCTTTACATATTCCAAATCTGGTGTTACTCTTTTAAAACTCTCAAAGGCTTATTCAACAAGAGCTGTAGCTACTTCAGCTGGTTTTCAGGCTAAAGCATCTATGGACGATATATGTACAGCTGCAACATGGGCAAAGCCCCATACCTTTATTATTCATTACAAATTGAATCTAGTCTCCAGGGATAGAGCATCATTTGGCTCAATAATGCTTAGGAATATCCTTCCTTAGTCCACCCAGGAAATAAGGTAGCTGGGGACTGTGTCCCATCCATTGAGGATAACATGAAAATTGACAACTTCAGCTAAAGAAGTTATGTAGTTACCATAACATTCCATCTGAGTTGTCGATTTTCATGTATCTTCAACTCCCCACTCTCAAGCCCCCTATCAAATTCCTTTGGAAGAATGGGTGGTTTCTAACTTGTCATAATCTGGCTGATTATTTGTAAATGATGATTGACTCAGACATAGTCCCTGTTGGAAATAGTGAAATTATTTTCCTTCTTCTGCTTATTCTGTCAGCAAACTCAGTCTGAGTTAATGAAGCAGTTGCACTATGGGTATGGGGGAAGCTCAAGAGTTTTTGGTTACCACTAGCTTTAGCAAGTGTCTGAGTCAGTTCCGAAGGATTGGAACTGAACCCATCCAGTGAGGATACATGAAGATCAACAACTCAGATGGAACTTTATGGTAAGTACATAACTTCTTTTTCTTCCATGAGTGGTCCCTCAACAAGAAAGGTAGTGGATGAGATTTTCCATCAATGGGCCTGCAATGCTGCAGTCTTTTTGCCTCTCCCCTAACTATGAAGTGCAGCAACTACTTTGCCCTAATTTCCACATAGGGCAGTCACCAAGGGATGCTCTGCTTCACAGTCCCCCCCCAGCCTTTATCCCTTCCTGCCAACCCCCATTGATTCCAACATTTCTGTAGAAAGCTGCCAGGTCAAAGAGCACAGTGATCCTCATTGTCCCTCTATTGGCCTCAACAAATTTTGGTTTCCTTTCCTATGGCCTCACCTGGTTCAACCACCATGGAACCTAGATCCAGACCTCCTGTCTCACCAGACAGGCATGTCACACCCAGCTATACCAAACCTTAAGCTGACTGCTTGGCTTTTCCAGTTCCCGTAGTATCCAGACAATCTGTGCTCTATTCACCTGTCTGATGTATAATTTTGTCTCCTCATAAAGCCTCAATAAGGAAAACATATTCAAGTAAATGGAAAATGTTTGCCCTTTGGACTCAGCAACATAATCTCGACCCCCTTTTCAGCTCCCATTAATCACATTTTAGACTTCCTTGCTCACCTTTTTCAAAATGGTGCCAGTACCTCAACCGTTAGAGTACAGCTAGCAGCAATTACAAGTTACTGTACAGGATTGAATGGCACATCTATAGCTTTTCAGAAATTGAGCAAGGCCTTCATAAAAGGGACACTTTTTCTAAAGTCTCCTTTTAAAGACTGTACACCTCCATGGGACTTAAATTTGATGCTTCCATCTCAAACACAACCTCCACTATGAACCAGCAGCTGCATGTGACCTTAAATGTTTTTTTATGGAAAACAATTTTCTTGGTTCCACAAGAAGAATTTCTGAGATTCAAGCACCATCTTCTAAACCTCCTTACTTGGTTTTCCACAAAGATTGAGTGACCTTATGTACCAACCCATTCTTTCTTCCAAAGGTGGTGTCAGAATCCAACATCAACAGTTCTATCAATTTGCCAGAGGTTTTTCCTAAGTTTACCAACAAAGAAGAAGAATATGTCTTACATTTAATGGATGTTCAAAGACCATTTTTATTCTGTCTGCATAAAACAGAAAAAAAAAAATCAGGAAAGCAGACTGACTATCTCCTTCTCTGGACCTAAATTGGGAAAATTGATTTCCAAAGTTACCCTATCAAAGTGGATGACAAATTGTATCTCCTTTTTCTATGCTAAACTGGGCATTTCTCTTACACATCCATTGAAGGTACACACCACTAGGTCCGTGGCTACTTCCACATTTTTTTAGTCAAGGATGTCTATGGATGATATTTGTGCAGCAGCAACCTGGGCTACTCCTCATACCTTTATCATTCATTACAAGTTGGATCTGGTCTCCAGAGGTAGGGCATCATTTGGTTCTATGATGCTCAGGAATATCCTTCCTTGAGTCCACCCTGGATACAAGTAGTTAGGGATGCTGTCACACTTGTTGAGGATAGAATGAAGATTGACAACATCAGATAAAGAAGTTATGTACTTAACATAACATTCCATCTGCGTTGTCAATCTTCATTCTTCCTCAACTTCCCTCCCACCAACTCCCTTCCTGAACCTCTGGAGGAACAAATGATGTGAAGTTGTTCTATCTCGCTGTTTTGTTCTTACACGTGGGTTCAGAGCCGATCCCTCTGCTCTGAGTCAGCCGCTTTTCAAGCTCAGACTCTCAGAGAAGCTCGAGACCTAGTGTATATCCCATGATGCTCTACTGTAAATCCCCAGATCTAGTTTGCTGCTGCAACGGATCTACAGCTCAGAGGAAGCTCGGGCCAGTGACTTATTTTTTCTATATTTATAGAGAATTTTTGTGGATAATTTTATCTTTATATGGTTAAAATACATGTGATTTTTCTATAGTATTAGGGTTTAGTTCGTTTAGATCTAGTGAAATTTTTGAAGTGTTTTCTCTAAGGTTTTTCTAGGCCTCTCATCTGTTTGGGCATGACAGAGCTCTGTCAGCTCTTGTGTGTGTGTGTGCACTTCTTTCTTCTGTCACCTTTAAATAACCTTAGATATATATATATATATATATATATATATATATATATATATATATATATATATACATATACATATATCCTGTAGAGTGCTTAGTTCATAGTTAATAACTATAATAGTTAAAATTTAGATACTTAGATAACTGGTGTGTTGTTATTTCTTTGGCTTAATATTGAAATTGAGGCACCTGAATTTATTGTTTAAGATGTCAGAAAAACAAAAGTCAGGATTTAAAAGGTGTGAGTGTGGTCAAAAAATGTCTGTTACAGACAACCACTCCACCTGCGTGTATTGTTTGGGTTCTGTTCATTTGCAGGAGGTGTGCTCTATCTGCCACTCCTTTAGCACCAGGGTTCTTTTGGAAAGGCGTAGGAAGCTGGTAGATAGGGGACTCCTGAAGCCTAAATTTCAGGCTATGTTGGACAAGGCCAACCTTTCTTCCAAGGCTTTGAAGGGGTCGAAGTCATCCAAGGGGTCCTCGGAGCCCAAGTCATCGGCTCCGTGCTCCTCTGGTATGGTTCATTCATCGGCTCCACGGCCCTTGGAGCCATGTATCGATCCTTTACCTCGGAGCCCAGTTGTGGATCCGATATTGGAGACTCCTCAGTCTCCAATTCTTCAATCGGTGCCGTCTTCGGCTCCTTCGACCCATCCCTCGACACATTCTTCGAGACTTTCTGATGTGGACCTGGACCGAGTGGTTAAGAGGCTGTTAGAGAACCCAGCCCTGGCCAAAATGCTTTTCGCTTCGAGCCGCTCAGCTTCGAAGCCTGAAATTCCAGCCCTAATTTCTTCTCCTCCTCCGAAGCTAATCGAGGTCTCGGAGCTGGGGCAGACAGAACCTATGTTGGTAGAGCCCTCGGAGCCAAGGTTTGATCCACCTCCCTCAGCTACATTGACCTTGATCTCCTTGGTTCCGACCAGGGAGTCTTGGGGCCGACAGTCCCTCGCTGGCTCCGGGGTGGAGAGTCGGACTGATACTTCAGTTCCGACCCTTCCCCTGGGGCTTCGGTGCAGGTGGTTTCGGCTCTGTCCTCTGGATTGGAGCGGGCGGGTCTCGGCTCGGGGAGAGCTGCTGGCCTCCTCGGAGCAGACAGACTTCTTGGACCGGGATTCTGGTGCCTTTGATGCCATGAGGAAGGTCGTCTGCTAAGACCACTATCTCCTCAGATCTTTCTTCCCCTCCCCCTAAAGGGCCTCGTTTTACCTCTTCCCCACAGATCCCTACCAAGCATTGAGATCCAGGGCCTCAGGTATCCCCATTGGGGGCCCCCTCCTCTACAGGGACTTCACCAGACGCTCCCACCGATGAAGTACCTAGGAAGAGACTGTGCAAGCAGAGGCACTTGCATTCCCCACAGGAATCCCTGACATCAGATACCGACTTGGAGGAATCAGAAGGGTCTCCACGATCCCTCTCAGAGGATCTCATTTGCAGACATATTGGAGATCTTAAGACAGAGGGGTGATTGGCAGCCCCTTGCCCCTACTGAGGACGAGTTGGTACTCCTGAAGGCCTTTCGGTCTCAACCATCCACCTCCTGGGTTACCCTGCCTTTCGATGAACTGATGGATCTGGTTGCTCGAAGGGCGTGGGAGTCCCCTGATTCAGTGGAACCGGTCCCTCGGAGGCCCAAGTTTATTACTTCCCCTACTGACAAGGCCTTTCTTACCAAGGGAGTCCCGGTTGATGCCATGGTGGTGGCAGCAGCCACCAAGAAAGAGATGTCGGAAACCTCCTCTTCTGTCCATCCTCCTAATAGGGATTCTAGGATGATGGACAGGTATGGGAAATGCATATTTAGTTCTGTGGCATTTTCCATGAGATCGCTCAACTACCTGACCCATTTTACCCGCCTTCAACGAGATCTCCTTAAAGAGCTGGGAGATACTCTACAGGGTAACACAGCTGATGCAGTTTCTGAGAAGGTGACTGCACAACTCAACACCCTCAATTCTATAGTAAACTCATCCATGTGACTCATTTCTTATGCTGCCGATGGATCGAGTAGGGGGGGCAGGTTCAGTGATAGCTCTTCGGAGACAGTCCTGGATGCACCTTTGATCCTTTGCAGAAGCCTTCAAATCTTCCTTCGTCAATACCCCATTCTATGGTTCCGCCTTGTTCGGGCCTAAAGTTAAGGAGACTCTTACGAGGTGTGAACAAGAAGGAAAGACTCTGTCTACTGTAGGAGTCCATTTTTCCACTCCAACTAGACCATACCCCAGAGGGCAACGAAGTGGAAAAATGTGATTCCGAAAACCCCAAGGAGCTTTCCAAAACACACCTACGGATACCCCCTCTAGGGGCAGAGCAGGGAGTAAAAATGGAAGATGCCATCCAAACGGCAGAGGTGGTCCGCAAAACCAGGGTGACAGGGAGCAGTTCTCTAGTAAGCCCTATCAGTGTTCCTGAAAGGAAGCCCGGCTGTCCTTCTCTGGAGGCAGTCGGGGGTCGCTTGTCTTTATACCCAAATGCCTGGCTAAACATTACAATGGATTCTTGGGTAAAAAGCATCATTGCCAGAGGTTACTACATTCCCTTTACAAAACTCCCCCCATGTGTACAAGGATTCCAGACATTCCGCCCAGTCTGAGAAAGATAGCAGCCATAGAAATCCAAAACCTGCTAGATAAAAAGAGTCATCCAGCCAGTTCCGGTGGACCAGATAGGATCCGGAACTTACTCAAGGTTCTTTTTAGTTCCAAAGAAAATAGGGTACTGGAGGCACATACTAGACCTCAGCAAGCTCAACACCTTCGTCAAGAAGGAAAAGTTAAGGATGGTCACGCTTCAATTGATTCTTCCATTCTTAGAAACGGGTGATTGGATGTGCTCTATAGATCTCAAGGATGCTTACTACCACATCAGAATGGACAGATCATCCAGAGATCACCTGCGTTTCCAGCTAGGGGCCAGTCATTATCAATTCAAAGCCCTGCCCTTTGGTCTCACCACAGCCTCCAGAGTGTTCACCAAATGTATGGCAGTGGTCACGGCTCACCTGAGACGTTTAGGATTCCGGGTGTTCCCATATCTGGACGACTGGCTCCTCACCGCCACCTCCAGGCATCAACTAATCCAAGCAAGAGACTACACTATCAACCTTTGTTCCCAGTTAGGCATAACCTTAAACTTCAAAAAATCTGCGTTATCGCCCTCGCAGCGTATTACCTTTATAGGAGCAGAGCTAGACACCGTCAATTCAAGGATCAGGTTGCCTCAAGCAAGGATCGTATCTCTAAAAAGTCAATTGTCCAGTCTGTTGACCCAGAACAAAGCTCCTGCATCCCAGATACTGCAACTATTGGGCACAGTGGCAGCCACACTGATAGCAGTCCCGTTAGGGTGCATACACATGCGGATACTCCAGTGGCTACTCTTCGCACAATGGTCTTACCAATGACTGCCCATGTCACATGAGATTCTGTTAACAAATCTTTGCAAGAAGGATCTCAATTAGTGGTTGAACAGTGACCAATTAGTAGTCGGACGTCCCTTTGTTCTTCCCCAACCCACAGCCACAATGACCACGGATGCTTCCCTGATAGGGTGGGGGGGGCTATTTCAGGGAAAGACTGTCCAAGGTACTTGGTCAAGCATGGAATCACATTTGCATATAAATGTCCTGGAGCTGAGAGCGGTGTTCCTGGTGTTGCAACACTTTCACGACTGTCTTCCTCCAGGGACAATTGCTATTCAGACAGACATGTCGGTAGTCTGGTGCATCAACAAGCAAGGGGGAACCAGATCGTATCCCTTATGCCGAGAGGCCCTAAGAATTTGGCAATGGGCTGTATCCACCAGATGCTTTAATAGCAACGCACATCCCGGGGTCATCCAACGTGATAGCGGACAAGCTGAGCAGGGCCATACTGTTGCCTCATGAGTGGTCCCTCAAACAGGTGGTGGACAAGATTTTCCTCAGATGGGGCCGGCCTTGCTGCAATCTATTTGCATCTCCGATGAATGCCAAATGCAGCAGCTACTTTGCCCTTTATCCCCCACAGAGGAGCAACCCGAGGGACGTGCTCGTACACGATTGGCCCCTGGGCCTCCTATATGCCTTCCCGCCAATTCCCCTAATTCCCAAATTTATACAGAAAGCCAAAGGCCTGGGAAGGACAGTGATTTTGATAGCCCCATCTTGGCCTCATCAGATTTGGTTCTCCTTCCTGCAGAAGTATCGAGTGGAAGAACCATGGATTCTGGACCCAGTGCCAGATCTTCTGACTCATTCGTTGGGAGTTCTTCATCCCTCCCTCGTCTCCAATTCCCATATTAGCCAGGTCTCAAGATTTGTCTCCCGTGGTCCAACATATAGTTTCCTCTCATAAACTGTCTACCAGGAAGCTATATAATAGCAAATGGAAATGATTTGTTCACTGGGCTTCTCATCATGACATTGACCCTTATGTGGCGCCTATTCATACCATCTTAGAGTTTTTGTCTTCCTTGTTCCATGATGGCGCAGCTGCTGCCACCATTAGAGTTCAATTGGCTGCTATTTCCAATTTTCATGTAGGGTTTAACGGGTCTAACATCATGTCTCATAGACTATGTAAGGCCTTTTTGAAAGGGACCCACCATCTCAGACCACCTATCAGACACCCTGTCTCTCCCTGGAATTTGAATCTTGTTTTATCCCAATTGATGCTCACCCCCTTCGAACCCGCCTCATCCTGTCACTTAAAGTTTCTGTCTTGGAAAACTATATTTCTGGTAGCCATTACATCTGCACATAGGGTCTCCGAACTTCAAGCCTTATCCTCCAAGCCCCCATATTTGATTTTTCACCCTGATAGGGTGTCTCTCAGGACAAACCCTACCTTTCTCACCAAGGTCTGTTCAGATACTAACTTAAATCAGTCCATTGAGCTTCCAACCTTCTTTAGACACCATACCAACAGACTGGAATATATGTTACACAAGCTTGATGTACACAGACAATTGAGATTTTACCTGGATAGAACGAAAGACTTCAGACAATCGGATCAACTCTTTGTCTCTTACGCAGAGAATAAGAAAGGTTCTGCAGTATCAAAAATCACATTATCCAAGTGGCTTTCTGACTGCATTAAATTCATTTATTCCTCCACTAACCAGCCATTACTGACTAACGTCAAAGCCCATTCTACCTGGGCTGTTTCTACATCATTAGCTCATGCAGCTCATTTGCCCTTGGATACCATCTGTGCAGCTGCCACGTAGTCAAAACCTCACACGCTTATCACTCATTACAAAGTGGACAGGACTTCCAGGGACAGGGCTTCCTTTGGTTCCACTGTGTTCAGGAATGTTCTCCCATGAGCCACCCAGGATTAGGGTGCTTGGGACGCTACCCACGTGTAAGAACAAAACGGCGAGATAGAAGTTAGAACAACTTCACATAAAGAAGTTATGTCTTTACCATAACATTCCATGTGAGTTCATCTCGCCTTTTTGTTCTTACATTCCCTCCCACCTTCCCCCTCCTGTTGAGAAAGATGGTTGCCTTGGTGGATTGATCGAGTTTTGTCAGCCTGTCTTCTTGGACAGACTGTTTCTTCCTTCTACAAACCTATAGCTACCTAGATAGGTAGGCACTATAGTTCTCTTTCTTCCTGTAGGCTGTCTTTGGTTGCAGCATACTAGATCTGGGGATTTACAGTAGAGCATCATGGGATATACACTAGGTCTCGAGCTTCTCTGAGAGTCTGAGCTTGAAAAGCGGCCTCGGCTCCGAACCCACGTGTAAGAACAAAAAGGCGAGATGAACAACTCACATGGAACGTTATGGTAAGGACATAACTTCTTTTTTACATGGTCTCTAAATATGTATGTTTTATATGGATATATGACTCTGTATATAGCTTTCCATAATTCTCTTAATCTTTCTATGTTAATGTAGCAGGAAACAAGATCTGAGGTAACTGGGTAGGTACACTGTGGGCAAGGGAGAAGCTCAAGGGATCTGGTGGCTGCAAGCTTTAGCATCAGCTATGTCAGATCTGACAGATCGGATCTAAACCCACCCATTGAAGAAGAATGAAGATCGACAGCACAGATGGAATGTACATAATTTCTTTTTACTCCAGCTCCTTTTAATTTATGTTTTGATACTGGTATCTATCTGAGGTAACTTTTAACATACCTAGTGGCTCCAGTGTCCACCAGGAAATTAATTTTCTTTGAATTTATCTCTACCTTAACATAGGGTCCCTTTTGATCTATTGACAGTAAATGATCAAGATTTATTTTTGTTTTATTATCCTCACATAGTCAGTATGGTGATTTACAGCACTTAGTAAGGACTCAAGTCCATTTTTCTGCCAGTCTATAAGCATTTACTTTATTTGATTTTGTACAGGGGCTTGCAGACCCTGCACAAAAGCAGCTGCAATAGCTGGCTTAGCTTGCTTTTTGGATCTGGTATTTTTGAATGTCTAGCGAACATTGCTTTAAGACAACTCAAATAATCTGCAGGGGCTTCCCTTTTATTTTGCTTACATGCCTGTATTTTAAACCGATTTGTTTTAACTTGACACACATTTGTAATTTTATTTAGCAACCCCTATTTTTGGTCTATTAGTGCATTCCCTGTGACAGTAAAATCTGTTATTTTAGCCTTCTCAAGTAACTGTTTTTTTTTTTTTTATATCTGAAGTAAGTACCCAAAGCAGCTGGTTTAAATTTGCCAAAGTAGGGTTGTAACATTTTATTGTAGTTTTTTAATTTTCCTTAAACCTTAATGGTTCTTTTTTAATGTTTGGAAAACCTTTAGACATAGTATGCAAATCAACAGGGGTCCAAGAGTGATGAACAAGCTCTCTGTTATTAGCCTCCAAAATTTCTTTAAGAGGTGCCAAAAGATCCTCTCTAGAGGCAATACCCTCTTGTCCTACCCTATCATGTGAGCACATACTGCATGATGAGATACAGGAGTGTTACATACTAATACTCCTGTTGGAGAAGTAAAAGCTTGTTGAAAATGATAGGAAGAAAAAGAAGAACAAGAAGAAGAGAAAACCTCCTCAACTACAGATGCCTGTTTTGAAGATGAGGGTTGAACAGGTAAACTAGGTTGAAATTCAACACTACCATGTTGACCTGGTGTCCAATGGACAGTTGTCCAAAATGCAGGGGTCTGAGAAACAGCAGAATTTTGTACCAGAACTACCTGTACTGGTACATATGGGGGTGAGGTATCTACTGGAGGATTATCATCCTCTTCAAAAGTGACTTCTTTTTGGCCATCCACTGTTTTTTTTTCCAAACCTGCCAAGACAGGATAAAGGGATCCCTTTTTACTGCTCTGTACTGCATTTTTAACCTCTTTTACCTGTTGTAGCAACTTTTTATTAGTATTTTATAATCCCATTAATGCCGAATTATTTTTCTCTTTTAAGAGCTTTAGTATTCCAAGAATAAAATACTGCCCATTTTTCCCCACTTACCTTGTTTTTTTTCCAAAATACCCTTAAAATTCTCTAATTTGTTTTACTATACGTTTAATTTAATGGCAATACTTCAACAGAGCAGAGCAATTTTTAGTAAATTGAAACCACGCATTCAAATACTTACTTTTCTTTCCATAATTATGATACATAAGATATGTAGGTGTTCCCTTTATATGGATTTGTTCCTGCCTGCTTAACTTTGTTCCCATTTTTCCTATTAAGACTTACTTTCTAGATTTTGGATTCTGGTAATTCAGAAAAAAATTACATCAATTCACAAACCATTCAAGGAGGGAAGGGTGCAGATTTTGTCATTGTGCAGTGACAGAGGAGATGTTTAAATCATCCTTTTCCCACAGCACCCCCTTGCTTTCATCCCATTGCTAACTCAAAATTTACAGCTCCAGCATTGCAATCAGGATAATGGGATGGATAGGTACTTTATCCAGAACTGACCACTCTTTTGGATACTCAAAGGGTACTTTCACACAGTCACACCTATATCCCAACATGCTATGGTTTCATAAACTTGATAACAGCACACCCACATCTATGTCCCAACATGCTATAGATTCATGAACTTTATTTATACACACACACCTGTGTCCCAACATACTATAGGCTCATGAACTTGATTTAGTAACACATACCTATGTCCCAACATGCTATAGGCTCATGAACTTGATTTAATAACACACACCTGTGTCAAACATATACTATAGGCTCATGAACTTAATTTAATAACACACACACACAGTCACACACACACACACACACACACACACACACACACACACACCTATTTCCCAACATGCTACAAACTTGTGAACTTAACAACACACACACACACCTATATCCCAACATGCTATAAGCTCATGAACTTGATTTAACAGCACACACACCTATGTCTCAACATGCTATAGGCTCATGAACTTGATTTAACATTACCTTTTTTCTCTCTCTTTTCACTCCTACATTAAACAATGCAAAGCATCTCTCATGCTTCTTGCCTTTTAGTCTTGAGGGTACCGCCCTTGACACAAGGTGCGTCATTGTGTTAATTTTCCCTTTTTGTTGTATGTGCATACACATCAATTAACTTCTCATTATTTCCTGTGGTGTCCTGTCACTATTACTTTACATATACTTAACAAGCAAAACTTTCAACAAAACAGTTATTCACTGATTCCACTTTTTTAACTATAGTTATCTGAGAGAGAGAGAGAAAAACATTTTCCCCATTTAGTCTAGCAGCAATTTGCATACCCTGAATAGTTAGGTATCTGAATCTCTGACTATCCCATACAAAACAGCATGAAATTCACAAAAGAACTTTCTGTGCTGGACCCTTGTAATTTATTCTTGACTGCCCTGCAGCAATACCAAAGTTTAGAATTTGAGTCACAGTACCAAATGTTAAAGTTCACAAATAAATAATAGAGTTTTATCTTTTAGTTTTGAGTCAAGAATAACGCTTCAAGATGTGCAAAGTACTGGTTTATGGCATAAACAGTGCTGGGAGACCACCATTTTAAAATCAATCTCAAAGAACAAAGAAAAATAATACATCTATACCTTTTCTTATCAATTTCATGCATACAGAACTTTGACATAACATAGCTTTTAGCAAATAGTACAGTTTTTAAATATTGTATGTCCTCATGATCCTCACTTAGAGTTTCAAGTGAGCACTTGACAGATATGCCTTTTTAAAACATAGACCACCTAGTCTAAGAATTTATCTTTTAACCTTGTAACATTTAGTTTCAGTACATACTATCTCACAGACATCATTACAAAGACTCATCCCCCAAACTGAGAAGGCCAGAGTGTACTGTTAATCTGGTTTCAAAAGATTAATGGTATATTTTTTTCTATTAACATTCTGAAACTAGACTCTTTAAGCATAGTATAACATCATAGCATCCCTTAACTTCTTCAGCGCTTACTTTGCCGTCAGGTGTCTGTCAGTACAAACAGAGAGAATGCAATTGTAAAGCACTTGAAATATAAAGTCATAACTTATATGAAACTATATCTTGCATAATCATGCATCTAGTTTACATTTTGCTTCTAACATAAGCATATTATAAACCTTGCATTTGACTCATTTGTGAGGAAACTGCAAGTAAATATGTATTTAGTGAAGAATAATCATGAGACATATTTTTCTGTAACATCCTTAAAGGTCTGCAGCCATAATCCCAGTTCTCCTTGCTCTTCCCCTGTTTCATCATCATCTCCTTTCATGCTGAATTATAGGTTTTTGCTTGTGCTATGTATAGGAGCCTTAAATGTGTTGCTCTGAAATACCCCTTTAAATTGAATAATCCGAATCTGCTTTTTTTTATTGGAAGAATAAGCTTATCCCACTTGTCTCTTGCCATCTTCCATTCCCAGATAAAATCCTTCAGCTCTTTATTAATCACTATCCACAACTTCTCCACTAGTTAACAAAAATATGCCTAACTTGTGAATGAGATGAACTGCATGTATCTTACTATCAATATCCATATAACAAAGCTACCATTTTTCAGTTTTTGTATTACATTTTGTTTATCTCTACCCACATATCCTTAGCTACCACACTGGAATATTTTTTTAATCCATACTCCTAAATGCTTCATTTAATCATGTCCCCATAAATATAGATATTGCTGAACCAATTTGTGTGTTGGTACATAATTTACTTCTGTTGCCTTTGTTTAGTTTCATTCATTTTGTATCCTAAAAAAGATTTGAAACTGTCTCAAAAGGTTCTGCAACAATGTAATGTCCCTTTTTGGTTTTGCCAGGTGTAAAATAATATCATCTGCAAATACAGCCAGCTTTTCTTGACTACCATACCAGTTGTATCTCTGAATCTCTGAGTCACATATTTTCATTGGTTCTAAATATAATGCAAATAACAAAGGGGAGAGAGGACACCCCTCCCTGGTTCCCCTACTCAAGCAGAAATTATCAGAGAGGACCTTACTCACTTTAATCTTTGCCTCTGATTTCTCATATCCTTCTAATCAGCCTTATAATTTTATAAAAGAATGAAAATGCTTTCATTGCTCTGCTCGTAAAGTCCAAGCTTACTCTGTCAGATGCTTTGTCTGCATCAAGACCCAGCAACAAAAGTGGTCTGTTCTTACATTCTGCTTCCCTCTTGATCATCGGTGTTCTGTTAATGTTGTCAAATGTTTGCTTCCCCTCCACAAAACCACATTGATACATGTCTATCAATTTTGGCATTACTTTTGCTATTCTTTTAGCCATTATAGACATAAACACTTTATAATCATAGTTAGTACTGAACTGGGCCCATATGAAGTTGGATCTGATGGATCTTTTCCCTCTTTAGGTATTACAGCTACCACAGTTTTCTTCCAGGATGTTAGTACTTCTCTACCTCTTAAATACTGTTAAACAAAACCTTCCAGATCTTTATCAGTTTTTTCCGTCCTAGCATCCAAACTTCCATAAGAATACCATCTGTTCCTGGGGGCTTTTCTGTAGATTGGTTATACATAACCATTTTATCTCATCTCCTCCTATCCTAACTATTAGTAATTGAGCCTCCTCTACCCCCAACCTTGGCAAATTTAATTTCTCCATAAGCATTTCCATTTGCACATTTTCTTTTTTTTCCCAAAATCTCTTTATTTCAATTTTCTTTTTTCAAATAATAACAACAATACGGTAACTCAAAAACACAAATAAACAATACAAATACCTATCTAAAGAAAATAGACAATCTCATTTCGAGAAAATTTTATATATATATATATATATATATATATATATATATACATACATACACACACACAATATATACACAAGAAGTCACTACATCGTCAAGTAAAGTATGAGAATTCTTATGCTCATTTGGTCTCATAAGGGATAGTTAGAATGGGGATAGTCTATATATAAAGTAAAAAACAGAAATTTAACCATTTATTTGTATGATTAGGGAAAATATCTAGTTACATATAAACTAAGAAAAAGGAGAAGATGCAAGAAAGACTGGTTATACTACATTCATTTCTTATTTAAAGGTTAGCTTTTCATGACAATTTGTAGGCAAATTTTATTTGTCAAGAATTATATCTAGCAAGTAGCCCCAATATTTTTGGTAATAGCGTTTGTTTTTGAATAAATTTATTTGTGAGATGAGATATATTTGATAGCAAGATTGCTAAAATTTTCCCATGTAATTGGTGACATGACATTACAATTCTTTGTAATAAAGAATTTAATAAGGGTACACATCGTAATAAAGACATGTTTTAATATTTTTGGGAGTTGATTGATATTAATGTACAATATAGCTGTCTCCCAAGTAAGGGTTGATTTTTCATATCCCATCTTCTTTAATCTTACTCTCAAGGAACACCATAAGTTGTGTATCTTAGTACAGTTCCACATGACATGTAAAATATCAGATGTTTGATTCGGACAATGGGGGCATATAGGCAAAAAGTTAGGATTTAATTTATTTAATTTAGATAAGGTATAATATAGATTGTTATTTACCATAATTTGTGTATATAACAGTTTCTTGAAAGGAATGAATTTGATTGTATTTTCAATGGCTAGTTTCTTATTTCCTTCAGTCAGTGATTGCATTTTGGTTTGCCAATAGTTTGAAAATAATAAAGAATTCTGATGTTTTGCACTCATTACAATTTTATAAGTCCTAGAAACAGTTTTCCCTTTAATTGCAAGATTTTCAAGTATTAATTTAACTAAATCTATGTTCTGTAAGTCAGTGTGTATTTGTGAGAATTTAGCATTTATAAGATGATGAAGTTGGTTAAGGATAATACTACATTTCATAGGAAGTTTGAGTTCAAGTCTCATTTGCCCCGTGTTAGAGTCTTTCCATTGGTATATATCCCATATTGTGTAGTCTTTTATCAGGGGGTAGTTTGTTAGATTTACTGGTTTATTATTTATTAGTAAATTAGGATTTAGATGTAACGGCTGTATAGGGGCAAAAGCGTCAGCTAATTGCAATGATTTAAATAGTTTCTGTGTTGTAAGAATCATGTTTTTAATTAGTGGGTGTAAATTCTTTGTGTATATGCTAGCCTGGTTTAAGTTCAAGAATGGTAAGGATTTGATATTACAGCCAAGGGATTTCAACTGTTCATACCAGATTTTGGTCCACTGGGGTGTCCAAGTATTTATATATGAGTCATAGTTTATTATTTGTATTAGTCTGCATACAGTAATTATACTATAGTAAAGCTTAAAATCAAGTAACCCCAATCCCCCCTTATCTTTGGCGAGTACAAGATTTGCATATTTAATTCTGGTAGATTTGGGATACCATAAGAATCTTGATATAGCTTTTTCCATGGCATTCATTTGTACCTTTTCTTGATTTACATATTTCTATGCTTTATACAGACTTTCTGAAATATTTCTAATACTTTTACAGGATCCTTTGTTATTTTCCTTGTTATAGGCCCCCTAAGCTTAGTGACGGTCCTTTCTACTTTCTGTTGCCTTAGTCATTGTGCTTAAGTTTTTGTGCTAGAGTTATTATCAAAAACAGTTGCTAAACAGCAATTTTTTTTAAACTCATGCATATTATTGAGATAGCCCCTTATTTTCTGTTTAGCATTCTGCAGTTGCTTTTCTTCTTGTTCTGTGAGGTTCCCCCTATTTAGCAATACTTTAATAATTTGTCAGTTCCACTAAATAATTCTTGTTACTTCTTAACCATATCTCCCTTTCTTTTATTTCCATCCTATTTTTAAACTCAATTCTAATTGTATCCAACTTTCTAGCTATATTTTCAGAAGAATTTTCTATCTTCTCTAATAGCTCCTGAATAATTTCAACTACCCATTCCTTAAATTCATCTCTTTTCAACAGATAGGTGGGAAAACACCAGTGTCTCATTGCCATGTGTTTTTATTTTAGTTATTGGCACATGATCTGAAACAGTTATTGAGTGCCCATCAAGACTTTCAATTAAATGCACATGTTCCTGTGAAATGTAAATTCTGTCTAGCCTAGCCCAGTTTTTGTATCTTGGGGAATAATATGTAAATTCAAACTGAACTCCTACTACTGAATTCATATCTTCTATGCCAAATATTCTCATCAATTTCTTTAAAAATTTACCCTCCTTTCTTATATTTTCCCATCTGGGTCCCCCAGACACATCTTTACTGTTGCAAATCAAATTCCTGTTCCCACCTATAAGTAATATTCCTTGTTGAAAGATAATTATTTCTCCCAGAATTTAGTTAAGTTCCATTATAGCAGTTTTTGGTGGAATATAAATACATGCCCAGTGTAATCCTCCTCTCTTGCCAGTACCTCCTTAGTACTGCAAATCTACCATTGTTGTATTTTTTATCCTCTTCTATCACTATTGGAGCTCCTCTTGCAGTTAATATAAGTACTCCTCTCTTCGTTTGCCCCAAGTATTCCACTGAATAACCATCCCAAAAACAACTTTTTTTTATCAAATTCACATGGTCAGTCCTTTCCAAATGTATCTCCTGTAGCATAGGCATTTTCACTCTACATTTTTAATATAGTTCACTACTCTTTGTTTTTTTTGCATATACATTTGAGACCATTCACATTTAAAGCTAATATGGAATGTGTTGACATTATAAGAAGTTATTATTCCTAACAGTTATGTAGCTTTTTTTAATGTCCAGTTTCAACTTTTGCATTACATGCACATACTAATGTTTAGCAGGTTGATCTTTTATACAGTTGTTTCTTGTCATATCCATTTGAACCTCTATCACATCTTACCAGACTTTTTATTTTAATGGAAACCCTCAAACAAACAAACCAACACACACACACACACAAAACAAAAACAACCCTAGAACAGATTAACTTACTACAAACACACAGCACTATATACACCTTCAAATAATGAAGTTTAACCCTCCCAAAATGAACAGTTGCCCCAGACTGACAGCTACACTCATAGGCTTGAATTAGGTTCATAGGTTCATACTAGGCTATCTGCCCAAGGGCATTTATGAGCCTAGCCCATAGTTATGTGGCTTTCGCCACCCCTTTAGTTTGAATAAAAACTATGCCTATCATTTTTCTGTGCCTCTGTCAAGCAGTGACACTGAAGTAATCCCTGGGGTATATCTGCGATCTCCCATCCATTGGTCAAGATTCCTCTTGAACAAGGCCAGCGAGGTGCTCTGCCTCACATGTACCGGGATTTTGTTCCACAGCATAGGGAGTCTCTGGGTGATGAATCTGTCCCTCCAGCACGTTCTATTTATAACCGTGTCAAGGTTTAAGTCTCCCGCCCTTGTGGTTCTGAGGGATCTAGATTTTTTGAGGTGAAGCATATTCATCAAATCTGGGTTTGACATGGCCTTATATGTCAGGCACAGGTCACCTCTGAGCAAGCGGTATGAGACTGAATAGAGCTGGAGTTCTTTCAGTCGGGCAGCATAAGACATATTTTTGAGACCCTTTATCCTTTTGGTGAGGAACTTTTGGGGCCTTTCAAGCTGCATCAGGTGTCTGGTCACATACATTCCGAATGGGGCATTGTACTCAATCATAGGTCTAATGAGTGATGAGTACAGGGGGACGATGACCTCCCTTGATCTAGATGTGAATCCCTTCATGATCAGGTGGGCGATATAGAAGGTTTTCCTAACTACTTTAGCAACATGAGTGTCAAACGAAAGGCTACTGTCAACTTGGGTCCCCAGATCCCTGATGACTTTTTCTGTGCTCAGTGGATTGCCACCTATATGGTAGCTAGGGGTAACCTTGTTTTTCCCGAAGGGTATGACTATGCATTTTTTGGCGTTTAACTTCAGGCCATGGCTCTGGCACCAGTTATCCGTTTCTGTGAGGCCCTTCTGGAGGATATCTGTGTCAGATGTGTTTTCGACTATGGCGCCCAGTTTGCAGTCATCTGCAAACGTTGTCAGCCATAACCCTCCTGTGTTTGCTTGTACTTCAGAAAAGTAGATGCCGAACAAGAGTGGACCCAGGACTGAGCCCTGTGGGACACCACTTGTGACAGGCTTTGAGTCTGACATGGCTCCAGCAACTCTGACCCTGTGGGTTCTGTCACTTAGCCAGTTTGCAACCCATCTTGTGATGTATGGGTTTACATTCAAGCTGATGAGTTTTTCGATGATACCTGAGTGGGGTATTGTGTCGAAGGCCTTTGCCAGGTCGAGGTAGGCTGTATGGACTGCCTTTCCTCATCAATGGCCTTGGTGACTGTCTCGAAAAAGTCAACCAAGTTTAAGAGGCAGGATCTGCCTTTGACAAAGCCAAACTGGGTTGGATCCAAAGTCTGCAAGTTCCCTATGTCTTTATTTATGAGTTCCATTATGATCCTCTCCATGGCTTTGCAGATAAGGCTTGTCAAGCTAATGGGGCGGTAATTTCCAGGGTCTGTGGAGGCACCGCCCTTATGAAGTGAGACCACAGTCGCCGTGCGCCACTCCTTGGGTACGTATCCTGAGGTGAGGCTAAGATTAAACAACTGTCCTAACTGTGGGTTTAATTCCTCGTTGAGTTCATGAAGCACACAGCCGGGGACACCATCCGGTCCCATGGATGCTGTGCTTTTGCCTTAGTGAGGGCAGTTCTCACCTGGGCGTTGGAGATGTTTGGGGCTACAATCCTCTGGAATAGATATCTCTCCTTTTGGGGGAGGGGGGTTTGCACTGAACCTGTCAGCCAGTATGTTAGCAATGTGTGTAGGTTCAGTAATTTTCACATCATTTTGAACTAATTCTGAGCATATCTGGGAGTTTCCTCCTAGGTTTCTAACATAGCTAAAGAAGGCCTTATGATTGTCTTTAGAGTCCTTGGCGATTTTTCTCTCAAAATTTGCCTTGGATGATTTTATGAGAGCTCTTAGTTTTTACTTATAATGATCAAAGGTGTCTTACCTTTCAAGGATTTTGCTCTATCTTGTAGTAGCTTCCTCCTTTTGTTGTAGAGCTTGTTTATGGCTGGGGTCCACCAGACTGGACGCTTGCCTTTGGTACAGAGAGTCTTAGTTTTGTTTGGGATTGCCTGATCCATGCAGTCCTGTAGGTGCTGGTAGAAGGCATTTGTAAGTGATTCAGCGGTTTGAGTAATGTTTACCACTGGCTCAGGGGCCTTAAAGGAGACCACACTAGTTTTAGAAGTGTGAAATTGGCTTTTGAGAAGTTTTTCACTGTGGTCTTTTTGTTTCAGGTGGGGCGGGATGAGGACCTCCAGCGAGATTAGTTTATGATCTGATCTCACCAGTGAGGGGTATACTTCGGTGTTGAACATTTTGATCCCATGTTCGTGATGATGAGATCAAGTATGTTTTCTCCTCTTGTGGGATGGTGACTAGTTGTTCCATGGCATTTGAGTTTATGAACTCCAGGAATCTTTGGGTTAGAGTGTTCGGGCTTGAGTAGTGTTCCCAGTCTATATTAGGGTAGTTGAAGTCACCTAGTATGATGGTGTTTGGAGATACATTTATCCCTCCAATGTTTTCAGGAAGGCCATGTGAGTTTCCTGAGTTTGAGAGGGTGGCCTGTAACATGCTACAAATTGCAGAGCAGTCTTGCCTATGGTTAATTGCACCTGGATGGTCTCCGATGCATCGTGCGTTGCCACCAACCTTGAGGTGTGGGTGTCCTTTATGAATATGGACACCCCTCCTTTCTTGGTGTTGTCCGGATTTTGGGGCGGAACGCATGATATGAGGTGAAACCTGTTAGTGCTGGGGTGCTCTCAGGAGCCTTGAACCAGGTTTCTGTCACAGCACAGACATTGATGTTCTCCATATTGAGAAGGGCCTCGAGTCCGCGCATCTTGACATTGAGACTTCTGGCATTGAGCACCATTACCCTGAGTTTTTTTCACTTTTGGTGTTCTAGGCTGGTAGGTTTAGAATTTGAGCCTTGCCTAAAAAAGGCACTATGGAGGTGGCAAGAGCCTTTGCCAATATCCGGAAGCCCAGGGGTGACAGGTGCAAGCCGTCCCTTGCGTAACAGCGTGGCTTGTCCAGCATGTCATCCCAGGCAGACAGACATTGGATCCCCTTTGAATGACACCAGAATTTAAGCCAATTATTAAAGCTGATCATCTTATCACTGTATTGTGGCATCATTCTAGGTGAAGGTAGGATACTGCTCAAGGTCAGGGTCATACCTGCCTGGGCTACATAATCAGAGAGCTCCTCGATGTCCCTTTTCATGTAGTCCAAGGAGGTACGTCTCAGGTCGTTGACACCAGCGTGGACAATGACTGAGTCGTACTTGTACCTGCTGTTGAGAGACCTGAGTGCTTGCATTATGTGGCGGATTCTAGCGCCCGACAGGCAGCTTACTGTGACCTTCTCCTTACTCAGTCTGGTGAGTGGGATGTCAGTGTGTCTGACTATGGAATCACCAATGACAAGTGTGTGTGGCATTTTGTTTGGCCTTAAGGGCTGTGACTGTTTGACACTCTGACTGTGTGGTCTGTGTGTTGCATGTGTTGGGTCGTGAGGTGGTAGTTGTTTGGGTGTCTGCTTTGGTGGCCTCTGCTGTTTTGGTAAATTTTTGATCAGAGCCTCTGAGTATGTCTTTGTGTGAGTATGTGTATGATTTGAAGTTGTGATGGTGCCATGTGTGACTGGGTATATATTGTGTGTGGTTACCTTCTCCTCCTGTCTGGTCTTGCCAGTCCTATGTTGAGAGAGCTCAGCCTCCAGTTTGGCCATATAGTTGCATCTCTCGCATGTATTTGTGTTTTGTGGGAGAAGGAGAGGATTGTCTGTGTACATGAGGCAATTGTAACATTGCCTCAATATTCCCAGGTTCACCAGTTGAGCTGGAGAGGACACTAGCAACTGATCCCTCGACATACTAGAAGTAGTAGATAAAGAGACTTTCAAAGGACTCCGGGGGAAGTGGGTTTTAGGTGGGGTACTATCTATAATAAGAGTGCTTTATCAAGGTGCAAGTACTGTAGGAGTAAGTGCTAGGCTTTACAGATAGAGAATAGTCTACTTGGGAATCAAGTAGGGATGAACTTTTCAGTTGTAGGATATGCTGGTTAGATCAGCAGTACAGTTTAGCGTGTTTTATAGCAGGGGGCTGAAGGGAGCTAGGAACTGGCCCAAAACGACCAATGGACTACTAGTTTCTGGCTGAAACTTCACCAAATCGGACAAAAGGCCGCTCAGTGCTTCCCACTCCCACTGGTAAGCAAAGAAACTTCCCTCCTTCCTAATAAGGCAATGTATCAGTAACAGGAACTAAAACAAAGCCCAGGGATCAGCAACTCTGAAACTGGACTACTCTAGTTCAGTAAGGCGGGAAAACAAGATATTTTTGTTATATTACAGAGATAAGGAAAAACAGACAGTAAATGCTATAAATCGGCTAGCGCACTTTAGTGTGTAGCCTACAGAAACAATTTGCAACAATTAGTAACTTAAAGTGCAATAAACAGTGTAAAATGCAGAAGTCACTTAAAGTAGCAGTAAAACAGGCGAAATGCAGTCGCTAGCTTAATAACAGTGGGAAAGCCACAAAAAATACTTATATCTGGTAGAAAGTCACTCTTTTAGCTCTCTGCTGCTTGGATCACTCTGCAGGCCACCACGAGGATCTGTGCTGAGTTGGTACAAGCTGGAAAACGTGTGTTTAGCGTGTTTTATAGCAGGGGGCTGAAAGGAGCTAGGAACTGGCCCAAAACGACCAATAGATTACTAGTTTCTGGCTGAAACTTCACCAATTCGGACAAAAAGGCTGCTCAGTGCTTCCCACTCCCACTGGTAAGCAAAGAAACTTCCCTCCTTCCTAATAAGGCAATGGATCAGTAACAGGAACTAAAAACAAAGCCCAGGGATCAGCAACTCTGAAACTGGACTACTCTAGTTCAGTAAGGTGGGAAAACAAGAGATTTTTTTTTTTTTTTTTTACAGAGACAAGGAAAAAACAGACAGTAAATGCTATAAATGCTTTTAAGCGGCTAGCACACTTGAGTGTGTTAGCCTACAGGTAAAATTAAGCAACAAATAACTTTTTAAGAGTGCAAAACAGTTAATCAACACAAAAACAGTTTAAATAGAATGCAGAGCTGTATAAACAGGCTAAGATGCAGTCGCTAAGCAGTAAATATTCAAAAAGCCAGAAACAAATACTTAAATCAGTTATAGCAAATACAGTTATAACAAATGCTCTGAAATATACTGTATATTTCCAATATGTTTGAGAAGGACAGTCAGAACACAAGAAGGTTCAGGCGAAAAAGAAAAAAAAGTTTTGTTTTACTTTTTGAAAAGGGAAAAAGGAGGAACAGAAGGCCTTATCAAATGTTCTCTCTGTATTAAGAAGAATGAGCTAATGACACTAGACTGGGAGGTGTGTCACAGTAGGGGTGGGCAACTGCAAAGCCACCAAGTATAAGAGCAAGACACCGTTTTTAAACAGATAAGGATTTGTGAAGATTCTGAATAGACAAAGTGCTTTATATATATTAAATTATAAAAACAGTAATCTGTAAAAATAATCAAAAGATACTTATATTTTGTAGCTCAGTTGCGGTCAAACAACTTCTCCAGCCTGCACTGTGTTCAAAGACAGAGATCCTATAATGAAGGTTATCCATGCTAAGATGTATGGTACAGCTTGTGCTTCTAGTTATACTAAGTGCTGTCTGTTTTTGTCTTATCTTTATTTCTCTCTGAGATGTAGAAAATAACTTGAATGCTTTCAGAAAATATCTTTCAGCCATTGAAGGAAAGGAGTATTCTGTTTTTATTGCCCTTATCAGCTTGTCTCCATAGAAACATGAGAACCGTATACACAGTTGCATTCAGCTACAAGCTTCTCATGTTGCACTGTGAACATTTGTTTGCTAGAGGAAAGCTTTTAAGTACATTTAGTGTTCTTTTATTCACTTGCTTCCCCTTAAAATTTGTTATTAGATTAAGTCAAAGACCTTAATCCAGTCATTCCCGTATGCAAAAGTAAGAAAAAAAGAATCAGTTTTACTTATGTCATGCTCTTTTGTCTAGGCTTTCTTCTCTTTTTATATTGCAGTACCTAGATTTCTATAAACTGAACAAGAAGAAAGAAAGAAGAAGGAAAAAAGGGTGCCTGTTTACTTTAGTATTTCATTTACACAGAAAAATAACTGAAAAATGCTATTGTTTATGACATACAATGTATGTCATGTTTTATAAAAATACTGTTAAGAACAAAACCCTGTTTTACTTACAGTTACCTCTTTCCTTCCTCTTCTCCCCTCTTTAATGTTCTTCCAAATATTAATTACATGAAGTAGGCCATATGTTTTGGAGTCCCCTATAGGTTTAACAAAGTAAAAAAAGTCCAGTGTTTCCATTTTTTTTCTTCCACCATACTTCACAAATGTGACTGATGTTTTGTAATCCCACATTTATTCATCAATTTTTGAGCTGCTGGTTTTCTTCCTGTTGATGTCCATCTCCCAGATCCATTCTCTGGTTCATGTTCAATGTCCTCCTTGTTCTTCTAATCAACTCATGTGCTTTTTTCTGTCTCTGAAACGTTTTCCTTTGGAACATTGGAAAATGTTTCATTGCCATAGACTATGAGCTTTATTATAAGAAGAATAAGAAGCAGAATCCTCTTCTGTTTCATAGCTCCCTTTTTGTTGGACAAACTGTTTTATTTCCTCCTTAGTATGTTCTGCATCAAAAAATTATTTTGACACTCCATGAAAAAAGGTTCTGAAGATAGCTGGATATAGCAGCTTGAATCTCACTTTTTGACATTCTCTGATTGCTGGAATATTACTCCTCTTTTGCCTAGTGTACAGTGACTAATCATTTTCTACAAACACTCTACTGTCCCAAACCTTTAGTGCTCTGTCCTTCTACCACATTTTTTTTTCAGAATCAACTTTTTCTGCTGATAGGCTTGCATCTTTTCTATTAGCGGTCTTAGTTACTTTCTCATGGCCAGGTTTGGAGCACACACACAATGTGCCCCTTCAGTTAACAGCCCCTGCTGTGGAATACCAGTCCAGTTGCTTATTTGTGCTTTCATGAAATTAATACAGTCAGTTCATTCCAATTTCTCTAGTACAGGAGAAAGGCTTAGGTGCTCCCTAATACCTCTGTGCTCTGTCATCTGATTCTACCATTTTGTTAAACATCTCTTCTTGAGTAGTCTCATACTCAGTCTATTTTGACCTCTGAATTTTACAGTTATATCAGTTTACCTGAATAGCTGTTTAAAGCTTCTTCCATTTTCCAGCCTTTTATTTGAGTTGATACATTCCTTCAGTGTCTTATTTATTTTAATCAGCTCTGAGTACATTCAACTTATTTTTCCTCTAGATTACTGGAAGCAATGTCTTGCACCAAAGCTGGAGCTTGAACTGCATTTTACTGAACAGCTGAAGGATTCTTTCCATCAGTGTTTTCTCTTCACCTTTTCTAGTTGACTTTTTTTCCATAGGTTCGTACATAAATACTAGGCTAGCTGCTCTTGTGGGCCATTTTAAGCATAGCCAGTTTTCCTTTCAAAGGTATAAATCAAACCCTGTAACTTGTATCTGTGAGGCAAATACCTTAACCATTATACTACCCCCTGCCCCTTTCAGGCTCTCTAAGTTTCTTCTTTGCTGCCATCCAAACAGTGTACTTTATAGCCAGTAACTAAATATACTAAAACATTTGGTTTGTGGTCCTTATCTCTCAGTTACTTTTTTCACAGTGGGAGAGCTCAAACCAAGCTGTTGATTGGTGTGGAGTCATCTTGGAAGTTCCAAACTGTCTCACATTTTTAATACTTTCCCTTCTGCCACAGTTTTCTCAGGATCAACTCTTTCTGCTGGAATGATTGCATCTTTACTAATACAGGTCTTGGCTGCTTTCTCTTGGCCAGGTTTGGAACATACACTCAATGAGCCCTTTCAATTAACAAATTCTGCTGTGGAACACAAGTCCAGTTGCTTATTTCTCTTTCATAAAATGAATACAGTCTATTCCTTCCAGTTTCTCTAGCACAGAAGAAAATCTCTGGTTTTCTCTGCATGCTCTGTCTTTTAACTCTACCATTGTTTGAAATAGCTTTTCATGAGGATTTTTATACTAAGTCAGTCTTTTCTTCATTTTACCCTCTGATTTTGCAGTTTTATCAGTTTATCTTAATATCTTGTTAAAGTGTTTTCTATTTTTTCCAGCTTTTTTATTTGAGTTGATATACTCCTTCAACATGTCATTTATTGTAATTACCTCTTGAGTAAATTTCATTATTTTTTCCTCTAAATTACTAGAAGCCATCTCTTGTACCAAAACTGATGCTTGTACTGATTTTTGCAGGATTCTTCCCAGCCATTGTTTTCTCTTGACACCTTTTCTGGTTGGTTTTCTTTCAGGTTCTCTAAATTTCTTCTTTGCAGGCATCCAGGTAGTGTACTTACTAGCCGATAACTGAATTTTATTCAAGTTGACAATATAATTGGCTCTTATTTCTCAGTTTTTTTTTTTTTCACACTGGAAGAGCTGAAATTAAGCTGTTGATTAGTGTGTGGCCATCTTGGAATTCCATCCAGCATTATACCTTAATTGGACATTTCAAAGGAAGTATTGAATGCAGCTCTGAAGACAGAACATTTGGACTGTCCAGAAAATTTAAACCCACCAATGTTGTAGAAAATTCACAGTAGTTATAATCCCCTGAAGTGGTTATAGAATCATAGGAGGTTACTAGGCTAATGCCTTCCAAGCCTAGACAAGAGTTTATCCCCAAAAAGAAACCTCAGTCAGCACCTGTTGATCCTGTCAATGAGGGACCAGATGGAACCCCTTGTGGTTTCCCATCCACTCATCAAGTTTGCACTTGAAGAGGGTCAGCGAGGTGCTCTGTTTGTTGTGTATGAGAAGTCTATTCCAGTGATGGGGCAGCCTCTGGGAGACAAACCTCTCTCTCCAGCAGGTTTTGTTGATGTCGCATATTAGATTCAGGCCTTTTGAGTGGGTAGTGTGTGAGGAGTTAGACACATGGGTATGGAGCATCTCTAGTAGGTCAGGGTCTGAGATTGCCATGTAGGTGAGACACCGATCACCCCTGAGCAAGCTATATGATACAGAGTAGAGTGCTAGTGATTTGAGCCTGTCAGCACAGGACGGGTGTTGGGGGACATGGATTCTTTTTGTGTGGTATTTCAATGGCCTTTCCAGTTGGTGCAGATGTTTGGAGAGGTACATCCCTAATGGGGCATTATACTCAATTATTGGTCTAATGAGGGAAGAGTATAAAGAGGTAATAACCTCCTTTTTTCTGGATGCAATCCCTTTACTTATGAGATGAATCCAATAAAAGGCTTTTCTGACCACTGCCGCTACATGATGGTCAAATGTGAGGTTATCAACCCGAGTGCCCAGGTCTCTCACCACAGGTTGTGTTCTTAGGGGGTTGCTGTTGATGTGGTAATCAATAGGGGTCGTGTTTTTGCCGAATGGTATGATGATGCATTTATTTGCATTTAGCTTGAGCCATGACTTTGGCACTGGTTATTAGTTGCTGTGAGACCCTTTTGCAGTATGTTAACATCATCTGGGGAGTCAATGACAGCACCCAACTTACAGTCATCCTCAAACTTGGTCAATCACAGGCCTTTTGTCTTTGTCTGGACCTCTGAGAAATAGATGCCAAACAGTAGGGGTCCCAGGACAGATCCCTGGGGAACTCTACTAGTGACAGAAATGCTATCGGAGGTGGAGGTGCCTATTTTGATTTGAGGGTCCTGTCAGTGAGACAGTTGGCCACCCACCTGATGAGATAGGGATTTACGCCAAGTTGTGTTAGCTTTTCAATGATGCCCAAGTGGGGGATTGTGTCAAGGGCATTGGCCAAGTCAAGGTAAGCTGTATGTACTGACTTTCCCTCATCCAGGGCCTTGGTGATAGTCTCAAAGAATTCAACCAGGTTCAACCGGCAAGATCTGCCCTTGACGAATCCGAACTGAGTGGGGTCAAGTGCTTGGAGATTGCCTATGTCCTTGTTTATGAGATCCATAATAATATGCTCCATGACTTTACAGATCAGACTTGTCAAGCTAATGGAGTGATAGTTTCCAGGGTCAGTAGTGCAAGGGGATGACAATGGCAGTTCTCCACTCTGCTGGAATGAAGCCAGTACTTAGGCTGTGGTTGAATAGGGTGCTCAATGGTGAAGCCAGCCCTTGGTGGAGATGGTGCAGACTGGGGTACTAAAGTCCCATGGAAGCTATGTTCTTTGCCTTGGATAGGGCCTGTAACAGTTGATCTATGGAGATGTGAGGTGTGGGACAAGTATCAGGGATGTTGAAAGGACCTTGGAGGGGGGGGGTGAAGCCTGTGCTGAACCTATCTGCTGGCAGGTTGGCTAAGTCAATAGGATGAGTGTAAGTGATACTGTTAATTACTAATTCAGAACAAACCTGGGCTTTGCCATGGATGTTCCTGATGTAACTGAAGAAGACTTTATGGTTTCCCTTTGTTATGGAGGCTAGTTTTGATTCATAATTGGCCATGGAGGTTTTCATTAGTGATCTAATGTATAAGTATAATGCCACTCCCCCACTTTTTAGATCCTGTCTGCTGTCATCTGGGATAATTCCACCCACCCCTATTCTACTACCTACATTTAATAGCACCTATTAGCTTTCATCTGGAATTCTCCTTTCCCCCCTTCCAGTACCTTTACCTCACCACTCTATCTTCTGGTGTTGCATCACCAGGTAAAACAGTTCCTTCACTCACTAGCTGAATCACATATAATGATATACTCCTCTTTACTACCCCTCTTGTTCACACCATACCTCCTTACCTTGTATGAAAACCAGTTTCTTATGGGATTTCAGGTCCCAAAAGGCCATACTATCACCCCAGCTGTAAAATCCTTCCACCTTCAACCATACTTACAGTACCAGATCCTATCCAACATCTTGTTCAGTCTATCAACATCTCAACCCCAGGCACATTAGCTCTAGATCCAAACACTACCACAAACTAATAAACAAATTCCTGAAGTTCATCACCAAGTATAGACTCAACCTAATACTTGGTGGTGATATTCACCCCAACCCTGGCCCACTCACTTCAGATACACATACCCCCTTTACTTGTAATCTAAGCTACAAACCTACAATTAATAGGCCAACTAACTCTCTCCTAGTCTGTCATCTCAACATTAGAAGCATTAATAACAAGGTACATGAATTGCATGCACTTCTGGATATCCACTCCCCTGAGATTCTCTGTTTATCTGAAACCTGGTTAAAACCTAACACTAAAGACAATGAAGTGTTACCACCTGGGTACAACATACACAGGCTGGATCGTGCTTCGAGGAAGGGGGGTGGGGTAGCTGTACTCTATAAATCTGAGTTGAATGTCACCATAGATGTAATACAACCTCCTCAGATTAATAACTCTGAGATTTTTGCCACCAAATTGCAACTTAATAAAAATAAATGCATTAATATCATCTGTATGTACATTCCCCCTGGTAACAATATATATCTACATTTGAAGATATCCTGCACTGGTTATCATGTCACTACCCCCAAGAAACCCTACTACTTGGAGACTTTAACATAGACTGGGGCACCTGTTCCTTAGAATCCCCAACCACCCATATTAACCTGCATGCATTTACACAAATCATATCCACCCCTACCAGGATAGGTAAACTCAACCAAAAAGAAAGTATACTTGACTGGGTACTCATAAACAGTCACCCCCAACTGTACACCTCTGGTACCCTCCTTAATAGCCTAAGTGATCACCTTCTCACATATGTAATTAAGCACAAAACCATTAATTCCCAACAACCCTTACTCAGAAAGGTTAGAAACAATAAAAACTTTGACCCTGCCAAATTCCAACAAGAACTAAACTCATGTAATTGGTCTATTCTAAAACACCTCCCCTTAGAGGAAGCAGTAGCATACTTTAACAACAAATTCCTTGAGATCCTTGATTTGCATGCACCTGTTCGTTCAAAGAGAACCAAGGCAAAAACTGCACCATGGCTTTCTATAGAGTCTAAACTCAAAATTACCCTTAGAAACAAAGCATGGGCTTTATGGCGTTCTTCTAAAGACCCTCAAGATCACATTAAATATAGGCAATCCAGGAACGAAACCAAAAAATAAATTTTACAAGACAAAAAACAATACTACTGTAATTTACAGACAGTAAATCAAAATAACCCTCAGAAGTTTTGGGCAGGTTTAAATAATCTACTACATACTGGACAAACTTCAACCCCAATCCCTGCTGCTACTATTGATAAACCCCCTGAAGATGTTTCTGATAGTTTTAACCAATTCTTTACTGAGACAATTCAAGCCCTAGCTAGCCAACTACCTCCTAGCTCCCCTGGTCCTAAAAGTAGCACCCCTAGAAACCTACTTGCATTCAGCTTCCAACCAGTCACCACTTCACTTATCCGTAACTTGATCATAAAATTAAAACCCACTACACTTTCTGCTGATCAACTCCCTGCCGAGTACCTACAAAAATCAGCTGATGCTATTGCTTACCCCGTCTCAATACTAATCAATCGAACCGTAGTAGAAGCTAAAATTCCCACCATCTGGAAAATATCCTATGTAATCCCACTTCACAAAGGAGGCAGCTCTACTGAATTCTCCAATTATAGGCCAATAGCTATACTCTCTCCACTTGCAAAGCAAAGATTATGGAAAAATGTATTCATAGACAACTCATGCACCACCTAATTCAAAATAGCCTTATGGCAGACACTCAGCATGGCTTCCGTCCTCATCACAGCACTACTTCAGCCCTCCTAGCCTTTACTAACACCATAAACCATAATTGCAACAATAATTATATATCCTCAGCCCTCTTTTTGGATCTTTCCAAGGCATTCGATATGGTTGATCACCAACTTTTAATCCACACCCTGCAAACATTCTGTCTAGATACTGGAGCCCTCCACTGGTTTCAGTCCTACCTGAATGGTCAACAGCAGGCTGTCCTCTGGCAGAACAAACTCTCTAACCTTTTACCTAACACCCTCGGAGTACCACAAGGCTCTATACTAGGGCCCTTGCTGTTCTCCATCTTCATTAATGACCTTTATACTGTCATCCCAAAAGTCAGCTGTATCCAATATGCTGATGACTCTACTCTGATTTGCTCAGCCACATCTTCAGTAGAGTTATGGTAAGCTACCCAGACCACCTTTAATACAATAGAAAACTGGCTTTCTGAACATCGTCTGATCCTAAATCCCAAAAAAACTAAAATGCTGTTATTTTCACCCACATGTAGGTCTACCGCTTTCACCTTTACCATAAAATCAAATGATGGCACAATAATCTCCCCTGACCCATCTACAAAACTATTAGGTGTCATCATAGACAATAATCTCAAATTTGACCTACATGTTAACCAAACTATCAAAACCATCAATAAAAAACTAGGGTCACTTTACAGAATAAAAGCCTTCCTAACCCCTCCAGCTAAAATTGCCATAGCTCGCTCTCACCTTCTTTCAACCGTTCTGTATGCATCCCCTCTACTCTTGAATTTGAACAAGACTGTCCTTAACAAACTCTCAATTTGCTACAACCACATTGCCAGGTTTGCCACTGGGCTGCTTTTTAGGACACATCATTGCATTAGTCTAAATCAGCTTGGTTGGCTTGAACTACCTAGCCTAATCCAGTATAACCAACTGATTATGGCCTATAAAATCCTCTATAATCCGGACAATACTCCTGCACTTAAAAATATTATCACCCCCTATAACAATCCTAGACCGCTTCGATCCTCTAACAAACTACTAATTCAGACTAGCAAAATTAATAACACAGCCGGTGATTCTCTCTTTGCAAACTCTGTAAGTAGATCCTGGAACTCTCTTCCAGCTGATATTACCTTACTTTCCACCTTAGGTCAGTCAATTTAAAACTAGACTCAAACAACATTTGTCACTTAACTGGCTATGTCAATGTATCAAGCCAGGCTAACTCGAATGTGTAAAATCTGTTAACCAGTTTACTGTGTAATTTAATTTAATCCTGACTTGTGCTCAGGACTAACTGTAACCTGTGGAACTTGTTTAACTTGCTTACTTATGTAATCTCTGTAAATAGACTGTTTGTAATATGTAATGCTGGTATTATGTAATGCTGTATCTGCTTACCCTTGGAGCTTTTCTCCCCGGGCCTCCGCTGAAAATGGACATGCATCCAGTCGGACTATCCCGGTCAACAAATGTAAAATAAAAATAAAAATAAAAATCTAATTTGCTTGTCAAGGCTAAGGAGGGAGTTTTTAAATTTGTTACCTTTTACCCTTGGACAACAATTTCTTCCTTTTGTTGTAAAGCCTGTTGATAGAGGATGTCCACCAAACATGTTTGTGTTTCCTTGAGGAGCAGGCTTTAGTTCTACTGGGTATGGCTGAGTCCATGCAGTTGTACAGATGCTTGTGTACTGCACTGGCATACTGTTCAGCATAGTTGTATGCATTTTCTGAGGGGGGTGGTGGTGTGATGGCAGGTGGGAGAGAAACTTTGAATGAGACAGTCTGATGATCTGATCTCACCAGGGAAGAACATACTATGGGAGTGGTGCATCGGTCACTCATGTTGGGAAGAACCAAGTCCAGAATGTTATCTCCCCTTGTGGAGGATAAGATGAGCTAGTCTAGTGCATTATAACTGATGAAGTCGAGGAATCATTGAGAGGGTGTATTAGTGCAAGAATAGTTCACCCAGTCTATGGTGGGGTAGTTGAAGTCACCAAGGATCAGGGTGTTAGTGGGTATCTTGATGGAGTCAGGTAGATCCAGGTAAGAGGAGTGGGTGTCCTGAGTCATGGAGGGGGGTCTATAGCTAGCTATAACTTGGATGGGTGTCTTGCCAACTGTTAGTTGTACCTGGAGTAGTTCCAGTGTGTCATGCTGGCAAAACAGTCAGGAGGTGTGCCTGTCCTTAATGAAGATAGAGACACCACCAACCTTAATCTTCCTGACCTCATTTTGGGGTCAGAATGTGTGGAATGAGGTATACCCTGGTAAGGCAGGGGTGCTCTTTGCAGCCCTGAACAAAGTTTCTGTGACTGCACAGACATCAGCATCTTCCAGTGGAAGGAGGGCCTCCAGTGAGTCCAGACCTTTAATATGCTTTTTGACATATCTTTTAAGTTGGAAGGTTTGTCTTTGGGACATTGCCTAAAAAAGCACAATGGGGGAGGTGAGAGCCTTGCCCAGGATCCGGAAACCCAGTGGTGACAGGTGAAGGCCATCTCTGGTAAAGTATCAAGGCCTATCGACCATGTCATCCCAGGCAGACAGATACTGGATCCCCTTGGAATGACACCAGAAACTAAGCCAATTTTTGAAGTCAATATTTTTTTGTTGGTATTGTAGTATCATTCTTGGTGAAGGTAGAGTGCTGCTTAGGGCTGGGGTCATACCTGCCTGGGACACATACTCTGAAATTTCAATCATGTCATTCTTCATATAGTCCAGAGAGGTACATCTCAAGTAATTCACACCAACATGTATAATGACAGAGTTGTACTTGTACTTGTGCAGAGACTTAAGTGCTTGTGTGATGTGGTGGATTCTGGCACCAGACAGGCAACTGACTGTGACCTTCTTCTTGTCGAACCTGGTGAGGGGGACATTGGTGTGCCTCACAACTGAGTCACCAATGACTAGTGTGTTTGTTTTATGTCTTGTGGGCTGTGATGGTTTATTGTTTTCCCTTATGGGCTGTGTTTGTGAGACACGTGTTGTTTGCTGTGTGTGATGTGTTTGGTGTTGTGTGTGGAATGTGTATGAGTGTGTTTTGGAGACCTCTGCTATTTAGGTAAGTTTTTATTGAGGACCTTTGCATAGGTGTGTGATGTGAGTGGTGTGGTGTTTGTGCTGGTAATCTCCACTTTGTCAGGATTACTGACTGTGGTGTGTGAGAGAGCATGGACTCCAGGTTACTGATGTACATGAATTTCTTGCAGGTGGAAGAATTATGCGAAGAGGGTTGTCAGTAAACATGGGCAGCACAGTGGTGCAGCGGTTAACGTTGTCGTCTCACAGCAAGAGGTTCTCCGGTTCGATTCTCGGCTGGGGTGCCTTCTGTGTGGAGTTTGCATGTTCTCCCTGTGTTCGCGTGGGTTTCTTCCGGGTACTCCGGTTTCCTCCCACATTCCAAAGACATGCATTTGGAGCATTTCTCCCCGGGCCTCCGCTGAAAACAGGATCTGTGGAACCTAGTCGGACATTCCCGGACAACAAATGTTAAATAAATAAATAAAATAAATAAATGAAGCAGTTACTACACTGTCTCAGTATGCCCATGTCAACCAGTTTACCAGGAGAAAGTGATGGGAATTGCCCAGACATAGTGTTCCAAATGCTTGGGTGGACTTTTGGAGAGAGGGTTTTGATAAGGTGTTGTCCACAGAACTGTAGACCACAACAACCTTCTTAAAATGTAAAGTAACTGGCCTGAAGCACAAATGCTAAGACCAAAGCTAAAAATACTTAGAATAACAGATAAATTTAATTAGGCTACTAACAAGCAGTAACAAATGCACCAGAATAAAAGCACTTGAACACTTAAGAGCACACAGCAAAAATAAGGTAAAGTATAAAGAACACAATTACAGTTAAGGCAGCTGAATAAAGTGTACTTTTTATGTAGGGCTAGGGGGCAAAACAAGCTTCTTAAATGAATATTGTGATTAAAGTTCTACAGCTTGACTATTCAGTAGTGGAGTGATGTCAGCAATTCAAATTAAGAAGGTTTATCATGACATTGGGGACTGGGTGGCATAACTTAAAATGCATTTATAACCCTCAAGCTTTGCCTTTTGGTTCTGTCATCACACAATTTGCATAGAGTAAGACAAAATGGAGGAGGATGTAGAGATATGATACTGTGCTAAAGCAATTGCTTTCAGAGAAATGTGATGGATTGATTAAAACTTACATTTTTATTACAACACACAAGAAAGCCACATTAAGTTGAATTAAAGCCATGGTTGCTGCTTTCAAATGTAAAAACTGTACAGAGTGCAAAAGTGTGAATTGTGCTAAATATATAAGAACCTTCAGTGAAAATGTGGCATACCTGCCAGCAGGTCTGAGTACATCCTAGATGACAGGGGTTTGACTAGCTGCTCAAGTATCTGAGGTACAGGCATGGTAGGAGGTAAGGCTGCACACATAGTACATTGTGGCTTGATTTCACTAATGGAGACCACAGTAATGGCCAAGAAATGTGGGTAGGGGGCATCCTTTAGTAAGCTCCTTGTGGAGGCGAGGGGGTGGTTCAGCTTTCAGCCTTGACATCCGTTTCAAATGCAACTCCGGTGGTGCTACCAAATTTGTGCAGGAGCAGAAAAGTGAAATGGAGATATACTTCTATGGCAGCAGTGTGACACTATTCTGGAATGCCTTGATCTTCTTGCTGGCCCAAGCTGCAATTCAGCAGTAGCCTGTAGGAGTTAGGAGAGGAAAAAGACTTGAAAAATCAAGAAAATGCACTGGGACTAGATGATGGCCAGCTATGTGTGAGAAAAAAAAAACTTGAAATGCATAAAAAGTGAAACTGAATGTGCTTTTCAAATTTGCAAACATTTGCAGTGCCTAAGAACTCAAAGAATGAATTATATTATTTAGACTCCCCACCCGAGTTAAAGACTGTGGATACAGGACAAGCATAATTCATATTGAAGAAAACATGAAATTCTGCCTGATACTCATAAGTAAACTAATTACTGCCTTACTTCCGAGCATTGTAAATGGCTTGCATTTCAGGACAGAGTGCAAGCTGGAATCCATGGCCTGTGAAAATTTACAACTACTGTTTGGGCAGTCAAGCCAAAAGTAGATAGAATCAGTAAATCTTTACTTACTTGTATGCCTGGCTGAATGGCACAGAGGACAAATTCCAGACTGTGACCTCGGTGACCAGATTTTAATTAGCCATGGAGGGAGGAAGAGAGGAGGAACATGCTCTCCACCCATTTCATGGAAGGAGGGTGGGGTTTTGCACACTCGAAGGCACATTGAACATTGATACCTCTCTGGTGGAGACTGGGGAACTTGCCACTCATGCCTGGATACAGAGCTGCTTGAAGGGAATGCCCACTGAAATGAGGGGACAGCCTTCACCATCAGTCCACTGCACTCTTTTCCCTATGCTTTGTGAATTGCATGCATTAGGGCTAAGGGAAACTAAGTAGAAGTCCTTGAACCCCCTCTGATGCCTGTATGAATGATGGCCTCTCCCAGTTGACTCCACCCCTGTGATGGGGAGTAAATGGGATGACTGGCTATGGAGGGGGCTGATGATCAATAAACACTGGGGTGAACAGTGCCAAAAAATCTTTAGTTATTTTTATAGAAAGGTCCAGCTAAACTGTTAGACTTCCTCTCTATGCCATTTGTTTAAAACCATTTATTTTGCATTTCACTGTGTATTTGTTAAGCGGTTTGTATATGAGTCTGATGTTGGTAGTTTCATAACCTTCACTTGTAGGACTAAGATCAGTAGGTCCTTGGCATGTCTCATAAAAATTTCCAGGCCACTCCAGTTCCTCACTTTTACCCACAATAAACTCTTGAGGACTAGTTCCAGAACTCCTCAGCAGTGCAGAAGTCAGTAGCTCTGAAAACATGGTAGATCATTATGTTATTCTTTTTTAAGTTCTTTTGGGTATTATCATTTATTTTGTACTGAAATGCATATTTTACATCTATATTCGAAGTTAGTCTGTACCTTTACAAATTTGGTAAACTGTCAGAACAGAATAATCACCCTTCCCTCCACCTGCCTCTTTTAGTACCATTTTGAAATGTGTTATTTTTCCATTGTTTTTTCAACCAGAATTCTTGTCCCTAACCCTTGCAGCTAAATGATTTAGTTTATAAGTAGTTATTTTGAAAAAAAAAATACAAAACTGTTACTTAGGAGTTTTACGTTTGTTTTCTCTACAGTTTAGAGTTACTTAGTTACTGTAAATTTTTGTCTGCTGTTAGAAATTGAGTGTTTTTCTCATAGTGCCTTGTTTTATGATGTCTTATCATTGGTATTGCTATTTTTGTCTTCTGCAGAACTAAATGTTCTATCAGTTATCTGAAACTTGACATTTTCCAGAATGCCATATTCTGCAGCTTTTTATTATTGGATAGATTGTTAATAAGGAACTTACAGCAGCTTGAGCAACCTCAGAGGTTCCTCACAAAGAAAATACAGGGTGTAAAAACATGAACTATGCATATAGATTAAAAGCCCTATGTCTTTATTCTATTTTCTACTGACTATTAATAGGTGACTTATGCCTGACCTACAAGGCACTCACAAATCCATCCTGGATGGAACTGCTACACATCCACAAGTCAAACAGCATGAGGCTGACCTGATCTAGGGATCTAAACTTAGTCAGCGACTCAAACAAAACATGCCAGAGAGACAGATATGTGTCTCAGATATTGTCCTTCTTTGGAACAGGCTTCTTATTCACATAAAGCAGAGCTTTCCCTGGCTCTCTTCAAATGCAGTTTGGAACAATGGATAGGGAATCACAAATTCACACCTGGGGTAGTGCTTGTATCCCTTATGGACAGGGAGCAATCTGTAAGATACTCAATGTACAAATCCATGCCATCCTCTTGTCCCTAGGGGCCATATATTGGGTAAAATTGGGTTATATTGACCAGGCTTGTAAGGGGCCTTAAACCATTAGTCTACTAATCTCCTATGAACCTATGAATTTGTAACCTGACATTTTCAATATTTTTTCTCTCTCTTCCCACTACAAGCCAGACTTCATATGTAGGTACTAGGTTATTGGCCCAAGGGCCTACGTAAGCCTAGCAAACAAGGTTCCCTGGCTTGACCTAATGCATCATTTTATTTTCATGCTAAGAGCTTCAGAATTAATTTGTCATGTAAATTGTTGCCTTTGGTGTCTGTGCTGAATTTTTTTACATCCGGAGTAGATTGATTCTTGGCTGGGATGCCTGCTCTACAGTCTGCATGTCTTCACTATGTGTATGTGGGTTTTCTCTGGGAACTCTGCCCCCCCATAACAAAGACTACATGTAGGTGGATTGGTCACTAAGTTGGGCTCAGGTGTGAATGTGCATGTGTGCATGTAATTGTGGTATGGAAAAATGACCACAAAAGGGCTAGTCACCCAGTAGTATGAACATTGGCTTTAGGTGATGGTCACAGTTGATTTGAAACCCCTACCCTATGGACAAAATGAGGAAAAAGGGGTTGATGCTTGCCTGCCTTTGGTGCCAGAAACACAAAAAGCTGTGGGTTCTATTTTTAATCCAGGTGATTGGATTAATTTTCAAGTTTCTGACACTGCTGTGCAGTATTGGACATGCTGCACTCCAGAGCATGATGTCTTTAGGATGAAATATTAATCTGGGATCTCATCTGTTTGAGTTGGGGATAGCTCAGGTAGATGTAAACGATCCCATGGCACCTATCAAAGACACTAGGGATCCATTATTTATATACAAAATAGCTTATTTACAAAATATTTACATAGTTATAAATAATTACAAATGTACAAATAAACAAATCTGTTTACACAATCATGCTAAATTATCATCTTTATTAGACCACCACTCCTTTTCTCATAACCACCATCTGATTTTATATATTACTGTTGTTGCTAAAATCCATTTACCATTAAAGATAACTTAATTTACTTTTCCACTCCATGTAACACAAAATAGCTTTTTTATCTATTCTTTTAAACTATCCTTTACTTTTATTCTTATAATATCCATATTTAATCAGATCCATGTTTATTTTATCCACTTCTTTTATATCCTCAAAAAAACTTCTTTGCATAGATTTCTCCATAACTTTTTACTCTTTTACATTTCAAAAACACATGCCCAGTAGTTTCTTCTTTTTGACACTGTATTCTATATTTTTTCTTCTTATATAGCATACTTCCTTTTACTGGCAATTTATCTATTATCAGTCTTCAAAAGAATCTTGACATTCTGCTTTCTGATTACACCATTTGCTTCTTATTTTTATAGCTTTATTTTGTTTTCATTCGTTAGATTTTTCTCACGGCTTTAAATAATGATGTTTTATCATTACATTCCTATACCACACTTTTTTATCTTTTTCTGTGACATTAGTTTTTTTACCACAAAAAAAAATTTTCTTGGTAACAATTTATTTCTTCATTTATACACTTTTTTTTATTTTGCTCTTTTTTACCATATCCCAAAACTTATCATATTTATACAATTTTACTACTATCTCTCATCTTTTTTATTTATCTACTTTAACACTTACAAATTTAATAAAGCAGAATATACCACTGGGTTAATTAATCCTAAACCTGTTTCTTCTTTATTTACATACAAAACTCCTCTTTTTACTGGGTTTAATCTAGAACCCCATATAAATGAAAAAAATCTGCAGTAATTATTTTTCAAATACTGTTGACAACATAAATATACTTGCTAAGTATGCAATTTTTTCCCATCAGTACAGTATTTTTCAAATAAGTCTTCATAGGTTCATAGGTGTGTACTAGGCTAATGGCCCTGGAGGTTTTACAAGCCTAGCCCATACAAGTACCCTGCCATTGTGCCGCACAACATTAGTTCCCAGTGCTTCTATCAAGTAGAGCCACTGGAGTGATCCCTGGGGTGGACTTTCTATTTCCCAACCACTCATCAAGATTTTTCTTGAAGAGGGCCAGTGAGGTGCTCTGCTTGACATGTATAGGAAGTCTATTACAGAGCATGGGCAGTCTCTGGGTTATGACCCTGTCCCTCCAGCATGTTCTATTGATTGTGGTAATGAGGTTGATGTCTCTGGAGCTTGTGGTCTTGAGGGATTGGGATTTCTTTAGATGTAGCATTTCTAACAGAGCTGGGTCAGGCATGGCTTTTTAAGTCAAGCAGAGATCACCTTTTCCTGAATGATAATTTATATGTTCTCCAGAAAATATGGGTTTGTTTTATTTATTCTATTGTTTATTTCCCCATTGAATTCTACTTACATCTTTATTCCTAAATTTTATACATAATACAGAAATGTAATTCATTTTTTATTTTATTTTCACAAATAAGTGTCTCAAGGTGCTAGGGATGGGTTTAAATACAGAGAACAGTAAAGGCTTAGGTGATGTAGTAAAGGTAGGGGTATATATTTTACAACAAATTATATCCACTCTTTATCTGACAAACATTAATTCCTGACATCCTTTCCTTTGACCCCATAAATGTTTTCTTCCAATACATTTCCCATATTATTTTCTAGTCGACTTTGTATAATGTTCATAAAAATCTTTTAATCTGTATTATTCAAAACTACAGGTCGCCAACTATTTATATCACACCTTTCTCCTTTTTTCCATATAAACTTCATAATTCTACTATATAATTGTGTATAACAAATGTCTTCTTCCAACCATTCATTGAATACCTGTATCAATATCTCCTTTTGCCATTGTTCCATATTCCCATACATCAAATATTTTGTACCAGCCAGTCCTGCTGTCAAATATACATTTACTTCATTAAGCATCATTTCTAATTCTATGTTAGTGATTTGTTTTTCAAGTTCTTTATTTGTAATCTCCCAGTCTGTTTCTATTTCAAGCTGTCTTTTCCTCACCACTTCTATCTGTCTCATTAAATCCCTCTTTATTTATCATTTCCCTCACAACTCCATTATCTTCCTTTACCATAAGTATGGTGACACTTGTTCCTTTTTACTTTGTAAAAATATCTTTGTTTATATAATAACTCGTAAATGCTTTCTTGTTTTCCATTATATATCGGTTTGGCTTTAGCATACTAAGCTGTATTTCTTTCTAAAACATCTAATATATTTTATGCATTTCTTTGTATTCCTCATTATTATTTTTTATGTGTCTTAAGTTCCCACTATAAATATATCTTTCTGTTGAAACACCATCCTCCATTCTGACCAATTAATATAAAATTTCCTCACACTCATATGATCTTTCTAAAACTCTAATATAATATCCTTTACTTTCTCACCCCATACTTTCTCATGTATCCGTTAATTCATTTTTCCTATTTTTACTTTTTCTTTATTTTCATCTTTCTCAATTCAAATTACTAAATGTTCTGAAAAAAATATTTCTACTCCTTTTTCTTTTAATAGTTATATTTCCAGACACCTAAAAATAATCAAAATCTGTTTTAACATCACCTCTCCTCTAAATGTATTTACTTGTATTCCCCAAAACTAATCTCCCACATTTCATAATGTTTCACATTATTTTCTTATCTGTTCTGTCTTGTCATACATTCCTTATGTCACAATAAAAATCACCTGCCAATATCATATCCATATTCACTATTACATAGTTAAGGATTTCCTGAAACATTTTTTCTTTCTTTATGTAAACCAAGTGCATAAAGTGGTACAAGTCCAGAAACTCTATGATTACAGAGTTTACCTTTATATTGCCGAAAGCACAACTGCCAAATGCTCACATACTCGAACAGTTTCACGAATTTTGTCAGGCCAAATTCTGTAAACTTCGACAAAACAGCGAACATTGACATTTCCAACCACTCTACAGCTGAATTGAGTGCTACCATGGGTCAAAAAGGGGCGAGATTTTGTTATTTGGAAATTTGGCATTCGCTGTTTTGTGAAGTTGCACATTGCAGTTCGCTTACTCTGATTTGGGAGTATGGCTGTCAGCAATATGAAGGTAAACCAATTACAGTTAAAATCTACCATTAGTCTAAATAATTTTACTAAAGAGTAATTCAATATTATTACTGCCTTAGAGTATAAATTTGCTACACCTGAACAGGTTTCTTCTCCCAAATTCCATATTATGTTTCCATTCCATAACATTTGTATTTGTTCTTGTTCTTACTTAGTCAAACATCTCAGAACCTCTAATATTATATGTTCTATTTTCATGAGAGTGGGGAGTGCCTTCTGTGTGGAGTCTGCATGTCCTCCCCACGTTGGGTGGGCGTTCAAAAGACATGCATAAATGGGCGTGCCTTAGTTGAAGGTTGAACGTCGAGCTGGCACCTCGGCGTTCATGAAAATCTACTGCCAATCATTAGTGGACCGGAGTTCCTCTGTGGCGACCCCTAACCGGGAAAAGCCGAAAGACAACAACATACCATTCAATTATTCAAATTATTTTTACTAAACTCTTTAAGATATTAACATTGATTGCTAAAAGTCTAAGATTATTTGACTGTCTTCTACTTAATGAAATATTTTCTTGCTACCCATTTCCTTCTTTTTCTCTCTCTCACCCTCTTTCCAGTAGAGTTTTTTTAATACTTTCTATTTTATTTCTTCTTCATCACTGATTTTAGTGTCCACTTCATGTCTCTTTTCCTATTATTATTATCTCACTGCTATCTTTTTATGCATTGACTATATCATTTTCAGTTTCTTCACACTCTTTCTTTTCTTCTGTCTGTTGTGTCTGCCCCCCCCCCTCATGCATTCTGGTCTATAATATATTCAACTATATTTGTAAAGGTTTCAGTCAGCGTACGTTACATGAATGGAAAAAAAGTTGATCCTGAAGGCCCTCCAAAAGACCCCCTTTTCAGAGGTTCTTTCTGCAATGGAGGGCTCCTCCCCTCCCAGAAAAGACAGGAAAATACCACATTCTGTTCTCTCTTACCCTCTGGTGACCCGGGTAAACCTACTAAGGCAAAAATACCTAAAATGTCTCTGGAACCTAGGCCTATCGTTGCAGAACCATCCCTGGTTCTGTCACCTGTTATACCACTTTTGGCGCCTGTTTTGGCACTGACTTTGTCCACGGTGCTGACATTTGATGATCTGATTCTTCTTGAGGCTCCCTCCTCAGAATCAGGTTCAGCAGAGCGGGTGTGACCCTGGTTCCAAGGTTGTCTTTCTTGGTTCCAGGCTCCATCACTCTTCAGGTGGACCCGCTTTCTGGGTGATGGAGGGAGCACTTGTTTCAGGAAGCATTCCTCCAATGTCGGAACCCCACAAAATGCCTTCCCCCTGAGCTGCAGCTGATACAAGCCACCACCCCAGGACATCAGGTACGAGAGCTGCAGAAGACCCGATTGCAGGGTGCCCCTTCTTCTGAGTCCTCAGAAGCCCCCACTGAGGAGCCCCCATGGAAGACGTCATGCAAGAGGAAGCACATAGACTCCCCTGAAAAGTCTCTGACTGAGGATACAGACTACAATGAAGTGGAAGGGTCCCCACAGTCACCTCCTGATGATGTCTCCTTTGGAGACATCCTTGAAATGTTAAAACAGAGAGGTGACTGGAAGTCCACAAATCCTTCCTCCCAGGAGTCTGTTTTTCTGCAGGCTTTCTGTGCCCGACCATCTACCTCTTGGGTGACCCCACCTGCAGATGTTAGTTCAACTCATGGTGCACCATGCTTGGAAGAATCCTGATTCTGTGGAGCCAATCCCTAGGAGACCAGATAAAATCCTATCCCCTCCTGAGGAGAGCCCTCATTGGTCTAAGGGTTTACCAGTTGATACTATGGTGGAGGCAGTGGCCATGGAAAAGGAACTCGCCGAAGAGGGTCAGACTGTTCACCAACCCAACAGAGAGTCCTAGGCAGTGGACAGATTGGGAAAGCGAGTGTTTGCATCATCGACCTTTTCTATACGGTCTTTGAACTATTTGGCACATTTTAAGAGACTCCAAAGAGATTTAATCTACAAACTCTCTGGAACTCTCTCAGGATATGTGTCTGACGAGGTTAGTGACAAAGTAGCCTCACAACTCGTGACCCTGGAATCCATCTCTAACTCGTCCATGAGGTTAATATCACATGCAACTGAAGGGGTGGCCAGAGCTGCGGTTTCAGGCATAGTAATGAGACGGCACACCTGTGATTTCATGGACCCTTTTAAGTCTTCCTTCCTGAATGCTCCAGTTGAATCCTCTTCCCTATTTGGCCCTAAAATGAAGGACACTCTAGCCAGGTGTGAAAAGGAAGGCAAGACCCTGTGTGCCATAGGTGTATGCTTCTTCACTCTGCAGCTCTCCTTCTCCAGGAACCAGAGGAGTGGGAAGTTGTGGCACAAAAAAATCTCAGGGTCCTTTTTGTGACATGTGGCGAGTATACCCCCAGGGGTAGAGGGGGTAACTCTTCCGGAAGACACCCATACCGAGGTAGAGGGGGCCTGCGTAACCAGGGACCCAGAGATTCTTTCTCTGGACAGCCCTACCAGCGCTCCTGAAGAGTGGCCCAATTGCTTTCCTCTGGAAGCAGTTGGGGGATGTTTCTCTGTGCACCACACTGCCTGGCAATCTATAATGTCTGACTATTGGGTGCAGAAGATTATCACCAGAGGCTACACTGTTCCCCTCAATATTTTACCCAAAACCTCCTACACAAATTCCCGATGTTCCACCCAGTCAAAGGGAAAAAGTGGCTATATAAATAAAAACGCTGTATCAAAAAATAGTCATCCAGACAGTCCCACCAGACTAATGCAGATCCGGATTCTACTCAAGGTTCTTTTTGGTGCTAAAAAAGACAGGGGACTGGAGACCAATTTTGGATCTCAGCAATTTAAACAAATCTGTCAACCAAATGAAATTCCCGATGGTCACGGTTCAGTCCATTCTCCCATTCCTGGGAAATGGCAATTGGATGTACTCCATGGATCTCCAGGATGTGTATTACCACATCAGAATGGACAAATGCTCCCGGAGACTACTTCGCTTTCGGCTAGGAGCCAATCACTACCAATTTCATGCCCTGCCATTTGGACTCTCTACAGCCCCCAGAGTGTTCACCAAGTGCATATCAGTAGTCACAGCTCACTTGAGGCTGCAAGGATTCTGGGTGTTTCCATATTTGGACAATTGGCTCCTTACCACCCCCTCCAACCATCAGTTGGTAGCAGCCTTGAGATATACTCTTTCCCTAGTGAGACTATTGAGAATAACGATAAGTTGGGAGAAATCCAATCTTACTCTGACCCAGTCCATAGAGTTAATAGGAGCAGTTTTCAACACCCCCTGCTGTTTAGTATCTCTCCCACATCACAGATTACAAAGACTGAGACTTCAGCTCTGGGTGATACTCTGCCAAAATAAAGCCTCCGCACGGGAAGTCCTTCAACTCCTAGGATCCATGGCAGCTGCTATACCAATATTGTCTCTCGCAAAACTTCATATGAGGATACTTCAATGGCTTCTGTTATCTCAATGGTTCCCAAATCATCACCCCCTCGGTTTTCAAGTACTAATAATCAACTGTTGCAAACAGGACCTGCTTTGGTGGATGAGGCCAGAGACAGAACATTGGGGCTGCCCTTTCCACCCCTCTCAACCCAAGCCCATTGTGACCACTGATGCTTCCCTCATAGGATGGGGGGGGCATTTTCAGGGAATGACAGTCCAAGGCACATGGTCCACAACAGAGGCCAACTTGCATATCAATGTTCTAGAACTGTGGGTAGTGCTTTTAGCGTTGCAAGCATTCCAATCTGTTCTTCCTTCTGGAATGATTGCAATTCAATCAGACAACATGTCGGTAGTCTGGTATATCAACAAACAAGGAGGAACCAAGTCTTGCCCCTTATGTCGAGAGGCCATGAAAATTTGGCAGTGGGCGATAGCTTCCAACTGCTTTCTGATAGCAATGCATATCCTGGGGGATTCCAACATGATTGCAGACAAGCTGAGCAGATGTATTCTCCTGCCTCACAAGTGGTCCCTCAACCACAGCACAGCGGCAAAAATTTTCAGCCACTGGGGCCAGCCTTGCTGCGACCTATTTGCCTCTCCATCAAACCACAAATGCAGCAGCTAATTCACCCTAATTGCCCCGCAGGGGAAGTCCCTGATGGACAATCTGATCCATGACTGGCCCATGGGACTTCTGCATGCCTATTCCCTCATTCTTCTGATTCCCCAATTTTTGAAGAAAGCACTTCAGTTGAAAAGCAAAGTGATCCTCATAGCCCCTTATTATCCTCGAGAGGTATGGGTTCCCCTTCCTCCGGCCTCAACTGTTATGTCGACTGTGGATTCTGGATCCATCTCCAGACCTGATCTCTCAACCCTAGGGGTTGAGTCATCTGAACCTCACCATTCTCAAGCTGACAGCTTGGTTTCTCCACTTCCATTAATTGCCAGGCAGGATAACCTTTCTTCTCCATTATGTGATATTGTTCTGGCCTCACACAAACCATCCACCAGAAAACTATCTAGACAAATGGAAGAGATTCTCTATTTGGTCTAAGGAAAGAAATCTAGATCCTTTTTCAGTTCCAGTTACTGTAGTCCTTCACTATTTATCAACATTTTTTGAAAATGGAGCTGCAGCCTCTACCATACAAGTTCATCTAGCTGCTATTTCAGACTTTCACAATGGTTTTAGAAACTCTCTACGATTACTCACCATTTATGCAAAACCTTTCTGAAGGGAGTATCTCACATCAGCCCTCCTATGAAACAACCCATTGAACCATGGAACCTCACTTTGGTTCTTCAGTCTGACTCAAACCCCCTTTGAGTCTGCAGCAAAATGTGACATCAAATTATCATATTATCTGATGTATTTCAGAGCTCCATGCTCTATGCATTAATTAGCCCTATCTCATCTTTCATAAGGACAGAGTATCACTCCGTACAAACACCACCTTTCTCCCCAAAGTAATTTTGGATTTCTCCATCAGTCAAACTATTGACCTCCCAGTATTTTTCCCAAATTTTATTAACAAAGGGGAATACTGTCTGCATTCTTTGGAAGTACATAGACAATTGAGATTTTACCTGACATAACTAAGACAATGCGTAAATCAGACCGATTATTCATTTCCTTTTCTGGCCTTAGAATGGGAAATTCTGTTTCTAAAATCATCTTATCTAAATGGCTTAGAGATTGCATACTCTACATTTATCATCATGAGAAAAAGCCTATACCACAGAAAATCAAAGCCCACTCTACCAGGTCGATGGCAACTTCTGTAGCCTTTCATTCTTGAGCCTCCATGGACAACATCTATGCAGCAGCAACTTGGGCTTCTCCCCATACTTTTATTATTCATTACAAACTGGATCTGGTCCACCCCAGGGAACAAAGGTAGCTGTTAACTCTGTCCCATTAGTGATGAATGGGATGAAGATTAACAACATCAGATAAAGAAGTTATGTCTTACCATAACGTTCCATTTGTGTTGTTGATCTTCATCCAGTCATCACGTCCCACCCTCCGTCCTCCTCCAAAGGCTCCTGGGGATACTTTGGGTCCAAGTGCTGTCTTTGGGCACTTGCACAGAAACTGCCTCTGCTTTACTGATAAAGGGCAAACTTGATCTGAGGTAACAGGGAGAAGGGTATCATGGGTAAAAGCTTAGCTTGAGAGTTTTTGGCTAACACAAGCTTGATATATGGCCAGCACGGTTATCAGGATGGAACCAATTCCCATCAGTGATGAATGGATGAAGATCAACAACACAGAAGGAACATTATGGTAAGACATAACTTCTTTTTATGCTCCATAAAGGCCTACATCCAAAATCCCAGTCTTTCTTTGTTTCTTGAGCTTCCCCGTGTTTCATTGTCATCCCTTTCCACCTTGAATTATTGTTTTCTGCTTGTGCTATGTATAGGAGTCTTAACTGTGCAGCTATGAAATATCCCTTCAAATTGGGCAATCCCAATCTGCCCTGTTCTACTGGAAGAATCAGCTTATCCTGCTTGACTCTTGCCTTCTTCCCCTCCCAGCTCTTTATTAATTGCTTACCACAACTTCTCCTCTGGTTGATAAAAATAATACCTGATCTGTGTATAACACTAAAGGGACTAAAAGCATTTTAACTGCCTATATTTTACTATCCATATCCATATAAGAAAGCTTCCATTTTCTCAGTTTTTGTATTATCTTTTGTTTAGTCTCTTCCCACATATCCTTAGCTGCCACATTAGAATCATTTTTAATCCATACTCCTAAATATTTCATTTTATCATGTCTCCGAAAAATATGGGTATTCCTGAACCAGTTCATGTGCGGGTACATAATTTACCGCTATTGCCTTTGTATTAGCCTCATTCATTTGCATCCTGAAAAGATCTGAAACTGTGTCAAAATGTTCCACAACACTGTAATGTCTTTTTCTGGTTTTGTCAGGTATAAAATAATATAATCTGGAAAGAAAAAACAGATTTTTTTGACTACCATAGGTTCATAGGTGTGTACTAGGCTAATAGCCCTAGAGCCTTTACAAGCCTAGCCCATAGAAGTGCCTTGGCATTGTGCCACCATACCAATCATATCCTTGAATTTCTGAATTCCTTATTTTCTTTGCCAGTGGTTCTAAACATAATGCAAATAATAAAGGGGAAAGAGGACACCCCTGCCTGGTTCCTCTGCTCAAGCAGAAATCATCAGGGAAGATCCCACCCACTTTAATTTTTGCCTCTGATCCCTCATATATTCTCATAAGCAACCTTATAATGTTTTCAGGAAATGCAAATGCTTCCATTCCCCAACTCATAAAGTCCCAGCTTACTCTATCAAATGATTTCTCTGCATCAAGACCCACCAACAATGGTATTTTCTTACATTCTGCTTCCCTCTGGATCATCAATATTCTGCTAATGTTATCAAATGCTTGCCTCCCCTCCACAAAAAACACATTGATCCATATCTTTCATTTTTGACATTACTTTTGCCATTATTTTAGCCATTATAGACATGAAAACTTTAATAATCATGGTTTAGTATTGAATTGGGCCTGTATGAATCTGGATCTAATGGATCTTTAACCTCTTTAAGTATTACAGCTACCACTGCTTTCTTCCAGGACAGTGGTACTTCTCCTCCTCTTAAGATACTGTTAAACAAAACCTTCCAGATCTTTATCATTTTTTCCCTCCTAGCTTCCAAACTTCCACAAAAATACCATCTATTCCTGGGGACTTTCCTGTAGATTGGTTATACATCACAATTTTTATCTCATCTTCACCTATCCTAATTGTTAGTAATCAAGCTTCATCTACCGCTAACTTTGGCATATTTAATTCTTCCATAAACATTTCCATTTGTATCTTTTCTTGATTTTCATATTTCTCTGCTTTATAGAGACACTCATAGAATTTCTGAAATATTTCTAATACCGCTACAGGACCTCTCCCTATGTTTGGCGGCAGCCCTTTCTACCTTCTATTGCCTGAGTCTTTGTGCTAAGGTTTTTGTGCTCTAGTGTTATTATCAAAAAACAGTTGCTTAAGAGCAATCTTCCTAAGCTCGTGCATATTATTGAGGTTGTTTCTTATTTTCTGCCTAGCATTCTGCAGTTTATCCTCTTCTTGTTCTATGAGATTCCCCCTATTCTGCTATGCTTTAACATTTGTCAGTTTCTCTAAATAATTCTTGTTACTTCTTAATCACAGCTCCCTTTCTTTTATTTCCACCCTATTTCTAAACTCCACCTTAATTATATTCCACTCCCTAGCTATATCTTCAGAAGAAATTTCTATCCTCTCTAACAGCTACTGAATAATCTCCACTACCCAATCCTTAAATTACTCTCTTTTCAACAGATAGATGGGAAAGCGCCAATGTCTCATTTTTATTTCATTCCCTGTGTTTTTATTTTACCTATTATTAGCACATGATCTGAAATAGTTATTGGATGGGTATCAAAACCTTCAATTACATGCACATGTTTCTGTGAAATGTGAATTCTGTCTAGCCTAGCCCAGTTTTTATATCTTGGGGAATAATATGTAAATTCACTCTCAACTCCTATTACTGAATTCACCTCTTCCATGCCAAATATTTTCATAAATTTCTTAAAAAATCTACATCCTTTGTTATATTTTCTCTTTTGTGCCCCCCCCAGACACATCTTCATTGCTGCAAATCAAACTCCATTCCCCATCTATAAGTAATATTGCTTGCTGAAAACTAATTATTTCTCTCAGAATTTTCTTAAGCTCCATTATAGCAGTTTTAGGTGGAATGTAAATACATGGCAGCATAATCCTCCTCCCTTGACAGTAGCCCCTCAGCACTACACATCTGCCATTATTATCTTTTTTTATCTTCTTCTATCACTGTTGGAGCTTCTCTTGCAATTAATATAAGTACTCCTCTTTTCCTTTATCCCAGGTATTCCGCTGAATAACCATCCTGAAAACCTTTCTTTATCAAATTTACATGGTCAGTTCTAAGTGTGTCTCCTGTAACATAGCTATTTGCACTCTACACTTTTTAATGTAGTTCACTACTCTTTCTTGTTTGTATTTATCTGAGGCCATTTACATTTAAAGACATTAAAGAAAGCATCCATTGTATTAAAAAGTTATTATTCCCACCTTTTATGTATAATACCTTCTTTCTTAAATGTCTAGTTCCAGCTTTTGTTGCATGCATAGATTGTTTGACAGGTTGAACTTTTGTACAGTTGTTTCTTGACATATACATTTGAGCCTATTTCACATCTTATAAAACTTTTTGTTTTATTGAAGGCCCTCAAAAAAAAAACCTTAACTTAATACTAGCACCGAAAACTATGTACACCTTCAGATATTGAAGTTTTACCCTCCTAATAGGAAGAAAAGTCCCAAACTGACAGCCCCACTCATAGACTTGAGTTAACCTAAAAGAAAGGTCATCCAAGCAAAGATGCAGGGTCTAGCCTGTGCTTCTACTAAGTGTATATTGGTTTTGTCTTATCTTTCTAGCTCTCCCAGCTGGGAAAACCCCTCAATGTTTTCAGAGAACATTAACTACCTTGGAAAACACCCTGAATGCTTTCAGAGAATGTTATCTACTTTGAGAAAACATCTGAATGCTTTCAGAGAACATTGTCTCATAGGCAATTTATTTTTTTCTTTTTCTTTTCCTCAGCTAATCACTTTCCACCAGACTGTAGCCAGTTTCTCTTTATCAAAGTGTCTCCATGGGGACAAGAGAACCAGGCAGCCATATTCTCTTTATCATATTGTTTCCATGGAAACATGAAGACCAGTTGCAGAACTGTTACTGAGGATACATGTATTTGCTAGAAAAAAAACTCATAATATTCAATGTTTTTTCATTTACTTGCTCTCTCTTAAAACTTGTTACTAAATCAATCTAAGTTCTTTAATTCAGTCATTTCCCCATGCGAGAATGAGAAAAAGTACATTAATCATTCTTTTATCATGCTTTTTAACCAGGCTTGTATATATATATATATATATATATATATATATATATATATATATATATATATATATATATATATATATATATATACACACATTGCAGTGCCTACATTTCTTAAAACTGAACAAGAAGAGAGAGAAGAAGGGATACAGAAAAAAAAAGAACAGCAGCACTTGTTTACAATCCCAATTATGCTTAAAAATAACTGAAAAAGACCTTTACTTTATAACATGCAATGAAAACCACATGCTACAAAATTGGTACTATTTATGAAAAAAATCTTTACTTATAGTTAACTTTCTTCCTCCTCTCCCCCTTCCCAAAGCACTTCTCTGAACAGTAATGACATGAAGTAGGGCCTATACTTTACAGGTCCCCACAAGTCCAACAAATTCTGAGAAAGTCCAATATTTCCTGATTTTCCTGTTCTGTCATATTTCACAAATATAAGTATTGCATCGTATTCCAATATTAAGTTACTGGTTTCATTACTGTTCATCTTCGAAATCCTGTCTCTGCTTCATTTCCAATGTACTCTCAATTCTTCTAGTCAATTCTCACGCTCCATTCCTTCTCTCCAAAATTTTCTGTTGAAAATTTTGAAAAGGTTTCAAAGGTACAGTCCCTCTGTGGTCTGTATTACCCAAAGAACAAGAAGTAGAATTTCCTTCTGTTTTACAGCTTACTTTTTGTTGGACAATGATTTGTATTTCCTCCTTAGCATGCACTTCATCAAAAAATTATTTTGCCCTCCAAGGAAGAATACCTTGAACACAGATGGGTATAGTAGTTTGAATCTCACACCTGCATCTCAACATTCCCTAAATAGTGGAATAAATTTGCTCCTCTTCTATCTGGTGTACAATGAGTAATCATTCTCCACAAACACTCTGCTGTCTCCCACTTTTAGTACTTTGTCCTTCTGCCACAGTTTTGTCAGAATCAACTCTTTCTGCTGGTAGGATTGTATCTTTACTATTAAAGGTATATGTTGATTTCTTATAGCCAGCGTAAGAGCATACACATGATGTACCCTTTCAACTAACAACTCCTACTGTGGAATACCAGTCCAGTTGCTTATATGTACTTTCATAAAATAAGTGCAGTCTGTTTCTTCCAGCTTCTCTGGTATAGCTGAAAATAGCATGTTTTCCCTATGTGCTATGTCCTCTAATTCTAATATTTTTTGAAACATCTCTTCCTGAGCAGTCTCATATTCAGCTAGCCTTTTCTTTATTTTGACCTCTGATCTTTGCTGCTTTATCATCTCATCTGAATATCTGTTTAAAGCTTCTTCCATTTTTTCTAGCCTTTTGTTGTTTGTGTTGATATATTCCATCCATGTTTTGTTTGTTTTAACCAGGTCTGAATGCAGCTGTCTTATATCTTCCTGTAGGTTACTGGAAGTCATATCTGAAGGTTGCATTGCTTTTAGCTGAACAGCTGGAGAACTTTCCCCAGTCAGTGTTTCTTCCTCAGTTTTTGTAACTGATTTTTTTCAGCTCTTCTGCATTTCTTTATTCCTAGCATCCAGGCGATGCACTTACTAGCCAGTTACTGAAATTTACCCATAAATACACGTCTACTGGCCTTCTCTGCTGAGTCTCTGTTTTCACACTGGGAGAGCTAGAAATAAGCTGTTATTCAATGTGCAACCATCTTGGAAGTCCTATTGTATGCCACTCTTTATATGTACCTCTTGGCCTAACCAGCCATGACTATAACTGCATACATAATTTCCTAGCTTTTCCACTTATATTAAATTATTTCATTATTACCCATAAGATTTAATGTCCAATTGTGTCAAATGCTTTATTAAAGTCTCCTCTTATGAGTTCCACTTCTTTTCTATTCATAGTGTCATCCACAGTTTTTCTAAGTATCCTTAATAATTCTTGATAGCTCTTCCCCTTTATACTATATATATTAGCTTCCATATTTGCCATGTTAGTTTCAAATCTCTTTTGTATTATTTTCATAAAGATCTTGTAATTATTATTATTAAATACTTTCATTCTCCAGTTTTACTGTCTTCCTAGTCTTCTATCTTCCTTCTTCCATATGAATTTAAATATTCTACTACACAAATCTTTATACACAAAACTTTCATTTAACCATTCATTCAAAATCTTTAAAAAATGTTTTTTGCCAGTCCCTTAATTTTTATGCATTTCATACCCTATTCCATCTAGTCCTGCAGCCAAATCTATATTTACTTGTCCTAATACTCTACGAATATAAAAATATTATCTAGCTTATTATTTAAAGAAGTCTTTCTTTCCAACTCTTTATTCTCTTTTTCTGTTAACTTTTTTACTTTCCATTTTTTTCACTACCTTCCTTTTTCTTTAAACATTTCTTGTATATATTGTACTACACTGTACATAATCTTTTCCTGAGTTCTTTCTATTTCTCCTTTCACATTTTTTATTTCTCTATTACATTACCATTGTCCTGTACTACTCTGCATAAGTAACCCAATATGTCTTCTCTTTTATCTTGTAAAAATAGCTTTGCTTTTATAACAATTCTTTCATTTTTTCTTGATTTCTTTCATATAATTATTTTTATTTGTCAAAGTACTTTCTATCATTATGTTCTAAATCTTCCAATGCATCATTATATGTTCTTTTATACTTTTCTTTCTCTACTTTTCTCACATAATTTTGCCACTGTAAAAAACATTTTTTTTTATATTTTTCCTTAAATATCATCCAGCATTCAGACCAATTTTTATAAAATGTTCTCACAGTAATATGATCTTTCCATAACTGTATTACTATTATCTTTTCTTCTTCATAGCATGATCTCTCATTTAACCTTTTTATGCCTTTGCCCATTTGTATATATTGCTTGATCCGATGTTATCAGTCTTCATTTTATGCTTGACAGATGGGTTTGGTTTCAATATTGGAACCAACTCGGCCGTTACCACAGCTTGCACCAGCCAAAAACTCTCGAGCTTCAGCTTTGCACACAATCCCTCTCTCACAATTACCTCAGATCTTGTTTGCCATTTCTCTGAAACAGTCGCATTTGCCAGTAATCTCAAGTTTCAATGGGTTTAAGTAAATTCTTTATTTCTCAGAGATGTATCTCTATTTCTTTCTTCTTCTTCTTAATTGCCCTATGCTTTAATATTTTTTCTTGCACGTATTGTAACTTAACATATCTTTGTTGATATTCTTTCCCCTTACACACTGGTGTATTTTCTTTAACTATCACCATTGATAATTCTCCTCCCTCTCTCTGTCTTAATCTTTCTCTTTTCTTAACAATTTGATATCCCTTTCCCATATGTTAGTGCACTTCAACTATCATCATTGATAGTTTTTTCCCTTTTAACTTCTTTCCCTTAAAAAAAAAAACTTGCCTTTCCACTCTCCTAGTATATTTCTATTTCTGTGTGAGTGACAGTGTGAGTGACTGCCTTCCAGCTGTATTTTTTCTTGTTGACATGGCTGAGGAGGGTAAGGCCCCTTCTGGCTTTAAGAAATGCCAGAAGTGTGGCCACAAGGTTCCATCTTCTGACTTCCATTCCCTTTGTGTATATTGCTTGGGTCCAGTACATCTGCAAGAAGACTGTAGCATATGCCAAGAGTTCAGTAATTGAGCCCTTGTTGAAAGATGGACCAAATTTATTTTGAAAGGTTTGCTTCCTTCAGCCTTCAGTGAAACCTTATCTACTGTAAACACAGCAAAAAACTGATGTTTCCTCCCCTTCAGCCTTATCTTCAGTGGACAAAGGAAAAGGAGAAGTCTTTCAGTTCCTACCTCTTGGTCTGTTCTAAAGACAAAAAAATTGAAAGTCTAGGTTCTGATATTACCTTCAGAACCAGAAGCTTCTGGCTCTAAACTACCGATGTCAACAACTACCCCAGCACTGATAGCTGTTTCAAGTCCTTTGACATAGAAGGCCCTGATGCAGTAAAAAATTGTTGCTTCACCTACTGTGACAAAAGACATTTTTCCAAGAATGACTTATTCACCCTCAACTGACCCATTCACTGGAGAGTTTCCAGAAGTTTTTCTGCAGAGGCCTAGGTCTCCTTCAACTTTATCTATCCGCTCCACAGAAAACCTTTCTGAACTTGACGTGGAGAGGCTGGTGAATAACATTTTGTGGACTAGAGGACTTTCAGGTCTCCTTTCAGTTCTTACCCCTTTGGGTCTTGGAACAGAACCTTCTTTTACAAAATTAACTACTCTTCCTTTAACCTCTTCCGAAGCCTTAGAGTCATTTGTTCCAGATCTCCCAGCACTGATTATGCTGGTTCCTGAGGTCTTCATATCTTTGGAACTGGCAATTCCCCTGAGCTCTTCAGTGGTGTCAGAACTGGATACCTCTTGGTGCCACAGTTACCCTGTTGGTTTTGGGGGCAGGACTTGACTCTAAGTTTTTGGAGTCATCTCTGCTCCTCTGGACTTTGGCTCAAGTTAGTTCAGCTCCGGCTTTCATCTTGAGGGTCAGTTCTTCCAAGTGGGAAGTACCCCAGTCCTGAGGCAGTCTCTGTCATTTCCAGGCTCCCTTCCCTCTTCAGGGGTGCTGGCCTTTGAGGCAATGAAGAGGGCTCTCTCACTTACAGTGACTCAATCGGTGCCTTCCCCCTCAGAATAGGTACCCCCTCTAACTCTATTATTCCTCTTGCTTCTCCTCTATGACAGCAGGTGCTGGAGTCTCAGGTGTCTCAGACTCAGGTTCTGTCATCTTCTGATACCTCCCCAGATTATCCCCCTGAGGAGGTCTCTAAGAAAAAGAAGTGCAAGAGGAAGCACTTGGATTCCCCCAAGTATCAGTCACCGAAGACACAGATTTTGATGAGGGGGAAGTGTCCCCATGGTCAACACCTGAAGATGTCTCCTTTGGAGACATCCCAGAAATCTCAAAACAAAAGGGTGGCTGGAAGTCCCAGAACCCTTCCTTGGATAAATCTGTTTACCTGCAGGCTTTTGGCACCCACCAGTCTACTTCTTGGGTGACCCTAACCACTGATTAACTCATTCAGTTGATTTCATAGTGGGCATGGAAGACTCCGGACACCATTGAACCCATTCCCAAGAGATCAGATAAAATATTATTTGCCCCAGAGAATAAACAGTTTTGGCCCAAGGGGTTATCTGTGGATGCCATGGTCATAATGGCTGCCACTAAAAAGGAACTCGCTGAGGAGTCTCAGGTGATGGACAGATTTGGGAAGAGGGTCTACACTTCATCAACCTTTGTTATAAGGTCTTTGAATTTCTCGGCATACTTCACAAGACTTCAATGGGATCTGATTAAGGAACTATCAGATACCCTGGTGGAAGCTGTAGCTGAGGGAATCCAAGAGAAAGTGGCCTCCCAGCTAGCCACCCTGGAGTCTGTGTCTAATTTGCCCGTGAGGCTAATTGCAGATACAGTTGAAGGAACTACTAGAGCAGCGAGTACAGGTGTAGCTATAAGGAGACACACCTGGATGCATTTATGTGTCTTTCAGGAACCATTCAAGTCTTCTTTCATCAATGCTCCCTTTGATGGAACATCCTTGTTTGGACCTACAGTGAAAGAGACTTTATCCAAGTGTGAGAAAGATGATAAGACCCTTTCTGCTGTGGGTATACATTTCTCCACCCCCCAAAGGTCCTTTTCTAGGAACCAGAGGAGTGGTTGGAAAATGTAATTCAAAAAATCCCAAGAGCCTTTCCAAGACACATGTGGAGGGAGTTCCCTCAGGTGCAGAGGAAAGAACCAAAATGGAAGACACCACTGTCACTGCAGAGATGGTCTGCAAACCAGGGCTTCAGGGATTCCTTCCCAGGGAAGCCCTTTCAGAGCTCCTGAATGGAAGCCTGATTGTCTTCCTCTGGAGGCAGTTGGGGGATGCTTGTCCTTGCACCTAAATGCCTGGCTAAACATAACAGATTCCTGAGTGCCACAGATAATATCCAGAGGCTATATCATTCCCTTTTCTCATCTTCCCCCTGTACACAAGAAAATCCCCAATGTTCCACCCAATCAGAGGGACTTAGCAGTGTAAGAAGGTCAAAAACTGCTAGACAAGAGAGTCATCCAAGAAGTCTCTTCAGACAGAAAGGATCCGGAACCTACTCAAGATTCTTTTTAGTGCCAAAAAAATAGGGACTGGAGACCGATTTTGGATCTCAATGTGCTGAGCAAATCAATTCAGCAGACAAAGTTCCAGATGGTCATGGTACAGTCAGTTTTTCCCTTTCTGAAGAAAGATGATTGGATGTGCTCAGTAAATCTCCAGGATGTGCATTACCACATAAAAATGGACAAACACTCTAGGAAATTCCTCTACTTCTGGCTGGGAGCCAGTCATTACCAATTCAGAGTGCTGCCCTTTGGTCTCACCACAGCCCCCAGGGTGTTCACCAAATGTATGGTAGTAGTATCCGCTCACTTTAGACTGCAAGGATTCTGGGTGTTTCTGTACTGCACGACAGGCTCATAACTGCTTTGACTAGCCATCAGTTAATAGTAGCCAGAGATTACACACTCAACATCTGTCCATCTGGGAATTATGGTAAATCTCAAGAAATTCTATTTGATGCCAAAACAAAATTTGGAATTCATACAGGCTGTACTAAATACAGAGATAATTATGGCATCTCTTCCTCCAGAGAGGCTTTAAAAAATGATGGTACAAGTTCAAAAGATAATCCATAGAAAGAAGGTTCCTGCATGACTAATTTTGGAAGCTCTAGGGTTGATGGCAGCATCAGTAACTCTAGTACCTCTAGCTAGGTTTCATATAAGAATTCTGCAATGGCTACTAGCTTCTCAGTGGTCTGTCCTTCACCAACCATTTTCAGACCAAATTCTGATCAATTATTGCAAAAGGGATCTTCTTTGGTGGATGGATTCTGATCAAATTCTCCACGTTCGCTCCTTTTGTTCTTCCAGATCCCATGGCCATAGTGACCACAGATGCCTCCCAGATGAAGTGTGGGGGGGGGGCATTTTCTGGGCAAGAGTGTCCAAGGCACTTGGTCCCCATTAGACGCCAACTTGCACATCAATGTTCTGGAGATAAGAGCGGTGCTTCTAGTGTTGCAGGCTTTTCAAACAGCTCTGCCTCATGGAACAATTGTAATTCAAACAGACAATATGTCAGTAGTTTGGTACATCAACAAGCAGGGAGGAACCAAGTCTTACCCCCTTTTGTCAAGAAGCCCTCAGAACGTGTCAGTGGGTGATCTCTTCCAACCATTTTGTAATAGCAATGCACATTCTGGGGAGTTCCAGTGTGGTCGCAGATAAGGTGAGCAGATATATCCTTCAGCCGGGTGGTCTCTCAATCCGAAAGTGGCAAAAATGATCTTCCATCAATGTGGTTGAGCTTTTCGTAACCTATTTTCTTCTCCCCTAAACAAAAGTGTAGCAATTACTTCACCCTGATTCCCCCTCCAAGAAAGTCACCCAGGGACAGTCTGCTCCACAACTGGACCCCAGTTTCCTGTATGCATTTGCCCCAGATACCTCTAATTCCAAAATTCTTACAGAAAGCACCAAGGTTGAAAAGCACAGTAATCTTCATTGCACCTTTTTGGCCTTGACAGATTTGGTTCCAACAAAGGGGCATATTCCTTGCATTTACTTGATGTTCATAGACAATTATGTTTCGGGTCTATATTAGAAGACCGAAGATGCATTCTTTCAAATGTGTCTTGGTCGAACTTGAAAGGCTGAAAGCGCAAAATATTGAAGTGGCTGTTAAGCCAATTCTTTCCCTGGGAAAGAATTCGCTTGGCCGCTTCACTACTTTGCCATTTTCGGCACTGTAGTGTGGTCTCGGAGTTGGTTTATCTAAGTAGGGTGTGTGTGTGTGTGTGTGTGGGGGGGGGGTATGGAGGGCGAAGCCCCCCACTTAATATAATGTTTGAAATTGATTTTTATTTATTTTTTTGTTATTGAAACAGTGATTTTTTTCTCTTGTTCTGACACTTCGACATTGTAAACTTTCACTTACACAGGGTCGATTAATCACCGTTCACTTTTTTAAGCATTCAGTGATTTAATATAGACCCTTATGTTTCTACCTTCACAGAAAGTACAGTTGTGTAAAAATCATACCATAACAGTAGATGTCCTTGCCTTCACCGCTGCAGTATTCATTACAAGTGGGGATTCCCTGCCATGAAGCCCACCATCTGGCCAGTTTACCAAAGTTTACCATTGCTTTAAGGTATGCTGAATGTCACCTACACACTCCTTGTGTAGCATAGGGTATATGGGTGACGTTCAGGCATACCCCGCAATCAGTAGGAACAGCAGTCCAAGGAAAACCAAGGAGAACCTGCACATCCAGGAAGGGAAAAAAAACTAGGGGGATGGAGGGAGGGAGTGAATACTGCAGCGGTGAAGGCAAGGACATTTACTGTTATGATAAGATTTTACACAACTATACTATGTCCTTACATTCACCGCTTCAGTATTCATTACAAATAGCAGAGTGCCAAAGCTCAAGAAGAAACCTAGGAGGAGGAAGCAGCAGCAGAGCCCTCTAAGAAGCCATGAAGAATGGCATCGGCAAAACTAGCGCTACCTCTGGAGATAGCATCCAACTGGTAATGTTTGGTAAAGGTATGCACAGAAGTCCAGGTAGCAGCTTCAAGAACAGAATTAGTGGCTAAGCCTTTGAAAAAGCATCAGAAGAAGCCACAGCTCTAGTAGAATGAGCCTTTACAGATGAAGGAAGGCTCTCGCCATGAAAAGTGTAACAAAAGGAAATAGCCTTTGAAATCCAAGTGGAAATAGTTTGCTTGGAAACAGCCAAACCTAAAGACCTAGGATGAAATGAAACAAACAACTGGTCTGATTTTTCTGATCGCTTTAGTTTTATCCAAATAAAATCTGAGCTGTCTATGCACATATAATGTATGCAGCACCCTCTCACTGTCAGATTGTGGAGAGGGGAAAAAAGGCAAATTAATAGACTGATTAAGTGACAACTCATTAACTACATTGGGCATTAAAGAAGGATTAGTACACAAGGACACCCCATCCTCATGAAATATCAAAAAAGGTGGACAAGCCATAAGGGTTTGCCACTCAGACACTCATCTGGCAGAAGTAAGAGCTAACAAAAGAACATTCTTTTTTCTGCCCTACCCAGACCGTCTCAAAAAACTCCAGCTTTACTCTGTCGCATATCGCCTACTCAGAGGTGATCTCTGCCTAACATACAAAGCTATGTCAAACCCAGAGCTGTTGGACATGCTCCACTTAAAGAAATCCCAATCCCTCCAAGCTACACACTCTAGGGACCTAAACCTTGTCACCACAATAAACAGAACATGCCGGAGGGATAAATTCCTGTCCCAGAGATTTCCCATACTCTGGAATAAACTACCTATCTATATCAAACAAAGTTCCTCATTAGCACTCTTCAAGAAAAATCTTGATGATTGGATGGGAAATAGGAAATTCACCCCAGGGATCACCTCTGTGGCTCTGCTCGACAATGGCACAGGAAAATAATTTTCTTGGGTGGCAAAAGCCAGGGTACCTTTTTGGCTGGGCTTGTATAGGCCCCAGGGCCGATAGCCTAGTACCTACCTATGGACCTATTCTTCCAAGAACAATGTTGTAAGTAAGCTGAAACAGCAGGCTCAAAAGCAGCCTGAGTCAATTTTTCCAGAAAGAAATTAAGATCCCAGGGATGAGGAACATGCTTCCTGGGAGGTCTAATATTAAGGACACCTTTAAGAAACTGCTTAGCCTCAAATCTAGAAGTTAATGGGGGAGTTAAAGGCAGACAAGCCAAAAGAGCTGATGAGTGAGCCTTAATAGAAGAATAATCCAAACCAACATTGAGCAACTCACACAAATAAGAGAGAACCAAAGGAACATCCACAGAAAGTGGGTTTAGGTCATGAGAAAGACACCAAATAGAAAACCTCTTCCATTTAGTCAAGTAGGATTTCCTAGTAGTAGGTTTCCTGGCCTCCTGCAGGACCTGCAGCACATCCTCAGAAAAAAGGTGTCAATGCGGCATCAAAACCCTATCACCCGCAGTGTCAGCTGAAGCGTGGACAGGTCGGGATAGATGAGAGACCCTTTGTCTTGTGTGAGGAGATCCACCCTGTGAGGTAACTTGTGATGATTGCCCTTGGCTAGATGCAGAAGTAGAGGTAACCAATGCTGTCATGGCCAAAAAGGAGTCACCAACACGATTTTGGGATAATCCTGTCAAATCTTGAACAGGACTGTCAGAATGAAAGAAGGGGGAGGGAATGCATAAAGAAACATCCTCTTCCAAGAAAATGAGAGGGTATCCACCTTCCATACCAGAGGACCTGACACTCTGGTGCAAAACAGAGGAAGTTGTCTGTTCAGAGGGGAGGCAAAGAGATCTACTTAAGGAGTACCGCACTGGTGAACAATGTCCAGAAACACATCCCTGTGAAGTGTCCATTCATGGGATTGAGTGAAGGACCTACTCAGATTGTCTGCCACAATGTTCTGATCTGAAGGAATATAAACTGCCTAAAGAGTCACTTGATATCGGATAGCCAGATCCCATACCAGAAGTGCCAGCTGGCTAAGATGGTAAGATCTCATAACTCCCTGTTTGTTGATATACCACATGACTCTATGGTATTGTCTGTGAATACCTTGAGAGGCCCTGGAGAGAAGAGAGGATGAAAGGCCTGAAGAGCCAGCATAATAGCCCTCATCTCTTTGATGTTGATGTGCTCCTTCTGCTGATGAGGTGGCCACACTCCCTGAACTGTCAGGGAGCCAAACGCTGCTCCCCATTCCACATCTGAAGCATCTGTGAACAGATCCTGAGAGGGAAGAGGAGGTTGGAAAAGAAGCCCTGGATTGAGAGACAACTACTGAATCCACCACGGAAGTTCTTTCTTGAGACAGGGGAGAAGAGGAAAAGGAAAGTCTAGAGGATGCACATGCTGAAGCCACACCAACTTCAGAAACCACTGGAACTTCCACATGTGGAGTTTGGCCAGAGGGAGCATCAGAATAGTGGAAGCCATAAACCCCAGAGCTCTCAGAAACTCCCTGGCTGTAATGGAGACTAGGGGAAGAAGAACCTGAAAGAAAGACATGAGAGTTAATGCCTTTGGGGGAGGCAGGGATGCCAGCATTGGTACCATTTGAATCCTGCAACACAGAAAGACATGATCCTGAGAAGGAGTCAGGGAAGACTTTTTGAAGTTTATTGTGAACCCCATGCTCTGAAGAAGAGAAATGGTAAAATTAAGATTTTGCAAAAGGACCTCTGGAGAAGATGCCTGAATCAACAGGTCATCCAAATAAGGAAAGATTTGGATCCCTTGAAGCCTGCAAAAGGAAATCACAGGAGCGAGGCATTTGGTGAATACCCTTGGAACAGTAGAAAGGCCAAAGGGCAAAGCACAAAACTGAAAATGCCAGCAAGCAACAGAGAAATGTAAAAATCTCCTGAAAAGAGGATGGATTGAAATATGGAGATAAGCATCCTTGAGGTCCAGAGAAACCAGAAAGGCCTGAGGAAGCAAAAGAGGAAAAAGGGACTGAAGGGACAACATCTGAAAGGAAGACACCTTCAGAAAAGTGTTTAGATGGGAGAGGTCTAGAATAGGTCTCCAAGTACCTTCTTTTCTGGGCACTAGAAACATTCTTGAATACCCCCCCCCCCTTTGGGACACAGGCACCTCTTGAATAGTACCTTGAGACAAGAGGTCTCAAAGAACCTCTGGGGAAAAAAGAAAGTTGTTCCCAAGGTGTCTGAGGAATGCCCATAAAAGGAGGGTGGGAAATCCAGACCATGAAGTACCCCTGCTGAATGACTGACAGAACTCAAGAATCCTGGGTGATTTAGTGCCAAACAGGAAGGGAAAGAGAAAGGCAAAGAGAAAGAGGAATGTGGCTAGGAACAGCTGGATAGTCAGACAGCACCTGGTTTATCAGGAAAGGAAGGCTTAAGAATCCCTGCAGTCTGAGTGGCCTTAGCAGGAGGAGTCTGTTTACTACCCTTTTTACCTTTAGAAGGAGGGCAAGATTGCCTATGAACAAAGGCTGGCTTAGAAAGGTAGTTTCATTGAACTTTAGGTACAGGAGGAATAAAAGACATGCTTAAGCTCTTGTAAAGCCTTCCCCTTGTCCTGAAGAGACTTAAATAAACCAGCAGCCGCTTCACCAAACAAAAGTTTATTATCCAGAGGAGTACCTATCAACTTAGCCTTAATATCACTGGGCAAAGGTTGAAGCCTAAGCCAGGAATATCTCCTCAGAACGGAACCAAAAGCAGCAGCCCTAGAAAAGGCATCTGCTGCATCATAACTACATTTGATAGAATGATGAACTACCTGAGAGGAAGTCCCAAGCAAGGAAAGAGAAGAATATTTAGTCTGAGTCTGGAAGATGAGAAAAAAGCTGACAAGCCTGAGAAAGAAGAGCCAAGACATACCTAGAGATATGGGTTTGATAATAAATAGCCCTAAAAGCTAGGTTAGCCAAAGTGTAAACCTTCTTACCCAGTCTATCCATGGTTCTATTGTCTTTGTCAGAGGCTACACACACCACAGATGGGTCAACAGCAGGACATTTAAACAAAAAGGAATAATCCTCAGGCCCCCTATAAAACCTATCAGACTTCTTGGGAGCAGGGGGCAGAGAATCCAGCGCTTTAGAGGCATTGGAAAAAACATCCAATAAAGCAGCCAAGACAGGAGGAATGGCCACAGGTTTAGGAGATTCCATCTGTAGTAACTCATAGTATATCTTATTGATATCTAAAACCTGTGCACAATCCCACTTAAAAAATTCCATCATCCTAGAGATTGCGCCCCCAAAGGAAATTTCCTCAGAAGGTTTATCTAGAGTATGAGAGTCCTCCTCCTCAGACCCGCAGTCTAAAGGAGAAGGAATCTGGGTAGAATAAGCAGGGGAATCATCACCAGAATCCACCCCTTCCTCAGAAGAATTCAATACTCAGGGTCTTTTAGGGGAAGAAGAGGACCAAGGAGGAGCAGGAACAGAAACCCCTTGAGGAGGCCTTAATGACAGTAAAGCACTAAACAGCCCCTAAGTAAAGATCTGCCACTCACTTTGTGGATCCCTAGGAGCGGAAGAAACATGATTAGTTTTCAGTTTCTTTTTAAAGGGGGCACCTGTCCTTAAAACTTGAGAAGACGCAGACTCACGATGGCAGTCCACAACTTTAGTAGGAACCTCCTCCCTAAAGAGAAACTGCGGAACCCCTCTCGATCCCTCAGAAAGTGTCAACCATGGTTCCCCCTGAACACCCGAAATGGACGCCTGCAAAGCCTCATCAGACATGCTGCTCATCAGATCCCCACCAGCCTCCAGCCCAGACGTGGTAGAGGTATCTGACAAAACAACTGGGCAAGCTTCTGGGTTCATAATAATTTCAGGCGTAACTCCCAACAGAGGCTGGACAGCAGAAGATTCTGGTCTCACCTTATAAGTTCATAGGTTCATAGGTATGTACTAGGCTAATGGCCCTGGAGCCTTTACAAGCCTAGCCTATAGAAGTGCCCTGGCATTGTGCCACCTGACATTAGTTCTCAGTGCCTCTATCAAGTACAGCCACTGCAGTGATCCCCGGGGTGAACTTTCTATTTCCCATCCACTCAAGATTTCTCTTGAAGATGGTCAGTGAGGTACTCTGCTTGACATGTATGGGAAGTCTATTCCAGAAAATGGACAGTATCTGGGTTATGAACCTGTCCCTCCAGCATGTTCTGTTGATTGTGGTAATGAAGTTAAGGTCTCTGGAGCATGTAGTGGGGATGGATTTGGATTTATTTAGATGTAGCATTTCTAACAGAGCTGGGTCAGACATGGCTTTGCAAGTCAAGCAGAGATTGCCTCTTAGTAGATGATATGAGACAGAGAATAGCTGGAGTTTTTTGAGTCTGTCCATGTAAGACGTGTTTAAGGCCTCGGATCCTCTTCATGAGGTACTTTTGTGGCCTTTCCAGCTGTTGCATGTGCTGTTCTAGTGAGGTTCATGCCAAATGGGGCATTATGCTCGATGATTGGACTAATGAGGGAAGAGTAGAGAGAGATGATGACCTCTTTCTTCCTGGATGCAAAAGCCTTGTTAATGAGATGTGCCACATAGAAGGACTTTCTGACCAGAGTGGCAATGTGGTAGTCGAAGGAGAGGTTGCTATTAACCTGTGTCCCCAGATTTCTTATAATGCCTTCAGTGTTCAGTGGGCTCCCATCGATGTGGTAATTAGTGGGAACTGAGTTTTTCCCAAAGGGGATGACAATGCATTTTTTTGCATTAAGCTTAAGGCCATTGTTTCAATACCAGTCATTGGTCTCAGTGAGGCCATTCTGTAGGAAGTCTACATCACTTGGGGAATTAATAATGTCTCCCAGCTTGCAGTCATCTGTGGCAGTTATGCATCTATTGTTGGCTTGGACGTCTGAGTAGATGCCAAACAGGAGAGGACTAAGGAATGATCCCTGTGGGACTCCACTCATGACTGATTGGCAGTCTGACTTGAAGTCTGCTACTTGCACATTGTGGGTTCTATCTGTGAGCCAGTTTGCAACCCATCTAGTGATGTAGGAGTTGATGCCTAGTTTGGTGAGTTTATCAATAACTCCTGAGTGTGGAGTGGTATCAAAGGCCTTGGCCAGATCAAGGTAGGCTGTATGAACTGCCTTGCCCTCATCCACAGCTCTGGTGACTGACTCAAAGAAGTCAACCAGGTTGAGCAGGCATGAGCTACCTTTCACAAAATCAAATTGCGTGGGAGCTGGAGTTTGGAGATTCCCTATATCTTTGTTAATTAGGTCTATGATGATGAGCTCCATAGCCTTACATATCAGACTTGTCAGGCTAATAGGGTGATAATTCCCTGAGTCTGTAGTCACACCCCCTTTGTGGAGAGGGATGACTGTAGCAGTGTGCCATTCGGTAGGAACAAAGCCTGAGATGAGGCTGTGATTGAACAGGGCACACAGATGTGGTGCCAGCTCACTTTGTAGTTCATGTAGAACACATCCAGGGATATTGTTGGGTCCAAGGCCAATAATACTGCAGCTTTAACTTGTGCTGCAATAATGCTGAGTGCCTGGCATTCCTCTGATATTGTGATTGGTCCTTTAGGGGGGAGGGGTAAAATTGGCACTGAATCTGTCATCCAGTATGTTGGCAATATCTGTTGGCTCAGTATAGGAGGTACCATTGTGCAGTAACTCAGAGCAAACCTGGGTATTGCCGTGGTGATTCTTGATATAACTGTAGAAGGCTTTGTGGTTGTTTTTGTGTCTGCCGCAATTCTGCCTTCATAGCTGGCTTTAGAGGTTTTAATGAGGGATCTCAACTTTTTGTTGAGGCTAATAATGGAGTTTTTCCAGTCTTGGAACTTCTTTTTCTGCAACAGTTTCTTCCTTCTATTGTAGAGTTTATTCATTTAAGGGGACCACCAGATTGTCTTCCTTTTTTTTGGAGGAGAGCGTCTTGGTTCTGTTCATAGGTTCATAAGTTCATACTAGGCTATCTGCCCTGGGGCAATTATAAGCCTAGCCCGATTCTGTATGGCTTACGCCACCCCTTGATTTGAGTATACTGTGCCCTTTTTAAGGTTTAGTTTACTGTGCCTCTGTCTAATAGTGACACGGGAGTAATCCCTGGGACAAACCTACGATCCCCCATCCACCTATCAAGATTCTTCTTGAAGAGATTCAGTGAGGTGCTCTGCTCACATGAACTGGAATTCTAACAGTCAGACTGCCAACCAGTCATGAGTGGAGTCCCACAGGGATCAGTCCTGAGTCCTCTCCTGTTGGGTATGGCTAGTTCCATGCATTTATGTATGTGTTCATACAGTGCACTGGTGCATGACTCAGCAGTCATGTATCTATTTTCCATTGACATGGGTGCCATGAAGTTAGCCACTTCTGTTTTTAGGAGCCTAAAGTCAGCTTTGGAGAGGTTTTTCATGGTGGTACCTTTGCAGGGGGTGTGGGTGATATGTGGATTTCCATGGTGATTAGTTTGTGGTTGGATCTAACCAGGGAGGAATTGACTATTGGTGTAGAGCAATGGTTTCCCATGTTAGTAATAACCAGGTTAAGGATGTTGCTTCCTCTAGTGGGGTAAGAATGAGCTGGTCCAGGGCATTGGAATTGATGAATTCCAGGAAGTGTTGGGCCAGTGTATTTGCATGAGTAGTTTTCCCAGTTGATGGAGGGGTAGTTGAAGTCACCTAGTATGAGAGTGTTGGGTTGGACCCTAACAATTTCCAGGGTGCTTATGAACATGGAGTGAGAGTCTTGGGACATAGTTGGGGATCTATAGCAGGCTACAACCTGAATTGCTGTCTTATCCAATGTTAGTTGTACCTAAAGTATTTCAGATGCATTATGCTGGGCTACTAGTATGGGGGTGTGCATATCCTTTATGAATATGGAGACACCACTGCTTTTGGAGCTTCGGTCCATGATCTGGGGCCAAAAGCTATGGAATGAGTTATAGCCTGACAGAGTAGGGGTACTTTCTGCTACTTTAAACCAGGTCTCCATTATAGCACAAATGTCAATGTTCTGCCTTTTGAGGAGTGCTTTGAGCAAGTGCATCTTGAGATTTAGACTTCTAGTATTGAGTAGCATGACCCTCAGATTGCATTTATTTATATCTGTTGCACCTTCTTCTTCCCTGGCAGCTGACCCTTGGGGCAGGAAGTTCCATCCATAGTGTCTCTAGCAAGAAACTTAAGACACTGGTTCCCAAGATACAATGAAAGGGAAGAAAGCCTACTATGAAGAGTTTTAGGGACAAAGCCTGACAAATTGAACAAGACGTATGGTCATGAGCAGCACCTAGGCAAAAAATACACTTATCATGGTGGTCTTTATGGGGAATCAGTCTCCCATGGTGGCATTTACCCTTCCTGGATGACATTAACCCCAAACAGCACAAAATAATTAAAAAAAAAAACAGAGTACTTATCTGCAATGTTGAGGACTTCAGAAAACAGGAGCAATAACTGGAAAGCCAATAAATACAAAAACAGCAAGAACAGACACAGGTAACAGACTGATGGTTAAAAAGAGTGTTCATACTGGTGGCAAAGAAGTTCTGAGGATGGTATGCCTGAACCTCACCTTTATACCTTATGCTATGCAAAGAGTGTGTAGGTGACATTCAGTGTACCTCAAAGCAATGGTAGACTTTGGTAAATTGGCCGGATTGTGGGTTTCATGGCAGGGAATCCCCTTTTGTAATGAATACTGCAGTGGTGAATGTAAGGACATCAAAGGACATTCACAAATCATATCAACTATTTGTTTCCTTTCCCAGTGCAAAATTGGGTAAGACAGTCAGCAAGGTAACTCTGGCTAAATGGCTGAAAGACTGCATTTCATTTATTTATGATAAAAATAAATTGACCTTGCCTAGGTCCATGAAAGCACACTCTACAAGATCTGTAGCCACCTCGGCAGTTTTCCAGTCTAGAGCCACGATGGATGATATTTGTGCAGCATCTACTTGGGCTTCTCCCCATACCTTTAATACTCATTACAAATTGGATTTTGTCTCTAGGGGAAAAGCATCCTTTGGTTCAATGGTGCTCCAGAATATCCTTCCATGAGTCCACCCAAGATTTTAGGTAGCTGGGGATTATGTCCAATTTGTCAAGGATAAAATGAAGATTGATAACATCAAATAAAGAAGTTATGTAATTACCATAATGTTCCATCTGTGTTGTCTGTCTTCGTTTATCCTTGACTCCCCTCCCTCCATCCCCTGACCTTTAAAAATTTTTTGATGTAGCAGATTATATATCCTTAAATTATTATGATTTTTCAAGCATAGTAGATATGCCTTCCATCTGGGCTTCCTTTCTGCTGTTTTTTAAATTTGGGCTTCCTTTCTGCTGTTTTTTAACTATATATATAGTTTACTATTAAAATGTCGAACGGCACTACGTCGACTGTACTACAGTCGAACACGGAAGTTCAAAAATAGTAATGTCGACGTCAAAAAAACAATCTAGGAATGGTTTTAACATGGGTCGAGGTAGGTGTTCAGTATTATTCAGAACTACAAACATCTCCCCTACATCGACCCATGTTAAAACACAGTCCTAGATTGTTTTTTGTCGTCGACATTACTATTTTCGAACTTCCGTGTTCGACTACAGTGCAGTCGATGTAGTGCCGTTCGACATTTCATAGTAAACCTATATATATATATATATATATATATATATATATATATATATATATTTATATACTTTCTGCAAACTTGATCTGAGGTAATTGTGAGAGAGGGATTGTGGGCAAACATGAAGCTCAAGAGTTTTTGGCTGGTGTGAGCTGTGGTAACGGCTGGGTCAATTCCGATATCAGAACTGAACCATTCTGTCAAGGATAAATGGAGACAGACAACATAGATGGAACATTATGGTAATTACATAACTGCTTTTTTTCCTTTATCTCTAACCATATTGAAAGATGATCAGAAAATCATTTCAACTACCTCCCTTTATAACCAAACCTTTTGATACTATAAAATAATCTGTTTTGGTTCTATACATATCCCTTTTATAACTCCATGAATTTTTGTCCCAAAATTTTAACTTGCCACATATTATAACGACTAACATTTTTCTTATATCATTTTTCTTTTTACGTTTTCCTCTTAAATCAAAATAATAGTTTAAAATCTGCTGAGATAAGCTTTCATTTTCTTTACAATTAGTATAAGCATATAATACTACAATTCTATATACTTGTTCATTCTATTTTAAATCTACAATAGTTAATCTTCCCATTTTTGATAGTTACATCTAGTATCTTTAATGTATTTCTGCAGAATGTTTATTCCAGAACATCTCTTATTTCCCAAATACCAGATTATCTTTTCTCCCCATAGTTTTTCTGTTTGTAATATTTCATTTGTTAAAAAAAATGTGTCTTCTAATATAATATCCAGTGTTGTCAATTTTCATTCTTCTTCAATGGCTCAGATCTGATCCCTGGATCTGACTCAGCTATTACACTAGCTCGTGGCCTCCAAAAACTCTTGAGTTCCTTCCCTACCCATAATGCACCAACCCATAACATCTCTCAGATCTTGTTTGCTGCTTTCGTGTCTAGACATGGTTGTCTTCAGCTCTTTAGTGTGTAGTGGGAGGTAAGTCTATTTAGATATTTCTAATCTAAAAAACTATTTCTTTACAACTACATATTTAATCTTTTGTTATTATTAAGTCATTACTGCTATAGTCCTCTTTTCATACACTTCTGAGTGTACTCTTTCCAACCATTGTTGGTAGGCCTAGCCTTCCTTCCCTACTCCCTTTACACTTACAGTATACCTCCTTACTTACCATGGTTAGTATTTTTTTTCTTTTTACAATACTATTGCATTTCTTTTTTACCATTGCTGGTATTTAACCTTACCTCTAGTTGTTTTAAAAAAAAGAAGTTTAGTTTAATACTTCTGTTATTATTATAGTTTATTTTTCAGAATGTCCAAAAAAGGTCCCTCAGGGTTTAAAAGGTGTGATAAGTATGGACATAAGTTGCCTTATTCAGATACCCACAATCTGAGTGTATATTGCTTGGGTCCAGTTCATTTGCAACAGGATTGCAGTGTCTGTTGTAGGCTTAACCCCTAAGCACTACCTGACAGGAAAAACAAAGTGACTTTGAAAGGCTTGTTGCCAGCTTCTTCCTCTGAAGCCATTACTGGGGTTCAATCCCCCAAAGAAAAAGCTAGGGACCCTACAAAAAGGTCTAAACCTTCTGAGTCTTCAGACTGTTTTTTGTCAAAACCTAAAAAGATGAAAGAGAAATTGGATCCAAAATTACTCACGGTCTAACCATCATCAGATCCAACCAAGCCTGTTCCGGATCCTACACACTCTGATCCAAAATCTTTACAGAGGGCAACTTACTCTCCTTGCCTGGTTCCATTCCTATCGAGCGTGCCTCCTCCCTTTTTTGGGAGGTGCTCCAAATCACCATCTCTAGCATCTTCTCGTTCCTCCAAGAGTCTCATGGAAGTAGATGTGGAAAGGATGATGAGGAAATTCTTCAGGGGGAAGTTTTAGATGGGAGTTCTTATGGTTCCTACCCCTTTGGGTCAGGAAGTCAGATCATCACTCCACCCATTACAGCTCCTTCTCTAATCCAACCTGTTCTTAGTCCTTGGATCTGAGTGTACCAGCTCTGTCTGGTTTGGATCTGAAAAAAGCACCTTTTTTTGCATCCAAATACTGCTCTGAGTGCACAGGCTCTGACATCCTTGGAGCCAAATGACTCGGAGCCAAAGTGTCCCTGTCAGATCCGGGAGATTGGAGTCCACTCTGAGGTTTTTGTAGCCCTCTCTTCCTCTTGGAGCCTCAGCACTGGACAGCTCGGCTCCAACGTCTGCCTCAGGTGGATTGTTCTTAGGGCGGAGGGAGGTGATGAAGCCAGAAACTTGCTTTCTCGGCTCCATTACCTTCCTTCTCTCTGAAGTGATCTGCCTTTGAGGTTGTGAAGAGAGTCTTCTCTGCTCTGGCAAGTCAGATGGGCCCTACCTCCTTAGATCCACCCTCTACATCTCAGATGACTTTGCACCATGATCCTCAACATTCTATCCCACAGGAACAGCCAGCTCAAAGCTTTCAAACTACCTATCAGGGTATCCTAATCTGTTCTGATATTTCACTGGACCACCCCACCGAGGAAGTCCCTAAGAAGAGGAAGCGCAAAAGGAGGCACCTGGACTCTGCTTAAGAGTTAGTTACTGAGAATACTGGTTTTGATGAAGGAGAGGGGTCCCCAAAATCACCACCTGATGACATCTCATTTGGAGACATTCTTAATATCCTTAAGTAGAAGGGTGGCTGGTCTTTCCAAGACCCTTCTCCAGAGGAATCAGTATTTCTGGAAGCCTTTGGAGCTGACCTGTCTACCTTCTGTGTTACTCCACCTGCTGATGTGCTCATTAACTTGGTCTCTAGCTGAGCTTGGAAGGAACCTGATATAGTTGAGCCAATCCCCAAGAGACCAGACCAGATTCTGGCTCATACCTCCCAACTGTACCGAATTACTCGGTAAAAAATGAGTTTTGGGGTTAAATAATGGGGTGCCACAATTCCTGAGTGGCACCCCTTCATTTCTGATTTATTTTTAAACATTTATTTAAAAATTTGCGGTTTTGCTGACATCATCACGTACGCGATGATGTCAGCAATGTCAGCTCTGCCAACCAGTCGGACTTCAGTTGAAGCCCAAGCAGGGCACGTATTTCCGGCAAACGTGAGCGGGAACTGTTTGGATTTATTTTTTCTGCTGCTGCTGGCTTCTCTTTAGCATGGAGAGCTGCTCTGCTTGGATTTAAAGTAAACGTGAGCGGGAACTGTTTGGATGGCTTATGTTTAGCGTGCCATGGAGAACTACTGCTTGGATGTATTTTTTCTGCTGCTTAGCGTAGCGTGGAGATTTATTCTGTATTTCTGTCATGAGCAGATTATGCTGGCTGGAACTAGAGGTAAGGTGTGTGTGTGTGAGTGTGTGTGTGTGTGTGTGTGTGTGTGTGTGTGTGTGTGTGTGTGTGTGTGTGTGTGTGTGTGTGTGTGGTCTAGGGCAAAAAAGACTGTAAGGGTTATTTATTGCCTTATGTGCGTGTGAGAGCTCAGAGAAACTTTTAAGATGAAAAGAGAAATGGCACGGCAGTCTGCAGACGTGTATGTAATGTATTGCTTTTTTGTTAAGCTTCTAATTCTGCAGTTTCAGAAAGTGTATTGGGTATTCATGTTTTTTCTGTTTAAGGCAAGCTGAAATGAGAAACGGGCCAACGTGGCAGTTATGTGCGAGAATGGCAGAGTGTTTATTTTATTTTGGGTCAGTACAAGGTATTATGAGAAAAAGACCTTCGGTTGCTTAACTTGCTTTATTGTTTTGTACTTACTATGTGATCTTTTTTTTAAAGTCATGCAATTATAGAATGACTGCAAATGGGGTTAGCTGAAAGCCAGGTCACTGTTCTATTAAGCTTCAGTTCTAATTGAGAAACTGCAGTCTGCAGAAGTGTATTGCTTTTTCTGTTAAGCTTCTGATTTTTTGTGTGGTATTGCTTAATGCAGGAGTCAGTTGCTTTGTGTGTGGTATTGCTTACTACAAAAGTCAATTGCGTTGTGGTATTATTGCTTACTGTAATTAAGATAGCTCCTACTTATGGTCTGTTCCTCTTAAAATTTGTGGTTTCTGGCAAATCAGTGAGAACTGAATTCACTAAATGATGATAGCCATTTAAGTTTCAGTCATCCTATCTTTCAGGAAGTGCATGGTAATACAAAACATTTTATTCTAGCAACTTTTCTAGGATTATACAAACAATATTTAAAGTGTCCCTGATTTTGGGCCTTTGCCCCCCCCCCCATAAATTTTGGCTTTTTCCAGATGTCTTGTGCTGCATAGTTTTCAGGGGGATCGAACTTTAGTGCTGCTTATGTGACATCTGTTTGTGTTAGCACAACAGGTAGAATGCTTACTTTTAATGCAGAAGGCTGTGGCTTCTACTCCCACATTATGTAGCTAGATTTCTGATACTGCACTGTACTTTTGGGGTGTGGATGCTGTAGTCCTAAGAATGTCTTCTTTGGCGGAGAATGGAGATACCTAGTAACTATGAACCTGTTATCAGTTTGCCATCCATTCCCTATTGCAATATTAATAGCTTACCATTTTTTAATGCAATATAGGCAATTTATTCCTCAAGGGCATCAGGCACTTTATTTTTTAGATGAAGCAATGAAATATAAAGTTGTTTGCTAGCAACAAGCTCTTCGTTACTTACAGATCTCTTTAATGTGAATTATTTAGATGACTTTTCCTTTTGCAGAGATTGTGCATATTTATGGATACTGGCGGATTGTAGAAGTTTGACTAAGGCTGTTATGATGGAAATGTTCTGAATTGGGGTACTGGGCAGTTTTGTCATTACTGGTTTGTGCATTTTGTTTCACTGCTTACTGGGAAAATGTTCAAAACAAATTTAAAATGCGCTCTAACAAGTGTGCTGTATTCAAGGAATATAGTTTATAAGAATACAAGGAATATAATTTAATACAATCAGGAAGGTGCATCAAAAAACACATGTATGACAGCCCAAAGGTAATCTTTATCCACCACTGAATGTGACTTTCAAGGGCAGAGAAGTTTTAATGCCAAGTCTATTTTCATAGTGAGACGTTATTGTTTTGTTTAGCATATGTTTGTTAGTGTTTGTGCATTATTGTGATGCAAAATGTAAAAATAAAATCCAAATAATCATTGTAGTAAAGCAGTATGCACATATTAGTGTTTATGGTAAATGGGGTGAAATAGCCAGGTAATGGAACATTGGAATGGCTGCAGGGGAACTCTGGTGCCATATTTTGGTTGTCTGTTCTTTAGTTTGCATTTGAAAGTTGGTATCCCACAATTCCATTGGAGTGGGTGGGGTTACATAATTATGTATGCAAATTAGATGTTAATCAGCGTGCAGATTTGTACCTATTTTTCATGGGCTTTGTCCAGATTTTTGATGTTTCCAGGTTGAGAGGTATGTTCTGGCTCCACCAGTAGGCAAGGAATTATGGGGTAAAGAGGTGCCAGTAGATGCCATGGTTTTGGTGGCAGCTACAAAAAAGGAACATGTGGAGCAGAGTTCCACTTTCCATCCTCCTAACAGACAGTCTAGGGTGATCGACAGATTTGGGAAGCTTGTTTATGCTTCAACAACTTTTAAACTCAGATTGCTGAATTATCTGGCACATTTTACAAGACTTCAAAAAGATTTGATTAAAGAGCTATCAAAATATCTTTCTGGTACCGAAACTGCTGATGCTCAATCTTCAGTAGTCTCTCAGTTGGCTACCCTATAAGCTATATATAATTCATCCATGAGGCTTATCTCGCATGCTGCAGAAGGCACTTCCAGGGCTGTGGGTTCAGGAATTTCCATAAGGAGGCATACCTGGATGCACCTGTGTGATTTTGCAGAGTCTTTCAAGTCCTCATTCATCAATGCTCCTTTTGACAGCTCTTCTTTGTTTGGCCCCACAGTGAAGAACACACTCTCCAGGTGTGACAAAGATGGAAAAACCATCTCTGCAATGGGCATGCATTTTTTGACCCCTGAAAATACTTTTTCCAGGAATCAATGGGGAGGTCAAAAAATGTGGTTCAGAAAGTCTCAGTGTCCTTTCCAGGACACACATGGAGATAGTTCCCCAGAGGCAGAGGGGGGAGCTATAATAAAAGGCAACATCCCCCTGGCAGAGGAGACCCACAAAACCAGGGTCTAGAGATTCCTTTTCTGACAGACCCTTTCAGTGCTCCTGAAAGGAGGCCTGATTGTCCACCTCTGGAGGCAGTAAGAGGTCGCTTATCTCTGCAGCAGAGAGCTTGGCTATATATAAAAAAAGACAGTTGGGTACAAATAATTATTTCCCTTTTCCCTTCCTCCTCCATTGTCAAGAAAATTTCCTGATGTTCCACCCAATCAGAAGAAAGCAGCAGCATTGGAAATTCAAAAGCTGCTAGGAAAAAAGAGTCAACCAATGGGTCACACCAGACCAAATAGAATCCAGAACTTAGTCAAGATTATTTTTAGTGTCAAAGAAAACAGGGGACTAGAGACTGATTTTTGATCTCAGTGTATTAAAAAGTCAGTGTGACACATAAAGTTCCAGATGGTCATGGTTCAGTCCATTCTGCCCTTTCTGGGCAAGAATGAATGGATATACTTGATAGATCTTCAGGATGCATACTATCACATAAAGATGAACAGATGATCCAGAAGGTACTTATGCTTTCGGCTGGGAGACAGTCATTTTCAGTTCAGAGCACTGCCCTTTGGCCTTACCACAGCCCCCAGGGTGTTCACCGAGTGCATGGCAGTGGTAGCAGCTCATGTGAGACTGCAAGGATTCTGGGTGTTTTCATATCTAGACGACTGGCTCATTACCACCCCAACTAGGCATCAACTGATAGAAGCATGGGATCAAGTGCTACAGACTTGTTCACATCTCAGAATAACCATAAATGTCAGCAAGTCTCGCTTAGACCCAAACCAGACATTAGAATTCATAGGAGCAGTGTTCAACACAGTATCTATGGTAGCTTCTTTTCCACTATCAAGAGTGCAAACAATAAGAATACAGGTCAGGAAAATTATTTGCAGTACTAGAATTTCAGGCTGATTGATTCTGCAAGCCCTGGGGTCAATGTCAGTGGCAATACATTTAGTCCCTTTAGCAAGATTCTACATGAGAATCCTACAATGGATGTTAGCCATACAGTGGTCAATACTTTCTCAACCCATGTCAGTAAAGATAAAAATAACTTAAGTATGCAAAAGATACCTTTGCTGGTGCATGCAACTGCAACAGGTATTTCAAGGCTCTCCTTTCATCCTCCCTCAGCCCAAGGCCATAGTGACTATGGACACTTACCAAATTGGGTGGGGGGGCATTTTCTGGGGAAAACAGTCCAAGCATACCTCTCAAATGTACAGATTTTCCCAGAATGTCCTGATTTTTGCTTCATATTTTTGGTCTGTTCCTCATAAAATTTGTGATATTCTGGCAAATCACTGGGATGATCTGTGGATTTAAGTCACTAAATAATGATATACATTTGACTTTCAGACTTCATGTCCTTTAGAAAAATGCATGCTAAGATAAACCCTGTTATTCTAGCAATGTTCTAAGTTTATACGAGCAATATTTAAAATCTGTCCCAATTTTTGGGCCTTTGTCCCCCCATTCTGTCAGGATTTGACCATATTTTTTGCACTAAGAGGATGAGAGGTATGAGTCCAAGGTACTTGGTCCCCCAGAGAGGACAACTTGCATATCATTGTTCTGGAGATGAGAGCTGTGCATTTGGCATTGCAGGCATTCCAAGACTCTCTCCCTCTCTGAAAAATTGCAATCCAGACAGGCAATATGGCAGTAGGTTTGGTACATTAACAAACAAGTGGGAACCAGATCTTAGCCCCCATGTTGAGAAGCCCTCAATGTGTGGCAATGCAGGATATCTTCTAACCACTTTCTAATAGCAATGCATATTCTGGGGAAATCCAATGTGAGAGCAGACAAGCTGAGCAGGTCCATATTGCTACCTCATGAGTGGTCTCCCAACATCAAAGTGGCAAAAATGATTTTCAGTCAGTGGGACCAGCCTTGCTGTGATCATTTTGCCTCTTCCCTAAACAACAAGTGCAGCAGCTTTTTTGACCTTATCCCCCCACTGGGAGAATCATAGAGGGATGCTCTACTTAATGACTGGCACCCAGGTCTTCTGTATGGTTACCCTCTGACTCCTCTAATTCCCAAATTCCTGCAGAAAGCAGTCTCATTGAAGAGTAAAGTCATCCTCATTGCACCTTATTGGCCTTGATAGATTTGGTTTCCCTTCCTTTGGCCTCGGGTACGGTATCCACCTTGAATTCTGTATCTATCTCCAGACCTTCTGTCCCATCTGACAGGCATGATTCATCCAGATATCTCAAACCTCAAACTAACAGCATGGTTTCTCCAATTCCTTTAATAACCAGACAACCAATGCTCTCTGCCCATGTTCGATCCATACTTTTATCTTCCCATAAACCTTCTACTAGGAAACTCTACAGGAGTAAGTGGGAAAGATTCATTTGTTGGACAGAGCAAAATCACATTGACCCCTTCTCAGCTCTAGTTCAATCGGTTCTGGAATTTTTGATGAGTCTATGTAATGGAGGTGCTAGTTCATCAATTATAAAAGTCCAACTCGCAACAATTTCTAACTCTCATGTTGGATTCCAAAATTCTTCACTGGCTTCCTCTAAGCTGTGTAAAGCCTTTTTAGAGGCACTCTACTGCCAAGACCCCCTTATAAAGACCCTACTCCACCATGGGATTTAAATTTGGTACTGCAAGCCTTGATTCATTCTCCCTTTGAACCTGAAGCTAAATGTGATCTTAAATTTCTGACCTGGAAAAATCTATCTTTCTAGTTGCAATTACATCAGCTAGAAGAATTTTAGAACTTCAGGTTTTATCTTCTAAGCCTCCATATTTGATTTTTCATAAGGATAGGGTCACATTATGTACCAATGTTTCCTTTCTTCCTGAGGTGGTGTCAGAATCCAACATCAACCAATCCATTAACTTGCCAGTATTATTTTCAAAATTTGAAAATAAAGGGGAATACATGCTGCATTTATTGGATGTCCATAGACAATTACATTTCTACCTGCACAGAACAAAAGAAATTAGAAAGACAGATCAGATATTTATCACCTTTGCATATACTTAATTGGTCAAATCAGTTACAAAGGTAACTCTAGCTAGATGGTTGACAGAATGGTTTTCATTTGTCTATAAAAAGTTGAATCTCCCCTTACCAAAACCTTTAAGAGTTCATTCAACCAGATGTATGGCAACTTCTACTCTGTTCCAGTCTAGAGGTTCTATGGATGATATATGTGCAGCTGCAACTTGGTGAAAGCCTCATACTTTTATCACTCATTACAAAGTAGATGTAGTCTCCAGGAGAAGAGCAGCCTTTGGCTCATCTGTACTCAGGAAAATCCTTCCTTAGAGTCCACCCAGGATTTTAGGTAGCTGGGTACTCTGTCCAATTAGTTGAGGAATGAATGAAAATTGACAACATCAGATAAAGAAGTTATGTACTCACCATAACGTTCCATCTGTGTTGATCATTTTCATTCTTTCTCAAGTCCCCACAAAATAACCCCCACCATTTTTAATGACTTCCTTTTGGAGGAATGAGAAGCTTCAAGGACATCAATGTCCTTTGTGTTGAACTCCAGTTGCGACATATCAGTTTAGTCCTCCTGTCAAGCATTAAACATGATCTGAGAGATGTTAGGGGTTGGTGCATTATGGGTAGGGAAGGAGCTTGAGAGGTTTTGGAGGCCAAGAGCTAGTGTAACGGCTGAGTCAGATCCAAGGATTGGATCCGAACCCATTAGTTGAGGAAGAATGAAAATGGACAACAAAGATGGAACATTATGGCGAGTACATAAGTTCTTTTACATCTACATCACATGCATTATACCACTCCAAAACTCCTATTCTTCTTACTGTATTCTTAATACTATACACGTTTACAGAAGGGACTCTAAAATCTTAATTTTTCCTTAGGTTCATAGTTTCATAAGGTCACAGATAAATTAGTAAGCTACCTTTCTTAATAGGACATTCTGAGCCTAGCCAAACACTTTTCCAAAGGTGAGAATCAAATACTGTACCCTGTGTCTGTGAGTCAAACACCTTAACCATTATACCAACCCTCAATCATTAGGGTTATACATTCTTTTTTCATCTATTTCCTTTCCTTTTTTTCTGTTGTACTTATCCCTTTAAATTTTCTTTTTCTGTCTTTTATGCCTTTACCAATAGAATTCTATTTTTCTTTTACTACCTCCCAATTTATGTCTTCTTTATCACTTATTTTAGAACTTTCTTCTGTGCCCTCTTTATTATCTTTTGTCATGATTTTTTTTCTATTTCTACAACTACTACATTTTTTTCTCTTTTCCTTACTCTTGTTTTCATTTTTGTAATCCATCCATAAATGCCCAATTTTGTTACATTTAAAACTTTTCAACTCACAATTTTTGCATCATGCCCCATTTCTCCACAATATAGCATTTTCTTTTGTCACATTTACTTATCAAATGTCCTTTTTTTCCACCAAAAAAAAGTTTTGAGTTGTCCTCAGTATTTTATGACACCCCTATTCCCTTCACATTTATCATGCTTGTTATATGTATAATTTTTTCTCTATTTTTAACACAATATTACAATCCCAGCCCCCAGTCCATAAACCCCATTTATCATAAACTTTTGCAATGTCCAGAATTTCTTCACATAAAGTTTTTAAATAGCCTTTCAAAATCCCTCTTTCTACCTTTGTTCAAAATTGTATATTAATTTTCTTTTTAGTTTCCCTGTTAAATACTTTTATCACAAAAAGATTCCATGGGTTACAGTCTTTCTTTTTTTCATATTCTCAAAGAAAATCTTCCATTGAAATAGCAGTCTCAAATGTAATGTCACAAAACGTCTCTTTATTAATAAGAATAAACACTCTTTACTTCATGTGCTTTTATACCCAAAGGAGCTATTAAACTGCCCAACACTTTATACATGTCCATTTCTTTGTCTTCTTTACTTTGAATCCTTACCATGTACTTTTGCTTTTCATATTCTTATGCTCTACATTTGCCTTCTTTTACTTTATCTGCATATGTTTTCTTTTCCATCTCACCACTATTCTTCAGGATTGTCTCTGGATCCTCCTTTTGTATTTTTTCCATAATGTCCCCCCAGGAAACATCTCCTTCATTTTATGGCTCACTATGCACCACTGTTTCTTTAAGTAAATCATTCCACAATCCTCCTGACTGGGGGGGGGGGGTTGTAATTCTACATCCATCATTTGTTGACACATCTCTGTCAAACAGATTTTACTTGAAATATTTCCTCTGAATCCTGTATTCATTCACCGGTCTTGATATTTGCTTTCTCCTCCATTTCTTTCACCACTCTATTATCTCCTTTTCTTTCCATCTGCCTTCCTGTTTCTCTGGGCCATCTCTGCTCCTGGAATGGAAACAGGAAGTTCTCCTCCAGAATGGATCCCACTGGTACTAATGATAAGTAGGGGAAGTTATGTGATCCCCTGGCCAAATTTCCTCTATAAGTATAAATACCACATTGAAACTTCCCTGAAAAGGGGCAGTAGCCTAGTGGGACTAACCAGGCCAACAAACTAACTAACTGAAAATAAATAAATACATAGACAGACAGATAGATAAATAACTGCAGAGTGAAACTGTGTTGGTTGATATTTCTGTGCAATATTATATTCATTAGACTTTGCAGAGGTAACTGTTGATCCCCTCTGCTACTTCTGGTTTAATGCTACATGTTTTAGGGTAAGATGTGTAGTTCTGTTATGCTCCATTTTCTTTGATACAGCTTTCTTTTCCCAGAGTGAATCTGTATTGGTTGATACTTCTGTACTAACACATCTCTGCTTAGGCACTAATCCACTGTATATCTGGGAAATAGTATTTAGTTATATGCCATGTTACTATCTTCTGACTTGCTATATTTTTCCTTGACTGGTTTGACTGGCAGACATGCCTGAAATTATCCAGTTTGACTACCACTCTGACAGTTAACCTCAGCCCACCTTACTAGACTTGTTCAGTATTGATTACAGACTTGATTTTTTTCTCTCAACACCTATTCTTCAATCTGGGTCTCAGGCTTTTGAAATCTTTTTGGTTGTATCCTTGGAAGTTAAGGGTCAACACTGAGTCTGATTTTTTTTCTGTGGTTGTTTTTCAACAGGTGACTTTTTTCTTGGTCCTCTCTTCAGCCATGTTTTGGCTTCAGTAGCAGATGGACCTTTATACCAGGCTTTGATCAACACCGGGTTCTGTCTGCTGAAATTGTTGGGGTTTCAGGCTCAACCGTTCCTCAGCTTATGCCTTCTTATTATATGACCCCAGTCAGCAGATGCTATCCTTTCTGGCTCCTTATGTCTTTGGGGAATCTTCTTAAATCCATTTTCTCTTTAGGGGATTGGCAGGTTCCTTCAGAGTCAGCCTTTGCCACATCGGGATTGAATTCCATACTGTTCACTTCTGCCTCAACTTCAATCAGCCCATGATACCTCCTTAAGATCTAGAGATTCCTTCAGGGTCAACCTTAATTGCATTTCATTTTCCTGTAGGCTCAACAATGACTTTAGTGGTATCAACATCAATGCCATCAGTGTGACTCTCACCTTTCTTGACATAGAAATCCACATTTCTTTGACATCAGTCTTTTCTTTGATAGATTCAACCTTCACTCTGCCAACCTCTATTTCTCTCATCCCAGAGATCTCCTTGAGGCTGACTGTTCCTTTGAGGCCAGCTTTCACCTCAGGTGGTCAGTGTCTACATTCTCCACCCTGACATCTTTTCAGAGTTGACAGATTTCCATGGAGGTTGACTTTTTCAACTAGGGACAACATTGGTTTCATCATTAACCCCTGGGTCAGTTATGACCTCTACTCTGTTGTTGACTTTGGTGTACTTTGAGACTAATTAGGCTTTCCATTTCCTCTGATCACTTGCTGTTCCTTCTGGCTGTTCAGTCTGAAGTCATGCAGAAATTTCTCCTCTTAGTATGGATCTTTTTTCTTAGCCAGTGCCTAGTTCTACTAGAGGCTATTTATGGATGAGCCCCCTACTACAAATGCTGATGGTTTCTGACTTCCATCTTTATTTTCAGCTATTTGTGGACTTCTAGGTCATTAGATCTTGATGCATAGCTCCCTTGTTGACACTTAATGTTTTTTGAAGAGGATTTGTGTCTTAACCCTGAGTTTATTGGCCTTTCTGTGCCACTATGGCTCCTCCTTTTTCACTGATACTTAGCAATGTATGGTGGATATTCAAGGACCATTAGATAACTCTCCCTTGATGACCCCTACACAGGAGACATGTATTTATTTCTTCCCTGCCCTTGTGTTGATGTTCCTAATACTAAGTTAAATGTTTTTACTTTTACTTTCCAGTCTTCAGATTTGTGGACTTATTGTGACTTAACATTACTAGCAATGAGGATGGCATTCATAGCACTTCTTATGCTTGTTGTTTCCTCCTCCTCCTTTCTTTTTTTCAGCTTAGCATTGGTGCTGAACATCCCATTAAGCACTTGTGGAGTCTTTTGTGTTGATCACCTTACTAAGATCTAGTATAGGGGTCTGATGCAGGGTCTTCTACACCAATTGTCTTGCTTAACATCCATGTATATGGTTCAGGTGTATTTTTTTGTTTGTTTTCCTGGAAGCAGGCTTGGGACTGAATTTTCATTGGTTGTTGTCAGAACTATTTGTATGCAGCTCTGAAATATATTTGGGGTTCATTCATCACCAAGGAAACCATCATCACAGATTCAAACCTTGGTTTTGAATTTTATTTTTCCAGATAATTTGTTGAGATTTTGCTCTTTCACATTTCTTAGATGTTTTTATATTTAACAGCTGTTCTACGCCCTTCATGTTCATCTGTTTTTACAGAGCGGCCACTTTGTGTTTTCTCAAAGTATTGCTCAGAGTAGTCTCATACTTCTACTCACCTGTCAGAGTTATAGTGGAAAAAAGGTAGGAGGCTTGTTCAAACTACAAGGAGAAAGCCACTCTTTGCCTAATTATTTCAGAACCAATTTCTACCCCTCCTGCTCCTTTTCATGCTTTGGAGAGGTATATGCTATCTGCCATGCAAAACAAAATCGTATACACCTCTTTACTGAACTGATTATATAACTGCAATGGTCTTTGATTTGCCCCCCTTTATCTGGAAACTCTCTTCTCTTATCATTTTTTTAAACATTTTTATTAAATCACAATTGAAAAAAACATAGGTACATATGCATTATTTGAAAAGAAAACAAACCATAGTAGTAAAGATGAGACTCTGGCAGACTGGCACTTCTCCACCTTTCTGTTGAAAACAGAGGAATTAAGAAATGGGTAGTGGAAATTATCCAGTAGTTATTGGGGTAAGACAGAAAATACTCCAAACGTTATAGCTAGTGAGTGGGATAATATCCAAGTAGAGTTTAAAAATAAGGTAGAAATAAAAGAAAAAGATATTGTTAAGAAGTAATAATGTTAGAAAAATATGTATTAATGTGTGTATGCTTAATGCCAAATTAATAATCAAGTGTTTTTAATACGCTTTTCATTCTATTTTTCATGCACTGTGTTTATACAAATTGAGTTTCATATGAGACTGAAAAAGATGCTTTTTGAAAACTGCAGCATGCTTTCTGAAACTTGCAAGTTGCCCTCTGACCTAGTAACTGCTAGCACAGCAGTATTCTTGTTTATGCCTTGTGGAAATGTACTTGAAAAGCAGGTGTTTATCTGCTAGGTCAGAAGTAAATGAATGAACAATGCCTTATATCATAAATGTAATGATTCTAGACAAACAGCCTTGTCCAGAGGATGGAAACCTCTGCAGCTGCAGTAATTTAGAGATAAAGTAGACAAATGATTATTAAAGAAATGAACTGCTAGCATTGTACTTGATTTAGCCGTAGTATCTTGAATGTAACATAACAAGTATCTAACTAAAAGTAACCAAGGCCATGTTGTTTTCCTCAGAAAGTTTCACATAAAAATTGTTTAAATCAGCAAAAATTCATGGGAAAGATGGTCAGTAAATGATGATGAAAAGGTGGTAATCTGTTACGTCAGCATGGTTGGACAGGATTAATTTGAGCATATATAAAAATGAATGTATTTCCTGTTTCTGGTTAGACAAACTCTGTATTAGCACGTTTTTGTCTCCTTGCTGCAAGATTAAAGTGCCTTAACCTGAACCTACCGTGTTTTGATCATTTTTAAAGTATATTTTTCCTTTGACAGATTGGTCCTTCGAGCCGGATACGTATCTCTCGCTCTAGGCCAAGGTCAGAATTGAGCCCGGTGGCATGCATCCGTACAGAGAAGAGGCCAAATCGGCTCTTGTGTTTTGAAAGACCTCCGACTGAATTGTCGTTCGAAAGAGGCCAGCCATTGTTTCTGATCTGGGATTGGAGGACGAGTCAATGATCCGGTGGATCAACTCACGGAGGGTCAGGTAAGGAGGAATTACCTTATTTCTGTTTTAAGATCAGGGACTAAGTACAGAACTGTTTTTTGTCAGGTAGATTTGCGTATGCAGATCAGGGACAGAAAAAGGGGGTTACTGTTTTTTGTCATAGATCAGGGAAACAGAATAGGTAGACAGTTATTCTAGATAAACTGTGAAAAGGTATAGATTTGTGGTACCACGTGATAGAAAGAGTTACGTAACAATTTACAGCTTAGCTAAGACACCAATGGGAAATCAGTGCACAAAAAGTTCCCGGGACACACCCCTAACTGAAGACGCGAAGTATATGCAATTACAGCGTGCCGATAATGTTAAATATTACACCAAATGGATCGATAAGTATAAATTTGAGGGTAATTTAGATAAACTCGCACTTTGAAACTTGTAAAACAGTTAAAAATAGACATGAAAGGTCAACTAAAAAAGCAGAGACAATTAGGAGTCCCTCAGGCGCATAGGTTTCTTGAGGAAGCAAATCGTAGGGAGCAGAGAATTAAAAATTCAAAGACAATGTTCTTAGACAAAAAAGACAATAAGTTAGTAATAGCAATAGCCCCTCTTTCGCCCCCTCCACTTCCGTTACCAGAATATGAAGCGAGTGGACAAGCTGATCCACCTCCGCTATACCCAGCTGTCCCTGCGAAAGCTCAGCCGTTTGTCAGGGATCCTATCGAGACTAGGTCTCGAACATGTAACTTGAGGAGGGAGATTAAATTAAATAAATTAAATAGAGCATCACAGGCTATGAGTAAAGAAGAGATATGTCCGCTCATAGAAGTACCGAATCCTCAGGCAGGACAGGCAGGACAAGATCCGACTCTCTTGGTTTATAGACCGTGGACACGGGAAAATATCTGGAAAGCCATGGAAGGTATTCCCCACCCAAAAGTGAATTTTAGAAAATTTTTAAAAGACTTAGAGTATGAGATTAAGTTACCATTTAAATGGAGAGGAAGTAAAAAAAGTAGTTAGACAAATTGTACGTCCAGATTGGCACATGATCAGTGGTGACTGGAATCCTCGTGACGCACAACTTAGACCACTCCCACATGCTAATGCAGAACTGGATGGCAGAGTAAAAGGTCTGACAGACCGAATCTCTGAAAAGTGGAAGCCTAGGGCTGATTGGACTTGCATTAATCAATGCATTCAACAGAAAGGTAAAACAGTTGATAGATATTATGCTAGACTGTTAGAGTGTTTTAATAATCACTGCGAAATGCAGATACCAGAAAACCAGACACATGATTCCTCATATGAACAACAGTTAAAAAAATGCATTCTTAAAGGGTAGTATAACTCCCATTAGTAGCTGTATTACGAAGCATATGGTAGATCATCAAACAAGTAGATTACAGCCATTACTTAAATATGCTAGACATACAGAAAAACATTTTAATAGTAAAAAGAAAAAAAAAACTCAAGTATTTTTGGCAGAAGATGGGTCAAAAGTATTTGTAGTACAAACTAAAAAAAAGGGTAAAAAAATACCCAGAAAAATAAACAATCTGACAAACGATCAGAAGATTTCGAGGAAAAGAAAAAAAAGGGTGAATGTTTTAAGTGCAAAAAAAAAGGACATTTAGCGTGGGATTGCAGGCTAAACAAAAAGGTGCCTACAGAAAATAAGGAGGATGAGAAATGACTATATGATAGTCAAAAATCATTGAAAGAGAGTGAGCAAGAAAAAGTAAGTGATAATGTAATAGCAGGAGTAGAGAATGTGACACAAGGGGTAGAGAATGTATATAAATACACAGACATAAAAGAAAAGAAAATTTTAGACCTAGCTCTTTTGAGCTTGGAGCTTTACTTAGCAGACACAAAACCGGAAGTGACACTTCTGGTAGAGGGGAGGGAAGTTACATTTTTGTGTGACTCAGGGGCTTCACGGACCCTAATACACCCTTCCAAGCTACCGGAAGATATAAAATCACCAGATTATATACTAGTGAAAGCAGCCAATGGACAGCTGTATCGGGAGCCACTCTCCCATGACATAACAATAACAGACCCCGTTTCAGGAATGACTCAAAAAAGTAAAATTGTAGTTTCTGCAAAATGCCCAGTAAATGTTTTGGGTAGAGACTTAATGCAGATATTTGGCATAGCCGTAGTTCCAACCATGCAGGGTATGGAAGCACAGTGACAAATGGACACTTTTGTAGTGCAGCCGGAGGGTGAAATGTATTATTGGTACAGCCAGGACTTGGTTACGACTGGTCTAGGGGGCAGTAACCGAAAAACTGATGAATGTAGCCATCAGCAAGTCCCCCTCCCTCGACATTGACAAACAGCATTTGTTGCATTGTACTCTATATTACTGTAATAGACCAGAACCTGATAAAGATTATAAACAAAAATTGTTTCAGAACCATGCAAACAGGCTAGTATTGCGAAACTTGTACTGGGATGCAAAAGGGAACAGTGTATCAAGCTGTTCATTGCCCCAAAAGTTTTTAGCACTTTACAAATCTAATCAACTGCCACATGTTAGTTTAACTAAAAACAAAACTTTAAAATGGGCAGACTTAGGTGAAAAAGTCACAAGGTGGAAAAAGCAGACAGAATTAGAGCTCTCCGAACAAGGAGTACAAAAACAGAAATTAAATTAGATTACACAGACACACCCAGCTGTACACTCACAGGCTAGTGAGAATAGCTGAGTATTACTCTTATTGGAAGAAGAGGAAAAGCCTTGCGAGACATACCAGATATTCTCTGGTCAGCAGGGAAATCAGATGTAGGACTTATATGAACAGCAGGACCAGTTACCATAACGCCAAAGTCAGCATTTAAACCCCAAAAAAGACAGTATCCCTTAAGAAAAAATGCAGAGGTAGGAATCAAGCCTATCATAGCAGCCTTACTTAAGAAAGGAGTCTTAATAGAATCTCCTAATCTCCTAATTCACCATGTAATACACCTTTATTTCCTGTCAAAAAAGCAAACGGGGAATGGCGTATGGTCCAAGACTTACAAGCTGTAAATAATGCAATAATACCCAGGGCACCAATGGTGCCAGATCCACACACCTTATTAAAAAAAAGCCAAAACAAAAATATTTTTCAGTGGTAGACATTATTAATGCATTTTTCTCGATAGCAATACACCCTGACAGCCAATATTGGTTTGCATTTACATTTCAAGAAAAGCGGTACACATATACCAGATTACCACAGGAATATTGTAAAAGTCCAACAATATTTGCACAGGAAATGGCAAGCAACCTGGCGGGATTTATCCCACCGAAAGGTAGTCAGATTCTACTTTATGTAGATGACATTCTGCTGGCAGCCCCCACCCAGCAAGAATGCAAAGAAGACACAGTAGCTTTATTACAATTTTTAGCTACTCAAGGTCACAAAGTAAACAAAGACAAGTTACAGCTTTGAAAAAAAACAAGTTAAGTACTTGGGATATGTAATATCCAAAAAAGGTAAAATACTAGATAAAGACAAAAAAACAGCAATTTTACAAGCACCTAGACCAACTACCAAAAAAAAAAAAATAATGTCCTTCCTGGAAACTACTAATTTTTGTCAAAGTTAAATACCAAACTATGCTTTGAAATCTGCTCCACTGGCCGATTTAATATTTAAAAAGCCAATGGCAGCACAAGATTTATTACAATGGACACCTAAAGCAAAAGCAGCTTTCTGTAAGCTGAAACAATTGATAGCATCATCCTTAGTTCTAGGATTACCAAACTATCACAAGCAGTTTATCCAAACTGTAGATTGTAAGCAAGGATATATGACATCAGTATTGACACAGCAACATGGGGACAAACAACGTCCTATAGCTTACTATTCATCACAGTTAGACCCAGTGGCGCGATCCCTGCCCCACTGTGTACAAGCAGTAGTTGCAGCTGCAATGGCAGTGCAGGCTTCAGCCTCAGTAGTGTTATTCCACCCTCTCACATTGAGAGTGCCTCATGCAGTCGCAATTATTTTACTGCAAGAAAAAGTAGCATATCTTTCTCCAGCTAGGCATCTTTCCTGTATGACCATACTGTTGAGCCAACCTCATATGACAATTAAACGATGTACAACTTTGAATCCATCAACTTTGCTTCCAACCCCTGCAGATGGCAAACCACACTGCTACCTGCAGGAGATTAAACAAAAGACATTACCTAGACAAGACCTTACGGATGTTCCCTTGGATAATGCCGTGGTGACATGCTATGTAGACGGCTCATGCAGGAGGGGTCCTACAGGACAGAACCTAGTGGGGTATGCAGTTGTTTCTGATACTAAAACTTTAAAAGCAAAATCTTTACAACACAACTTATCTGCACAAGCAGCAAAATTGATTGCCTTAACAAGGGCATGTACCTTAGCAAAAGGTAAGAAAGTGAACATTTATACTGACAGTCAGTATGCTTTTTCTACTGTACATGTTTTTGCGCAACAGTAAAAAAATAGAGGAATGATAACATCTACTGGTAAACCAATCAATCATGCACAACTTATTTTAGACTTGTTAGACTCAATTCAGTTACCTAAAAAAGTAGCTATTTGCAAATGCATAGCTCATACGAAACAACAGGATAAAATTTCAAAAGGTAATGCACGGGCTGATACAGCTGCAAAGCAGGCAGCCTCAGCCACAAAAACTTTTCTTTTAAGTAAAAAATTACAACCCTCAGAGACTTTAGATTTAAAAATGTTAAAAACAATGCAGACACTTACTACAAATATTAAAAAACAAAAGTGGATAAAACGAGGAGCAATCCTCAAAAAGGGACTGTACATCTCCAAAAAAAAAAAAAACAATTTTGCCATCTAATTTGTTTAGATATGCAGCATTGTTGAGCCATGGGCAGAGCCATGTCTCAACAGGGGGGATGGTACAGTTAGTGAATCGAGTGTTTACAACCTACGGATTTACAAATTATACAAAAATTTTTGTGCAGCATGCCATGTTTGTAACAAGCATTATGCACAAGGGGCATTGAAGCCTAAGCAAGGAAATTTTCCTACACCACCATATCCATTCCATACTATTTGTATGGATTTCATAGAATTAAATAAATGTGAAAATAAGAAGTATTGCCTTGTTATTATAGACATGTTTTCCAAATGGGTAGAAGCGTTTCCAACTAAAAATCCAGATGCAGCTACTGTTGCAAAGGTCCTTGTTAAAGAAATTATACCCAGATTTGGTATACCGGAAAAGATTTATAGTGATAACGGGACACATTTTGTGAACCAAACGATTCAGCAACTCAATCGTTATTTTGGGATATCATTAAAGAACCACTGCGTGTATCACCCCCAATCTGCAGGGCTAGTAGAGAGGCATAATGGGGTATTAAAGAACAAACTTAGGAAGTTAATAGCAGAGACACAGAAAAAGCTTATCACCCCCAATCTGCAGGGCTAGTAGAGAGGCATAATGGGGTATTAAAGAACAAACTTAGGAAGTTGATAGCAGAGACACAGAAAAACTGGGTGCACTGTTTGCCTTTAGCACTGTTGAGTATGAGAACTGTTCCAAATGTGAAGGGATTAACTCCTTTTGAAACTTTGTTTGGGAGGGCATATTATACACCTCAGTGGAAACCTCTCATGTCTACAGAGCAGGAGGCTGACAGTTCACTTGCAGGATATATGAGGCGATTTTTGAATAACAAACTTTTGCAGTTAAATTCTGTTTCAGATAAAGAGCACCGAAATCGGAAGCACCAGTAGCCCCAGGCACCTGGGTCTGGGTGAAGATTGTAAAGCGGAAAAATTGGAGTTCTCCGAAGTGGGAAGGTCCGTATCAAGTACTACTGTCGACACCCACTGCAGTCAAGATCGCAGAGCGAGCTTCCTGAATTCATTTGACGCACTGTAAACTGGTTAAAAACTTTGAACTAGACAAAAACTTTGTTACTGTTGCACAACAAGAACAAAATGGCCAGGTACAGAGTGAGTAAAGACATTGAGCAACCTCAGAAAACTTGTATGATTGTTTTTATTGCAATATTAATCACACTGTTCTTTTTGTTGTGGCCGTTCCTTTTTCCTGCCACAAAGGTTGAACTGATTAGACATAATAAACCAAAGATAGACTGGCATCCGAACTTTAACACTTATCAGGCAATTACACGTGTGTACGCAGAGACTTTTAATGTTTCGAACTGCTGGGTCTGTACGGCCATACCAACAGCATACGGGGGTTTATTAATGACTGCTATCCCCCTAGGGGTCAATGAGACCTGGAAAAATCTGTTTTTTGACACCGTTGCTATTAAAGCACAAGATAAGGTAGCACTGTATTTGCCTGTGACACAAAAAGGAATTGTATGTTTCTATAAAAATGATACCATCCAAGTTGGATGGAGCAAATGCAACTTTACAGTACAGTATAAATGTTATAGAAAACCGAATGATTTGAGTGGATCTTGTAGTACAGATTATGACTCATTTTTAAAATCTATGCATAAGACTCTTGATCAGGTACAACACAATCCTGTACTTTTCAAACAGTTATCAGTAATAGATAGGAAAATGTTTCATGCAGGGCAGTCATTTCGTAACAAAGTAATAACTAAGGTAAAAGACTGTTATTTTGTGTGTGGTAAAAAGGCATATAAATGGTTACCTGAGAATTGGTCTGGCAGTTGTTTTTTGGGGTACCTGGTTCCGGCCATCCGACACACTGCAACTTTGCCTCAGGGGAGTATTCGAAATACCCGAGATGTAACCAAAAAGACTGTTAAAAAACCTGAAAATCCAGTGGGACGAATTAAAGCAGGGTGGAAAGACCATCGTAATGTGGGAACCAAACTTGTGCACATGGACTTGAGTAATGCTGTTATATCCTGGGCAGGTATATCACCTATGTATGGCGAAGTTAAATCAATATGGGAGCTGCGAAAACTGTCCAAACTTCTCGAAATAATGAGTAATGCGACTTTTTCTGCCCTTGAACTGATAACTGATAAACTGAATGCCATGAAAACTGTAGTGCTCCAAAACCGAATGGCTCTTGACTTCACCCTAGCAGCGAGAGGTGAAACTTGCGCTTTAATCAAAAAAAATGCTGTGCGTTCATTCCTGACCATCAGCATAAGATTAACGACCATCTCGAGGTGATTCAGCAAGTGTCGGCCATGACCAAACCAGGCCCAAACCCTCTGACAGATTTTTTTCCAGAATGCCTTCGGGGGGGCGGGGCTCCATTTTTATAAACATATTGATTGCTATTGGGGTAGGATTACTCCTAATAGGAGTTTGTATTTGTTGTGGAATCCCCTGCATGAAGAGATTAATTAAAAAATTCATAGATATATCCGTATCTGAGACTATGTACCAAAGTACTGAATTTGAAGAGCTGCTAGAATGCAAAACACTTTCATAAAAGTTTAAACTGAATGACTTTCTTAACTGCAAATCCTGAATGAAAGAGGTTAGGAAAAAAAGCAAGCTGTTTATTCTTTTTTGAAAATAGAATAAAAAGTATTAACAGGAGGGAAATGTTAGAAAAATATGTATTAATGTGTGTATGCTTAATGCCAAATTAATAATCAAGTGTTTTTAATACGCTTTTCATTCTATTTTTCATGCACTGTGTTTTATACAAATTGAGTTTCATATGAGACTGAAAAATATTCTTTTTGAAAACTGCAGCATACTTTCTGAAACTTGCAAGTTGCCCTCAGACCTAGTAACTGCTAGCACAGCAATATTCTTGTTTATGCCTTGTAAAAATGTACTTGAAAAGCAGGTGTTTATCTGCTAGGTCAGAAGTAAATAAATAAACAATGCCTTATATTATAAATGTAATGATTCTAGACAAACAGCCTTGTCCAGAGGATGGAAACCTCTGCAGCTGCAGTAATTTAGAGATAAAGTAGACAAAGGATTATTAAAGAAATGAACTGCTAGCATTGTGCTTGATTTAGCCGTAGTATCTTAAATGTAACATAACAAGTATCGAACTAAAAGTAACCAAGGCCATGTTGTTTTCCTCAGAAAGTTTCACATAACAATTGTTTAAATCAGCAAATATTTATGGAAAAGATGGTCAGCAAATGATGATAAAAAGGTGGTAATCTGTTACGTCAGCATGGTAGGACAGAATTAATTTGAGCATCTATAAAAATGAATGTATTTCCTGTTTCTGGTTAGACAAACTCTGTATTAGCACGTTTTTGTCTCTTTGCTGCAAGATTAAAGTGCCTTAACCTAAACCTACCGTGTTTTCATAATTTTTAAAGTATATTTTTCCTTTGACAAATAATTATTTAGAAGGGCTGACAAAAGTTAAATTATTAAAAAATAAGGGGAATTTCACAGAACAAGAAAATGAACAATTGCAAAATACTAAAGAGAAAATAAGGGAGTACCTGTATAATATGCATGAGTTTAGAAAGATTGCTGTTAAGCAACTGTTTTTGATAACTCCACAGCACAAAAACTTTTGGCACAATGACCTAGGCAACAGAAAGTAGAAAGGGTTGTTGCTAGACTTATCTGGAAATGTACCTGCACTTAGCCTCCTTAGAATATCTAAGTCTAGTGATATTTTTCTACTTTTATGCCATGTTTACCAAATTTCCTCTCTGATCTAATCACCTTGAAAAATGTTGTAATGTCACTGATATTTGTTTTGCCACTGGACTGTTAATTGTGTTTTTACATGTAAGCTAAATGTTTATTAGTTGTATATTACCTATGTATAATATTCTACTATTATTCATGTACTGAGGAGCTTTTCTTTCTGGGCTTCCACTGAATGGCCCAGTGGACTTTCCTGGTAAAAAAAACTGCAAATAAATAAAATTAAATAAAATTAAAATAAATAAATAACCAGAGACCCTTTAGAGGTATTAGAAATATTTCAGAAATTTTATAAAACTGTATAAAGCAGAAAAGTGGGGAAATCAAGAAAAATCACAAATGGAAATATTTATCGAAGACAACTATGTTGATTTTAGAGGTAAATGAAGCTCAACAACTAACAGTTCAGATAGGATGAGATTAAATAAAAATGGTGATATATAACCAATCTGCAGGAAATTCTCCAGGAATAGATAGTATTCTGGTGGAAGTTTGGAAGCTAGGAGGAAAAATGTGATAAAGATCGAGACGGTTTTGTTTAACAGTATTTTAAAAGGAGGAGAGGCACCAACATCCTGGAAAAAAAGCTGTAGTGGCTGTAATGCCTAAAGACATTAAACATCCATCTGATTCAGCTTCATATAGGCACATTTCAATTTTAAACCATGATTATAAAGTGTTTATGTCTATGATGGCTAAAAGAATGGCAAAACTGATAGATATGGATCAATGTGGTTTTGTACAGGGGAGGCAAACATTTGACAGCATTAATAGAACAATGATGATCCAGAGGGAAGCAGAAAATAAGAAAATACTGCTGTTATTGGTGGGTCTTGATAGAGAAAAAAGCATCCAACAGAGTAAGCTGGGATAGTATGAGTATAGTAATGGAAACATTTGGATTTCCTGATACAATAATAAGGTTAATTAGAAGGATATATGAGGGATCGGAAGTAAAAATCAAAGTTGGAAGGTTCCTCTTTGTTAAGTTGTATCTGAACAGACGAACCAGGCAGGGGTGCCCTCTTTCACCCTTGTTATTTGTTTCATATTTAGAACTATTGACAAAGAAAATAAAGGATTCGGAAATTCAAGTACATAATTGGTATGCTGTTTTGGAAAGTTGGCTTTATTTGCAGATATTATTTTGTACCCAATGGAATCAGAAAAGGACACCTCATTGTTGTGGAACATTCAGAGACAGTTCTGTTTTTTTCCAGCTATTAACTTAATGAAAATGAAATAAAGGCTATAGCTATAAAGGGTCTACTTCACGTTGTTGTAAGCTGACAATATCGAGTCTGATACTGTCGGCACGACAATATCAAAAGTGAAGAACATCGTGCAAGTAAACGGAAATCTCCATAAGGGGAGATTTCCGTTTACCTCAATGTAGTGTGGTCTCGGAGTTGGTATATTGAAGTAGAGGGGGTGTGGGGGGGGCACAGCCCCCCTACCTATGCCATTTCATTTTTTTGTAATTTGTTTTTTTTTATGTTATTCGATGTTTTACTTAATCGATCAATAAAGTTCGACCTTTATTGATTCGATTAAGTAAACTTTCGATGACGTGATATAGACGCGCTATAAACAATGTACCCACACATGCACTGGTTCAACAATACCCATATTTATGGGGCCTTGATAAAGTTAAGTATTTAGCTCTTGCCGCTGGATATTGATAGTAAGATGCAAGCAGTAAACATTTTTATTCCCTTTAGTTTTATACACAGGTCAAACATATTTTATTAACCAGAGAAGAAGTTGTGGATAGTAATTAATAAAGAGTTGAAAGATTTTATTTGGGAGGGGAAGAGGGCAAGAGGCAAGTGAGATAAGCTGATCCTCCCAGTAGAACAAGGAGGTTTAGGATTATCTGATTTGAAGGGATATTTTAGAGCTACACAGTTAAGCCTCTTATACATAACACAAGGAAAAAGCAACTATTCAAAATGGAAAGGAATGATGAAGTAGGGGATAATTCAAGAAATAAGGAAAGAATGAGATTTTGGATGCAAATCCTTGAGAATAAAAACAGTCATACAGAATATTATATTCATAAAGTAGCAGAAAATATACTAAGAATTAAGCCAACATCGGAATGGATGAAAGAGATTCTGCCAATAGGATGACTGCAATTAGCGGTACGCAGAATAGGCAAGAGGGGGCTGGAAATGACTGGAGGAATCTGGCAAAGGAACCAAGGTATTGGAAACAAATAATTAGAGAGAGAAAGGCAATAGAATGGGAAGAGGCCAAGAAGACATTTGGATTACAGACTAGTGATTGCCTTGCCTATTAGGGATTGATAGACTATAGACAAAGAGAAAGGTATAGGGGAATCCTACACGAAAGGCCTACACTGGTTGAGTTTTTAACTGACTCTAGAACAGACAGTGCTGTTAAAAAAGGGAAAAGTAGTAGAGCATATAAAATATTGCACAGTAACTGCAGGAATCAATCAGAAAGAGTTCAGAAAATACTGGGAAGAGAGATTAAATATGCAATTCACAAAAAAAAAAAAAAAAAAACAATGGGAGGACATATGGCTCCCAAATATGCAAACAATCTAGACGATTTAGGATTTTTGCTTGGAAGTGTTTGCATAGATATGTTTATACCCTAAATAGACTCCAGAGGATTTTTCCACATGTAGATGACAAATGTTAGAGGCGTAATTGGGAAGAAAAAGGTATCTGAGAACATATGTTCTCAGAGTGTAATGAATACTGGGCAAGCAAATGAGTGTAATTAAAGAAATGTTTTTTTGAGATGGGTACAAGATCTGAATTGTCTAGACATAGTAAGGCCTTGTTAAGTTTAATTTTGGTGGCTGCCAAAAAGCAATTACAAAAAAAAAAAAAAAAAAAAAAAAGAAAATCAAGATCTAAACCAACTCTACAGGAAGTAGTGAATATTGCAACAGAGATAAAAGAATAGGAAGTAGGATCTTTAGAAACGGAATAAAACATATATAGGAGTAAAGGATAAGCTCTGTGGCGCAGGCAATAAGTACTCCGTGCTACAGTATATACTACTAGATAGATAGGTGTTCTAATCTCAGAAAGGGCAACTGTGTGTGTGTGTTTTTGTAACTAAATTACATAATGAAATTGTGGGAACACTACGTGCAAAAAATGTTTTGGAAGGGGGAGGTTTAAGCAAAGGCAGGAACTGAACAATTTATGTAATGCTGCTTTGACTGCATTATATATAACAATACATCTTATGCATAATGTTTGTCAATGTGAACATGCTAATATGGTTTGATTACTTTTATATAAATGCAAGTTTGCCACAAGTGATAATTCAATAAAGGTGTTTTAAAAATAAACTTTGTTGAGTGCAAAAAAAAGCAGTGGTATTACCCATTGTTTTCGGGCAATATATGTTTTCTTATAACAGTTACCATTCACTCTGATATTACATAAATTGCTCAATTCTTGCTATCCCTCACATCTTCCATACCAAATATTTTCATAAATTTCTTCAGGAACCTATCCTCTGTTATATTTTCCTTTCTAGTTTCCCTGACACATCCTCACTATTGCAAATCAAGTTCCAGTTCCCACCTCTAAAGTAAACTCCTATACTTTTTTTATGTCTCTAAGTACTATTCCCTGCTGAAAGCTGATTATCTCTCCCAAAAATTTCTTAAGTTCCATAATGACAGTTTTAGGTGGAATACATATACATGTCAGCATAATTTCTATCCCTTGTGAGTAACACCTTAATACTACAAATCTACCATTATTATTTTTTTTCCTCTACTATCACTGTTGAAGCTTCTCTAGCAATCAGTACAAGAACTTCCTCTTTCCTTTGTTCATCATATTCTGCTGAATATCTATCCTGAAATCATTTATTTGTAAATTCACATGCTCATTTTTGTCAGAATGTGTCTCCTGTAGCATTGCTATTTGTACACTGCATTTTTGTTAATATAATCCAGTGCTCTTACCTTTTTATCTATACCTGTGAGGCCATTCACATTCCAAAACAATATGAATAGTGAGTATAAAGCCATTATGATTATTATATGTGACAGCTTTTTTAAATGCCTATTTCCAGCTTTTGTATTGCATACACCCACTAATGTTTGGCAGGATGATCATTTATAAAGTTGTTTATTGTCTCTAAATTGGTCCTACGTGTGAGTGCATGTGTGTATGCCTTCTGTGGAAGGTTGGGACCTAGGCTGGCAACTCAACACTGTAAAACTCCACTGCCAATCATGAGCGGACAGGTGATCCACTGTGGTGACCCCTAACCGGGAAAAGCTGAAAGAAGAAGAAGAAGAAGATTGTCATCTACATTTGAACCTATGTCACATTTTACAAGACTTTTTGTTTTAATGAAAACCCTCAAACAAACACACTGCAAAATACCTCTATAACCTATTAACTTAAAACAAATACAAAATGTTAAACATTAATGATGTAATGTGGGGTGTATGCTTTGTAGTCCACACACAAGTTTACCAAGGCAGCAAAAATCCAGTCTTTTCTCAGCCACTTTTTCTTGCTAAACCATACTTCAGAAATGTGACTGATATTTTATAGTCTCCCATTTATTCCCTAAGTTCAGTGTTGCTGGTCTTTTTTCTGATTATCTCCATATCCCAAAAATAGACTCTCATTCAAGTACAAGGTACTCCTAATTCTTCTAGTCAACTCCTGTACTTGTTTCTGTCTCTCAAGCATTTTCCATTGGAACATTGGAAAGAGCTTTCACTAGTAAAATCTCTCTATGAACTTTATTATAGAAAGAATGTGAAGCAGAGTCACCTTCTGCTTACTGGCTCACTTTTTATTGGATAAACATTTTTATTTCCTCCTTAGCCTGTTTTGCGTCAAAAATGTCTTGATCCTTTAGAAAAAAAATACTCTGTAGACAGCTAGATATAACAGGTTGAATCTCAACCTATATCTTGACATTCCATGATGGCTGGGATAAACTGACTACTCTTCTGCCAGTCGTAGAGTGAATAATCATTTTCCACAAACACTCTGCTGTCTTCAAGTTTTAATAGCTTTTTCTTCTGCCACAGTTTTGTCAGGATCAATTCCTAATGCTGGTATAATTGCATCTTTACTAATATAGATCTTGGCTGCTTTCTCATGGGCAGGTTTGGAGCATACACTTGATGTGCCCTTTCAATTAACAAATCCTGCTGTGGAATACCAGTCCAGCTGCTTATTTGTGCTTTCATAAAATTAGTATAGTCCATTCCATCCATTTTTTTCTGGTACAGCAAAACATCTCAGATTTTGTTTGTGCACTGTCTTCTAACTAATATTTTTCAAACAGCTCTTTTAAGAGGCATCATGCTCAGCCAGCCTTTTCTTCATTTTAACCTGTGATGTTTGTAGTTTTATCAGTCCATCTGAATAACAACTTAATGCTTTCTTCTATTTTTCTAGCCTTTTGTTATTTGAATCAATATATTCCTTCAGTGTTTCATTTATTTTAATCATTTCTGATTATATTTGATTTATTTTTTCCTCAAAATAATGGAAGCCATCTCTTGTACCAAAGCTGAAACTCGAGATGCTTTTTGCTGAACAGCTGCATGATTCTTCTTAGCCAGTGTTTTCTCTTCATCTTCTCTGTTTGGTTTTCTTTCATGTTCTCCAAAGTGTTTTTCTTTGTTGGGGAAAAGGGAGTGTACTTACTAGCCGGTAACTGAATTTTACCAGTGCTGACAATCTCACTGCCCTTCTTTTCTTAGTTTCTGTTTTTATACTAGGAGAGCTGAAATTAAGCTGTTGATTAGTGTGCAGCCAAATTTGAAGTCCCTGTGCAAAAGAATTTTGGTCAATTTTCAATTACTGTTGTAAGATAGCTCTAGGAGGTATTGGGCAAGTCGCAACATGGGTGATGTTTTCTGGAGAAAGTGATTACAACTCTGCTCTTTAGCTGCTCAGTGTAAAGCTTATCTGGGTGTTACATTTAGTGGGTCCTAAGGCAGCAGCGTATACTTACATACATTCTTAAGGCCAGTCTCTCCTTTCACATTTGGTGGTCAGCAGTACAGATCCTGAGAACATAGGCCCTGACCACCACATACAAATTGGTAGTAATAGGTAAAATTATACTCCTAATCACCACAAGGTGTTTTCTGCATCACATGGGACCAACCCAGAAGACACATTTTTTTACTACAAAGGGACAGTGAAGATTAGATTTGTTATTTTTGAATTTGCAAGAATACATAGACTCAGGAGGGATGCAGGATAAGAGTACAAGAATCTCTGTTGCTACTGGATTGAGAGTGTATCCATTTTGAACTGCCTTTACCCTGATCCACAAAGCAGAAATAGAAAGTGTCATAGGTGGCAAACAGGATGTTCTCTAGAGTACTCTACTTTCAGAAGATCCATACAATATGCAGCTTCTGAAGCTTCACGTTTTCTTTGCCAATAATGTGAACTGACTGCCAAATATTCACTGTCTCTCTACAGCTTTGAACAGTTTCTCTCTAGTTTGTTAGACTGCATAAACTAGATTGGCTGTTTGAATCCTTACTGATATTTGAAGTAGCTTTCTCTAGAAATCTAATGGTCAGGAGGACTACATGAAGGTCCAGGTAGATGATGTGGTACATCCTCTCCAGTGGGATCACTTCACTTGTACCCAGAAAGAGCCAAGGTGAGCTCCCTGCTGTGGGTGTGAAGTATCCAGTGGCATCAAATATGATGGTTTTAGCTAAAAGAAAGGTAGATCAAGCTAAAGACTAAGGGAATTGTCTACCATTCTAGAGTCCAGTGGCAGAGGTCTGACTCTAGGAGAAAATCTGAATTTTTTGTGATTCTGTATTCCCTTGATACTCACACTCCCCATTCACTGTTATGTATGTAAACAACACAGTGAAGATTTGGAAAGCATCCGTAAGTTACAGAACTGTCCAAGTCTGGATTGTTCAGTTTGTCTTTCTTCAGGCTGCCTACTTCATGATCTCCTGGGTAGAAATGACTGATATTGAATGATGTCAAGCACCACACTAAAGCAGACCTCTTAGAAAGGATGAGAGAGACCTTTTTCAATTCCTGGCCACCCCTGTGAAGCATTTACTTCAAAGATACCTACAAGGAGTCCTTTGGAAGGGTAGATAGAATCCAGTCATGTAGACAGAGTACGTGTTTGTAGGAAGTTTGGAATACTTAAGTGGCATGAGGTAGAGGACTAAATACTTTGCTATGTCTCTTAACTCATCTGATTATGTGGGATCAAGTCTTATTATTTCTTTGCATTGCCATATGGAGATGTCTCCCTGCTTAAGGGAGATATCTAGAAAGACTTTCTGATTAATGGGGAGTTACAGCCGAGGAATATTCAGGTCTGTCTATAAAATGTCAGCCATTCAGCTAATTTATATGAAGCTGACCTGGTCTTTATAATGGAGACCTCACTGGATCAAGCTTTTACCCTCATTCAGCAGCAGGTATTCCATCAGTTCTGTAAACTGTGTGGGGAGAAAGTTGCTGTCTATTGTAAATCTCAATTGAAAATAAGCCAGGTTGTAAACACTTGAAAATTCGCTTGCCAAAAAACAGTAATCCAATAAAAGCAAGGAAGAACCACACCAGTACAAGGAAGAAATAATACTACTTTAATAAATAATAAACAAAGTACAGGTAAAGTGCTTTCATTTCGAAATATCAGACTCCATCAAACAGTAGTCAGTCAACAGACATATCTGGAGTTAAGAAACAAGGCTAAAAAATAAATTAGACAGGACAAGAAAAAAACACTACAGCAGCATCCAATTAAAACATCTAAAGAACCCTCAAAAGTTCTGGTCTGCTATAAAAAAAAATCCTACAGCCAGGACAAGTTAGCACACCCTCCCCATCAACTGTCAATACTAAAGATAGCATATCCACACAATTTAATAAATACTTCACTGAATCCATGCTAGCTCTCACAAACATCAACTGCTCTTCTCCTGCACAAGCTCATTCAGCACCTACTCTCCTTTTTTCAATAAACATCTTTATTAAATTATCACATATGACATACATAGGCAATCTTACATTTATATAAATGAAAAACAGATATCGACACCACTTTAGTTGCAAACATTATTCACCACAGACACCATTGAAACAACTGTAGTTGCAAACATTATGCATCACTTATAATCTATCCATTCATTATCAGTTAAGCATTATATGGGTCATTCAAATCCTGCTTCTTAAAGGAGTACCACACCCACAGACTCAAAAAGCATGTTTAAAACATCATGGCATAATGTTTCCTACACTTTAACAGCACTCTGGGATTATTTACAGGATTTTAAATATTTTTATATGTAATTCCAGACTCTGACCACCTGGAGGCTGGCACACTGACGTGGTTTGGATGAATCAGGTTGCCATCCAGTATCCCAGAAATCCTTGTTTAGCTCAAAAATGTTACATCATGCAGGCCTCCGTTTGCCTAAAGTTCCTGTCATTTCATAGATGTTGCATGCGTACACAGTACTGAGTAAAATAGAACAGTGTAAGTAACATTCCCTGCTGCTGGATGACTACTTAAAACAGAAACAGTGCAAATGCCACAGAACACACTCAAAGTGCTGTTTACTGCTGCCTTTTTTCTAATTTAGTTTAAATGGCACTAATTTGTGAGACAATGAATTCCAGTCCATTTACTTCTCCCTCCCCATAACACTTAGCTTCCCTAGCTGTCAAAGTCCTGAGGGTAATTTGACCTGGTAATTCCATTGATTGGCAGATCTCAGCAGGGTGCTTGACTCATGTAATTTAATCTTTGCTCTAGCATTTCCTTTGTTAGAGGGGACATTTTTTTTGCTGCACTATAGTCATGGCCTTACTTGACTGCAATCACATCCAGTAAGGTCTTGCACCAAGGAGCTAAAGAATAAAACATTTATACCATTAACCAGTTTAGATCTTTATTAATTTAAGTGTTAAGGTATCACCTCATGCTTCCACCTTGTTAAAAATTGAGATTTACATGTGCAAAGTGTGTTGGTATGCAGTGTTTGCCTTCATATGTTTTTACTCACTGGTTGGTTTGCAAAAAAAAAACCTTTTGCAGTGTCTCTGGATTTGTCTTTGTACATACAAACAACATTGCTATATTTTCCCCTTCCTTTTTCTTGTGTCCAGAAGTCACTTATAACAAAGTACATTTTTTATTGTTTTTTTTTTAAATAAAGGACATCAAGGTTCACTTACCTTGAATCAGATAATGGATGCCACTGCAAAGAATCACTGTTGAAATATTTGTGCATGGACAAAATCCCTTACTAAATCTATTTGCCAGCCTCCAGTTCAATTGGTGCTATGGCTTTAATATACTGGTGGGTTTGCTCATGCCTTCCAAATATCTCCACCATTACATACCAAATTGCAGTGTAGCAACCATGCAACATGCCCATACACCTTTAGCCATCAATATGCAGCTACTACTGTTCATGTGAGTATGTGAATTCAGTTTCAGACTTAAGGTGTGGAAGCTGCACTGAATAATTCTAAGTGCTTGTTCAGGTTTCACATGGTGCTTGCTTAGAGCTACTCTCATGTTAAGCCACTATGAATATGTTGCACTGCCACCTCTGATACCAGGGTAATGTTTTAATCTTTCTATTCCCGCACTGCACACTAGCAGTATCTGGTGCAAATACAACAGAGAGGTATGCAAGTGATACACCACCTAAGCATCATTTGCTGTGCAGAATGTACATGTATGCATACCAAATTTCTGTGTTTTCAAACATCGGTATTACTATGCTACTACTGAATAAAATGAACAGCACTCGGGCTGGGGGAAGGACAAGGGAGCCATGACATCACAGAATGGGTGGGTCTTATTATTTTAGTTAGAATCAGATGACGGCTGTGGTGAAGTCACTTTGGGGGAAGGAACTGATTTAAAAAAAAAAAATACCTGGACTGCCTGGCCTCGATGATGTCAGTAATTGGGCGACTCCAGCAAGCTTTATTCAAACGTGAGAGAATCATTTTGTAAGTGAAACCATCACAGTATGAGAAGGTAGGCTTCTGTTACAGAAGTAAGGGGAATTATAAAAATTGTAAATGCTTTATTGTTGTTGCTTTACAGAGGACAATGTAAATAGGGAGAAAAAGGGCCGTGAAGTTGAGGAATACATTAGAGAAACCTGTTGTACTCCTTTAAACTGCGTTCCTCCTCTGCATATATTGTTCCCACAAGTCAGATTTTTTCTATGTAGTTTGCTCTGTCCCTTTTCTAAACATCCCAGTTCCAGTTGTTTTATCTCTGTTACTATATTCACTACTTCTAGTAAAGTTAGTCTATACTTTGATTTCCATTTTCTAGTAATTGCTTTTTTGGCAGCCCCATAATTAGACTTAGCAAGGCTTTACTATGTCTAGGCAATTCAGATTCTGTATCATAGCTCAAAAAAATCATCCCCCTTGTCAATCCAATCCACTCACCCAGCATCTCTGACAGAGCAGTTTGCAAGGAATCCCTAAAGTCTTGCCTCTTTTGAATTGCTTATCCGATCTCTCTTCCCAATCCTTTCTAAGCGCCTCTGATTGATTCTTATAATTATCATGCAATATTTTATATGCTCTAGTAATTATTCCTTTCTTAATGGCAGCTTCTGTTCTAGATTCTATTAAAAACTCTACCAGTGCTAGTCTTTCATTTAGGACCCCCCTATTTCTTTCTCTTTGCTTATACTCTGATATCAGTCCTTGATAGGGAAGGCAATCTTTAACCTGCAGTCCAAATAAATTCTTGGCCTCTTCTCATTCTAATACCTTTTACTTTCTAGTTATTTGCTCCCAATACTTTGGTTCCTTTGCCAGTTTTCTCCAATAAATTCCAGCCCCCTCTTGCCTATTATCTGTATCCCTAACCACAGTCACCTCTATTGGCAGAATCTCTTTTCTTCATTCTCGTGCTGGTTTAGTTCTTAGAATACTCCCTGCTATTTTATGAATGTAATACTGTGTATGATTTTTGTTGTTCTCCTTAAGAGTCTGCAAAAATCCCAATCTCTCCTTATTTCTGCTCCCCCCATATCATCAACATTCCTTTCCACTTTGAATTATAGTTTTCTGCTTGTGCCATGTATAAGAGCCTTAACTGTGTTGTTCTAAAATACCTGCTGAAATTGGGTTATCCTAGTCTGCCTTGTTCTATTGGAAGAATCAGCTTATCCCACTTGACCCTTGCTGTCTTCCCTTCTCAGATAAAATTCTTCAACTCTTTTTTAACTGCTATCCACAGCTTCTCCTCTGGTTAATAAAAATATGCATGGCCTGTGTATAAGACTAAATAGACTAAAAACATTTTAATTGAATTGCTTGTATCTTAGTATCCATATACATATAACAACGTTTCCAATTTCTCAATTTTTGTATTATCTTCTGTTTAGTCTGGAAAATATTGCATATCATCCCTTTACACAAAAAGGAAACTCTACAGAACTGTCCAACTTCCAACCTATATATATATATATATATATATATATATATATATATATATATATATATATATATATATATATATATATATATAAAATCTCCACTATCCAAAAATTCTCAAAAGGTGCATCCATTCACAAATCCTAGACCATCTACTGTCTAACAATCTTATATCCAACACTCAGCATGGATTTGAGCCTAGCTGTAGTACCACCACTGCTCTTATACGCGTTACTAACATTGTTAACCACCACTGCAATCAAAGCAATCTAGTTTCTTCTATCTTTCTTGATCTTTCCAAAGCTTTGAATAAGTTCTCACATAATAAACACTTAAATACACCTTCTGAACTTAAACGTAGCCATTCTGCACTTGCATGCTTCCAAGACTATCTAATTGGACACCAGCAACCCGTAAAATGGCAACAAAACCTCTCTACTCTACTGCCTGTCACCTTGGGAGTACAGCCTGGGTCAATACTGGGACCTCTTCTTTTTACTATTTTTATTAACAATCTTCACACTGCTACCCTACATGCCTCCTTAGTGCAGCATGCAGACAATTCCACCTTGATTTGTGCAGTCCCAACAATTCAACAACTTCAACAAATAACACAGTAGTCCTTTATGGCTGCTGAATGCTGGCTATATAATGTTCAATGTATACTCAACCGTAATAAACTAAGCTCATGCTTTTCTGTCCCACTAGGGCCATAAACTCTCGCCCACCATTTAATATCTCATCATCAAACAATACCATTATTTCACCAGTATCCCAAACCAAACTTCTTGTAGTTGTCATAGATCACAACATGAAATTTGACATACACATAGCGCAGAGAATAAAAAAAAAGTCCACAAAAAGCTAGGAACCCAATACAGGAATAAACAATTTCTAAATAAAGCTATAAAGGCCACAATTGCAAGAACCCACCTTGTCTCCACCTTACTCTGTGCCGCACAGATTCTCACTAACCCAAAGAACTCTGACTTAGTGAAACTCATCACTTTCTATAATAAAATTGCAAAGTTTGCCACAGATTCTTACAGATCCTATCATTGCTTGGCACTAAAACAACTCCCATGGCTCGAACTACCCAATCTACTAACTTATAACTGACTCACCATGGCCCATCAAATACTCCATCAACCAGGAAAAACCCCAGCCCTTCAAAACCTACTAAATCACTACTCCAACAACTGTGTATTGCGTTCCAGTAACAAGTCATTATTAAACATAACCAAATCAAATAATGCCACAGTGATTCCCTTTATCCAACTACATAGCCAAAACTTTGAATTCCTTGCTCCTTAACATTAGAGCCACTACTAGCACACCAAATTAAAAAAAAATACTCAAATCACACTTATCTAATAGATGGATTTGCTCCAGTAGTAACCCTGGTTAGCAAAAGCTTACTAACTGGCAGCTATACAAATACTTGACAAATATTCCTTTTCAGAATCTGTGTTATTTAATAAATATTTTTCAAGTATGATTGTTTAAGCCTTAATATATTGCTCTGTGAATGTTAAGCAAAACTTTACACTTGTTTATCTCTGTTGCTTAAAAATCAGATGAGTGCTGCTTAGAAGGGGGCTTGATGATAGGGTAAGTCTGTCTTCTAAGCAGTACTCATCTGCCAAATAAAGGAACCCTTATAAAAGAATGAGTGTCTATCTTTATTACAAGAACTTAGTATCTGGATTTATTACAAGAACTGAGGGTAACTCTTCCACCCAGCGGAACTGACTAGGACTGAAGAAGCATCTTGAGACCACGAGAGGAAGAAGACTAAGCACAACACTAGTTTTCTCCTCCAGGAGCAGCAAGTTGATTGATTTTAATTCTAATTAGCATAATCAGGAAAAAAGAGAGGTAGATGTCTAACCTGGTCCAAGGCTTACTCCATTGTGTTCTTAGGCAAAAATCTTCGATTGGGTTAGTCAGACATTCTGATCTTGTAAAAAATTAAATAAGAAGGTTTGCAGGACATAAATTCATCTTGCTAATGTTATGTTTATCAGAAACAAAGTTTTTCAGGAAATAAACTTTAATTTCTCCTTAGAGGTGGATTTGAAGGGGATCTGGGTGAGATCTTGTAATGTTAAAGTAATATCTGGATTTTTTATGGAAGGTCTCAATATCTCAATATAAAGGTGATTTTCAAAAAGGCTTTAGATACTTTCAGGGATGCTAGGGACACATCATTTGAGCCCATGTAGAGTTGGAAATGGCTTTTAGCTGAACTTAGAATAACTGGCACTGAAGCAAAAAACACCTGGCAAGAAGTACAGAATGGAAGGAATGAGGGCTGAAAAGGGGGAATCAAGCCTATTCTGCTGCCCAGATTGAAAAACATTTCCATTTGCTCTTGTAAAATCTTTCTGGTGAAGGGTTTCTGAGAGGTGTTCAAATGTGTACCTCTCTAGAAATTAAGGAAGGATCTTTGGCCATCATTGGAATTGGAGAAACCATTGGGATAGTTTGGGGGACTTGACAGGGTTAGGCTTGCAGGATGAGTGAGATAGTAGTTTTGGGAGGGGATACATGACCAAAGGAGGTTGCGGATGATGAGGCTAAAGGTAAGGGAACCAGACTTGTCCAGGATAGTATGGGGCAATGATGATTACTTTTGCCTTGCACCAGGAAGCTTTCTGTATGAACTCTGACATCAGTTGAACTGGTGGGTAGGAATAAAGAAGACCAGAAGGCCAAGTATGGACAAGAGTGTTCCTCAGTGACTATTCTTGATGAGGGATAAGAGCAAAATAGCTGTTGCACCTTGCACTGGTAAGCAAAGCAAAAAGGTTAAAACAAAGCTGAAACCAGCAACGGAAAATATCCATTGCTACTAATCCTTTGAGGGACCACTTATGCGGCATGAGAATACAATAACTCAGCCTGTCCACTAGAATACTGGATTGACCTGGAGCGTGCATTATGAGAAAGCTTTGAGAAGACATAGACCATTGCTACACTGTCATGGCCTCTCCACATTAATGGGTAAGAATGGGACCCCCCCACCTTTGTTGATGTACTAGGCCACTGCAGTGTTGTATGTCTGGAGAGACATCACACCCTGGGGAAAGAAGTACTGAAGTTCCTGCAATGCTAGGAGGATTGCCCTCATCTCTGGTACATTGCCCTCATCTCTGGTACACTGCTCAAATGTTCAGATTTTTGCCTCACATGTTTGGTCTGTTCCTCATAAAATTTGTATTTTTCTAGTAAATCACTTAGGATTGAAGTCACTAAATAATAACACATTTGAGTTTTAAACTTCATATCCTTCAGAAAATGCATACTAACACAAATCCTGTTATTCTAGCAAATTTCTAAGTTGCTAACAGCTATAATTAAAATCTTTCCCTATTTTTGGACCTTTGTCCCACCATTATTTTGGGTATTGTTGAGATTTCTGACTGGTCCAGATTTCCTGAACTGTCCTCCCCTCAAAATGCCCCCTCATCCAAATGAGGAGTCATCCATCGTCACTGTGGCCATAGCAGGAGGAAGGACAAATGAACATCTTTGCAGTACTGGAGAGATTATCTGCCAGGAGATATGAAGACAACAGAGAGAAGGTAGTTTGATTGGATGATGAAGGGGATGTGTTGCGTGACCATTGTATTTTCTCTTGTAAAAAATGTTTATTTTCAAAATAGGTTCATAGGTGTTTACTAGACTGATGACAACAAGGGCCTTTTTAAGCCTAGCCATGCATCCCAAATCTCTGACAAGTTCTGGTACCCTTGATAGTTGTAAGCAGGGGCTTGGGAGATGAAACATTTACAAGTTGGGGCCTGGGAGATGAAACATTTACAGGCTGCCTGTGTCCATTAGAGAAATAGGTGCCAAACCAGGGAAGAATTTCCTGTTCCCCATCCAATTGTCCAAGTTACACTTGAATTAGGTTAGGGATGAACTCTGCTTCACATGGATGGGGAGCCTGTTCCACAGATGGGGTAGTCTCTGGGATACATCCCTGTCTGTCCAGAAGGTAGTTTTTATATCACAGGCAAGGTTTAAGTCTTTAAAATGGGTAATTCTGGTGGTGTTTGTTTTGCGGATATACAGAAGGTCCATCAGAGTGGGGTCTGACAATGCTTTGAATGCCAGGGCTAGATCTCCCCTCAACAGCCTTTAAGAGACAGAATACAGGGATAGAGCCTTGAGGCAGTCTGCATAGGACATGTTAATTATGCCCTGTATCCTTTTAGTGAGGAACCTCTGTGGACATTCCAGTTGTGGTTAGGTACATCCAAAGTGGGCATTGTACTCAATGATAGGTCTGATGAATGCTGAATACGGTGGAACAATGACTTAATTGGACCTAGATGCCATACCTTTGTTTATAAGTTGCACAACATAGAATGATTTCCTCACTACTGTAGACGCATGATGGTCAGAGGCTAGATTAAAGTAAAGTCCCTTAGAGGGTGCGTTGTCAATATGATAGTTAACAAGGGTGGGTGACTTCCCGAAGGATACTTTTATGCATTTCTTGGCATTTATTTCTAGTACATGGCTCTGACACCAGTTGTTTGTCTGTGTCAGCCCTTCCTGGAGAACAGCTGTGTCAGTGTGAGATTCAATGACAGCTCGTAATTTGCAATCATCTGCAAATTTAGTCAGTCAGGGGCTATTGACTTTGGCCTTGACATCAGAGAAATAAATGCCAAAAAGTAAATTCTTTTCATAACTAAACTTCTTGACTGCTGATATGTTTTTGTATGGAATTTCTGCATTCTTTCTGATCAACATACAGGATTCTTTTTCTTTTAAATGACCATTATATTGAGAGGGTGCACTGCAGAACTCTTATGAAAATTTTTGCATGCAGTACCAAAGGTATGGAAGCTGCCATAGAGATTAGAAGGTGAAGAATTAGTGAAGCAGGAAGATTCAGAGTAGTGATTACCTCTTGTGCTTACAGATGATGGGAAGTCAGCCTAGACAATAGTAGATGTTCTTCGTGTTTCACTGTTGCAGTCATCACATTTGGAGTTATCCCTGCCAGGGTAGCCCTCGGCTGGCCTGAATACCAGAGACTTAGTATTTCTGTGTCAGTTGCTGTCACTTGAGTACTGACGTCAGGTTGTCAGTGGTATAAAGGAAGGCAGCCGATGCCATTACACCAGCCTTTCTTGCCGTGGAGCCTGAAGCAGAAGCAGTTCGCACGAGTACCAGTCAGCCACTACCTGAGTTTTTGTTTCTGAATTGAAGTTGAAGTCTTCGAAAGCTAAGTACCCCATTGGGGATCCTTTTTTCTTGCACTAACCAATGTCAGAAAAAGTTAATAATTGTCTCGCCTGTGGAAAGCAAATACCACATCGGGACTTCCACTCTTTCTGCGTCACTTGTCAAGGCTCAGAACACGATGTCCCTCATTGTCATTTCTGTGCTTTGTTTAACACCAGAACTATTCATCCTTGGGCCCTTAGTGTAGCCAGATATTTCTGTTTACAGGCCTTGAATTCTGATATGGCTTTGGTAAGCCATCTGACAGCAGATCTTCTGAAAAAGCATAAAGATAAAGACAGAGACAGACCGCACAGGACCAAACCTTCCAACAACACTTCCATTAAGCTGGTCGTCAGTCCTCCATATCTCAGTGAGGCACTTTCACAGCCCCTGATGCCCACTTCATTTAATTCGCAGGTCACTACCGAGACCCTTTCTGTGTCCGGTATACCGCAAAACTCTTCTTTGTCTAAGGATCCTGTGGTCGTCTCTACCTTGGATGAGTCTGGAGCTACTGTGCAGGCATCGGCTTCCGAGGAAGTCTTTTGCAACACTGAATCCTGACATAAACTCATGCCTTCTTTCGCGACTACCATTCTTTTGAAAACAACCGAGTTCCTCAGGCCCAGGAGTCGAACCACGCCCAAGAAACTGACTATCCATTCTCAGGCACCTGCTCCCTTGCCTCAGTCTCAAATGCTTAAAAATGGCAGACAACTTTATCATGCTAATTAGGGGAAGCCAAGCCACTCCCTCGAAAAAGAGATCTGTCTCCAGTAGTTTTGTGTGAGCAAGAGTCAGATGAATCCTATGCATCTGACTATGAAGACATGCAGCCCCTCTCTACATATGAGGATTCTGATGCAGAGGAATCCATTCCTTCAGCCTCTTCCCCAGAGGATTTTTCCTTTGGAGAAACCCTGCATACCTTAAGGGAGCATTTCCAATGGGAGAGTCAAGACTACCCTCAGGCTAAAAAGAGACTCAGAGAGTTCCTGGATCTTCCACAACACAGACCCTTAGCCATCCCTCCAGTCCTCGATGTGGTGGATGATGTTTTCCTTGAATCCAACTTGACTCCAGACGCCCTCCCTCCTGCTCCCAGAAAACCAGACAGGTACTGCAGAGTCCCTGATTCACACAAATATATTTTTAAAAATTCAACAGCTGACCCTGAGCTGATTTCTCAAGGGCCAAAATGGATTAAAGCAACCTCAGATAAGAATCCCACCCCTGAGCACTGGACAGATGGGGTAAAAAAAAGTATACACCTCAGCTACTCTTGCTATCTGGGCACTAAATTGTCAGTTCCATATGCTTAAATATCAGCAAAATACCTTGGAACTCCTTTAACAAAAAATGTCCTCCTTTCCTGCATGGGCAGAATCTAAAGATTTACAAGACTTAATGCATTCTGCAAGTCAAGTAACTAAACACACTTTGCACTGTGGTTTTGATGCCCTAGAAGCTTCTTGCAGGGCAGCAGTCACTGGTTCTATCATTAGAAGACATGCATGGCTTAAGGAACAACCCCTGCTAGACCATGTCAAATCAAAATTGTTGCATGCACCCTTGCACAAAGATAACTTATTTGGCACTAAAGCAGAAGAGGTCTTAAAAAAGATGGAAGAAAAAGCAATATCTAAATATTGTGGGAAGAAATATTCGGGGAATTGTTATGGCTAGGCTTGTATAGGCCCTACGGCTGATAGCCTAGTACCAACCTATGAACCTATGACAGTTAAAGATTTCTTACAGGTCCAGCCCCCTAGGTTCATCAGGTATTTTCCCTCCAAGCACTGGTCCTTTCCTGCTCAGAGTAAACAGGCCCAGCCTAGGCCCCATGGAAACAGACCCCCCCAGACAGCAGCCCCAGGGGTTGCAGAGATCTAAGCAGTGGATTGCCTCCACTTCAAAACCAGGGAGTTCTAAGCCACCCCCTTATGGTAAAAACTCACAATGACTCACCTCCTCCAGACCTTGCCTCTGCACACCTTCACATACCCCTAGGAGGAAAACTCTTTCACTCAAGCACCTGGGCCACCATTACCAACAACCAATGGGTTCTGAATATTGTGTCTCAGGGGTAATAATTCACCTTCCACACCCTTCCAACCCCAAAAGGGTTCCCAGATCTTCCACCAAATCAGTGGGCAGAGGCTCAAAAGCAAATCCATTCCCTGCTCTCTTTGGGGGCAGTAGAGCACATTCCTACAGATCAGATAGACCAAGGCTTCTACTCCAGACATTTTCTGGTGCCCAGAAAAGAGGGCACCTGGTGCCCCATCCTCAATCTAATCAAGCTAAACACCTTCCTGGTGATCCCAAAACTCAAAATGATCACCCTCCAGCAGCTGCTAGCCACCCTAGACCTAAAAGAAGCCTACCTCCACATTCCTATCAGGGAGTCCTGCAGAAAATATCTCCGGTTCAGGGCAGGATGTCAACACTTTCTGTTTTCTGTGTTTCCCTTTGGCTTACCTATTTCTCACAGAGTTTTCACTAAATGCCTGGCTCCGGCCATTACCTTTTGCAGACAAAGAAATATTCAAATTTACCCCTACTTAGACGACTGCCTTATTTAGGCAGACAGCCAGGAAAAGCTTCTCAAAGACCTGGTCTTTGTAAAGAACCTACTAACTCCCTGGGGTACACAATCAATGAAAGGAAATTCTAACAGGTACCCACCCAAAGGATAATCTTCCTGGGAGGAAGTCTGGACACAGCATCCCAGATGGCATGCCTTACACCAGAGAAACACATTTTCCTGTCAACTTACTTCTCTTAACTGGCCACCAAGCCCCAGGTTTCTGCAAGAAAAATCCTGCACGCTCTGGGGTTCATGGCATCCTGCATACTCCTCATTCCATATGCCAGACTGCATGTGAGGAAACTTCAGTGGTACCTAAAGAGCCTTTGGTGTCAACACACTCAAGATCTGGAAACTCTTCTACCTATTATTCCTTGCCTGAAGAAGGAATTTCTTTGGTGGGCAACAGCCTGCTCCCACAACAAGGGACTGCCCTTCTCCCCACACCCCACCACCCAGACCCTCACCACAGATGCTTCAGACTATGCTTGGGGTGCACACCTGAACAGCAGGTGCATACAGGGCCAATGGAGCCCACAGCAAATCCCCCTGCACACCAGTCAAAAAAAAAAAAGTGATGGCTGTGCAGCAGGCCTTGATAGCTTTCAAACCCCTTCTCACCCCAGGGGTTCTCCAGATGAAAATAGACAACACCACTGTGATGTGGTACATCAACAAGTGGGAAGGGACTCACTCCTACCCACTGTACAGGCTGGCCATGACCCTTTGGCTCACAGCCTCTTCCATGCAACTACACCTGTTAGCATGATACCTTCCAGGCTGTCTCAACTCCCTGGCAGACCAATTAAGCAGAAAGCTTTTGGATCCACACGAGTGGCAGCTCAACAGAAGTACCTTCTTCCTAATAACTCAGAAATGGGGAACCTCAGAGGTCATCCTCTTTGCCTCCCACACCAACCATCAGCTCAGCAAATTCTGCACCAGGGAGCATCACTGCATGGCTTGGAAAGTGGATGCCCTGTCCTTCCCCTGGATAAACCTCTTGGTCTATGCCTTTCCTCCCCTACCTCTCACCCCCAGGGTACCGCTCAAAATAAGGGAGGAAAAACCTAGGACCATTCTCATAGCTCCAGACTGGCACAGACAGCACTGGTAACCCTTGCTGCTCAGCTTCTCCCTGCTGCCTCCATGGAATCTTCCTCAGATTCCAAACCTCCTAACCCAGAGGGAAGGGGTATTCATGCACCTCCAATTACAGACACTCAATTTGGCAGCATGGCTTGTTCCCTAACCCATGACCAATCTGCCATCTTCAGTAAACAGGTTCTGGATGTTATATGAGAGGCCAGATGCCCTAGCACCAGAAAGTCTTATGCAGATAAATGGAAAAGGTTCTGCACCTGGCTCCAGGCTAAGGGGGCCAATACGGAACAGGCCTCTATCCCTCTCATCCTGGATTACCTAGCTGACCTACTACACAGTAGTCTCTCTTTCTCCTCTATAAAAAATCATGCCTCTGCAATTTCTGCTCATTTTACCACTGAGCAGCTTCTTTTCATACACCCTCTGATTAAACAGTTCCTCAGAGGGGCTAGCAACTTGAGGCCTCCCAGAAGGGCACCAACACCAGCTTGGGACCTTAACTTTGTCTTGGAAAATCTCACCCTGCCTCCTTTCAAACCAGCTTCTTTGACAGAGCTAAAATTTCTCTCCTGGAAGACAGCCTTCCTCCTGGCCATCACTTCATCCAGAAGAGTTTCTGAACTGCAAGCACTCATGGCTGTGGAACCCTTCATCATCTTCCATGCAGACAGGGTTTCCCTCAGAACTAATCCATCCTTCAAGCCCAAGGTGGTATCCAGTGTGGTTCTGAACCAATCCATTCATTTGCCCACCTTCTTTCCTAACCCCCAAAACAAGGGAGAAAGGATTCTGCATTCTCTAGATGTGCACAGACAGCTCAGATACTATCTGGACAGGACTAAACCCTTCAGAAAGTCTGATCAATTGCTAGTTAGCTTTGCTTCAGGGGCAGAATGCAAAGCCATCTTCAAGCAAACCATTTCCAAATGGATAGCACACTGCACCCATTTCTGCTACAAACACCAATGCAATCCTCCCACAAGGGGGTCAGGACACACTCCACCAGAGCAGCCTCCACCTCTGCAGCTTTCCTCAGAGGGATCCCCACCAGGGACATCCTGGAGGATGCCACCTGGACATATGTTCACACTTTTACCAAGCATTACCACCTGCCTCTCTTCTCCAAATCCAGGACAGGGTTTGTCTCTGCAGTTTTACAGGGCATCTTAGCCAGCTCCTAGCTTACTTGACTGCCTCCACCCATTTCCTCAGCTTTGAGAATCTACCCAAATGTGATGACTGCAACAGTGAAACATGAAGAACATAGTACAGTTGTGTACACTTACCATAAATGTAAATGTTCGAGTGTCTTCACTGTTGCAGTCCTGCTTTCCCTCCCTCCATCCCCCTTTTTCTTTTATTACCATTCTTCCTTGCTGTTCTCCTTTCCTTACAAGGGACACATTGGTATTTATTTTCCACTGGTGGGGTTCTTCCACCAGAACCTGGCCTCCTACTTTGGAGGATCCTGACAGGTTAGGGCAAGAAAAACAGATGTAATGGCATTGCCTGCCTTCCTTTATACCACTGATGACCTGACATCAGTCCTCAAGTGACAGCAACTGATGCAGAAATACTAAGTCTCTGGTATTCAGGGCAGCCAAGGGCTACCCTGGCAGGGATAACCCCAAATGTGATGACTGCAATAGTGAAGACACTCAAACATCTACATTTATGGTAAGTGTACACAAATGTAGTTTTTAGAATTTCTTGAACTGTCTCTAGATGTCATCCTATGAAGTCCAATGACTGAGATGGCTGTAAGTTTCATTTTTCTTAATTAACAGAAATTCCTAAGAATCATTGACTGAATCAACTAATCTCTTATTTGGATTAAGCATTCCTTTGTTCTTGCAGTGAGGAGCCAGTTGTCTTAAGTACAGGAACACCAGACACCTTTATCTCTGCAGCTTGAGGTACTCTGCCTTCTCTGCCATGCATTAAGTAAACATCCAGTGGGCTGTGGTGAGACCAAATGGACAGAAGTGCAGATACCTTCTGACTGCTGCACAATATTTATGTCATAATAGGCATCTCAAAGGTCTATAGATCACATACAATCCCTCTTCCTCAAGCTACAGACAGGGACTTGCACTGTGACCATATAGAACTGTGTCTTCCTCACAAGCATGTTTAATTTGCTGAGGTCCAAAATGGGCCTGAGGTATTTGTTTATTTTTGGAACCAAAAGGAATCTTAAGTAGACTCTGGATGCTTGGTGGTCTGGCCAGATCTTCTGGAAACTTGAAAGGCTACTGCCCTTCCTTGTTGGAGGTGAACATTTGGAAAGGTCTTGTGGGAAAAGTTTGGATCTGATGTCAATTTTCATTCATTTTTCAACATATGGGTTCAGATCTGATCCTCGGATCCTGCTTGGCCACTTTTTTGCAGCTCATGGCTACTGCAAACTCTTGAGCTCCACCCTTACCCATAATGCTGCAGTCCCTCTCCATACCTCAGATCTCGTTTGCTGGCTTTGCATACAGATGTGGTTGCTGTCAGCTCTTGAGCAGTTAGTGAGTTGTAAAAGTTTTTGGCTTTATAATTTTATTCCTTTTCTGTTTTATATTTTGCACTGGTTATAAGCTATTCTCTCTTATTCCTATGTGTTTTTTCTGCATATATTTTAATACCATTGTTGGTAGTTTTTCCCCAACTATCTTTCTCTACAATTTCGATCATCCTTCCTACCATTGTTGGTAGTTTTTCTTTCCTTTCCTTCCTGATTAAAAAAAAATCTGACTCATTCTTTGCTGTTTGCCTCCATAATGGCTGAAAAACCTCCAGGCTTCAAAAAGTGTAAGGAGTGTAGGCACAAGATTCCTTTATCTGATGCCCATAACTCTTGCAGCTATTATCTGTGTCCTGCCCATTTGAATGTCCCTTGTGAGATTTTAAATCTTTTGATCCAACAGCTTTAGTAGACAGGAAAAATAAGTTGTTTCTGAAGAGACTTCTCCCTAAAACTTTTTCAGAGTTACTGGCTGGAGCTCAACCCTCCAAGGCAGGCCAAAAGAAGTCAAGAAAATGATTTCATGAACTGTCTGGATCCACCTCTACTTCAGATCTGAACAAGGAACCGGCCTGGAAGAGTTCAAAATAGTTGGATCTGAAGACCAAATCCTTGGATCTGACTGTTTTAGATGCAAGGTCTGCCTCATTGGATCCAGTTTTCTTGGAGCTGAAAGAGCTCCCCAGGACCCATTATGTGTTCTCTCAGGATCCAGTCCCCTCTGGGCTACCTTTCCAATTTTTAGAAAGGTGTTGACACTCTAGATCTCCCTCTTTAGCTTCTACCCATTCTTCCAGGAGTCTTACAGAGGCAGATGTGGATAGAATGATGAGGAAGTTTCTCTCAAAGTGGATACAGATGGGAGGTCTCTAAGTACCTACCCCTTTGGGTCAGGGCAGCATTGTTAGTATCACTCCACCCATCTTGGCTCCTTCTCCAATCCAGTCTTTGACTTTGGAGGCCTTGGATCTCAGCTTCCCAGGAATATCTGTATTGGATCTAAATGTGGTTGTATCTTTGGATCCGATAACTTCTCTGTGTGGAATGGCTCTGAATGTGTCAGAGATAGATGACTCTCAGAGCCAAAGTGCTTTTGTTGGCTCTGAGGTGCTAGAGTTGACTCCAAAGCTGTCAGAGCCATCGCTGCCCCTTAGGGCTTCAGCATTGGACAGCTTGTCTTCAACTTCTGTCTCAGGTGAACTGCCTTCAGGTCAGAGGAAGCTGATGGTCTGGAAGCATGTCTTCTCAGCTCCATCAGCTTCCTTCTCCCCAGTGCATGCTGCCTTTGAGGTAGTAGAGTGAATATTCTCTTTTGGAATTCAGACAGCTCCACTTCCCTCAGATCTGCCATCTGGTTCTCAGATGTCTTTGTACTGTGAGGCTCATCACTCTACTCTACAGGGACAGCCAGCTCAAAGTTTCCAGGCCACCCAACAGGGTATCCTTATTTCTTCTGATACTTCTCCGGAGCACCCCACCAAAGATGTCCCTAGGAAGAGGAAGTGCAAGAGGAGGCACTTAGACTCCCATCAGGAGTTAATCACAGAAGATACTGATTTCAATGAAGGAGAAGGGTCCCCAAGATCACCACCTGATGATGTCTCCTTTGGAGAAATTTTAGAGATCCTTAAGTAGAGGGGTGGTTGGTCTACCAATAGCCCTTCCCAAGAGGAATCAGTATTCCTGGAGGTGTTTGGGTCTGGCCCATCTACTTCCTGGGTGACTCTGCCCACCAATGAGCTCATTGAGTTGATTCCTCAGTGGGCATGGAAGAAACCCGATCCTGTTGAGCTGATCCCCAAGAGACCAGATAGCATCCTGGCACCACCAAAGCAAAGGAGTACCAGTAGATGCCATGGTCATAGTGGTGGCCACAAAGAAAGAACTTGCGGAATTGAGTTCATCTATTCATCCCCCTAACAGGGAGTCTAGGGAGATGGACAGATTTGGGAAGTGTGTTTATGCTTCAGTGACTTTTGCACTTAGATCATTGAACTATTTGGCACACTTCACTAGACTTCAGAGGGATTTGATTAAAGAACTCTCCAAATCCCTCTCAGGAGCAATAACTTCTGAGGCACATACTTCTATTGCATCACAGTTGGCTACCTTACAGTCCATTACTAATTCATCCATGAGGCTCATTTTGCGTGCAGCTGAAGGTATCTGTAGGGCAGTGGATGCAGGCATTTCCATTAGGAGACATACTGGGATGCACCTGTATGATTTTGCAGAGACTTTCAAGTCCTCCTTTGTCAATGCACCTTTTGATGGAAGTTCCTTGCTTAGCCCTAAACTTAAAGACACACTCTCCAGGTGTGAGCAGGATGGCAAGATCCTGTCTGCAGTGGGCATATGGAATCAACAAGGTGGTTAAAAATGTGGTCCCAGGGTCCTTTCCAAGATCAACATGGAGATAGCTCTCCCAGGAGAAGAGGGGGATCTCTAATGGAACACTCCACCTGCATGGCAGAGGAGGCCCACAGAACCAGGGACTCGGAGTGTCCTTGTCTGACAGATCCTACCAGCGCTCCTGAAAGGAGACCAGATTGTCCACCTCTGGAGGCAGTCAGGAGTCACTTATCCCTGTACCAGGGAGCCTGGCTAGACATTCCAGAAGACACTTGGGTGCAGAGGATTATTTCCAGAGGTTATATAATTCCCTTTTCCCTACCTCCTCCATCAACAATAAACAAAATTCCTGATGTCCCACCCAGTCATAGGAAAGAAGCAGTACAAGAAATAAAAAAAAGCTGTTAGAAAAAAAAGTCATCCAAGAGGCAGACTAGAAGGTGTCCAGAAATTACTCAATATTCTTTTTAGTGGCAAAAAACAGGGGACTGGAGACCAATTTTGGATCTTAGCAATCTGAATAAATTGGTTCAGTATACAAAGTTCCGGATAGTCACAGTTCAGTCCCTTTTGCCTTTCCTGCACAAGGATGTCTGGATGTACTCAATAGATCTTCAGGATGCATACTATCACATAAAAATGAACAGGCGATTCAGGAGATACTTACACTTCTGGCTGGGAGCCACTCATTACCAACTAGGAGCACAGGGTGTTGACCAAATGCAAGGCAGTAGTAGTGGCTCACTTGAGACTACATAGATTCTGAGTATTTCCTTACCTGGACAACTGGCTTACAACCACTCCAACCAGGCATTTACTGATCAAAGCAAGAGATTATGCACTCCATTTGTGCTCTCACCTAGGCATTACAATCAATCTCAACTAGAATCAACTCAACTGCTAGTATTCATCGAAGCATTGTTCAACACTGTATCAGTGACAGCTTCCCTTCCCTTGTCAAGAGTGCAAACAATTTAATTTCAAGTCCAAAAGATAATCCAAAGTTCCTCGCTGTCAGCCCTGCTGATTCTACAGGCTTTAGGGTCAATATTTGCTGCCATAATTCTGCTTCCACTGGCAAGATATCATATGAGAATTTTTTAATGGACCCTGGCAACTCAGTGGTCCATGTTGTACCAGCCCTTGTCCTCCCAGATCAGAATAACTCAAGCATGGAAAAGATATCTCAGGCGGTGGATTCAGAACAAATTTTACAGGGCTGACATTTCATACTTCCCCAGCCCAAGGCCATAGTGATGGAAGCATCCCAATTTGGGTGGGGGGGGCACTTCTTGGGAAAAACAGTCCAAAGCACCTGGTCCCCAGAGGAGGCCAACATGCATATCAATGTTCTAGAAATAAGAGCAGTCCTCCTAGAGCTGCAGGCCTTCCAATGCGCTCTTCCTTTAGGAACTATTGCAATTCAGATGGACAACATATCAGTAGTCTGGTACATCAACAAACAAGGAGGAACCAGATCTTATCTCTTATATCGAGAAGCTCTGAGGGTGTGGCAATGGGCGATTTCATCCAATCGATTTCTGATAGCAATGCACATTCTGGGGGAATCCAGCATGATAGCAGATGAGTTGAGCACATCCATCCTATTACCTCACAAGTGGTCTCCCAACAAGAAAATTGTGGTAAAGATATTCTGTCAATGGGACCAACTATGCTTCATCCTCTTTGCATCTCACCTCAAAAAGTGAAGCAGGTTTTTTGCCCTGATCTCCCCATCAGGAGAGTCATGAAGAGATGCACTCCTCCACGATTGCCCCCGGTGTCCTCTATGCTTACCCCCAGCTCCCCTGATCCCCAATTTATTTAAAAAGCATATTGATTAAAGAACACAGTATTCCTCATTGCCCCTTATTGGCCTCATAAGATTTGGTTCCCCTTCCATTGACCTCATCTAATTCATACTCCTTGGGTTCTGGATCCAATTCCAGACTTTCTGTCTCACCTGATAGAAATGAGTCACCCAAACATTTTGGGCCTAAAGCTGACCGCATGGTTTCTCCAATTCCATTGATAGCTAGACAGTCCAGGCTCTCCTCCCCTGCCCATCACATTCTTTTGTCTTCCCACAAAGCTTCCACTAGGAAGATTTACAAAAGTAAATAGAAAAGATTTGTTTTTTGGGCAAAACAGAAAAACATTGACCCTTTGACAATTCTACCTTAAGTTCATCATGACTCTGTAAGGCATTTATAAAAGGAACCCTTTTACTGAAAGCCCCCTTTAAAGACCTACTCCACCATGAGATTTGAATTTACTGTTACAAGCCCTGGCTTAATCACCATTTGAACCAACTGCAAAATGTGAATTCAAGTTTCTAACTTGGAAAATGATATTTTTGGTAGCCATTACTTCAGCTAATAGAGTTTCAGAACTGCAAGCCTTATCTTCTAAACCTCCTTATTTGATTTTTCACAAATATAGGCTATCCTTATGAACCAATCCATCTTTTCTTCCTAAGGTGGTGTCAGGATCCAACATTGATCAATCTATTAACCTTCCAGTATTCTTCACAAATTTCTCCAACAAAGGAGAATATATTTTACATTTGTTGGATGTCCACAGACAATTACATAGAACTGACAAATTCAGAAAATCAGATCAATTATTTGCCTGCTTTTCAGAATCAAGACTGGGAAAGCCAGTTAATAAAATAACTTCAGCTAAGTGGCTAAGTGATTGCATTTCATTTGTCTACAACAAGTTGGGTTTATCCCTTCCAAAACCATTCAGAGGTCATTCAGCTAGATCCATGGCAACCTCTTCGGTATTTCTATCTAGATATTCCATGGATGAGATTTGTACTCTAGCCAGTTGGGCTAATCCTCATACTTTTATTGATCATTACAAGGTTGATCTGGTTTCTAGGAGAAGAGCAGTTTTCAGCTTAATAGTACTCAGGAAAATCTTTTCTTAGTCCTCCCGGGATTCAGGTAGCTGGGGACTCTGCTCCACACGTTGAGGAACAAATGAAAATTGACATCAGATAAAGACATCATGTACATAACATTCCATCCGTGTTGTCCATTTTCATTCTTCCTCAACTCTTCTCCCTCCATCCCTGTACCTTTCTTGTTTATGACTTCTGGAGGCACGAGAGAATACTGCAGGAACCAAGTTCCTCCTTTTGAGCTCCAGATAGTAGTTTCTCATATAATCATTATTTCTTAACATTGTTATTTAGCTATAAAAAGCAGCAAGCAAGATCTGAGCTATGGAGGGGGGACTACAGCATTATGGATAAGGGAGGAGCTTGAAAGTTTGCAGTATCCACTAGCTATAAAAAAAATCTGGGTTGGATCAGAGGATCAGATCTTAACCCACATGTTGAGGAAGAATAAAAATGGACAACACAGATGGAATGTTATGGTGAGTACTGTGAAGACTGGTAGAGATAGGTAAAGGCTACCAGCCTAGCCAGATAGAATTGTACAAATAATTCTATCATTTGTAAATATGAAAGTTGAACTTAAAACAATGTGGCAACATTGCCATCTGCGGAAAAGAAAGCTAAGTCAAGCATTTCTTGTTGGTTCTTTGAAATTAAAATGATTTCATCACTGCCTTTGATGTTTTACAAGTCGGCTCCAGTCCGGCTAGATGAAGGCTTCCTGCCTATTGTTTTAAGGCTAAAGTTAATGACCAGAATTTACATGTGGAATGTTCTTTATTGCTCTAAGTGTAAAAGAATGTAAATGCAGTTTCTGTCAGCCTGGGAACACCAGGAAAGTGTAAAAGATGATGTAATGTTTATCAGAACTGCAATAGCAATTTAAACAGTGAGAACCAGGAAGCAATAAGCATGTTTGTCTGGATATCCAACTCATCAGCACTTTGCCTGTTGTTTTAAGTCAGTTATCTTAGAAGTGTGTTTTCTTGTAGAAATAGCTAGGACTATAAAGTTTAGACTAAGTGTTTTTCTGTGATGTCAGAACTGTACTGCTGATTTATTTTACGTATTTCTGTGTGATCTCTGAACTTGTGACTAGCACTGTATAGTAGAAAGTATTGTCTTGTTGTTTTAATTACTTATTATTAAATATTTTAAAACCTTTTAACTGTGGTGGTTTGTGTAGAGATAAGTTAAGCTCTAAGAGTACATTGCATGTATTTAAGGATCCTGTACCAAGTCACTCTAATAAACCTTTGACTGATTAGTCACACTTACCAAATGGATAATAATACTGCACAGTAATAATTGAACACCCTTTTAAGGGGCTTTGGGTAGCTGATAATATTAGCTGGGTGGTGGCAGTAATTACTATCGTATAGTCTGGGTAAAAGGGGGCACAGCTGGAGAACCTGTGCTAGCCTTCCCCAGAAGTGTCTTTGTGGTTGTATAAACTCTTATCTCAAAGTGTATGTGTGTGTCAGCTACTTGGGTAGGGACACGAAGCACTGCTTGGACAGAGAGGGTGCTGAAGATTTTAGCTTGCCCAGCTAGGCTGAGATCTGGACCATATAGCTGTGCCAGTGGAGAGTTTTACTGGAGACCTGGGGAGCAAGGGAGTGACCAGCCCTGGACTGACTGTGATCTCTGTGTGATCTTAAGGGAAATTGCACTATATTGTGTGTATTTGTTATCCTTTCCTCATATACAAGATGCCTCTCTGGTGTTAGTGGTAAGGATTGAGACTCCTTGATTGCTGGGCCAGGGCATGGGTGTCACATATTAATTGGTGGCAGTGGTTGGGATATTCACCTCACATATTAATTGGTGGGCAGCGATTGGGATATCCTCACATTTGTGTTTGGCAGCGGTGGGATATCCACATCACATATTAATTAGTTGGCAAATACTAATTGGCTTGTAGTGGTGTGGGTAGAGTGAATCATGTAGCTTGTGTACAGTGAGCGTTGAATGTGTTTGTACTCTAAAACAGCCACACAGTGAATAGAGTTCAGATCACAATTGTTTTATTTCTTTTGTTAGCTTAGTTAGTCAGGGTGAGCAGGCAGCATGCCAGCAGAGGAGTATGGAAAGCTGACAAGGAGCCAGCTGGTGGAGATGTGCCAGGCTAGGGGTCTGGTGCATGGAAGCCTGACTAAGGCAGACCTGATTGCAACCTTGGTTACAGCTGCATCAGAAAACATCAACCAGGAGGACAATCAGACTGGCAGTAGAGATATAATTCCCTTGGACAGTGGAGAGCTCAACCTTTCTGCAGTGGACTTAAAACTCCAGCTGGAGCTAAAGAGACTTGAGTTGGAAGCCAGGCATGTGGAATTAGAAGCAAATGAAAGACTGTGACATTTTCAGGCTGAGGTGAATGAGAAACTGTTACATCTGCAAGCTGATGAACAAGAGAGACAGAGGCAGCATGAGAAGAAGATGCTGACTCTTCACCAGAGTAATGGAGGTAATGGAGAAGGGAGTAACTGGACCCAAGAAGCACAAAAGGTCCATAAATTTCATCCGCAGTTTAAAGAGGGGGATAATTTTGATAGTTTTATTCATATGTTTGAGAGGGTACGTAAACAGTATGAAGTTGACCAAGGGCTCTGGGTACAGTTCCTGACCCCCTTACTGCATGGTAAAGCTGTAACTGCATTATCTAAAATGCCTGACATTACATAGGTACATAGGTTCATAGGTTGGTACTAGGCTATTGGTCCTAGGGCCTATACAAGCCTAGCCATAACAATTCCCTGGATATTTCTTCCCACAATATTTACTTCCCTGGACCACTGTCTAGCAGGGTGACTAACATGATCCCCGGGGTGAATTTCCTATCTCCCATCCAATCATCAAGGTTCCTTTTGAAGAGGGCCAAGGGGTCACTCTGCTTGACACGTATGGGCTCTGGGTCAGGAACCTATCCCTCCAGCATGTTTTGTTCATTGTGATGACAAGGTTTAGATCCTTGGAGCGTGTGGCTCTGAGGGATTGGGATTTCTTTAAGTGGAGCATGTCCAACAGCTCAGGGTTTGACATGGCCTTCTATGTTAAGCAGAGATCATCTCTGAGTAGACGATATGCCACAGGTCAGCATATGGCATCTGCTTTAGGCCTGTGATTCTTTTAGTGAGGTATTTCTGTGGCCTTTCCAGCTGTTGCAGATGTCTTGTGAGGTACATACCAAATGGGGCGTTATACTCTATAATGGGTCTAATGAGGGAGGAGTAAAGTGGGACAATGACCTCCTTTTTTCTGAATGAAAAACCCTTAGTGATGAGGTGTGCCACATAGAAGGATTTCCTGACTGTTGTGGCGATATGGTTATCGAAGGTGAGACCACTGTCCACCTGTGTCCCTAAGTCTCTCATCACACTTTTGATGTTTATTGTACTGCCACCTATGTGGTAATTCATGAGTATATGTTTTTTTTTCCAAAGGGGATAACTATACATTTCTTGGCATTAAGTTTGAGCCCATGGCTCTGGCACCAGGCATCTGTTTCTGTAAGGCCCTTTTGTAGAATATTCACATAATTTGGGGATTCAATAATGACTCCCAGTTTGCAGTCATCTGCAAACTTTGTTAGCCAGAGTCTTTTAGTGTTGGCCTGTAGTTCAGAGAAGTAGATGCCAAACAAGTGTGGTCCCAGGATTGAAGCCTGAGGTACTCCACTTGTCACTTGTCTGGAGCTAGATTTGGAGTCGGCTACTTTTACAGTCTGGGTTCTGTCAGTAAGCCAGTTAGCAACCCATTGAGTGACATAGGGATATATGCCCAGCTTAGTAAGTTTATCTCTGATTCCAGAGTGGGGGGTGGTGTCAAAGGCCTTGGCAAGGTCCATATAGGCTGTATGGACCGCCTTACCCTCATCCACAGCTCTGGAGACTGATTCAAAGAAGTCAATCAGGTTCAGGAGACAAGATCGGCCCTTCACAAACCCAAACTGAGTGGGGTCCAGTGTTTGAAGGTTGCCAATGTCTTTGTGTATAAGTTCCACGATAATGCGTTCCATGCCCTTGCAGATCAGGCTCATCAGAATGATGGGATGGTAGTTCCTGGGATCTAAGGTGGATCCCCCCTTGTGGTGTGGGATAACTGTACCTTTGCACCACTCAGTGGGCACGAAGCCTGAGGTGAGTCTATGATTAAACATGACACTTATGTGAGGTGCCAGTTCATTTTGTAGTTCATGTAGTACACAGCCCGGCATGTCATCTGGTCCCATGGATGCTGTATTCTTAGCTTTGGAGAGTGTGGTTTCTACCTGTGTGGCTGTGATTACCAGAATTTGGCAATCCTTTGGTGTTGAGATGGGCCCTTTAGGGGGTGAGAGGGGTGTGAAGGTAGCACTAAATTGATCTGACAGGATATTTGCAATATCCTTGGGATCAGTATATTTAATGCCATTCTGTTGGAGCTCAGAGCAGATCTGAGCATTGCCATTTAGATTCTTGACATAACTATAGAATGCCTTGTGGTTGTCTTTGGAATCTTTGGCAATTTTATTTTCATAACTAGCTTTTGAGGATTTTATGAGGGATCTCAGCTTCTTACTGAGGCTGGTGAGGGAGTTTTTTGCATCCTGGGATTTTTCTCTTTTCTGCAACAGTTTCTTCCTTCTGTTGTATAGTTTGTTTATAGCAGGGGATCACCAGATTGGCTTCCTTTTTTTGGAGGAAAGCATCTTGGTTCTATTTGGGATGGCATGATTCATGCATGAGTGGATGTGCTCATACAGTGGCTTAGTGTAGGATTCAGCAGTCGAACTTTCAGATCCCGTCTGCGTGGATGTCATGAAGTTTGTCACTTCTGACTTCAGTAGCATGAAGTTGGCTTTGGAGAAGTTTTTTATGGAGGTTTCCTTACTAGGGGGTGGGGATGTGGATGTCAAGGATGATTTGCTTATGGTCAGACCTGACCAATGAGGGGGTGACCACTGGTGTGGAGCATCTATCTCCCATATTGGTGATGACCAGGTCTAGGATATTGGAGCCCCTGGTGGGACAATGGATTAGTTGATCCAGGGCGTTGGAATTTATGAATTCCAAGAACTGTTAGAAAAAGGTGTTGGTACCTGAGTAGTTTTCCCAGTTAATGACAGGGTAGTTGAAATCACCCAGTATCAGAGTGTTTGGTTGTACCTTAATATTTTCCAGTATGTTTAGAAAGGTGTAGTGAGAATCTTGGGAAATGGTGGGGGATCTGTAGCAAGCTACAATTTGGATTGTAGTCTTACCTAGTGTTAGTTGCACCTGGAGAATTTCAGATGCATTGTATTGGGCAACTAGCCTGGAGGTGTGAATATCCTTAGTGAATATGGACACTCCACCACCTTCAGTGTTTTGGTCTTGGTTTTGTGGCTGAAAAGTGTGGTAAGAGTTGTAGCCTGGTATTGCAGGGGTGCTCTCTGGAGCCTTGAACCAGGTCTCAGTTACTGCACAGATATCGATGTTTTCCATTTTTAGGAGTGCATTTTGAGGTTTAGACTTCTAGCATTGAGTAGCATTACCTTCAGATTTTGCAAGCTTGTTTTGATTATACTGCTGTAGAAAATGTCTTTTAGAACTGTTTAAGCTAACACCTGAAACATATAGGAAAAAGTTTTGTGCGCATAGATGCAAGGCAGATGAAAGTGTGTGTGAATATGTTGCTGAATTGAGCGCTTATTTCCATAGGTGGGTAAGTGGATGTCAGGTCACCACTTTTGAAGGGCTGGCAGATTTTTGGTGAGGGAACAAGCCCTTAGTACTTTGCCTGAGGACATGAGGATCTGGTTAGCTGATGGACAATGTGCTACTTCAGATGAATTGAGGAAGAAGAGAGACCTATACCTGGCAAGCAGGGCAGCCCTGCACAGGAAGGGGGCCCCCAGTACTACTCATGGGTCTAAAGGAACCCATGGCAGCACAGACTGCCCCAACAGAATCTGCCAGTAGCAGGGGAAGCCACTAGTCCAGGTACACGTCCAGGAGCTAGGGTTAAATGTTTTAAATGCAACCAGTGGGGGCCATGTGGCATACAGGTGTCCACAGACACAAGGTGGGGAATCAAAGGTGAGGGAGCCAGTAAGTGGGAAAGACAAAATGCCAATAGTAGGTTGTCTTGGGACAACAAGGGTACCAAACTATCACCAGTGGCTATATCCTACTGTAGTGAATGACAAAGAGGCCATTGCCAAGAGAGACACGGCCTCTGATATAATCATTATAAAGCCTGCAATGGTTACATAGGAACACTACTTGCCTGGGCAGTCCACTGTAGTCAGGGCTTTAGGAGGGATCCCATTCTAAATACCTTTGGCTAGGGTTCACCTTGACTGGGAGAGTGGAAAAGGAAGCCAGCAAGTAGGTGTGTTTGAGGATATACCTGCAGATGTCCTGATAGGGAATGATTTTGATAGTGCAGTACCCTGTGCTTGTGCGGTTACACACAGTCAGGCTTGGAGACAAGCATATGGGTCTGGTAGCCTGGGGGAGACCCAGACAGACCGCATACTTGCAGCCAGGACTGGTGAGGTGGTTGCTTCAGGGAGAAAGCTATGCAGTAGCAGTGAGACTGAATGTGAGCCACAGCTGTTTGTGGGTACTGATGGTCCCTTGGACAGAGTAACTGCAAAGGTAGAGGTGAGTAGTAGTACCCAGGCTGACAGTGAGGCACCACTGTCAGAGGATGCCAGACTTCCTGTGGAAGGGGAGCTGTGAAGGGTTACAAGGAGAGAGTTGAGACAGGCTCAGCTCTCAGACCCTACATTGCAAGGCCTGAGGCAGCTAACTAGGGAAGCACCTGATTCTCAAGGAAAGGGGGAATCTGTATACTGGGACAAAGGGTTACTATACAGAGAGTTGACCCCTGAGGGAGGGCTAGAAGGTGAGAGAGTATAGCAGTTGGTAGTGCCTAGAGCCTACTGCCTGGTGCTTCTAGCCATAGCTCATGATATTCCCTTTGCAGGTCATATGGGCATAAAATGTACAGAGGCATATTAGGCAGAACTTCTATTGACCTGAAATTTCCAGAGATGTAACAGGGTACTGCAGGACCTGTGAGCAGTGCCAAAAGGTAGGCAAGGCAGGGGACAAGGTGAGAGCTCCTTTGATGCCTTTGCCTTTGACTGAGGAGCCATTTCAGTGGGTAGCTATGGATATTGTGGGTCCTCTGAGCACCCCAAGTTCCACAGGGAAAAAGTATATCCTAGTGGTAGTGGATTATGCTACATGATACCCTGAGGCAGTGGCTTTGTCTTCCATTGAGGCAGAGAAGGTGGCAAATGCTTTGTTAGAGATTTTCAGCAGGGTAGGTTTCACAAAGGAAATACTGTCTGACAGAGGTGCCGATTTCATGTCAGACCTGCTGGCTTGGCTGTGGAAGTCCTGTGGGGTGAAGCACATGAAGACCACACCCTACCATCCCCAGACTAATGGTCTTGTTGAGAGGTTAAACTCTACAATCACGTCCATGCTATGGGCATTTGTAGATCACTTTAAGAGGGAGTGGGACAAATATTTCCCCCATCTGTTGTTTGCTTACAGAGAGGCTCCCCAGGAATCTGCAGGTTTTTCACCCTTTGAGTTGCTGTATGGGCATAGGGTGAGGGGACCTCTAGATTTAATTTGAGATGAGTGGGAAGGTGAGTGCGAGTCTCACAATGAGTCTGTTGTGGCATATGTCCTAAACCTCAGGACAAGGCTTAGAGAACTAATGGGCTTGGCCCAGGAGAACCTGGTAGAAACCCAACAACAGAAAAAGGTGTGGTATGACAGGAATGCTCAAGCTAGAGAGTATGCTGTAGGGCAGCAGGTGATGGTTCTCATTCCTGTCAGACACAACAAGCTGCAAGCAGCTTGGGAGGGTCCCTACAAGGTGATAAGAAAGGTAAGTGATGTTAACTACATGGTGGAACTGCTAGGCAGATGGCAGGGGCACAAATTGTACCTTGTTAACATGATGAAACCTTACCATGATAGGGAGGCCTTTGTGCTGAGAATTTGCAGTGGATTGCAGGAGGAGTCTGAGGGAGATCTGGGACTGATCTCCTCAGTGAGGCTCGGGCTGACACCTCAGTGGAAGGGGTAGGAATGTCCCAGAAGCTATCCCCTACCCAGGTTCGAGAAATGCAAGCAGTGTTGCAGGAATTTGGGGACATGTTCACTGGGAAACCGAGGTGCACCCACCTGGTCCAGCACAAGATGGATACAGGACCCCAAAGGCCTATTAGGCAGGCCCTTTATAGAGTGCCTGACAGAGTCAAACAGACTCTGAGGGAGGAGGTACAGGAGATGTTGGAACTAGGGGTGATTCAAGAGTCCAACAGTCCCTGGGCCTCCCCAGTGGTGCTGGTGCCAAAGAAGGATGGCAGCACCAGGTTCTGTCTAGACTACAGGAAATTAAATAGTCACACAGAGTTGGATGCTTACCACATGCCTAGGACAGATGAAGCCCCAGAGCAGCTGGGTGGGGCTAAGTATCTTACAACCATTTATATTACCAAGGGTTACTGGCAGGTGCCCTTGACTCCCAGTGCTAGAGAGAAGTCAGCCTTTGTGACTCCTTTTGGCTTGTATGAGTTCACAAAGATGCCCTTTGGGATGAAGAATGCCCCAGTGACTTTCCAGAGGCTGGTAGATCATATCCTAGCAGGAGCAGGAGAGATTGCCCTTGCTTACTTAGATGATATTGCCATCTACAGCCATTCCTGGCCAGAGCACCTTCAGCATGTCAGGGAGGTGCTGGGTAGACTACAGAGGGCAGGGTTGACCATTAAGCCAAGCAAATGTCAGGTGGGTATGGCAGAGGTCTCCTGCCTAGGACATAGAGTGGGGAGTGGTAAGATAAGGCCAGAACCTGCCAAAGTGGAAGCCATTCAGGCATGGCCTGCACCTGTTACTAAAAAGCAGGTGGGGGCATTTTTAGGGACAGCAGGGTACTACATAAAGTTTGTCCCAGTTATAGTACCATAGCTGCTTCCCTCACAGACCTGACAAGGAAGAACAGGCCAGATAAGGTAGTGTGAACCCCAGCATGTAAGCAGGCATTCCAGAAGCTTAAAGAAGCTTTGGGAGGACCCCCTGTGTTAGCCAGTCCAGATTACAGCAAAGAATTTATTGTGCAGGTGGATGCTTCAAACCATGGGATGGGGGCTGTACTTAGCCAGATTTTTTCAGAGGGGGAAGAGCACCCAGTGGTTTATCTCAGTCATAGGCTCCAACCCAGGGAGGAATGCTATGCAGTTGTAGAAAAGGAATGTCTAGCCATAGTGTGGGCACTGCAGAAACTTCAGCCTTATCTGTATGGAAGGAAATTCACTGTTATGACAGATAACCCCCTAATATGGTTAAACAGAGCCAGTCAGCAAAATGCCAAGTTGCTAAGATGGAGCCTAGGTTTGCAAGCATATGATATGTCAATGCAGCACCACAGTGGGGTTAGCAATGCCAATGCAGATGGGCTCTCAAGACAGGGAATGGGGTGAGGTACACTCAGACAGACCTATCCCTCTCAACCGCCGTTTCTCAAGGGTCACTTGAAAAACTAGCTTGAGTTCTCCGGGGGGAAAAATGTGAAGACTGGTAGAGATGGGTGAAGGCTGCCAGCCTAGCCAGATAGAACTGTGCAGATAATTCAATCATTTGTAAATATGAATTTTGAATTTAAAACAATGTGGCAACATTGCCATCTGCTGTAAAGAAAGCTAAGTCAAGCATTTCTTGTTGGTCCTTTGAAATTAAAATTATTTCATCACTGCCTTTGATGTTTTACAAGTCGGCTCCAGTCCGGCTAGAAGAAGGATTCCTGCCTATTGTTTTAAGGCTAAAGTTAATGACCAGAATTTACATGTGGAATGTCCTTTATTGCTCTAAGTGTAAAAAAATGTAAATGCAGTTTCTGTCAGCCTGGGAACACCAGGAAAGTGTAAAAGATGATGTAATGTTTATCAGAACTGCAATAGCAATTTAAACAGTGAGAACCAGGAGGCATTACGCATTTTTGTCTGGATATCCAAATCATCAGCACTCTGCCTGTTGTCTTAAGTAAGTTATCTTAGAAGTGTTTTCTTGTAGAAATAGCTAGGACTATAAAGTTTAGGCTAAGTGTTTTTCTGTATTGTTAGAACTGTACTACTGATTTATTTTAAGTATTTCTGTGTGATCTCTGAACTTGTGACTAGCAGTGTATAGTAGAAAGCATTGTCTTGTGGTTTTAATTATTTATTATTAAATATTTTAAAACCTTTTAATTGTGGCTGGTTTGTGTAGAGATAAGTTAAGCTCTAAGAGTACATTGCATGTATTTAAGGATCCTGTACCAGGTCACTCTAATAAGCCTTAAGACTGTTTAGTCACACTTACCAATTGGATAATAATACTGCACAGTAATAATTGGACACCCTTTTAAGGGCCTTTGGGTAGCTGATAATATTAGCTGGGTGGTGGCAGTAATTACTACTGTATAGTCTGGGTAAAAGGGGGGACAGCTGGAGAACCTGTGCCAACCTTCCCCAGAAGTATCTGTGTGGTTGTATAAACTCTTATCTCAAAGTGTGTGTGTGTGTGTCAGCTACTTGGGCAGGGACACGAAACACTGGTTGGACAGAGAGGGTGCTAATGATTTTAGCTTGCCCAGCTAGGCTGAGATCTGGACCCTATAGCTGTGCCAGTGGGAAGTCTTATTGGGGACCTGGGGAGCAAGGGAGCGACCAGCCCCGGACTGACTGTGAACTCTGTGTGCTCTTAAGGGAAATTGCACTTTACTGTGTGTATTTCTTATCCTTTCCTTATATATGAGACACCCTCCCTGGTGTTAGTGGTGGGGATTGAGGCTCCTTGATTGCTAGGCCAGGACACGGGCATCATATATTAATAACTTCTTTTTTTACTGAAAAGGAATTATGTAGGCTCAGGATACTATTTTCTTCACCCACACATCTTTTGTGATGACCATTCAGTTTTGAAGGTGATGAGACATGTGTCCCCTGACTGCCTTCAGAGGAGAGCAAGTTAACAAGTCTTCTGGAATGCTGAAAGGTTCATAGGTTCATAGGTGTGTACTAGGCTAATAGCCCTGGAGCCTTTACAAACCTAGCCCATGGTATTACCCTGACATTGTGCCACCCGACATTAGTTCCCAGTGCCTCTGTCGTGTAGAGCCACTGGAGTGATCCCCGAGGTCAATTTTCTATTTCCCATCCACTCATCAAGGTTTTTCTTAAAGAGGGCCAGTGAGGTGCTCTGTTTGACATGTAAGGGAAGTCTATTGCATAGCAAGGGCAGTCTCTGGGTTATGAACCTGTCCCTCCAGCACATTCTGTTGATTGTGATGATGAGGTTGAGGTCACTGGAGCATGTGGTGTGGAGGGATTGGAACTTCTTTAGATGTAGCATTTCTAACAGAGCTGGATCAGACATGCTTTGTATGTCAAGAAGAGATTGCCTCTAAGTAGGCGATATGAGACAGAGAATAGTTGGAATTTTTTTGAGTCTGTCCATATAGGACACGTGTTTAAGGCCTAGGATCCTCTTTGTGAGGTCTTTTGCAGGCTCTCCAGTTGTTGCAGGTGTCTAGTGAGGTACATGGGCATTGTACTCGATGATTTGCCTAATGAGGGAAGAGTAGAGGGAGACAATGACCTCTTTCTTCCTGGATGCAAAACCCTTAGTAATGAGATGTGCCACATAGGACTTTCTGACCACACTGGCAATGTGGTGGTCAAAAAGGAGGCTGCTGTCAACCTGTGTTCCCAGCTCTCTTATAACACCTTCTGTGTTCAGTGGACTACCATCGATGTGGTAATTCATGGAAACCGGGTTTTTCCCAAAGGGGATGATGACACATTTGTTGGCATTGAGCTTAAGGCCATGGTTCTGACACCAGTCATTGGTCTCAGTGAGGCCTTTCTGTAGGATGTCAACATCACTTGGGGAGTTAATAATAGCTCCCAACTTGCAATTGTTTGTGAACTTTGTCAGCCAGAAACCTTTTGTGTTGGCTTGGACTTCAGAGAAGTAGATACCAAACATGAGAGGACCCAGGACCAAATCCTGTGGGACTCCACTCGTGACTGGTCAGCAGTCTGACTTGGAGTCTGCTACTTTGACACTGTGGGTTCTATCTGTGAGCCAGTTTGCAACCCACTTAGTGATATTGGAGTTGATGCCTAGCTTAGTGAGTTTTTCTATGATTCCTGAATGGGGAATGGTATCAAATGCCTTGGCCAGATCAAGGTAGGCTGTATGAACCACCTTGCCTTCATCCATAGCTCTGGTGACTGACTCAAAGAAGTCGACCAAGTTGAGCAGGCATGAGCTACTCTTCACAAAACCAAACTGTGTGGGTTCCAGAGTTTGGAGATTCCATATATCCTTGTTTATTGGGTCCATGATGATGCATTCCATAGCTTTGCATATCAGACTCATCAGGCTAATGGGGAAATAGTTCCCAGGGTCTGTAGTCACTCATCCTTTGTGGACAGGGATGACTATAGCACTGCACCATTCAGTAGGGACAAAGCCTGAGGTGAGGCTGTGATTGAACAGGGCACACAGGTGTTTTATTGGTGAAGGGACATCTAAACCCTTGATTCGGTGGACCACCTCTACGTCTGGTGTGGTGTTATTTGGAACTTTTCCCTTTGCCCCAGGGAGCCCTTTGAAAAGAGGAGGCAGTGGTGAAAAGCTAAAACTTTCTGAACCATAGACATTCTTCCCTGGTTCGTAGAGAAAGGTCTTTGAGGACTGGAGAAATGAAATTGTATTGCAGACATTTTATCCTCTTGCTCACTCTTTGATAAAGTTTCTCTTACCTTGAATCCAAAAAGGGATGACCCATCATAACAAGTGTTAAGAAAGTACACCTTAAAACTGTCCTCAAAAACACATAAAATCCAGCCAGAGTGACAGATTGCAATGCCAGTACCTGCTGCTGTAGATACCCTATCTGCTGTGTAAGAAATCAGCCTCATGGTGACATAAGTAATGGACAACAATGTGGCAGCCAACTGAGACTCCATAAATGTGTTTGTCTCTGTTATCTGGGGAATAGTTCATTTGTTAGTTCCCTCTGGAATCTGGTGACATGAGTTATATAATTTAATGTGTGAAGAGAAAAATCACAAAGGCATATATGCTCTTTCCAAAACTGTCTCTCACTCTAGATTCATGGTTAGGTGGATGGATCATAGAGCTTTCCTCTGAGAGCTCTTTATTTATGGCTGCTGCAATAACAATACAATCCATGAAAGTTCTATTGAACCAGTGTGGGTGATTCTTTGGAAGGACAAGCACCTTACTGGCTTGAGGAGGATAGGTTCCACCATATCAGGATTCCACCAAGCCCTCTGGAAGACAGTGTCAATAAGTCTGTCATCCAGGGGAACCACCAAGGAGGTAGATAAGTCTTACTATTTCAGATGAAGTCTTTACACTAAACATATTCAGAAAACCTACTTTCAGTAATGCATACTTGCATTACAACAGTTTCCATCCACATAGTTATAAAAGAAGATTGATATAAGGACAATGTATCAGACTAGCACATATGATTTCTACCAAAGGAGTTTTCATTCAAGAAATTTCAGAAACTCAGTGACATGTTTATTGAAAGGGGATACCCAAATAAATTTAATGAAGTAGTTCAGGAAACTAAAAACAATGGGGAACACAAACCTCATAGGTAATGGTGAATTTAAGACTACTATTCACAAGAGGTGCCCCGGTTCAATTCTTAGCTGTGGTTCCTTTTATGGAGTCTGCATGCCCTCCCTGTCTTTGCATGGGTTTCCTCTGGGTGTTTCAGTTTCTTCTCACATTCCAAAGATATGCAGTAGGTGGATTGGACACTCTAAATTGGCCATTGGAGTGAGTGTGCATGCAAGTGTGTGGTGTGGAAGAACTACCGCAGCAGGGCTACCCACCTGGCAGTATAATTTTGGCTCTAGATTGTTACTGTTGAAGTGACACCCCAACCTCATGTGCAAAAATGGGAAAAAGGGGTTATGAATGGGGTGGATTGATGAAAGGCATGGAAATAGTATGTTTCTTGCATTTGCAAATGTATTAGCTATTTTTCCATTAGCAGATGTTCTCAGTAGGAGACAATAAGTTTGCAGCTGGCCATGAGAAGTATGAACAGTGTCAATGATATTCAGAAAGTTTATTTCATGCTTTTGCAATTTTACTAGCTTTTTTTTCATCGTTGACTACTTTTACTCTATCTACTACTATATTTTCTGTTCTCCTCCTAACTTGCCACACCTCATCTCCTCACTGCTTACCTCAGCTATTTTATACTACTCAAATACTCCTACAAACTATTTCTCACGCTATGACATCTCTCCCAAATAGCATCATTTTCCAGATTCCATTCCTTCATTTTTATGCTTTGTACTACCAATAGGGAATTCAAAGCTTTGCTATCTATATACCAAGCTTGCTCAAATCAAACTAAGGTACAAAAAAATCTCCTTGATTGTATATATGCCACTGTATAGAAATTTTCTGTAATTCGTGGATTATGTGTTTGTCATATAAAGACATGGAGCTTTGATTGTACACATGCCTCTGTACAGAATTTTTTTTGTCATTTGTTGTATTTGTACTGTTATGCTATGGAGCTTTTCTCCTCAGGCCTCCGCTGTAAATGGACCTTGATCCAGTCAGACTTCCCAGGTAAACAAATGTAAAATAAATAAATAAAATAAATACTTGGAGACAAGCAGTCTGTAGGTGCAAGCAATTCATCTTGAGAGTTCTGTGCACTCTCTGGTGAGAAAAAAACATAAGAAGTACAATGTAATTAACATCTAATGGCACAGGCAAGCAGTTCAGTGAGAAGTAAAATTTGAAACTGTGGGAATTGAATACGTTACATAACTGGTTACCTCCCCAGAAACCCTAATACTTAATGTATTAAATAAAAAGCTGCAGAATGCAGTTTATTTATTTAAAGGTAGCCAGTATGCTTTTTCTTAGCGCTAAAAGCATAGCTCTCAATCATCCCGAATTAACCAGATGCACCCGTTTTTAAGATTATATTTAAGCTTACTTTCCCAAGTGCCCGGTTTGGGTGGAAAAACACCTGAGATCTACAGTAAAGCATGCTCTGTTCTGGCTGTAGATGTCTCAGCCAATAAGAGCATTGCTTTACTGCACCTGTTTTGCATGCAGCCAGCATGCTTCAATTTAATTCCTACATGCAGAGAGGAAGCGGAAGATGACTTAAGCGGCTGCAGTGGGCCTGGTATGGATGGAGGGCTCAATAAGGTCCGCTCAGCCTGCAAATCAACTCCATCAGGATGTTGTGGAAGGCTACGAATCTCTGGGGATTGTCTGAGGCTGAGCTACTACTTGGAGTCGGAGTGGAGAGAAGTGAACTGGGAGCATTGTCGTTCATTCGTGCCGTGGTCATGGTGGATGGATTTATTTGAGAACTGAGGAGAAGAAATTGTTTGCATTCATCTGTGATCGAGGCGAGGGATAATGAGGAATTTTATAGCGCCAGGCTGCTGTGGTGGACTTGGTCATCGTTTGTGTTCGTGCCCGTGGGTGTGTGGAATAATTGTTCCTGGGAGATCTGTGGATGTGAGGATTTTATTTTATTTTCAGTTCAACAATAACAGGTAAGTAAGCTGCCCTAAAAAAAACAGTTATGCTGGAATAGAAATGTAGGTTTATGTGTGGCATAAGGGAATAATTTTAGGGGCTAAAGAACTTGGAAATTAAATTTCTGTTATGCAAGTCTTTCTGCTGCTGTTTCAAGCTTAAATGTTTGTTAAGGTTATGACAGTTCTTGAATTTGCTAACTGTACATAGTCAAAAATGGCGTGAAGTGGTAGGAAACAGTATAGCAGAATTTGTTGATTTTGTATTTTTTTACTTTTTGGTTTTATGAGTTCATGACATGTATTTATTTGCTAAAGGAACTAAACAAGTAAGTCTGAAGTTGTATCTGTGTATATGTATAGAAAGTGTGAAAGTATAGGGGCCAGATTCACGAAGCCTCCGTGTAAGAGTTATAACTCTTACACGGAGGCTGCAGTTAAACGGTGTGATGTCAGCATGTCATGCATATGCATGAGGTGTATGAGGCATGCTGAATCACATTAGTAACTCTTACACGGTCCGTGTAAGAGAGTAGGGGGCGTGTCTGTAGGCTAAGCCCTGCAAGCGGACACGCCCCCGGAAGACTATAATGGCTGAAAGTAAACAGCCACGAGAGAGGCCATGGAAATGTGAATAAACACACTACACAACACATGCCCCGACTGACCATCAGTGTATAAAGTGAAGAGATGTTATAAAATTAAATTAAAACCTTTTTTTTTTTTAAAACCCCGTAAATGTTTGCTACTGTTTGCGCTCGTGTGCGCGGCTGTGCTACTAGTACAATTGCAGTTAGCAGTCAGTGGAAAAGGATATAAGAACTAAATATGCAAAGTAAGCCAAGAAGTAATAGCTTAGCGGTAGAGTTGCTGGCCTAAGAGTAGGCAGGCAGGGTTTGAGCCCCCACAACAACCTTTTTTTTTTTTTTGTAAATAAGCACTAAAACGCCCCCTGACAGTATTGTACAAATGTAAAAGTATTCCCTTTTGTAAAATGGAATGAAATGGAGCATATATTTTGAAGTAACACAATAATAAAAATAGTCAGAAATGTACTGATAGCTAAGCTGCTGTGAGACAGACTGCCCGTAGCTGAGTACTGTTTAACAAGCTGCAAACTGCATGCCCGTTGCTAAGCACTGGTTTAATAGGCTGAAACTGTTTGCAACTAGCTGTGCTTAGATGAACATGTGTGTGACTAGCCAATTAAGATTTATCCCAGCGCACACCGTTTGCGCGCCACTCCCACAAGCTAACTGGCAGTGCGCATGTGTTAGCTCCGCGCAAACGAGCGCAGACCTGGTTTTAGGTGCTTAAAAGTGCTTTAGGCATGTTTGATTGACAGGTCCTCAACTCAGTTCTGTAAGGAAAATCAAAAATCAGTTGCCAGATTTGAACTCAGGATACCATGCACTAGAGTCAAGGTACTAAACCACTAAGCCATGACAGCAGTACCTAGAAATGCAGAACTAGCATATATATGTGATAAAATCCAGAATGGAGCATGATAAAGCAGTTTCACTGAAGTAGATACAATTCCAAAACGGCCAATCAGAGAAATGTGTGGGAAAAGAGGCATATATAAGCCCCATAGGCGGGAATACACAGCAGAAACGATTGTAGAACAGACCTGCAGTCAGAATGAGTGGAGTAGGTGAGGGACGTTGCTTTCGAGCACAGCGTTGGGGCGTTGAGGAGTCCAGATACATGGTCTGGCTCCTTGTCCATCATCACGAGGCCCAACTCATGCAGGGCCAGGTCTCATGGGGAGCGTACAGGGCAGAGGCATGGGACCAGTTGGCTCGTGATCTGACCAGTGCTACTGGCATTCCACGCACTGGTGAGCAGGTCTGTCACCACCATGCGGACCTGAAGCGACGCAAGCAAGACCAGTTGACCGAATGGATCCAGGAGGCCCGGGATATGCCCAACGCCCCACTACTGAGTAAGTTACATTTTACTTATGTATGTAAGGATTTCAACTGGCTGATACTATGGAGATGTGTAGTCCAATATTACTTCTTCATTACAGCTGCAGGTGTCCGCTCTATGAACCGCGAGATGCATGGCCATAGGCTGGTGCGGCTGCGCCACCATGCAGGTTAGTAACCCCACCCAGTACTTGTAAATAAATATTATACTGTAGCATGTATCAGAACACTGCAGTGTATTGATTAAAAGTAATATAATGTGCAAGCAAGATTTGAAAGTCTGCAGGTATGGCTGCAACAAGTTCATCAGTATGCAAGTGTAACTGGAAATATAATTGATAGAATTAAACAGTGCTGTAATACAGATGTCCCACCATTAATTAAAATAGTGTAACCTGCAGTAGTCTCAAGAGTACAGCTTCAGAATCTGAGGTAGTCACATGTGAGATATTGAAATGCTGAATCATGACAGAAGTGAGGCTGTTGGAAAGTGTTTGAATCACCACCAGTCTAACATGTGAACAAAGCCTAGAAGTAGCAACCTGAACTGCGAAGTTGCAGGATGTGTGAGAGTGACAGAAAGGGTCATGTATGAATAAATAAAGTAGTAATAACCCCTGAATATATTAGCCCCAGTGTGTTTCCACAGAACTAAATGCATGTGGGAAGTACAACTTAATATCCAAAACTGATTTGAGTGTGTCAGAATCTGGAATGTCTAGGCCAAATTCTGTATATGGTGATCACAGTAAACAATTTGCAGATAGAATGAATGATTATGTGACAGACTAAACAGCCATAGTTGCCCCCTGTCCTGTCATCAAAGTGTAGCAGGATGATGTATCTGATCAAATTCAAAATAAGTAGGATAGTGATGTATTTGTAACAGGTCTAGCATGATAGTCAAATTTATTTTGAAACATCAGCTTCAACTCAATTGTGTACCTATTACAAATGTAAATCAATGTGTAACATATGAATGTGTCATCACTTTCTATCTCCACCCAACCCTATAATTCCATATAACAATACCCAATAAATAATGGTATGTGAACATTTCATTAATCATGGACATTTGTCCGTTCAAAAATATATGCATGTCTGTTCGTGCATGTGCCCTGTTCATACCTGCAAATTTGATAGCCTGTTGCCATTAATCAACCCTGCATGTTGTTTGACTGTGTATTTCTGTTCAAATAATGCATGTGATATTGATATGCCCCTTGTTCAATGGTGTTAATATCTGGGTGTTTGTTTGATGGGAATACCAATGCATGCTGTTACAACTAATCTGAATGGAATAAAATGCCACTAACCCAAACTAACATAACAACTCACAAACCTAGAACGCTTGGGAAGGCGGGTCCCAGCGGACCCACCTCTCCCACCTCAGCTGGCGCCTGCACCTGGCACTAGTGCCCAGGCCGGACCCCCCCTCCGGTGGCCCTGTGCCACCTTCGGGTGGAAGCACTGCAGGGGATGGGGCCGGTCCCCCCTCTGCAAGTGTGGCCGGAGGGGTTCGTCCACTCACCCTCCAAGGTGTCCAGTCTGTGGTGTGAAGGGAGATCCAAGACTCCGTTCTTGGGCCCCTATGCCTGCTTGAGGCTCGTGTGGCACAGCTAACGGCCCCGGCCATTGCCCCGCCTACACAGCCCCCAGCACAGCCCCGTCCTGGGCTGTGAAGGAACAGTGGCAACTGCCTATGGGTGGGGATATCAGTTCCACTGTTGCCATCTGTGGGCTCATGCATCTCGGATATCCCAACCTCCGTCCCCGTCAATTGTGTAACCTCCCCACGTGTGTCATACACCGCCCCTGTATGCGTCTTGTCTGTCTTGTCTGTTAACCTACCCAACCTACCTCCCCAGCTATACTGACTTCCTTCACCTGACATACCACTCTCACCTGAAAAAAAAAAAGGGCACTCTGTACCCACAAAAAAATTACACCCCATACATAGCTGTCCATGTCGCACACATGTCTGCTTGACATTGAAACAGTTAATTACAATTGGCTCTACAACAAATATTAATGTTGTCCTGACACCTCTTTCAGGGGTGAAAGGTTTCCAATGTCTCACCAAAATACATGGAAATGCACAGCTGTTGCTGCCAAAGACATGGGCATCTATGGGCCTTACCTACATCCCTCCTGCAAATCCCACGCTTGTTTCCCTACTGTCTTACCCTCTTTGTGACCCCTTTTCACCACTTTCCTGTCACCCCTTTTCTTTTCTTCAAAAGAAAATAGCTGGTGTGCTATGCTAGCGGAGCTCACCACCAGTGCAAGCGTGAGCTCAGCAACGAAGCGCAGACCTGGTTTAAAGTGCTTAAAAGTGCCTTTATGGCACTTTGATTGACAGGTCCTGTACTCAGTTTGAAAGTTTGCAAAGAAAAATAAATTCCCACTGTCAGTCTTGAACCCAGGACCTTGGTAACATTAGTCTGTATGACCTACCACTAAGCCATGCTTGCCTTACAAGAACACAGTGCTAAAATAAATATAACATGTAATAGTAGGAATCAGTATAAAGGCAATATAGGAGGTGTACTATCCAAAGCATGTCAGGTAGAGTTTCAATGGCCAAATTACTGGATTCCCATACTAGTTCAGTGTTAACAGAAACAGCCCTGCTACTTGTTAGCTTGTACATAATAAAGTAAGGTAATGTACATATATGAAGGTATGTATATCTACACATACAGATATATAAATATATATTAATACATATGAAATATAGTTGTAGGTGTCAGTATCCATACACACTCACTACAGGAAACAGTGAAGATAAATGCAGCAACCAGAATCTGCAACACAGCCTGGCTCCTGTGAGACCTACTAACCCCTTTAACTGCTTAAAGGTGCCTCCAGCACTTTGATTGATAGGCCCTATACTCAAGTCACAAGCAGAATATAAGCATACTAGTAGGCCCTACCCCAAGACCATTGTAACACTAGTCTGTATGACCTACCACTAAGCCATGACTCTCATACAGGAATATAGTGCTAAATAAGTGGAACATGTAATAGTAGGAATGAAGATAAAGGCAATATAGTATGACTACTAACTAAAGCATGTCAGGCAGACTTTTATAGTCCCAATTACTGGATTTTCCCATACTAGTGTAGTGTTAACAGAAACAGCCCTGCTAATTGTTAGCTTGTACCCAATAATGTCAGCTAATGTACATATATGAAAGTATGTATATGTACACAGATATATATATATATTTATATAGCAATACATATGACATATAGTTGTAGGTGTCAGTATGCATACACACTCACTACAGGGAACAGGCAAGAGAAATGCAGCAACCTGAATCTACAACACAGCATGAAGCATGGGAGATGTACTAACCTTCACACTCACAGAACACTGTCAACAGCATACCAGCATGGTCCACGCCCTACAATCTGAAAGGGCAACGCCTATCTCACATACCCTTTTATAGCAGTGTCCTGAAATCACAGTGAGACATGCAATCAGTACACACCTGGCTGCATGCAATTAGCAAATGCTGTCTTACAATTGGTGCAGAGGCCATCACATGGACCTATGCAGATACCTACAAAAGCAATGAGTACGCACACTACACTCATGCAATACATTCATTGCACAAAACTGACAGAGAAAGAGAGAGAGAGACAGAGAGAGAACAAAACAGAAATAAAGACAGCCAGCAGCAGAACCAGCAGCAGCAGCAAACTTCAAGCAGCACCAGTGACACACCAACAGCTGCCACAAACACAGGTAATGCAAAGTAGCAGGTTAATACTGCGTTTACTGTGACCCCTCCAAATGTATCATAGTTCACTATCTATAGATATGTGCATGAGATAGGTTGTGTGTACATAGTCCTGAAATATAAACATATGTAATATTGCTGTACATGTTACCCATACTTAACACTTCCATAGCTTAGAACACAAGGCCAGTTGTGCATATGATGCAGTAGTTCCCAGGGTCAGTAGAGGTTCCTCCTCAATGGTGTGGGACCACTGTGTATGTATGGCACTGTTCAGGTACATATCCTGTAGTATGGCCAGGGATTAATATCAGTCTGTCATGTGGTGCTATGTCCTCCAGGGGTGAATGTAGCACACATCCAGGGATACCATTTCGTAACAGTGATGCTATGTGTTCTGCAATGATGAAGGTGGCTCTCACCTGGACATGTGAGAGGATAGGGAGGTGACAGTCATTTGGGATAACTAATACCACATGTGTAGGAGAATGGGGGGGGGAGACCTGCACCTAAACTGTCTGAAACAATGTTGCCAATATCTGTGCATGTGGTGAATGTGAAGCATCGTAACACTGCTGACCACAGATGCCTTGCTGTCATGTGAATCTGCCCTGTGCTGCAGTAGCCTCCTACTATTTTTATACAATATGCCTGTATCTGTACTCCACTGGACATGATTAATAAGTGGTGTGTAGTTGTTCTGGGTTAGATATGTGTGTGCACAGTACATGCAGTATGTGGGATGTCTGTGGTAAGCATATGCAAAGGTGCTGGCGGTGTGTGTTGTGGCTACCACTGGCCCAATGGGCTGCATGGATAGCATCACTGTCATAACTACTGAATAACTGTGTAATTAAATGCATACATAGCAAGGTAGTGTACTGTGCTTGTGGTGTTGTTCGGATATGTAAATCCAGGCTGAGTAATGTGTGCACATCACAGGGTTGGGTTGGATGGCAACACACATCCAGTATGTAGGGATGAACACCCAGAATGTGTCAGACGTGTTGCCTGTGCAGAAGTATCCGGCCATTACCTGTGCATCCCCCACAACACACACACATGCAACATATGGCAGAAGTACTATAGCAGTACACACATGTTCATAGGTTCATACTAGGCTATTTGCCCTAGGGCATTGGTGAGCCTAGTAGAATGTGTTTGTCTTTCACCACCCAATTACAAGTTATGCTGCTATGCCCTTGTCCGATGTTAGTATACTGTGCCTCTGTCTAACAGTGACATAGAAGTGATACCTGGGGTACAACTATGATCTACATCCAGTCATCCAGATTCCTATGGAAGAGAGTCAATGAGGGACTCTGCCTAACCTGTAGTGTCAGCTCATTACAGAGTGAAGGGAGCCTCTCAGTCAGGAATATGCCCCTCCAGCATGTCCATGGATGTCAGTGCTGAGGTCCAGCTCTCCTGAGCATGTGGCTGTATGGGACTCTGATTGCCTGAGGTGCAGCATGTTCATTACTGCTGGGTAGGACATGGCTGTATATGGCACGCACAGATTGCCTCTGAACCGGCAATAAGCCACTGAGTCCAGCGGGATTTACTTTACCTGGGAAGCATATGACATCTGTGTGAGCCATTGCATCCCCTTGATGAGGTACTGTTGTCCTGTACAAGTTGCTGTGGGTGTCTGGTTAGGTACATCCCAAAAGGTGCATTGTACGCAATTATAGGCTTGATGATGGATGAGTAAAGAGGCACAATGACCTCCCCTGCCATACATGTGAATCCCTCATGATTAGCTGGGCTATATAACATGTCGTTCAATCCACATTGGCCATGTGGTTGACAAATGACAGACCGCTACCATGTTTCCACCCCAGGTCCCCAACTACGTCTTCTGTACTCAATGGCCTAACACCTATGTTGTACTGTGCCACCAATGTGGAGGCGTGGGAATCTGCATTGAATACTGATACTCCCTCTCCTTTGTTCAAGTGTTGTGGCCGACAAGAATGGTAACAGCTATAACCTGGTAGTACTGGTGTGCTCCTGTGAAACCTGAAACAGGTTCATGTTACTGCACAGATATCGATGTCCAGCATGTCAAGTAGGGTTTTGAGTGTGTGCATCCTTAGGTCTAGACTTCTGGTGTTGAGTAGCATCACTCTCACTTCCTCATCCTTTGTGATACAAATGGATGTGGGTTTGCCTTATGAGCCTTGCCTAATACAGGCACTATGGGTGTAGCAAGAGTCTCCGCCAAATTCCAATGGGACAGGGGTGACAGGTGCAAGCTGTCCCTAGCAAAGCATACCACCCCAAGATGGCAGGCATTGGCACACCTGTGAATGACACCAGTATGTCAGTCAATTGTTGGAAGGGATCATCGTGCCTTGATATTGTGGCATGGTTCTAGGTGAGGGTAGGATGCTACTCAAGGTCAGGGTCAAACTGTCTTGGGCTATGTGCTCAGAGAGCTCTGTACTGTCTCATGTCATGTAGTCCAGGGAGGAATGTGTCAGGCCATTCACACCAGCATGGACAGTGACTGAGTCATACCTGTACTTGCCTTGGGGTTACCTGAGTGTTTGTGTTATGTGGCAGGTTATAGTGGCCGACAGGCTGCACACCGTGACCCTCACCTCATTAAGCCTGGTGAACGTGATGTTAGTGTGCCTGATGATAGAGGCACCTAGTACAGGTGCATGAGGTGTGTTGTGTACTGTTAATGGCTGTGAGTGTTCAGCACATTGGCTTTGTGTGATATGTGTTGCACATGTTCGTTTCCGTGGTAGTGGTTGCATGGATGTCTGCTTAGGAGGTCTCTGCTGCATAGGCATAGCTGTGCTCCGAGCCTACAAGTATGTTTATATGTGATCATGTGTTAGGTCCGCTGTTGTGGTAGGTCTATGTGAGACTGGAAGTGTGGTGTGTGGTCTCCTTGGCCACCTGACTGGTTATGGCGGTATTGAGTAGACAGAGCCTAGCCTCCAGTTCGGTATATGGTTGCATCACTCACATGAGTTTGAATTTGTTGTTAGGAGGAGGGGGTTGTCTGTGTACATGCATCTGTTCCAACATTGTCTCTGGAGTACCACACTCACCAGCTGGACTGGGAGGGAACTGACAACTGACCTCTGGACATGCTAGAATACTATTCTGAATTCTGTAATAATTAATGATTGAAAACAAGGTACAGTGGGGAGTGAGGGTGTACTGACATTACCTACAACTGCTGACTGATATAAAAGCGTCAGTGAGCAAGTGCCAGGTAACCTAAGTGCAATGTGTCACAATTAAGTAAATGCAACAATGAGAAGCAGTCACTTGCTGTCATGTGTAACATGGAAATACGTACAGTAAGCAATGCAGATATCAGTAGTGAGTCACAGACGTGTTGACAAGCTGTGTACTATGTGGAAGTAGCATACCAGTGAAATAACAAGCTAACAAATAACAAGCATATAAACAAAGGTAGATCCAGGAGGCCTGGATGTAGTGGTTGCTACAGCAAACAAGGTGTAGCAATGTCAGTAAGATACAGCTCAGATATGCAGGCACTATAAACCTGAAACCAGATGTCCCCAGCTATGAATGGCAGAGTACAGCCTATTGTCACACACGAGTGCAGACCACAAACCTTGTTAATGTTAAATAACTGGCCTGAAGGCCAACTGCCCATACTAGAACTAATACACGTGTACACTGGGCCCTCAGTCAGCAGTGCCCAACTTCAATGGATGAAAGATATGTGTCCTGCCACCACAGTGCTTGCCACCAACCTCCCTAATGTAAAACAACTGGTCTGAAGGCCAAGTGCTTAGTACAAATGACATAGAATGATAGCTACACTGTAATCAAGTTTTAACCAAGCAGTAATAAGTAGAAGTTAATACTCCCTGTATAGAATGTGTACCATGTATTGTTGAGATACTATGCTGATAACCTGTTTGTGTACCTTTCCAGCTTGACATGGCTCCAAAAAGGAACCCATCATATTCTGCTGCAGAGGATGATGTGATTCACCAGAGCCTGGTGCGTGACTATGCCATCCTGTTCTCACGCACCACCCAGAATCAGCAGGTGAGGTCTGCACTGTGGCAAAACCTCGTTAGCAGGATAAATGATGTTGGCATGCATGATAGGACATATGAGCAGGTGAGACATCACTGCAGTGATTTGATAAGAAATGTCCGCCAGCGTGCTGCAGATATCCGCAGGCAACGGGTTGCCACAGGTGGGGGGGGTGGCCACACATCCCCCCCTCACCAGACAGGAGGGGCTACTGCTAAGTGTTGTGGATCCAGCCCCAGAACAACAACAGCAACACCCATGCATCATGATGGAGGTTGGATCCACACAGCAGCAACACACTGAGCGTGCAGGTAAGATGCCATATTCATTTATTGTTATTACTTTTACATTTGTTGACCCAGATAGTCTAGCTGGATATATGTCCATTTTCAGTAGAGGCCTGTGGAGAAAAGCTCCACACATAACGTAATAAAGGCAGACAGACAAGTTGTTAATACAGACAGCCAACATGATAGAATTGTACACCAGCCTGTTAACTAAATCAACATACATGTAAGGAACTCAAACAGTTTAGAGTCATACACAATATACCGTTGGTTTAAAAGCAATCCTACCTAAAGCATAACGGTTATGCAATAAGGCAAAAGCCAGATACATAATAGTTAGGGCTCAGAAGGGTAGAGAAGTAGAAGGAGTATGAAAGATACAATGATATGGAAGAGGCAGGAGTCAAGAAGGGAAGTGAGGAAAAGAAGGAAGACAGTCAAGAGGATGTGGGAGGGATGGGAGAAGTAGGTCAGAGCATAGAAGGACATCAAGGTGAAAGAAACAGGGTAGAAGCTAGTTTCTATGCACAATGAGGGGTTAAAGGTAAAGAGAGGGTAGGGAGAGGGACATTAGCCTGTACTCCAAGAAGAACAAAGCCAGTGGTTTGGGAAGTACAGTTTGAGGTGTCGTTTGAAGAGAGGTAAGGGTGAGATTAGAGTTAACCCCTGGTATGTACATATGACTGTTCTGTACACTGTTACTTCATGCACGCATAAGGTATGCATGTGGTATGTATCTGTCATCATGATATATATACAGACATTATGTGCAGCTGATGTGTATAAGGGAACTAGTGTACTACTGTACTGTATCATGTGCAAAACAAATGGCACACATGTGCCCACTGACATTACTCTCTTCACACTTCCAGGTACCTCCCATCTAGCAACGAGGCAGGCCATACATGCTGGTGAGTCTTTTTAACATTATCTGTAAAGCAATTTAGAAAACTAGGAAGAGTAGTGTAACTCTGTAGTAGACTTGCTGGTGACTGTGTTCACAATACCCGTAATACAGTTGTAGTTGATTGAGTAGTGTAACACGGTACTGATGTTTGTGTTTACTGTTGGGTGTGCATGTGTGCAAGCGTGCCTGTGCCCAAGTGTGCATGTGTGTTAGTGTCCATGAGTGCATGTGTCCATTTCTGAATGTGTGCATTAGTATTGAAATGCATCTCTGTCAAATATGTATGGAGACTGTAATCTGTGTTACATGTTTTCCTCCTGTAGGTTCTGGTGCTGCTCTGGTGACCTGCAGCAGGGAACCTGAATCTTGTGCCCCAGGTACTGATGATGATGAAATGTCTGTAATGGTGCAGGAAGGTGTGTCTGGGTCCACCATTGGTCAGCCAATTGACAGTACACAGCTTTCAACCCCGTCAATGCGCACAGTCATCCTGCCGTTACATCCTTTGTCACCATTGTCCCTAGGTGATGGACAGTCTGCAGTGGGCATAGATCAGGGTAATGTGGTACCTGTGGTACATGCATCCCCACAAGGCAGCCATGAGCAGGGGCCTCCAATGGTACCACGCAGACAGTCGCCCATGGGTTCTCGTGGGGGCATCCGTGGTCGTACTGCCTCTGGCCGATGTGCCCAAGGAGGTATGTCAACCTCCACTATGTTTCGAACTGTCATGCAGGCACAGGCACGTATGGAAAGGTACACCAGACAGGGTCTGAGGGAGCTGAGAGAATGTCGCACAGCCATGACAGATGGCATGCGTGATGTTGCGAATGCTATCCGTAACTTCACAGATGTCGTTGACAGACGTTGTGGGGGCATAGAACAGCTGCTCCACAACCAGATGTCCATGGGCCAGGGCCATGGTGTGCGTTTGCGACGTCGATGTGGCCGTATGCCAGCAACAGCACCAGCTGGCAGTGGCCGTGGACGACAACAGGCCCACTCTCGCACCTCAAGTGCCAGCACCAGCCCCAGCAATGCTGGGTCTGTGCCGTCATCAAGACGCCCCAGGAGACCATGTGCACGTGGCTCTGGACAGTCCCAACAGGGAACTGTGTCCAGTCAACACACCCCTGCTTCCGATGACAGTACCCAGTCTGGGTTAGTACCGGATACGGCCCGTAGCACCCCTGCCAGGCACAGGTACCGTGTCCGTGCCCACAGACACTGATCTGGATGACCTGACAGGTGCAGTCTGTGGCTGTCCACAAAACCCTGTACATGGCAGCCATTATGTGGGACTGTGTGCGTGCTTACACACATGCAGAAACCTAACACCTAGGGCAAACACATACACACACACACTGCACCAACACTGGTCCACCCTGTACTGCTGCCCTCACAAACACACATACACACACATGTCAATTGGTGTTACCAGTGGCTGGCTTGGGCATACCTAACCCACACCCTGTGCATATGATGACACTGTGCCACCTCCTGCATACTACAACATCGGTGCAGGTAAAGGTAAACACGTTGCTGATGCACAGGGTGACTACATAGATGTGTATAAGTAGTAACATGTTGGTAACTGTTCACTGTTCCAGTATAATTGTGTGTATATCCCAGCAGTCCTGCTGCAGTAACTGTATGACTGTCCTCAATTGTTATATGCACCCATACTACTTACCAAAGTGTACCAGCTGCACACCATCACATGCTAACATTGACTATGGCAATGCGCATCTTGTGCTGTTACGTAGATTCAGCTATATGTAACTGTTCTGTCACACATGCATTTATACACACCCTGCTACCCACACACATGCACACGCTCACCTGCCATTCCCATTATTTATCACCCTACATGAGTAGCTGTTGATACATGACAGGTACACATTTGAGAAGTGCACTATGTTGTTTACTACTGGCGTCCCCTTCTCTACCTGTACTCACAGGGTGCAGGCAACCTCATCGGTTGAAAGATGTAATGTGCATCAGGTACTGTAGTACCCTGATTGCCACATCAAACATGTTTCCCATTTGGAAATGCACACACAGACACATCCCACATCCACACACTTGCCACATTCAGGCTTGAGAGCACTATCTAGGTATACTTGGGTACATGTGCGTGTTACAGTAGCATGTAACACTATACTGAGTACTGGCAGTTGTCTGTTGTCATGTTGTCTGTATAGAATAAAGGAATTGTTTGATTATCCTACTCTGTTTTGTGGACATTACTTGAAGATGTGTTACCTTACATGTGTTATTGGTACCACCACCTTCTCTTTTGTAGTTTTATTTGTATAGGGTGCTATCAACATCACTGCTTGTGAAGGGTAATGACCACCCTGCAGTGCATAGCCCCATGTGGCAAAAGCCACATCCCACCCCATCATTGTGCACACACACTAACCCCACCAACAGTAAAACATATACTTTCCATTTGCAAGATTCAAACCCATACCTAACTGTGTTATGACAGTAGAAACAGACACATTAGCAGAGTGTGCTATTTGCAGTAGTTGGAGAAATCCCTACTAATGCTGTACTTAAAGGGTGCTGACATCATCTGTGTGTAGGAGGAGGGATGTGCACCCTGTAGTGTGTTCTCCCAGTTGTCAAAAGGCAGTTAACCCTCCCAGTATAGTGCACACACATAAACCCCTCTCATACTAACACACATATATTCCTTTTGCAGGATTCAAACCCCTACCTAACTACGTTATGACACTGGAGAAAGACACATTAGCAGAGCGTGCTATGCGAATTACTGGAGGACTTTACTACAGGTAATATAGTTATACAGTCCTGACATCATCAGTGTTTCAAAAGGGGAATCTGCATCCTGTACTGTACTGTCACAGTTGCTAATAGGGACATTTCCAACACACACATCGATGTGTTTGAGGTTTGCATATGTGGGGGATCCAGTACTCCAGTGTGATGAGTATATGGTTTGATTGCAACAATGAGGGACATACTCCGAGTGGTGAGCTGTTTGTACTCATGGTTGTGATGATCAGGTCTAGTATATCTTCCCCTCTTGTGGGAAGGTTGGTTACCTGTTCCATAGCCAAAGAATGTATGATCTATGTGAACCCTAGAGCTTGGGTATTGTGGCTTGTGTAATGTTCACAGTCTATGTTTGGGTAGCTAACGTCACCCAGTATGATGGTGTTTGCAGAGTAATCTAAACTGTCCTGTGTCAGCATGAAGGCTGTGTGGGAGTCCTGAGTTTGAGAGGGTGCTGTAAGAGCCCCTCTGTGTCTCTTGCCATGTGGTCCAGGGAGGTACGTCCCAGGTTGTTTGCACCAGCATGGACAATGTCTGCCTCATAGCTGTACTTGCTGTGGAGTGACCTGTGTGCCTGTGTTATGTGGCACATGCTATCACCCGACAAGTAGCTAACTGTGACCCTCACTGTGCTCTGTCTGGAGGGCGGCACGTCTGTCAACAGCTCATGTCAAGCAAGTTCACACCCCTCATAAATGATGTGTAAACCGTCAAAGGCCCAAGGCCTGTTGACAATATGGACTAGACTGCAGATACCTCTATAAAGGCATTCTATGGACACATTCAGGAATGCATGGATCATGAAGCCATATATAAAAGCATGACCCAATTCTCCAAAGGCAGATGTCCTGGGTGCCGGACACCAGCCATAAACACACTATACAATAGAAGGATGATGCCACTACATGATACAACAACCTCCCAAAATGTGAAGGCACCACTGATGAGTATTGGAAGACAACTACAGGCACCCATATGATTGTCTAAGGCCATCTTTGAGAGAGGGTTCCACAAGCCACTGAGGATAATCACAAGGCTGCCTGTAGTTATGTTAGTAACCTGGGTGGTACTACCCAGATATGCACAGAGGTAATCCAAGATGTCACACAAAATACAAAACATGCAGACATTGCCATCATCCTAGTGGGCAGGTTCAATACTGCCTTCTCCCCCCACCACACCAAAAGGGCACATATGTCTCGTGGCACAGTGCTGCCCCCCCTGACATCACAGATGCTCAGGTAAGATATGCCCTTCCCAAAGCAATAAACACTGCATCAATGGGACCAGACAGTGTCCCAGGCTGTGTCCTACATGAACCATGAGAAGAGCTACACCCAGACATAACACCACTGTTCAATCCCAGCCTTAATACATGGTATGTGGCCAGAGAGTGGCATACAGCAACAGTGGTCCCTCAACATTCAGGTGGTGCCTTCATGGATCCTGGACACTACTCGACCCATATGTCTGACTAGCTTTGTCTGCAAAGCTATGGCAAGGATCATCTTGAACCTCAAATATCTAGATATTGTGGACCTACAGACATGTCACCATACACAGTTTGGCTTTGTCAATGGCAAATCCTGCCTCTCCAACCAGTTTGATTTCTTTGAAACAGTCACCAAGGCCACTGTCAAGGGGAAGGAGGTGTACACAGCCTACCTGAACCTTGCATAAGCCTTGGATACAATACCCCAGTTGTGTATTCTAGGGAAGCTCACCAGTGTACATATTAACCCCTATGTCACTACAGATATTGCACAGTGGCTCAAGGGCAGAACACACATGGTAGAATTGCTGGAGCCATGTCAGCCTACAACCTGGTACAAGTGGTGTCCCACAAGGCACAGCCCTGGGAGCTGTCATCTTCATTATATATTTATCATAGGTACAGGCCAACATGGAAGTACTGTGGCACAGCAAGTCGCAGGTGACTGCAAACCGGACACCATAATCAACTCACCAGCTAACACACGCACCCTCCAAAAGGGACTCTTGGAAACACACGACTTGTGCCACAGCCATGGCCTCAACGTGAATGACAGAAAGCGTATTGTCATCCCCTTTGTCAAACACAGAGTGACCACAACATACCACATATGTGTTAATCCATTAAGTTCAGACGAAGGAATTATGGACCTTGGGGTACACAGGTTGATAGCATTCTACCATTTGACAACAACATGGACAAAGTGGTTAGGTAAGCATGTTATATGGGCCACATCATCATGGGATCCACATGTAGATCAGGGGTGGACATTGTGCCCCTTTACTCATCCCTCATCATGCCCATAATTGACTATGATGAACCTGTTGGCATGCACCTTACCAGACACCTGCAGCAACTGGAGATACCACATATGTACCTCGACAAGGGGATCAAAGGGCTCAAACAGATGCCACATACTGACTGGTTAAAGTAACAGCAGCTCTACTCAGTGACATACTGCCTCTTCATAGGCAATCTGTGCCTGACATAGAAGGCCAGGTCATACTCTCAGTTAATGGCCATGCTGCATCTCAGAATATCCAGATCCCACCAGGATACACACTGGAAATACTTGAACCTCAGGAGTGATATACACAGGACATGCTGGAGGGGCACATTCACAACTCAGAGGCTCCCTTCATTCCGGAATATTATCCCAATAGAGGTTAGGCAGACTGACTCAGTGACTATCTTCAAGAGTGATATTAATGACAGGATGTGACATTGTAGGGTTACCCTGGGTATCACTTATGTGTCACTGTGAGACAGAGGCACAGTATACTAACCTTGGAAAAGGGCATAGCAAGACAGATTCACAATGCATGTTGAAAGGCACACACATTCTGGCTAGGTGGATACATGCCCTGGGCAGACATCCCTGTACGAACCTATGGACCTATGTATCTTTATCACCATTGTCCCTATGTGCTGTTAATCACCAATGTAATCTCAATACTATGGTAGCATGTGCAAAGGTCAGTTGTCAGTCACCTCTATGGTACAGTTACATACAAGTCAGTCAGATGCATGGACACATATGACTCAGTCATTGTCCATGCCACCACAGCTGATGTGGGATGTCCCTCACTGGCACACATGATGATGTGGCCCATATAACATGCTTACGCAAGTGACACAGGCTGGTAGACCCCTGACCTTGGTTGGCATCAGACCCTCACCAGGGATTCTGACAAATTACTGAATGCTAATGACTTCGTGTAGCTACAACACCCTAGCTGAATGGTTCTTAGCATGCAGTCACTGCATTGCTATGGAATACTGTCTTACCACTCCCACAACAGGTGAAAACATGCAGCCCCTGTACATTAACAACATGTAGACTATATGCCCCAGACCAGGTGTGCATCCCTCACTACTAGGCTGATAGCATCTACATCTCACACTGTATGTACACATCCCACATGCTGCACCTGCACAGAAGACCACGGTCATAATGTTACTCTGTGCAAATACCATGTATTCACATGTGGCAGGCATCACACATGGTAACTATTGAAGGTCACAGGTACATATGTGTATTTGGTACACACATACATCATGTGTGCATTGCCATAACTGGTTTAATCAATGTCTTGCATTATTGTGAGTGACAACCCACACACATGGGCATTCTGTGTGTGCAAAACACACGTGGCATGTCTGTAATCAAAAGCCATACATAATTGTGATATCATTTAGAAAGGGGTATGTGCATCCTGTGGTGTGTTTTCCCAGTTGCCAAAAGGGATGTTTCTTTCATACACACACACTTACCCCCCTTCACACACACTTGCCACCTGCTGGATTCAAACCCCTACTTAACTAGGTTATGACAGTAGAGACAGACGCATTAGCACAGCGTGCTATTCGCATTACTGGGAGTTTTCCCTTCCCCTGATATACTTATAGGGTGCTGACATCATCAGAGTTTAGAAAGTGGAATGATCATCCTGTGGTGTGCTTTCCCAGTTGCCAAAAGGGATGTTTCTTTCATACACACTTACCCCCCTTCACACACCCTTGCCACCTGCTGGATTCAAACCCCTACCTAACTAGGTTATGACAGTAGAGATGGACGCATTAGCACAGCACACTATTCACATTACTGGGAGTTTTCCCTTCCCCTGATATACTTATAGGGTGCTGACATCACCAGAGTTTAGAAAGTGGAATAATCATCCAGTGGTGTGCTTTCCCAGTTGCCAAAAGGGATGCTTCTTTCATACACACACACACTTACCCCCCTTCACACACACTTGCCACCTGCTGGATTCAAACCCCTACCTAACTATGTTATGATACTAGAGACGGACGCATTAGCGCAGCATGCTATTCGCATTACTGGGAGGTTTCCTTTCCCCTGATATACTTATAGGGTGCTGACATCACCAGAGTTTAGAAAGTGGAATGATCATCCTGTGGTGTATTTTCACAGTTGCCAAAAGGGATGTTTCTTTCATACACACACACTTACCCCCCTTCACACACACTTGCCACCTGTTGGATTCAAACCCCTATCTAACTATGTTATGATACTAGAAACGGACGCATTAGCAGAGCGCGCTATTCGGATTACTGGGAGGTTTCCTTTCCCCTGATATAGTTATAGGGTGCTGACATCATCAGAATTTAGAAAGTGGAATGATCATCCTGTGGTGTATTTTCACAGTTGCCAAAAGGGATGTTTCTTTCATACACACACACTTCCCCCCCTTCACACACACTTGCCACCTGCTGGGTTCAAACCCCTACCTAACTATGTTATGATACTAGAAACGGACGCATTAGCAGAGCGCGCTATTCGGATTACTGGGAGGTTTCCTTTCCCCTGATATAGTTATAGGGTGCTGACATCATCAGAGTTTAGAAAGTGGAATGATCATCCTGTGGTGTGCTTTCCCAGTTGCCAAAAGGGATGTTTCTTTCATACACACTTACCCCCTTCACACACACTTGCCACCTGCTGGATTCAAACCCCTACCTAACTATGTTATGACACTACACACGAACACATTAGCGGAGCGAGCTATTCGGATTATTGAAAGATTCCTTTTCTCCAATATACTTATAGGGTGCTTACATGATCAGTGTCTAGAAAGGGGAATGAGCATCCTCTGGTGTGTTTTCACAGTTGCTAGGAGTAACATTTGGACCAAGTGTGTGAGCATGCCCAGTTCAGCCTTCCCATGGCATGTTGTGTGAAAGATGTCTCATTTATCTAAGTGTGTGAGCATGCCCAGTGTGGGCTTTACATATGTTGAACTCTGCAGCCCATCACATTTGTGGATGAGTGTGACCTTCAACAAATACCTCCAGTTTATGGTTGTGTGTTGTCTGCCATGTTGTGTAGTTACTGTCCTAATGCTTTTGTTTGAACAAAACAGGGAGTATACTGTGCTTGCAGGTTTTGCATGGGATACTTTGCACACAATTGTCAACATCCGTTCATACTGACTTAACACTGTAGCACTGTATAGTGTAGTGTTTCAGTACTTTCACTGTGGTGGTCAGTATCCTGGGCTTTAGTCCTATCACCGCTTTACATTTCCATAGTGTGCACAACAGCCTGGTTAGGGTCCAGTTGTGCACATCTGCACAAAGGCAGTGCCTCTACAGACCCTGGTAATTACTGCCCCATAAGCTTAACAAGTGTAGTCTGCAAATCTATGGAGAGGATCATAATTGAGCTCATAAACAAAGATATGGGGGACATGCAGACATTGTACCCATCCCATTTTGGCTTGGTCAGGGGCAGATCATGCCTTTTGTACTGGATTGACATCTTCAAATTGGTCACTTAGGCCATTGTTGGGGAAAGGCAGTCCATACAGCCTACCTTGGCCTTGCAAACACTTTCAACACAATACCCCAGTCAGGTATTGTGGAAAACCCTAACAACTGAAATGTAAACCCATATGTCACAAGATGGGTTGCAGACTGGCTTAAGGACGGGACCCACAGGGTTAGAGTTGCTGGCACTATGTTAGACTCCAGGCTGGTCACAGGTGGTGTCACACAGGGCTCAGTCCTTGGCCCCATTGTTTGTCATGTACTTCCCAGAAGTACAGGCCAACATGGGAGGACTTTGGCTGACAATGTTTGCAGATGACTGCACACTGGGCACCATGGTGGACAGTGCATCACACACGGATATCCTTCAGAAGGGACTCACAGTAACTGATAGCTGGTGCCAGGGCCATGGCCTGAAGTCAAAGTGCACAACATGTGTAGACATACCCTTCAGGAAAAGCAAGGTGACCCCAAGCTACCATATAGGTGGCAATCCTCTAAGCACAGAGAAGGTTATCATGGACCTCGACCCAGGTTGACAGTCGCCGCTCTTCTGAGACTCACATTGCTAAAGTGGCTAGAAAGACCTTCTACATTGCCCACCTGCTCAGGATGGGATTCACATCCAGATCTAGTGGGTCATTGTTCCCTGTACTCTTCACTTATCAGACCGGTGATCGAGTCAAATGCCCTATTCTGGCTGTATGTCACCCAACATCTGCAGCAATTGCAGACACCCTGAATGTCCCCCACCTAAAGGATCAAGGAACCCCAACAGGTGTCATATGCTGCCAGATTGAAGACACTCCCACTCTATTCACTCACATACTGTCTGCTTAGAGGTGACATGTGCCTGACATGCGAGGCCATGTCCAAATAGGGATTAATGGACATGCTCCACCTCAGAATCAGAAGATCCACCTGAACCACTAGTGCAGGTGACTTACACCTTAGCAGGGTTGTATGTTGGACATGTTGGAGGGATGAAGTTATCACCCAGAGACTCCTATGCTGTGTAATACAATCCCGGTCCATGTGAGGCAGAGCACCTTGCTGGCTGTGTTCAAGAGGTATCTTGACCTGTGGATGGAAGGTCATAAGTTTAACCCGGGGATTGTCACGGTGTCACTGCTGGAGAGAGGCATGACACACTAATGGGCACAGTACTGTTTCCATATAAGGGGTGGTGTATGCCAATGAACTCTGTGCTAGGCTTATACCTGCCTTAGGGAAGATAGCCTAGTATAAACCTATGTACCTATGAACCTATCTGACCATGTTGCATTATGTTCAGATGTGAACTACTTACAACAGCCTCATCCAACATTGGTAGTGTATTCCACAACATGGGTGTACATTGGCGAACACTACCGATGTGCCCTAGGCCATTTCTAATGCTAGTCGGAGAGTGTGTTTGTCCATCAACACATTGTAAGTGATGTTTGCCATGACATATGTCTTGTTTAGTATACTGTGCCTCTGTCTACCTGTGACATAACATTGATACCCAGGGTAAACCTCCCATCTCCCATGCACTCATTAGGATTCCTGTTGAGGGGACTCAACGAGTGTCTCTACGGACAACCTGTACTGGTAGTTTACTCATGTGTTGGGGGTGGCTACTGTGTTTTGGATAATGCAGTACAGCCTGTCCTATATATGTCAGTGCTGGGGTTCAGGTCCCTCATGGGCATAGCTCCCTGCCATTCAGATTGTACAAGGTGCAGCATGTGCATTGATTCCAGCTTGGACATGGCTTTCTACATCAGGCACAGCTTGCATCTGGGTGGACAGCATGGCAGTGTGTGGAGCTGCACTCTGTGTAATCAAACTACACATTACATGTGTTCCAGCTCTGTCATACTCCTGGTGAGGTACTGTTGTGGACTTTACAGGTGCTGGATGTGTCTGCATGAGGTACACCACAGGGGTTGTTGTAATTTCTAATGCTGATGAAAGATAACTGCAGAACCACAATGACCTCCCCTTAGCTAGATGTCAGACAGCATGGACCATGCAATCACAAATAAAAACAGGATCGTCTCCGCAAAGGGAAAGTGTCCTGTCTGGTGGACCCCAGCCATAAACAGACTGTATGACAGATGACGGTTACTAATGCAAGACAGAGCTACATCTCCAAAAGGGAAGACAGCTGTGATCAGCACTAGTAGAAAGCTACATTATCTCATAAAGACATGCAAGGTCAACTTGGGGACATAAATCACCAAAGACAATGAAGGTAACCACACTGATTTCTTCAGTTATGTCAGACACCTGGTTGTGAACCCTCGGATATGCTCAGAGTTGGTACACAACAACATATATTCCAGTGACCTGACAGATATTGGCAACATTCCGGACAGCTTCAGTGCGATTTACCCTCCCTCACCCCCAAAAGAAGATAGTTATCACTGCTGTATGTAACCTCACTGTCATCTTGGATGTCCATGTGAGAGCCACACTCAGCAAAGACAAGTACACAGCATCCATGGGACCTGCTGGTATCTCCAGTTGCATGCTATGTGAACTCCAGAAGGGGCTGGACCCGTTGATACAACTGCTATTTAACCTTAGTCTTGCTACAGGATATGTACCTGAACAGTGGCATACGGCAACAGTGGTCCCACTCCACAGAGGAGATGCCTCCACAGACCATGGCAACTACCACCACACAAGCTTAACCAGCCTTGTCTGCAAAGATATGGGGAGAGTCATTATGGAGCTCTTACACAGACACATTACTGACCTACGGACCCTTGTTCCCACCTAGTTCAGCTTTGTACAGGGCAGATCCTGCCTTTTGCACCTAGTTGAAACTGTCAGTAGGGCCATCGATGAGGGCTACGCAGTCCACACAGCCTACCTGCACTTGGCTAAGGCCTGTGACACAATACCACACTCAGGCATCATAGCCAAGCTCAACAGCTGACATATAACGGCATATGTCGCAGGATAGGTTGCAAAATGGCTAAGAAACAGAACCCATAAAGTCAACATTGCAGGTGCCTTGTCAGATTCGAAGCCAGTCACAGGTGGTGTCCCACAAGGATGTGTCCTGGGACCCCTCTTAATTGGTATTTACTTTTCAGATGTGAAAGCAAACATAGGGGTTGTGGCTGACAAAGTTTGCAGATGACTGCAACCTAGGCACCATAGTGAATACATCAGCCGCACACAAATACTACAGAATGCCGTCACAAAGGTGGATAGCTGGTGCCAGACACATGGCCTGAAACTGAATGCAACTGATGTGTATTCATCCCCTTTGGGAGGAACAAAGTACCCACAGATCAATACATAGACAGCAACCCACTGAGCACAGACAACAAATCAGACACCTGGGGACACATGTAGATAGTGACATCTCTTTTGACACCCCTGTTGCCAAAGTGGTTAGGAAGACTTTCTATCTTGCCCACCTTATCATGGAGGGTTTTCCATCAAGATCATAGGAGGTCATTGTTCCACTATCCTTCTCCCTTATCAGGCCCATGATTGAATACGAAGCCCCATATGGTATGTACCTCACCCAGCAATTGCAACAGCTGGAGACACCCCAAAGGTACCTACCATGAAGATCAGGGTTCTTCAACACATGTCAGATGCTTCCAGAATAGAGGAAATCCAGCTTTGTTCAGTGTCATACCGCATACGTACAGGTGTCCTATGCCTGACATACAAGACCATGTCCAATCAGGATTTGGTGGACATGCTCCACTGCAAGCAATCCAAATCCACCAGAGCCATGAGAGCTGAGGATTTGAACCTCAGCACATACATGTATAGGGCATGCTGGAGGGACAGAGTCATAACTCAGAGGCATCTCACACTCTAGCAGAGTATCCCAGTCCATGTTTGACAGAGTCCTTCACTGACTCTCTTCAGGAGACATCTGCACAACTGCATTTGAGACAGAGGCACAGACTAGACAGAGGCACAGTCATGTTATTCAATTACGTAAGGGGGTCATACTGTGTCACTACTAAGTCAGAGGCACAATCATCAGAATCTATTCTGTACACTTATTACCAGTATAAGGGGTGGCAATAGCCACATCACTATGGCTAGGCTTATACATGCACTAGGGCAGATAGGCTAGTAGTAGACTATGACACTATGAAACACCAGTGTATGTGTAGCTATTGTCAATCAAACAGTATGATGTGGTTTGGGGGGCTTGATATCTCCCTGTATTCCAACATTGTTTTGTCTATTCCTTCTAGCATGTCTAGAGATCAGTTGCTAGTGTCCTCTCCTGCTCAGCTGGTGAACCTGGGAATATTGAGGCAATGTTACTCTTGCCTCATGTACACTGACAACCCTCTCCTTCTGCCATAAAACACACATACATGTGAGAGATGCAACTATATAGCCAAAGTGGAGGCTGAGCTCTCTCAACATAGGACTAGCAAGACCAGAGAGAAGGTGAAGGTAACCACACACACATCAGAAATCCAGTCTCACATGGCACTATCACAACTTAAGATCATACACATAGACACACAGAGACACTCTTGGAGGCTCTGATCAGGATTCTACCGGAATGGCAGTGGCCACCACAGCAGACACTCACACAATTGCCTCCACAGGGCACAGCACATGCAACACATTGACCACAGAGTCGGTGTGCCAAACAGTCACAGCCCTTAAGGCCAAAAACAATGCCAGACACACTTGTCTATGGTTACTCCATAGTCAGACACACTGACGTCCCGCTCACCAGATCGGGTACGGAGGAGGTCACAGTAAGCTGCCTATCGGGCACTGGAATCCACCACATAATGCAAGCACTCAGGTCACTCAACTGCAAGTACAGGTCTGACCCAGTCATTATCCATGCTTGTGTGAACGACCTGAGATGTACCTCCCTGGACTACATGGAAAGAGACAGAGAGGATCCCTCTGATTATGTAGGCCAGGCAGGTATGACCCTGACCTTCAGCAGTATCCTACCTTCACCAAGTATGATGCCACATAAACAGAGACAAGATGATCAGCTGTATTATTTTGCTTAGACTATGGTGTCATTCAAAGGGGGTCCAATGTCTGTCTGCCTGGGACGACATGCTGGACAGGCCACGGTGATTTGCAAGGGACGGCTTGCACCTGTCACCCCTGGGCTTCCGGATTTCAGATGATGCTCTTGCCACCCCCATTGTGCCTTTTTTATGCAAGATTCAGATACTACACCTACCACCCTAGAACACAGTAAAGGAAGGACACTAAGGGTACTGCTGCTCAATGCCAGAGGTCTCAACCTCAAGCTGCACACACTCTATGCCCTTCTCAGTATGTAGCACATTGATGTCTGTGCTGTGCCTGAAACCTGGTTCACAGCTTCTGACAGCACCCCGGCACTATCGGGTGTTACCTCATATCATGCATTCCGGCACCAGCATCCGGACAACACCAAGAAGGATGGTGGGTGTCCATATTCATCAAGGACACCTCACCTCATTGTTGGTGGCAACACATGATGCATCGGAGACCATCCAGGTGCCAGTGACCGTAGGCAAGACTGCTCTGCAGTGTGTAGCATGTTACATGCAACCCTCTCAAACTCAGGTACCTCACACAGCTATCCTGCAAACACTGAAGGGGATAAATGTATCTCCAAACACCATCCTACTGGGTGATTCCAACTATCCACATATAGACTGGGATCACTAATCATGCCACAACACTCTAACACAAAGGTTCCATGAGTTCATACACTGAAATGCCATGGAACAACTGGTCCCAATCCCCTCAAGTGGAGGCAACATACTAGAAATCATCATCACGAACATGGGGTCACACTGTTCAACACCAGCAGTATACCCATCATTGGTGAGATCAGATCATGGACTACTCTCAGTGGGAGTCCACATCCCACCCACACCCCAGATGGAAAACAAACAGTGAAGACCTTCTCAGATGCCGACTTCACATTTCTAAGGACTGGTGTGGTCTCTTTCAAGGCCCCCAAGCCAGCGGACACCATTACCCAAGCCACTGTATCACTTACAAATGCCTTCTACCAGCACCTCCAGGACTGCATGGATCAGGCAATCCCAAACAAAACAAAGACTCTTTGTACCACAGGCAAGCATCCAGTCTGGTGGACCCTAGCCATAAACAAGCTCTACAACACAAGGAAGGGGCTACTACAAGATAGAGCATAATCCGTAGGAGGGAAGACACCCTGCTCATTGTGAGTAAAACACTGGGTTCCCCCATACAATCATCCGAGGCAAGTTTTGAGAGTAAACCCACTCAGGACTCAAGGGACAATCATGAGGCCTTTTTTGCCTATGTTTGAAACCTGGGAGGGAACTCCCAGATATGCTCAGAATTAGTTTGGAATGATGTAGATATCACTGCACCTACAGACATTGCCAACATACTGGCTGACAGGTTCATTGCAGATTCCTCCCCCCCCCAACTGGAGGGGTATCTACACCAGAGGATTGTAGCCCCCCATACATCTCCAATGCTGGGGTGGGAACTGCTCTATCCAAGGCAGAAAACACTTTATCCATGGGACCAGATGGTGACCCCAGTTGTGTGCTCCATGAACTCAATGAGTAATTACACCCGCAGTTAGGGCAGCTGTTTAATCTTAGCCTCACCTCAGGATATGTGCCCAAGGAGTGGCATACGGCTATGGTGGACCCACTTCACAAAGGAGGTGCCTCCACCAACCCCAGAAACTACCATCCCATCAGCTTGACAAGCCTGTTCTGCTAAGCTATGGAGAGGATCATAATGGGAATTATAAATGAAGACATAGGGGACTTGCAGACATTGGATACAATCCAGTTTGGCTTTGTCAAGGGCAGATCATGCCTTTTAAACTTGGTTGACTTTTTCAAAACAGTCACTCAGGCCATTGACGTGGGCAGGGCAGTCCACACAGCCTACCTTGACCTGGCAAAGGCTTTCGACACAATACCCCACTCAGGTATCATTGAAAACATCACCAGCTTAATTGTGAACCCATACATCACAGCATGGGTTGCAAACTAGCTAAGTGACGGAACACACAGGGTCAAAGTTGCTGGTGCCATGTCACACTCCAGAGCTGTCACAGGTGGGGTCCCACAGGGCTCAGTCCTGGGCCCACATTTGTTCAGCATCTACTTTTCAGAAGTACGAGCAAACACAGGAGGATTATGGCTGACAAAGTTTGACGATGACTGCAAACTGGGAAGCATAGTTGGAAACCCATCTGACACAGACATCCTTCAGAAGGGTCTCATAGACACGGATAACTGGTGCCACAGCCATGACCGTACATTAAACACTAAACAATGCATAGCCATACCCTTCAGGAAGAACAAGGTTACCACTACTTCCCATCTAGGTGGCAATCCTCTAAGCACAGAGGAGGTTATCAGGGACCTGGGCACCCAGGTTGACAGTAACCTTTGTTTGACACTCACATTGCCAGGGTAGTTTGGAAGGCCTTCTACATTGGCCACCTCATCATGCAGGGATTCACATCTAGATCAAGGGAGGTCATTGTTCCCCTGTACTCATCACTCATCAGACCAATGATTGCATACAATGCCCCATTCAGAATGTATCTGACCCAACACCTGTGGCAATTGGATGGGCCCACAAATTCCTCAACAGGAGGTGAAAGGGTCTCAAACATATTTCTTATGCTGCCCGACTGAAGGGATTCCAGCTGTATTCAGTCACTTACCGTCTGCTCAGAGGTGACCTGTGCCTGACATACAAGACTATGTCCAACACAGAATTATTGAACATGCTTCACCTCAAGACCTCTACATCCATCAGAACTACAAGGGCAGGAGACCTAAACCTCAACACAGATATTAATAGGATGTGCTGGAGGGACAGATTCATCACCCAGAGAGTCCCTCTGGCTGTGGAACAACATCCTGGTACATGTGAGGCTGAGCACCTCACTGGCTTCGTTCAAGTGAGATCTTGACCAATGGATGGGAGATTGCAGGTATACCCCAGGGATAACCTCAGTATCACTGCTTGACAGAGGCACAGCAAAATAATGGGCATATTATCCATCAACTTGAAGGGGTGGCAGAAGCCACAAAATTCTGGGCTAGGCTTATTAATGCCCTAGGGCAGATAGCCTAGTATGAACCTATGAACCTATGCACATAGGCCTGGGGCAGTTCCTGCTATTAGGACAGTGGTCTGCAGCAAGCTATATAGTAGTAGTGGGTTTTAGCCATTGGTTTTTGACCATGGCTATTCCATGTTGCTTCTTGTTGTGGTACAAACATGGGTGTGTGGTTATCCAGGCTATTTATTGCTAGCCACCCTCATTTTGTATCTTGTTCCATGTTTTTGCACATGTACATCACTGTATGACGTGTGACCTGGTAGTGTCAGGGTGCTGATGTGGGCTTTGACCCTGTTTTCTATTACAGCACTGATATCTACATTCTCTATACTGTGTGTGTTTACACTGCACACATCTTGATGTTTATACTTCTGGCATTGGGTAGCATTACATCTAGGTTCCTATCCCTTGTGGTACCCATGAGGTGGGTTTGTGTTTTGTGGTTTATGATTCTTGCGGGTGGATGTTAGTTGGGGTCCTCAGGTGTGCATGTGGTACATGATATTACATTACTTAACACATGGCATTCATGCCTCAGGTGGTGCTGCAGGGCCACCTCTGTCGGATACACATACTACACTCCCTGTACATGTTTGGCAGCAGGTTGTGTCATGTTAGGCATCCCTGTTACTGTATGAGTGAGTCAGAGCGGTATCAGTCCCAGTGTTCCTACTGACCAAGCGTATGTGCTATCGTTGCCTCTTTGCCAAGGCCAGGGCATACTGGGCACGCCGCCTTCTGCCTACTGGGACAAGGTCAGGTTGTTCCTCCTCCGAGTCACCCCTGCCTGTGGTGGCCTTGGCAACGGTGGGATGTTTGGCCCAGCCCTGTGCTGGTCCTGCTGCAGCTGTTTCCGCAGGATCATATTATGTAGCATAGCACATATCATGATCATTTGGGTACATGTAGTTGGTGTGTACTGCAAGGCTCCACCAGATGTGTCCAGACACCGGAACCGTGACTTGAGCAGCCCAAACACACGCTCTATGATATTACGTGTTTGTGTGTGTGCCTCATTATGGCATTCCTGTTCAGGTGTGTGTGCATTTCTGATGGGTGTCATCAGCCACGGCTCAAGTGCATAACCTGCATCCCCACTAGGTGTCCGTGTGGGAAGTCCCCATTGGCAAATGATTGGTACAGCTGCGTCAGATGCCAGATATGGGAATCGTGGTAGCTCCCAGGGCAGCCAGCACACACATTCATTATTATGCCCTGGGCATCACACACGACCTGGCAGTTGATGGAGGGGTATCCCTTGCGGTTAATGTAGGCTCTACCCGCCTCCTGCTGGTGCTTTGATGCGTGTGCGTGCAGTCTATAGCACCCAGTACCTCAGGGTATTCCGCTATTTGCTGGAAGAGACGCATATTGCTGGCCAATACCTCACGGGCATTGGGGAAATATACATGATCACCGACATGTGCTGACATGGCATCCAGGAACTGGTGTAGTACCCTGGAGGCTGATGCCTGTGATATCCCCATCATATCGCCAGTTGGTCTCTGGAAGGTACCTGTTGCTTGTATTCTTAGGCCAACACATACCTTGGTTTCCACTGGGATGGGTTCCCCTCTGTTGGTTCTGTGTGTGAGGCGTGGCCTGCACAGCTCAACAATCTGCTGCAGGAGCTCTCTGTCCACTCTATAGTGCTCTACTATCTCCAGCTCATGTAACCCATGGTAGGTGACCCTGGGCCTGTATACTCTTCTCCTTCTCCTCACTCTGGGTTGTCTGTCAGCATCTGCATTGTCACCACCCTCAGCAATTCGCCTATGCCTGACTATAATAGCTATGGCAGCCCCTAGCATTTCTGCTCTGAGTTCAGCTTTTTTCAGTTTTCAATTCTGATAGCTTAGTTTCTGGCAGTATCTGTTGTGAGAAACAGCCTGCACTGCTCCTTGTAGTGTTTTAAGTGCTGGGTTGGGCTTCTAGTCTGCCTGTGTAATTGCCTGCTTCTAATTGTTTCCACCAATTAACTCCAGTAGTATCCTCTGGCAGTTTCCCTGGATTTTAGTTGTTTCCTGTTTCCTTTCTGTTTCCTGAGGGAGAGCAATGTGCACACCAGCTTACACACGCTTACAGTCACTTAAACACGTGTACACATCCTTACACGGTGTTACACGCGCGCACACATCCTTACACGGTGTTAGCTAGGCTGATTCATGCTAAAACGCCAAGACACTGCCTTACACACGCACGCCCACGCAAAACCATTGTAAACGGTTTGCAACACGCCCCACATGTTGAATCTGCCTTACACGCTACATGCGCGCAAGATGCACGATATCAAGAAACTTTGAGTGTAGGGATAGCGTATACCCTCAATTTCTTGACTTCCCTAGTGTTCTGTTGGGACACACCTCTCTCCCTGATGTCTGTCTGTCATCTGTTACCTTACATTGCCCTCCAATCTGGTACATTTATTGCTATCACCCCCCCCATATGGTCACCTACCTCTTACTCTGTTTCTCCCCCTGCTCTAACTCTTACACTACTCAGACAGTGCTCATTACCTATGTGACAGTGTGATTCAGTATTGTAACCCTCATTTACATAGGATTGCCTAGTAATGACTAGTTACATGTCTTACATGGAGCTTCCCCCCTTGACAACCACTAAACGGAGGCCATATTGTTTTTGGTCTGCAAGTCCCTCCATTGACATTCAATGTAATGCATAAATCCCACAATTGTGGGCTTATAAGCTTCGGTTTTCAGTTTTAGGTAGCGCACCCCGTTTGCGCTGGTGTGCGCTGCAGTTAAACACAAAAATCCCGTGAAAAAAAAAAAGTTATATAACATATTTTTGCAACGATTTTTCATGCCAATGGCCACATATTTGGGCATTGGCATGCTTAATGAACAATATGCACCCTTTATTTGGAGCTGACATGGCTCCGTTGTCAATTTTGCAGAAATGTACTCAGTTGTCAGCTGAGTACATTTCTGCAGCTAACACGTCCGTTACACGGACTGGTTTCTGCTTCGTGGATCACTCAAATACCTCATTTGCATATCTTTGAGCTGCAAATGAGGTATTGAGCATTTCCACGCCCAGTCCGTGTAAGAGACGTGTTAGCTGTCTCTTACACGGAGATTTGGGCTATTCCTGAATCAGGAGGCTTACACGGAGGCTTACACTACTCTTGAACTCCGTGTAAGCCTTCCTGAATCTGGCCCTAGGTCTTTAGTGGATGTAAGGAGTTTTGCTGCATAAAGTATCTATGTAAGAAAGTTGATTTTGCTGTGTTCATGCTACTCCTGCTAATTAATTTACTTTGTGTTAAATTGTATATTTGTTTGGATTTTTCTTTGTGTAATTGAATGAATGGATGGGCGTGTCCACTAATGCACTAATTTAAATATGCATCTTATGTAAATTAGGTGTCCCTGAATGTCCCTGATTTTAAGGTCCTTTGTCCCTGATTCTCTGATCTGGAGGTTGAGAGGTATGGCTAAAAGTTAATGTTTACTGAACACATTATTTTGGAAAAATACTGCAGCAGTAAATCACAGCAGTACAGTTGCTTTGCTATGTTGTAAAGGATGGTGAGATAGCATGCACTGGAAAAACTGATGCAAGAGAAGTTTAGGAAGACAATATTGTAAGTTTCTATATTTCTTACTAGAGCAACACAGCATTCTGTGTAGTTTGATACAATAAAGAAAATACAAAAGATCACTTTATTTCCCATTACTTTGGTCTAGCTTTTCTCCTGCTCCAAATGACATATGTAATATTTAAAACATGGAGCACATCTTCACACCCAAAATTGTTCTACCGTGAGCCACTTTAACATAAAACAATTGCCTCTTTGATGACAAAGGAAGGAATTTAATGTGCTGCATTTTTAAGTGAACTCCAACTGTTCCCTGCATTATGTGACTAAATTAGTAACACATCTTTACAAGTTAATTTCACTTCTTGTCCCAGTGCAGCAAAGAACAATAAGCATTAACAATCACATTAACACCTAGCAAATCTTTATCTGTTTGGAATACTGAATATTATCCACCTGCACTCCAACACACGTACCGCCCACACACACTCAAAATGACAAGCTTGTTTCTAGCCAGAATAATACTATGTACCTATACAGTTCTGCCTTTTTGTATACCCTACTATATTGGGTCTTTTTCCTGTTAGACTTCATACTGACAGGCTTGTATAAGAACCATGCATGGCATTTAGACATACTATGCCCAAGTTACAGCATTAGTTAGGGGATTTGTATTTGGCCTTTTTAGACTTTTCTCACAAAAGAAAGACTGCATCACTGTAATTTGACCCACTTTTGCAACTGCATTAGGCGTGAAGCTATCATGACTAGTTTAGTGGATGTAATAAACCTGGAACTTTTGAATCAGTTATGAACCCCAATAATATTCCAGGATGTGTCCTAAATAACATGGAGCATGACCTATTAGGAACATTATAATCGCTACTTAACCACAGCCTCCAGACAAGCTTCATGGCAAAGGAACAGAAGACTACAACTGTCATCCCTGTGGACAAGGACAGTCCAACTACAGACCCTGGTAAATACAGACACTTAAGTCTGACTAATCTCTTATGCATTACCATTGAAAGAATAATCCTGGAAATGATAAAAAAAATGATCCAGGAAACTTTTACATACTGGATCCAACCTAGGTTGGCTTCATCAAGGACAGAGCATGCATATTCAAAATGGTGGACTTCTTCGAGAAGGTCACCAAAACAATGCCTACCTTGATCTGGCCAAGGGATTCAAAACATTACCTCACTCAGGCATTGTATACATACTCGCAAAATTAGTTATAAACCCTTATGTCACCTGATGAATAGCCAGCTGGATCATAGATACGATCCAAGAAGTTAGGATAGAGGAGTGCACCTCAACAAAAAGACTGGTCGGTAGTGGAGTCCCTCAGGGCTGTGTGCTGAGACCACTCCCTTTTGGCATCTACTTCTCTGAAGTCAAAGCCAACATCAAGGGCCTCTGCCTGACCAGGTTTGAATATAATTGCAAACAAGGTGCGGTTATAGAATCTCCACCAAGAATGGACATCCTCCAAGAAGGCCTAATTCAGACATATAACTGGTGCCAGAGCTGTAGTATAAAATTCAGTGCTAAGAAATGGTTAATAGTATCCTTTGGGAAGATAACTACTCCTAGAAACTGCCACATTAATAATACACCCTTAAGTAGTCAGGGATTTAGGAATGTGTGTAGACAGTAACCTGGCCTTTGACCTTCATGTGTCTAATGGTAAGACATATAAGGAAATCATTCTGTGTTGTGCAACTTATAAGCAATGTTATGGCATCTAAGTCAAAGGATGTCATTGCTCCACTGTACTTAGCCCTCATCAGACCAGTCACTGAGTACAACAACTAACAACTGGAACATACACAGAGGTTCCACACAAAAAGAACACAGGATATAAACAACATGTTGCCCTAAACCCTACCCCTTACTCTGTCTCCTGCAGACTGTTGAGGGTCAATCTATGCCTGGCCTACAAAGAATCCTCAGACCACACCTTGATGAATCTTTTATCTGCAGAACAAATAGCATCGGATTTACCCAATCTAGGAACCTAAACCTAATATTCAATATAAATAGGATACATTGGATAGGTATATATCTTGGAGACTACCTCTTCTTTGGACTAGGCTTCCCATTCATGTGAAGCAGAGCTCTTCCCTAACCCAGATCAAGTGCAACTTGGACCAGAGAAGGGGAAACTGGAAATTTACCTTGTGTGGCATTTATTTCTCTAATATATAGAGGCAGCCTGTAAATGCTTAACAACCCAAAGCCTAGCCTAGATATATCCTTTAAAATAATCTTAGAGCACCAAACATTGTCAGATATATTTAGGAAGCATGGCTAGACCTAAAAAGCCCCCCTGAGGATGTTAGCATCATGTATACCTATGAACCTATGAGTAACAATTGCCATTGCTACACAATACATATGTGACAAGATAAATTTACATGGGAATGGGGTGCTGTTAACTGAGTGAGCCACTATCTGGCTGTCTCAAAAAGTGACAGTAATGGTCAGGCCACTTCCATGTTTCAGTGGCATCTTCTAGACAGCCTTTGACCTTCACACAGAGTTTCCAGAAGACTCTTCTTCAGAATCCATTATAGACTCAGACAATAGGAATCTTCTCCTTCAATAGACAGTGTACTTTATGTATAGGCTACGTTAGGCTATGCTCCTCATCAGTCGTTTCATGTACATTTGTACACCCTGAATTCAACATCAGCTATCTAAATAAATTAGCTGATTGAGAAGCAAGAAAAAAAGGCAAGTTCAACAGTATGACGAAGTGCTAACATTAAATTAACAGAAAATATAAACAAAGCAATATACAACACATAAAATCCCACTTTGCTTAAGCCAGCGCTATCTTGGATTTGGGTCTACACTTGTGAAGCAGGGTGGTTGTGGCATACAATTTCCCAAAAAATGGAATGGTTTCCACCTGCTGTGAATTTTTGTTTTCTGTCTGTTCATGAAACTATCATATCACAGCTTTGAGAAAAAAGTTACAAACATCTATGTGCACATATAAATATGAGCAGATATATACACATATGTGTGAGTGTGTGTGTATTATATATATATTTATATATATATATATATATATATATATATATATATATATATATATATATATATATATATATATATACATATATGGGTCTGCTTTGATTCACTGAAAATTCATTTCACGAATCACATTTACTGTATGTAAGCACTATTGGGAAAATAAAAAGTATATGCCTTTTTCCCCACTGTAGTTCGATCCTGGAGTTAATATATATATAGTTGGGGGGGCACAGCCCCCCACATTGGGGGGTGTTGGGGCATAGCCCCCACCTACTTTGGTTTTATATTGTTAGCTTTCAGTGAATGAGATTCATAAATATAAAAGCTAAGTAGGAAGGGGGGTATGCCCCCCACACCCCCAAATGGGGGGCTGTCCCCCACCCCCCCTAACTATATATACTAACTCCAGGATTGCACTACAGTGGGGAAAAGGGCTTATACATGTTATTTGCCCAACAGTATTTACATTTGGTGAAATGTGATTCAGTGAAATGAGTTTTCAGTGATTTGAGTTTTCAGCAATTTGTTTGAGGTTGAATTGAAATTCAATGAAATGAGTTTTCAGTGAATCAAAGTAGAGCCATATATATATATATATATATATATATATATATATATATATATATATATATATATATTATATATATTTATATATATATATATATATATATATATATATATATATATATATATATAGGCACACACACATATTTTATATATATATATATATATATATATATATATATACATATATCAATCTTAAAACATTGGGAAAGGGATGGAAATCCAAATCTCACTCTGTTATGCAATAACATTCAATAGTGCTATAGAAGATCAATGCATCTTGTTAACCAACTATCTTCAATTAATAGGTAGTTGACAAACAAGTACAGCGATCATAAGGAGGGGATTCTATACATACCATTTTCTTTCAGTCAAATGGTTCTTTTATCAAGTGCATATTTTGCTGCACAAATTTTCAATGTTAACTTGATTAAACTGTGCTACAGTTAAGTAATGGATTATTGACTATAGTGTAATTTATTGTTATTTCACTTTGGTTGCAGGTGATTAGCTGTGAATTTAGTATACATAAGTTAGGGGGATGGTGTAAATCCCCCTCATGAAAGCATAGCAGGTACAATTGTTAATATTTTTTAAACACCTTAATTGAATTGTCACTCGTGACATTAGCAAATTTACATTTATATAAAAGTATTAACAAGTCCAAGTTTACAAACACTATACTTCTCATATATTGCTATATATCATATAACCTAAGTAACGTTACATAAATTATTCAATTCCTGCCCTTTCTTTCAAACAAGAAACATCTTTATTAAACAATCACTTATGACATAGGCACTCATACATTTATATAACTGAAAACAAATCACACAACACAATCCTAGTTGCAAGCATTTTACATCACAAACCATACTGACACTCTCCCAGTTGCAAGCATTATACATCACTTATAATCTACTCAATCATTTTCAGTTAAACATTGCATAGCTCATTTAAGACCTGCCTTCTTTTAAACCTCATTCCTCCCCTGCATGTATTGTTCTCACAATTCCCACAATTCCCATTTTTTCCTATATAGTTTGCTCATACCCTTTTTTAAAGATCTCAATTTCAGTTGTTTTATCTGTGCTACTATAGTCACTACTTCTGGTATAGTTGGTTTAGATTCTGATTTCCATTTTCTAGTAATTGCTTTTTTTGGCAGCCACCATAATTAAACACAGAAAGGCCTTACTATGCTACTCCGATTCTGTATCATAGCTCAGAAAAATCATTTCCCTTGTCACACCAATCTGCCCACCCAGCATCTCCGGCAGTGCATCCCACAGGAAATCCTTAAAGTCCACCAACTCACTGCATTCCCAGAAAATATGTTCCCAAATACATCTTTCTTCCCTGTCACACCTTCAATATTTGCTGTCTATCTGAGGAAAATTTCTCTGGAGTCTACTTGGGTGTAAAAAAATATCTGGGTAAACATTTCTAAGCAAAAATCCTAAATCTTCTAGATTTTGTTGCATATTTGGGAGACATACATATATCCGCCCATTATTTCTTTGTAAATTGCTTATCCATTCTCTCTTCCCAATCCTTTCTAAACTCATCTGATTGATTCTTATAGTTATCATGCTATATTTTATGTGCTGTATTAATTATTCCTTTATTAATGGCAGCTTCTGTTCTAGATTCTACTAAAAACTCTACCAGTGCTTGTCTTTCATTTAGTACCCCCTATTTGTTTCTCTTTGCCTATACTCATATCAGTCCTTCATAGGGAAGGCAATCTCTAACCTGCAGTCCAAAAAAATATTGGTGTCTTCCCATTCTATCATATTTCCCTCTCTAGTTATTTACTTCCAATGCCTTGGTTCCTTTGCCAGTTTTCTCCAATAAATTCCAGTCCCCTCTTGCCTATTGTCTATATCCCTAATTGCAGTCACCTCTTTCCACAAAATCTTCTTTCTCCATTCCCATGTTGGCTTAGTTCTTAAGAAATGTTCTGATACTTTATGGATATAATATTCTGTGTGATTATTCTTCTTCTTCTTAAAGGTCTGCATCCAAAATCCCAGTCTCTCCTGGTTTCTAGAGCCCCCCCATTTCATCATCATCCCTTTCCATTGTTATAGTTTTCTGCTTGTACTTGTGATGCCCCAGCACTGGCCCAGTAATCAAGGAGCCTCAATCCTCACCACTGGCAACAGTGGGGAATATACACACTGGTAGGCTGACATGTACATACACAGTAAAGTGCAATTTCCCTTAAGAGGACACAGAGACCACAGTCAGTCTGGAGCTGATTTCTCCCTCTTTCTCCAGATCCCCAGTAAGACTCCCCACTGGCACAGCTATAGGGTTGAGATCTTAGCTGAGTGGCCAAGCCAAAACTTCCAGCACCCTCTCTGTCCAACCAGTCCTTCGTGTGCTTGCCCAAGTAGCTGACTCACACAAACATTTTGAGGTTTGATTTACATACAAATGCACACACACACCTGGGGAAGGCTGGCCCATGTTTACTAGCTATCCCCCCTTCTGCCCAAACTATAAAGTAGTTCCGACTGCCACCAGCCAACTCTTGTCAGCTACTTTAAGGCCCTTAACAAAGGGGTCCAAATCTACAGTGTAATGTTACTATTAATCCAAATGGTAGTCTGAACAAGAGCAAGGCTATTTAGGAGTGGCCTGTACAGTGTCACCAAATAGATATGCAAGTACTCTAAGAGCTTAAATATCTCTAAACAGACCAGCCACAATTAAAAGTTTTAACTATATTTAATAATAAATAATAAAGGAACACGGCAATACTCAGTAAATAATCAGTTACATCAGAATTCAAAATCACAGGAAATATTTAAAAGAACATTGCAGGACAGTCTCAGATAAATAAAGAAAACATATATTCTTCACTTTACTAAATTCCTATCTGAATCTGAAAGAGTTACTATGCCCTAAATACTTACTTACAGAAGGCAAGTGCAGAGGTGAGTGGACGTTCTTGTTAGGTCAAAGACAAAATACAAAATGCACAGTCTCTTTCTGAGAGAGTTCTTAAATTAATATCAAATATTACTGCTGGGTTAGCTTGAATGACATCACATTTTGTCACCTGTCTTTAGTTCCCAAGCTAAAAACAGAATTTAGCATCCCTCTGTGAAAAATACATATCTCTCATATCTTTGCAGATCATGGAAGTCATAAAACAATAAAACGTATAATAACGTTCTAAAAGGACAGCTCCCTATAGTACGGAACGGGTAAATTTCCATTTTCTGCACTGTAGTGTGATCTCAGAGTTGGTATATTTTAATAGCAGGGGGTGTGGGGGTCTCAGCCATATGAAAGTCATCCTTTTGGAAGTTTAATCATCTGTAGGGGACCCCTTTTATTACATAGTTTTGAAGCAATTTAATTTCAACTATTTTCTCTGATTTTTTAAGTTAACCTCCTGTGTTCCAGTTTCCATTAAACATATATATCTAAACAGTCACAATAGTGCAGGAACATTCCTGTTCTATTCCAACAGGGCATGCTGTGGTTACACTTTAGCTCAGTACTTTACACACACTTCTGTATAAATCATACCAATATTCACAAATGACATAGAATTATTTACGAAATTCCAGATAGCTGGGCTGGCAGTATTTAATTCTGTTACACTCCCCCCCCCACAAAAACTCAAGCTAGTTTTTCAAGTCACCCTTGAGAAGCATTGCTTGAGAGAGTTGGGCCTATCTGGGAGTACCTTACTCCATTTCCTGTTTTGACAGCCCGTCTGAGTTGGCATTGCTAACCCCACTGCGGTGCTGCACTGTCATATCATATGCTTGCAACCCTAGCTCCTCCTTTGTAACTTGGCATTTTGCTGGCTAGCTTGATGTAGCCATGTTAAGGGATTGTGGTCTGTAACCATTGTGAATTTCCTTCCATACAGATAAGGCTGAAGTATCTGCAGTGCCCACACTATGGCTAGACATTCCTTTTCTACAGCTGCATAGCATTCTTCCCTGGGTTAGAGCCTACAGCTGAGATATACCACTGAGTGCTCCTCTCCCTCTGAGGAAATCTGGCTGAATACAGCCCCCCACCCCATGGTTTGAAGCATCTACCTGCACAACAAATTCTTTGCTATAATCTGGACTGGCTAACACAGGGGGTCATCCTAAAGCTCATTTAAGCTTCTGGAATGCCTACTCACATGCTGGGGCCCACAGTACCTTATCTGGCTTGTTTTTCCTTGTCAGGTCTGTGAAGGGAGCAGTTATGGTACTATAAATGGGGACAAATTTTCTGTAGTACCCTACTGTCCCTAAGAATGCCCTCACCTGCTTTTTGGTAACAGGGATAGGCCATGCCTAAATGGCTTCCACTTTGGCAGGTTCTGGCCTTATCTTATCACTCTCCACTCTGTGTCCCAGGTAGGAGACCTCTGCCATACCCACCTGACACTTACTGGGCTTAATGGTCAACCCTGCCCTCTGTAGTTTGCCCATCACCTCCCTGACATGCTGAACGTGCTCTTGCCAGGAACAGCTGCAGATGGCAATATCATTTAGGTAAGAAAGGGCACAATTTCCTGCTCCTGCTAAGATATGATCTACCAGCATCTGGAAAGTCACTGGAGCACTTTTCATCTCAAAGGGCATCTTCATGAACTCATATAAGCCAAAAGGAGTCACAAAGGCTGACCTCTCTCTAGCACTGGAAGACAAGGGCACCTGCTAGTAACCCTTGGTAAGATCAGTAGTGGTAAGATACTTAGCCCCACCCAGCTGCTCTAGGGCTTCATCTGTCCTAGGCATGGGGTAAGTATCTGACTCTGTGTGACTATTTAATTTCCTGTAGTCCACACAGAACATGATGCTGCCATCCATCTTTGGTATCAGCACCACTGGGGAGGCCCAGGTACTGCTGGACTCCTGGATTAACCTTGGTTCCATAATTTCTTGTATTTCCTCCCTCAGAGTCTGTTTAACTCTCTCAGGCACCCTATAAGGGGCCTGCTTAATAGGCCTTTGGGATCCTGTATCCACATGGTGCTGCACCAGGCGGGTTCACCCTGGTTTCCCATGTCCCCAAACTCCTGTCACACTGCTCGGATTTCTCAAATCTGGGTAGGGGATAGCTGCTGGGATACTGATACCCCTTCCACTGAGGTGTCAGTTCAAGCCTCACTGAGTAGATCAGTCACCAGATCCTCCTCAGACTTCTTCGGCCATCCACTGCAAATACTCAGCACAAGGGCCTCTCTATCATGGTAAGGTTTCATCAAGTTAACATGGTACAATTTATGCCCCTGCCTCCTGCCTAGCAGTTCTACCATATAGTTAACATCACTGACCTTCCTTACCACTTTGTAGGGTCCCTCCCAAACTACCTGCTGCTTGTTGTGTCTGACAGGAATGAAAACCATTACCTTCTGCCCCAGAGCATACTCTAACTCAAGCATTTCTGTCATACCAGACCTTTATTTGCTGTTGGGCTTCTGCTAGGTTCTCCTGGGCCAAGCCCATGAGCTCCCTGAGACTTGTCCTGAGGTTTAGGACATATACCATAACAGACTCCTTGTGGGATTCATACTTACCCTCTCACTCATCTCAAATCAAATCTAGAGTCCCCCTCACCCTATGCCCATACAGCAACTTGAAGGGTGAAAAACCTATGGATTCCTTAGGCACTTCTCTGTAAGCAAACAATAGATGGGGCAAATATTTGCCCCAATCCCTCTTAAACTGGTCTACAAATGCCCATAGCATCATCTTTAATGTAGAGTTTAACCTCTCAACAAGATCATTAGTCTGGGGATGGTAGGGGCTGGTCTTTAAGTGCTTCACCCCACAGTACTTCCACAGACAAGCCAGCAGATCTGATGTGAAATTGGCACCTCTGTCAGTCAGTATTTCTTTTGGGAAACCTACCCTGTTGAAAATCTCTAACAAAGCATTTGCCACCTATTCTAACTCAATGGAGGACAGAGCCAATGTCTCAGGATATATGGTAGCATAATCTACTACCACTAGGATATACTTCTTCCCTGTGGAACTTGGAGTGCTCAGAGGCCCCACAATATCCATAGCTACCATCTGAAATGGCTCCTCAGTCACTTCCAAATTGATCAAAGGAGTTTTCACCTTGTCGCCTGCCTTGTCTACCTTTTGGCACTACTCACAGGTCCTGCAGTACCCTGTTACATCTCTGGAAATCTCAGGCCAACTACCACTAGGATATACTTTTTCCCTGTGGAACTTGGAGTGCTCAGAGACCCCACAATATCCATAGCTACCATCTGAAATGGTTCCTCAATCACTTGCAAATGGATCAAAGGAGCTTTCACCTTGTCTCCTGCCTTGCCTACCTTTTGACACTTCTCACAGGTCCTGTAGTACCCTGTTACATCTCTGGAAATCCCAGGCCAAACAAAAGTTCTGCATAATACATCCCTTTGTATGTTTTATGCCCATATGACCTCCAAAGGGAATATAATGGGCTATGGCCAGAAGTGCCAGATTGTAGGCTTTAGGCACTACCAGCTGCTGTGTTCTCTCTAGCCCTCCATCAAAGGTCCACTCTTTAAATAGTAACCCTTTGTCCCAGTATACAGATTCCCCTTTCTCTTGAAAATCAGGTGCCTCACTAGCTACCTCCCTCCGGCCTTGTAATGTAGGGTCAGAGAGCTGAGCCTGTCTCAACTATCTCTTGGTAACTCTTCCCAGCTCCCCTTCCACAGGAAGCCTGGTATCCTCTGAGGGTGGTGCCTCATGTCAGCCTGGGTGCTACTACTCACCTCTGCCCTTACAGTCATTCTGTCCAAGGGAACATCAGGACCCACAGGCAGCTGTGGCTCACCATCAGTCTCACTGCTACAGGGTAGCTCCCTCCCTGAAGTAACCACCTCACCAGTCCTGGCTGCAAGTATGTGGTCTGTCTGGGTCTCCCCTAGGCTACCAGACTCACATAATTGTCTCTGAGCCTGACTGCATCTAACTGCATTCACACAGGGTACTGCATTATCAAAATCATTCCGTATCAGGACATCTGCAGGGATATCCCTACTTGCTTGCTTCCTTTTCCACCCTCCCAGTGAAGATGAATCCTAGCCAAAGGTATTTGGAATGGGGTCCCTCCTAAAGCTCTGGAGTAGACTTCCCAAGCAAGTAGTGCTCCTCTTTAACCATTGCAGGCTTCACAATGGGTAGGTTGGAGGCTGTGTCTCTCTTAGCAGTGGCTCTTTCCCCTCCACTAAGATAGGATATAACCTCTTGTGGTAGTTTGATACTCTTGTTGTCTTGAGACAACATACTGCTGGCATTTTGTCATTCCCACTTACTGGCTTTCCCACCTTTTGTTCCTCACCTTGCCTCTGTGGACATCTATATGCTACATGGCCCCACTGGATGCATTTAAAACATTTAACCCTTGGTCCTGGATGTGTAGCTGGACTAGTGGCTTTCCCTGCTACTGGCAGACTCTTTTGGGGTAGTCTGGGCTGCCCAACATAGGTTTTCTTAGACCCATGAGCAGCACTGGGTGTCTCTTTCCTGTGCAGTGATGCCCTGCTTGCTAGGTATAGGTCTCCCTTCTTCCCCAACTCATCTGCAGTATTGCATTATCTGTCCGCTAACCAAATTCTCATGTCCTCATGCAGAGTGCTAAGGGCTTGTTCCCTCACCAAAAGGTCTGCCAGCCCTTCAAAAGTGGTGACCTGACATCCACTCATCCAGCTATGAAATGAAGTGCTTAGTTCAGCAACATATTCACACACATTTTCATCTGCCTTGTGTCTATGCTCATGAAACTTTTTCCTATAATACAGTTTTTTACAGTATTATAATTTAAGCAATTAGTATTAGACAATTTAGAAATAGCAGTTACAGCTTTACCATGGAGAAGGGGTGTCAGAAACTATACCCATAGCCCTTGGTCAACATTATACCGTTTACATACCCTTTAAAACATATGAATGAAGCTATCAAAAATATCCCCTCAGTAAATTGTGAAAGAAATTTACTCACCTTTGTTGCTTCTGGGGTTTGATTACTCCCTTCCCCATTACCTCCATGACCCTGGCAAAGAGTCAGCATCTCCTTTTCATGCTATCCCTGCCTCTCATTCTCTTCAACCCAGATATCTCAGTCTCTCTGCTGTTTCTAATTCCAGTTGTTTCTCCTGCCACAGTGTCTCTGCCAATTCTGTTTCCAACAGTTTGGACTACAGTTCAAGTCTCTTTAACTCCAGATGGATTTATAAGTCCTCTGTGGAAAGGTTGAACTGTCCATTTCCTGAGAGTGGTACATATCCAAGGCCAGCCTGGCTGTCCTCCTGTTTGCTGGACTGCAATGCAGCTGTGCCTTAGGCTACAATTATTTCTGCCTTAGTCACGTTGGCATGCACCAGTCCTTTAGCATGGGACATCTCAGCCAACTGGCTCCTTGTCAGCTTGCCATACTCCTATGCTGACATGCTTGCCTGTTCTCCCTGACTAACTAAACTAACAAAAAATAAATTAAGAAATAAAACAATTGTGATATAAAACTCTGAATATTCACTGTGTGGCTGATTGAGAGTACAAACACCTTCCTTAATGACCACTGTTTACAGGCTACAGGAATTCAATATCCATACCACTACAAGCCAATTAGTATGTGATATGGCTATCCCACCACTGCCAACCACGTGATGCCCCAGCACTGGCCCAGTAGTCAAGGACCTCAATCTTCACCACTGGCAACACTGGGGAATGTAAATACTGGTAAGCTGACAAGTACACACACAGTAAAGTGCAATTTCTCTTAAGAGGACACAGAGACCACAGTCAGTCTGGGGCTGGTTTCTTCCTCTTTCTCCAGATCCTCAGTAAGACTCCCCACTGGCACAGCTATAGGGTTGAGCTCTCATGGTCCCTTCCTTCTCTCCAACATTTTCTATTGAAACATTGGAAAGGGTTTCACAGGTACAGCCTCTCTGTGGTCTTTATTACTAGAAGAACAACTAGCAGAATCTCCTTCTGTTCCACAGCTTACTTTTTGTTGGACAAACTTTTGTATTTCCTCCTTAACATGTACTGCAATATTAGTGTTATCAAAGAAGTAATAATCAAAAACTTCATAACAGTCACTTTGGTAGTATAGAAGGATAAACCCTGACTATGGCCCAGGTGACCAGGGTTTGATTAGCAGCAGGCATCTGACAAAGTGGCAGGGAGGGATGGGTGTTACCATCCCTGGGTGGATGGTTCCATGGGAGTTGTCTGTGATGATCCCTGATAGAAGCTGGGGAAATCACACTAGGGGGCCTAAGCCAAAGGGGGATGGGAAATAAGGAGCATAATAAAATCCAGAAAGCCAAAAGTAAGGATAAAATAACTACCAAAGCCAATCACAACACCTTTTTAGTTATGCCTATAATCTGAAAAGCACAATGCAGCAATGCACTGAGCTAATTTTGAACTATTTTACCTCTGTTGAGGCTGAAGATACAGTCAACCTATTGGCTGATAAATTCTGCTCTAACTTTACTTCTTATTCTCTTTCAAGATATACCTGAAATATCACACAACACCAAGTCCTAAAAGCTAAAGATACCGCCTCCGTGGGTCATTACAATATTCTTGGATGCATCTTTAATTTATTTATTCATTTTTATTTATTACATTTGTTTACTGGGTAAATCTGATTGGGCTGAAAAACCCATTTTCAGTGGAGGCCTGGGGAGAAAAGCTCCAAAAAAATAATACAAGTTGAAAGATACAAGATGGATTACAAATATAACAAGGATGAAAAACTGTTGCAATACAAAAAGCTAAAGACAAAAAATTCCACATCAGATTCAAGTGGAAAATTACAAGAAAATAATTACTACATTAAACAAATATTTAAATAAAAGCAGATAACTGTTTCATACATCGGCAGAGCAGATGACTGTTTAATACATAGAATGTACAAGAACAAAAGAATGTATCAATAAGAAGTACAGCATAGTGTAAGCCTCCGTGTAAGCCTCCCGATTCAGGAACAGCCCAAATCTCCATGTAAGAGACAGCTAACACGTCTCTTACACGGACTGGGCGTGGAAATGCTCAATACCTCATTTGCAGCTCAAAGATATGCAAATGAGGTATCTGAGCGATCCACGAAGCAGAAACCAGTCCATGTAACGGACGTGTTAGCTGCAGAAATGTACTCAGCTGACAACTGAGTACATTTCTGCAAAATCAAAAACGGAGCTATGTCAGCTCCAAATAAAGGGTGCATATGTGTCATTAAGCATGCCAATGGCCAAATATGTGGCCATTGGCATGAAAAAGTGTTGCAAAAATATGTAATATAACTTTTTTTTTTCACTGGGTTTTGAGGTTTAACTGCAGCACACCCAGCAAACGGGGTGCACTACCTAAAACTAAAAACCGAAGCTTATAAGCCCACAATTGTGGGATTTATGTATTACATGTAATGTCAATGGAGGGACTTGCAGACCAAAAACAATATGGCCTCCGCTTAGTGGTTGTCAAGGGGAAGCTCCGTGTAAGACATGTAACTAGTCATTACTAGGCAATCCTATGTAAATGAGGCTTACAATACTGAATCACACTGCCACATAGGTAATGAGCACTTTCTGAGTAGTGTAAGAGTTAGAGAAGGGGGAGGAACAGAGTAAGAGGTAGGTGACATCACGGGGGGGAAGGATAGATACAAATGTACCAAATTGGAGGGCAATGTAAGGTGAAAGATGACAGACAGACTTCAGGGAGGGAGGTGTGTCCCAACAGAACACTAGGAAAATCAATAAATTGAATGTTTACGCTATCCCTACACTCAAAGCTTCTTGATATACGTGCATGCGCACGTGTGTGCGCGTGTAAGGCAGGTTCAACATGTGGGAGCGTGTTGCAAACTGTTTACAACGGTTTGCTGGCGCACGTGTTTAAGGCAGTGTGCGCGCTTTAACATGAATCAGCCTAGTTCACACCGTAAGGATGTGTGCGCGTGTAACACCGCAGAGATGTGTGCTTGGCGTTTAAGTGACTGTGAGCGTGTTTAAGCTGGTGTGCACTTTGCTCCCCCTCAGGAAACAGAGAGGAAACAGGAAACAACTAAATTACACGGAAACTGCCAGAGGATACTGCTGCAGTTAATTGTTGGAAACAATTGGAAGCAGGCAATTATGCAGGCAGACTAGAAGCCCAACCCAGCACTTAAAACACTGCAAAGAGCAGTGCAGGGTGTTTCTCACAAGAGATACTGCAAGAAAGTAAGCTATCAGAATTGAAAACTGAAAAAGCTGAACTCAGAGCAGAAATGCTAGGGGCTGCCATAGCTGTTATAATCAGGCAAAGGCGAATTGCTGAGGGGGGTGTCAATGCAGATGCTGACAGACAACCCAGAGTGAGGAGAAGGAGAAGAGTATACAGGCCCAGGGTCACCTACCATGGGTTACATGAGCTGGAGATAGTAGAGCTACAGAGTGGACAGAGACCTTCTGCAGCAGATTGTTGAGCTGTGCAGGCCACATCTCACACACAGAACCAACAGAGGGGAACCCATCCCAGTGGAAACCAAGGTATGTGTTGGCCTAAGAATACTAGCAACAGGTACCTTCCAGAGACCAACTGGTGATATGATGGGGATATCACAGGCATCAGCCTCCAGGGTACTGCACCAGTTCCTGGATGCCATGTCAGCACATGTCGGTGATCATATATATGTCCCTAATGACCGTGAGGTTGTGGCCATCAATATCGCCTCTTCCAGCAAATAGCGGATACCCTGAGGTGCTGGGTGCAATAGACTGCACGCACGCATCAAAGCACCAGCTGGTGAGCAGGGTAGAGTCTACATTAACCACAAGGGATACCCCTCCATCAACTGCCAGGTTGTGTGTGATGCCCAGGGCATAATAATGAATGTGTGTGCTGGCTGCCCTGGGAGCTACCACGATTCCCACATCTGGCATCTGACGCAGCTGTACCAATCATTTGCCAGTGGGGACTTCCCACACGGACACCTAGTGGGGGATGCAGGTTATGCACTTGAGCCGTGGCTGATGACACCCATCAGAAATGCACACACACCTGAACAGGAACGCCATAATGAGACACACACACAAACATGTAATGTCATAGAGCATGTGTTTGGGCTGCTCAAGTCACGGTTCCGGTGTCTGGACACATCTGGTGGAGCCTTGCAGTACACACCAACTACATGTACCCAAATGGTCATGATATGTGCTATGCTACATAATATGATCCTGCGGAAACAGCTGCAGCAGGACCAGCACAGGGCTGGGCCCAACATCCCCCCACCATTGCCAAGGCCACCACAGGCAGAGGGTGACTCGGAGGAGGAACAACCTGACCTTGTCCCAGTAGGCAGAAGGAGGCGTGCCCAGTATGCCCTGGCCTTGGCAAAGAGGCAACACATAGCACATACACTTGGTCAGTAGGAACACTGGGACTGATACCCGCTCTGACTCACTCATATAGTAACAGGGATGCCTAACATGACACAACCTGCTTCCAAACATGTACAGGGAGTGTAGTATGTGCATCCGACAGAGGCAGCCCTGCAGCACCACCTGAGGCATGAATGCCATGTGTTAAGTAATGTAATGCCATGTACCATATGCACACCTGTGGACCCGACTAACATCCACCCTCACCAATCATAAACCACAAAAAACACAATCCTACCTCATAGGTACCACAAGCGATAGTAACCTAGATGTAATACTACCCAATGCCAGAAGTATAAATGCGTGCAGTGTAAACGCACACAGTATAGAGAATGTAGATACCAGTGCTGTAATAGAAAACAGGGTCAAAGCCCACATCAGCACCCTGACACTACCAGGTCACACTTCTGTCCTAATAGCAGGAACTGCCCCAGGCCTACTCTGGCAACGTGAGTGTCAAACAAAATATTACTGTCAACCTGGGTGCCCAGGACCCTGATAATCTCTTCTGTGCTTAGAGGATTGCCACCTAGATGGGAACTAGGGGTAACCCTGTTGTTCCTGAAGGGTATGACTATGCATTGTTTAGCGTTTAACGAAGGCCATGGCTCTGGCACCAGTTATCTGTGTCTATGAGACCCTTCTGAAGGATGTCTGTGTCAGATGGGTTTCCAACTATGGTTCGCAGTTTGCAGTCATCTTCAAACTTTGTCAGCCATAATCCTCCTGTGTTTGCTCACTTCTGAAAAGTAGATGCTGAACAAATGTGGGCCCAGGACTGAGCCCTGTGGGACACCACTTGTGACAGCTCTGGAGTGTGACATGGCACCAGCAACTTTGACCCTGTGTGTTCTGTCACTTAGCCAGTTTGCAACCCATGCTGTGATGTATGGGTTCACAATTAAGCTGGTGATGTTTTCAATGATACCTGAGTGGGGTATTGTGTCGAAAGCCTTTGCCAGGTCAAGGTAGGCTGTGTGGACTGCCTTGCCCACGTCAATGGCCTGGGTGACTGTCTTGAAAAAGTCAACCAAGTTTAAAAGGCATGATCTGCCCTTGACAAAGCCAAACTGGATTGGATCCAACGTCTGCAAGTCCCCTATGTCTTCATGTATTATTCCCATTATGATCCTCTTCATAGCGTAGCAGAACAGGCCTGTCAAGCTGATTGGATGGTAGTTTCTGGGGTTGGTGGAGGTACCTCCTTTGTGAAGTGGGTCCACCATTGCTGTATGCCACTCCTTGGGCACATATCCTGAGGTGAGGCTAAGATTAAACAGCTGTCCTAACTGCGGGTGTAATTCCTCATTGAGTTCATGGAGCACACAACTGGGGACACCATCTGGTCCCATGGATAAAGTGTTTTCCGCCTTGAATAGAGCAGTTCTCACCCCAGCATTGGAGATGTTTGGTGGGCTAGAATCCTCTGGTGTAGATACCCCTCCAGTTGGGGGGAGGGGGGGAGAGAAATCTGCACTGAACCTGTCAGCCAGTATGTTGGCAATGTCTGTAGGTTCAGTGATATTTTCATCATTCCGAACTAATTCCGAGCATATCTGGGAGTTCCCTCCCAGGTTTCAAACATAGGTAAAAAAGGCCTCATGATTGTCCCTTGAGTCCTGAGTGGGTTTACTCTCAAAACTCGCCTTGGATGATTGTATGGGGGAACCCAGTGTTTTACTCATAATGAGCAGGGGTGTCTTCCCTTCTATGGATTTCGCTCTATCTTGTAGTAGCTCCTTCCTTCTGTTGTAGAGCTTGTTTATGGCTAGGGTCCACCAGACTGGATGCTTGCCTGTGGTACAAAGAGTCTTTGTTTTGTTTGGGATTGCCTGATCCATGCAGTCCTGGAGGTGCTGGTAGAAGGCATTTGTAAGTGATACAGTGGCTTGGGTAATGGTGTCCGCTGGCTTGGGGGCCTTGAAAGAGACCACACCAGTCCTTAGAAATGTGAAGTCGGCATTTGAGAAGGTCTTCACTGTTTGTTTTTCTATCTGGGGTGTGGGTGGGATGTGGACTCCCACTGAGATTAGTCCATGATCTAATCTCACCAATGATGGGTATACTTCTGGTGTTGACCAGTGTGACCCCATGTTCGTGATGATGAGTTCTAGTATGTTGCCTCCATTTGTGGGGATTGGGACCAGTTGTTCCATGGCATTTGAGTGTATGAACTCATGGAACCTTTGTGTTAGAGTGTTGTGGCTTGATTAGTGATCCCAGTCTATATGTGGATAGTTGGAATCACCCAGTAGGATGGTGTTTGGAGATACATTTATCCCCTTCAGTGTTTGCAGGACAGTTGTGTGAGGTACCTGAGTTTGAGAGGGTGGCATGTAACATGCTGCAAACTGCAGAGCAGTCTTGCCTACGGTCACTGGCACCTGGATGGTCTCCGATGCATCGTGTGTTGCCACCAACCATGAGGTGAGGGTGTCCTTGATGAATATGGACACCCACCCTCCTTTCTTGGTGTTGTCCGGATTCTGGTGCCGGAACGCATGATATGAGGTAACACCCGATAGTGCCGGGGTGCTGTCAGAAGCTGTGAACCAGGTTTCAGGCACAGCACAGACATCAATGTGCTACATACTGAGAAGGGCATAGAGTGTGTGCAGCTTGAGGTTGAGACCTCTGGCATTGAGCAGCATTACCCTTAGTGTCTTTCCTTTACTGTGTTCTAGGGTGGTAGGTGTAGAATCTGAATCTTGCATAAAAAAGGCACAATGGGGGTGGCAAGAGCATCAGCCGAAATCCGGAAGCCCAGGGGTGACAGGTGCAAGCTGTCCCTTGCAAATCAGCGTGGCCTGTCCAGCATGTCATCCCAGGCAGACAGACATTGGACCCCCTTTGAATGACACCATAGTTTAAGCAAATTATTACAGCTGATCATCTTGTCTCTGTTTATGTGGCATCATACTTGGTGAAGGTAGGATACTGCTGAAGGTCAGGGTCATACCTGCCTGGCCTACATAATCAGAGGGATCCTCTCTGTCTCTTTCCATGTAGTCCCGGGAGGTACATCTCAGGTCGTTCACACCAGCATGGATAATGACTGGGTCAGACTTGTACTTGCAGTTGAGTGACCTGAGTGCTTGCATTATGTGGTGGATTCCAGTGCCCGACAGGCAGCTTACTGTGACCTCCTCCGTACTTGATCTGGTGAACGGGACGTCAGTGTGTCTGACTATGGAGTCACCTATGACAAGTGTGTCTGGCATTGTGTTTGGCCTTAAGGGCTGTGACTGTTTGGCACACCGACTCTGTGGTCAATGTGTTGCATGTGCTGTGCCCTGTGGAGGCAGTTGTGTGAGTGTCTGCTGTGGTGGCCACTGCCGTTTTGGTAGAATTCTGATCAGAGCCTCCGAGTATGTCTCTGTGTGTCTATGTGTATGATCTTAAGTTGTGATAGTGCCATGTGAGACTGGGTTTGTGATGTGTGTGGTTACCTTCACCTTCTCTCTGGTCTTGCTAGTCCTATGTTGAGAGAGCTCAGCCTCCACTTTGGCTATATAGTTGCATCTCTCACATGTATGTGTGTTTTATGGGAGAAGGAGGGGGTTGTCAGTGTACATGAGGCAAGTGTAACATTGCCTCAATATTCCCAGGTTCACCAGCTGAGCAGGAGAGGACACTAGCAACTGATCCCTAGACATGCTAGAAGGAATAGACAAAATAATGTTGGAATACAGGGAGATATCAAGCCCCCAAATCACATCATAGTGCTTGACTGACAATACCTACACATACACCAGTGTTTCATAGTGTCATAGTTTACTACTAGGCTATCTGCCCTAGTGCATGTATAAGCCTAGCCATAGTGATGTGGCTATTGCCATCCCTTATAGTGGTAATAAGTGTACAGAATAGATTCCGAATATTGTGCCTCTGACTTAGTAGTGACACATTATGACCCCCTTACGTAATTGAATAACATGACTGTGCCTCTGTCTAGTCTGTGCCTCTGTCTCATATGCAGTTGTCCAGATGTCTCCTGAAGAGAGTCAGTGAGGGACTCTGTCAAACATGAACTGGGATACTCTGCTAGAGTGTGAGATGCCTCTGAGTTATGACTCTGTCCCTCCAGCATGTCCTATACATGTATGTGCTGAGGTTCAAATCCTCAGCTCTCATGGCTCTGGTGGATTTGGACTGCTTGCAGTGGAGCATGTCCACCAAATCCTGATTGGACATGGTCTTGTATGTCAGGCATAGGTCACCTGTAAGTATGCGGTATGACACTGAACAAAGCTGGATTTCCTCTATTCTGGAAGCATATGACATGTGCTGAAGAACCCTGATCTTCATGGTAGGTACTTTTGGAGTGTCTCCAGCTGTTGCAAGTGCTGGGCGAGGTACATACCATATGGGGCTTTGTATTCAATCATGGGCCTGATAAGGGAGAAGGATAGTGGAACAATGACCTCCTATGATTTGGATGGAAAACCCTCCATGATAAGGTGGGCAAGATAGAAAGTCTTCCTAACCACTTTGGCAACAGGGGTGTAAAAAGAGATGTCACTATCTACATGTGTCCCCAGGTGTCTGATTTGTTTTCTGTGCTCAGTGGGTTGCTGTCTATGTATTGATCTGTGGGTACTTTGTTCCTCCCAAAGGGGATGAATACACATCAGTTGCATTCAGTTTCAGGCCATGTCTGGCACCAGCTATCCGCCTTTGTGACGGCATTCTGTAGTATGTGTGTGCCGGCTGATGTATTCACTATGGTGCCTAGGTTGCAGTCATCTGCAAACTTTGTCAGCCACAACCCCTATGTTTGCTTTCACATCTGAAAAGTAAATACCAATTAAGAGGGGTCCCAGGACACATCCTTGTGGGACACCACCTGTGACTGGCTTCGAATCTGACAAGGCACCTGCAATGTTGACTTTATGGGTTCTGTTTCTTAGCCATTTTGCAACCTATCCTGTGACATATGCTGTTATATGTCAGCTGTTGAGCTTGGCTATGATGCCTGAGTGGGGTATTGTGTCACAGGCCTTAGCCAAGTGCAGGTAGGCTGTGTGGACTGCGTAGCCCTCATCGATGGCCCTACTGACAGTTTCATAGTAGTCAACTAGGTGCAAAAGGCAGGATCTGCCCTGTACAAAGCTGAACTGGGTGGGAACAAGGGTCTGTAGGTCAGCAATGTGTCTGTGTAAGAGCTCCATAATGACTCTTCCCATAGCTTTGCAGACAAGGCTGGTTAAGCTTGTGTGGTGGTAGTTGCCATGGTCTGTGGAGGCATCTCCTTTGTGGAGTGGGACCACTGTTGCCATACGCCAGTGTTCAGGTACATATCCTGTAGCAAGACTAAGGTTAAATAGCAGTTGTATATACGGGTCCAGCCCCTTCTGGAGTTCACATAGCATGCAACCGGGGATACCAGCAGGTCCCATTGATGCTGTGTACTTGTCTTTGCTGAGAGCGGCTCTCACATGGACATCCAAGATGACAGTGAGGTTACATACAGCAGTGATAACTATCTTCTTTTGGGGGTGAGGGAGGGGGTAAATCGCACTGAAGCTGTCCGCCGGAATGTTGCCAATATCTGTCAGGTCACTGGAATATATGTTGTTGTGTACCAACTCTGAGTGTATCTGAGGGTTCACAACCAGGTGTCTGACATAACTGAAGAAAGCAGTGTGGTTACCTTCATTGTCTTTGGTGATTTATGTCCCCAAGTTGACCTTGCATGTCTTTATGAGATAATGTAGCTTTCTACTAGTGCTGATCACAGCTGTCTTCCCTTTTGGAGATGTAGCTCTGTCTTGCATTAGTAACCCTCATCTGTCATACATATATGTTCATATGGTTCATATGTTAGTACTAAGCTAACTGCCCTTGCAAGCCATTTTAAGCCTAGCCAGTTTGTTTATGGCTGGGGTCCACCAGACAGGACACTTTCCCTTTGTGGAGAGGGTCCTGTATTTATTTGTGATTGCATGGTCCATGCTTTCTGACATCTAGCTAAGGGGAGGTCATTGTGGTTCTGCAGTTATCTTTCATCAGCATTAGAAATGACCACAACAGCCCCTGTGGGGTGTACCTCATGCAGACACATCCAGCACCTGTAAAGTCCACAACAGTACCTCACCAGGAGTATGAAAGAGCTGGAACACATGTAATGTGTCGCCTGATTAAACAGAGTGCAGCTCCACACACTGCCATGCTGTCCACCCAGATGCAAGCTGTGCCTGATGTAGAAAGCCATGTCCAAGCTGGAATCAATGCACATGCTGCACCTTGTACAATCTGAATGGCAGGGAGCTATGCACATGAGGGACCTGAACCCCAGCACTGACATACATAGGACAGGCTGTACTGCATTATCCATAACACAGAAGCCACCCCCACGCATGAGTAAACTACCAGTACAGGTTGTCAGTAGAGACACTCGTTGATTCCCCCCAACAGGAATCCTAATGAGTGGATGGGAGATGGGAGGTTTACCCTGGGTATCAATGTTATGTCACAGGTAGACAGAGGCACAGTATACTAAACAAGACATATGTCATGGCAAACTACACTTACAATGTGTTGATGGACAAACACACTCTCCGACTAGCATTAGAAATGGCCTAGGGCACATCAGTAGTGTTTGCCAATGTACACCCATGTTGTGGAATACACTACTGATGTTGGATGAGGCTGTTGTAAGTAGTTCACATCTGAACATAATGCAACATGGTCAGATAGGTTCATAGGTACATAGGTTTATACTAGGCTATCTTCCCTAAGGCAGGTATAAGCCTAGCACAGAGTTCGCTACGTACACACCCCTTATATGGAAACAGTACTGTGCCCATTATTTTGTCATGCCTCTCTCCAGCAGTGACACAGTGACGATCCCCGGGTTAAACGTATGATCTTCCATCCACAGGTCAAGATACCTCTTGAACACAGCCAGCAAGGTGCTCTGCCTCACATGGACCGGGATTGTATTCCACAGCATAGGGAGTCTCCGGGTGATAACTCCATCCCTCCAACATGTCCAACGTACATCCCTGCTAAGGTGTAAGTCACTTGCACTAGTGGTTCAGGTGGATCTGCCAATTATGAGGTGGAGCATGTCCATTAATCCCTGTTTGGACATGGCCTTGCATGTCAGGCACATGTCACCTCTAAGCAGACGGTATGTGAGTGAATAGAGTGGGAGTGTCTTCAATCTGGCAGCATATGACAGCTGTTGGGGTTCCTTGATCCTTTAGGTGGGGGATATTCAGGGTGTCTCCAATTGCTGCAGATGTTGGGTGAGATACATCCAGAATAGGGCATGCTACTTGATCACCGTTCTGATAAGTGAAGACTACAGGGGAACAATCACCCACTAGATCTGGATGTGAATCCCATCCTGATCAGGTGGGCAATGTAGAAGGTCTTTCTAGCCACTTTAGCAACGTGAGTGTCAGAAGAACGGCGACTGTCAACCTGGGTCCCCAGGTCCATGATAACCTCCTCTGTGCTCAGAGGATTGCCACCTATATGGTAGCTTGGGGTTACCTTGCCTTTCCTGAAGGGTATGTCTACACATGTTGTGCACTTTGACTTCAGGCCATGGCTCTGGCACCAGCTATCAGTTACCGTGAGTCCCTTGTGAAGGATATCCATGTCTGATGCACTGTCCACTATGGCGCCCAGTGTGCAATCATCTGCAAACATTGTCAGCCAAAGTCCTCCCATGTTGGCCTGTACTTCTGGGAAGTACATGACAAAAAATGGGGGCCAAGGACTGAGCCCTGTGTGACACCACCTGTGACCAGCCTGGAGTCTAACATAGTGCCAGCAACTCTAACCCTGTGGGTCCCGTCCTTAAGCCAGTTTGCAACCCATCTTGTGACATATGGGTTTACATTTCAGTTGTTAGGGTTTTCCACAATACCTGAGTGGGGTATTGTGTTGAAAGTGTTTGCAAGGCCAAGGTAGGCTGTATGGACTGCCTTTCCCCAACAATGGCCTAAGTGACCGTTTTGAAGATGTCAACCCAGTACAAAAGGCATGATCTGCCCTTGACCAAGCCAAAATGGGATGGGTACAATGTCTGCATGTCCCCATATCTTTGTTTATGAGCTCAATTATGATCCTCTCCATAGCTTTGCAGACTAGACTTGTTAAGCTTATGGGGCAGTAATTACCATGGTCTGTAGAGGCACCTTTGTGCAGATGTGCACAACTGGACCCTAACCAGGCCGTTGTGCACACTATGGAAATGTAAAGCAGTGATAGGACTAAAGCCCAGGATACTGACCACCACAGTGAAAGTACTGAACCACTACACTATACAGTACTACAGTGTTAGGTCAGTATGAACGGATGTTGACAATTGTGTGCAAAGTATCCCAAGCAAAACCTGCAGGCACAGTATACCCCCTGTTGTGTTCACACAAAAAGCATCTGGACAGTAACTACACAACATGGCACAGAACACACAACCATAAACTGGAGGTATTTGTTGAAGGTCACACTCATCCACAAATGTAATGTGCTGCAGAGTTCAACATATGGAAAGCCCACACTGGGCATGCTCACACACTTAGATAAATGAGACATCTTTCACACAACATGCCATGGGAAGGCTGAACTGGGCATGCTCACACACTTTTTACTCCTAGCAACTGTGAAAACACACCGGAGGATGCTCATTCCCCTTTCTAGACACTGATCATGTAAGCACCCTATAAGTATATCAGGAGAAAAGGACTCTCTCAGTAATCTGAATAGCGCGCTCTGCTAATGTGTTTGTCTCTAGTGTCATAACATAGTTAGGTAGGGGTTTGAATCCAGCAAGTAGCAAGTGTGTGTGAAGGGGGGTAAGTGAGTGTGTACGAAAAGAACATCCCTTTTGGCAACTGGGAAAACACACCACAGGATGCTCATTCCACTCTCTAAACTCTGATGATGTCAGCACCCTATAAGTATATTATGTGAAAGGAAATCTCCCAGTAATGCGAATAGCGCGCTGTGCTAATGCGTCTGTCTCTAGTGTCATAACATAGTTAGGTAGGGGTTTAATTCCAGCAAGTGGCAAGTGTGTGTGAAGGGGGGTGTGTCAGTGTGTATGAAACGAATATCCCTTTTGGCAACTGTGAAAACACACCACAGGATGCTCATTCCACTTTCTAAACTCTGATGATGTCAGCACCCTATAAGTATATCATGTGAAAAGAAATCTCCCAGTAATGCGAATAGCGCGCTGCGCTAATGCATCCATCTCTTGTGTCATAACATAGTTAGGTAGGGGTTTGAATCCAGCAAGTGTGTGTAGGGGGTTAAGTGTGTATGAAAAGAACATCCATTTTGGCAACTGGGAAAACACACCACAGGATGCTCATTCCACTTTCTAAACTCTGATGATGTCAGCACCCTATAAGTATATCATGTGAAAGGAAATCTCCCACTAATGCGAATAGCGCGCTGCGCTAATGCATCCGTCTCTAGTGTCATAACATAGTTAGATAGGGGTTTGAATCCAGCAAGTGGCAAGTGTCTGTGCAGGGGGGTAAGTGTGTGTGTCAGTGTGTATGAAAAGAACATCCCTTTAGGCAACTGGGAAAACACACCACAGGATGCTCATTCCACTTTCTAAACTCTGATGATGTCAATATCCTATAAGTATATCATGTGAAAGGAAATCTCCCAGTAATGCGAATAGTGCGCTGTGCTAATGCGTCCGTCTCTAGTGTCATAACATAGTTAGGTAGGGGTTTGAATGTGGCAAGTGTGTGTGAAGGGGGGGTAAGTATGTATGACTGAAATATCCCTTTTGGCAACTGGGAAAACACACTACAGGATGCACATACCCCTTTCTAAACGATATCACAATTATGTATGGCTTTTGAGTACAGACATGCCACGTGTGTTTTGCCCACACAGAATGCCCATGTGAGCGGGTTGTCCCTCACAATAATGCATGACATTGATTAAACCAGTTATGGCAATGCACACATGATGTATGTGTGTGCCAAATATACATATGTACCTGTGACTTTCAATAGTTACCATGTGTGATGCCTGACACATGTGAATACATGGTATTTGCACAGGGTAACATTATGACTGTGGTCTTCTGTGCAGGTGCTGCATGTGGGATGTGTATATACAGTGTGAGATGTAGATGCTATCAGCCTAGTAGTGAGGGATACACACCTGGTCTGGGGCATATAGTCTACATGTTGTTGATGTACAGGTGCTGCATGTTTTCACCTGTTGTGGGAGTGGTAAGACGTTATTCCACAGCAATGCAGTGACAGCATGCTAAGAACCATTCAGCCAGGGTGTTGTAGCTACACTAATTCATTAGCATTCAGTAATATGTCAGAATCCCTGGTGAGGGTCTGATGCCAACCAAGGTCAGGGGTCTACCAGCCTGTGTCACTTGCTCAGTGATCCCTTCCATGTTCCCTATCATGTATCCCAGTGAGGGACATCCCACATCAGCTGTGGTGGCATGGACAATGACTGAGTCATATGTGTCCATGCATCTGACTGACCTGTATGTTTGTGTTATGTGGTGGACCACAGTGCTCCATGAGCATATCACTGTGACCTACACATTGTCCAGCCTGGTGAGCATGTTCTCACTGTACTGGACAATAAAGGTACCTAACACAACTGCGGCAGTAGTGTTGTATAGCTGTACAGACTGTGCTTGTTTGACACACAGGATTTGTGTGCTATGTGTTATGCGTGCTGTGTGCAGGCCTAATGTATGACTGTGTGCCAGCTGCAGAGATGTCTGCCAGTCATGCAGGATGCTATCCTTAGGCTCCACAACTGACCGTGTGTTTCCATGCTTGTATTGCTGTCCGTGTAGGTCCACATCAGATTGGTATTGCTGTCACTGTAGTATTTCATGCCACCAGACAGGTTATGCCAGTACTGGGTTCAGAGTGCTTAGTCCACAGTTCGGCCATGTGTTTCCATCTCATACATGTGTTGTACATCCATGGGCAGGGATAGGGTTGACTGTGTACATGTGGCAGCTGTGACATTACTACATGACACACATATCCCACAACTGTACCATAGAGGTGACTGACAACTGACCTTTGCACATGCTACCATAGTATTGAGATTGCATTGGTGATTAACAGCACATAGGGCCAATGGTGAACAAGATACATAGGTCCATAGGTTCATACAGGGATGTCTGCCCAGGGCATGTATCCACCTAGCCAGAATGTGTGTGGCTTTCAACATGCATTGTAAATCTGTCTTGCTATGCCCTTTTCCAAGGTTAGTATACTGTGCCTCTGTCTCACAGTGACACATAAGTGATACCCGGGGTAACCCTACAATGTCACATCCAGTCATTAATATCATTCTTGAAGACAGTCACTGAGTCAGTCTGCCTAACCTCTATTGGGATAATATTCAAGAATGAAGGGAGCCTCCAGAGTTGTGAATGTGCCCCTCCAGCATGTCCTATGTATATCACTCCTGAGGGTCAAGTCTTTCCAGCATGTATCCTGATGGGATCTGGATATTCTGAGGTGCAGCATGGCCATTAAGTGAGGGTTTGACATGGCTTTATATGTCAGGCACAGATTGCCTATGAAGAGGCAGTATGCCACCGAGTAGAGTTTGCAGTCACCTGCGACTTGTTCAGCCACAGTACTTCCATGTTGGCCTGTACCTATGGTAAATATATAATGAATATGACAGCTCCCAGGGCTGAGCCTTGTGGGACACCACTTGTACCAGGTTGGAGGCTGACATGGCTCCAGCAAGTCTAGCCATGTGTGTTCTGCCCTTGAGCCAGTGTGCAATAACCATAGTGACATAGGGGTTAATATGTACACTGGTGAGCTTCCCTATAATGCACAAGTGGGGTATTGTATCAAAGGCTTATGCAAGGTCCAGGTAGGCTGTGTAGACCTCCTTCTCCTTGACAGTGGCCTTGGTGACTGTTTCAAAGAAATCAAACAGTTTTGAGAGGCAGGATCTGCCATTAACAAAGCCAAACTGTGTATGGTGACATGTCTGTAGGTACACAATATCTAGATATATGAGGTTCATGTTGATCCTTGCCATAGCTTTGCAGACAAAGCTAGTCAGACATATGGGGCGAATAGTGTCCAAGATCCGTGAAGGCACCACCTGAATGTAGAGGGACCACTGTTGCTGTACGCCACTCTCTGGCCACATATCGTGTAGTAAGTCTGGGATTGAACAGTGGTGTTATGTCTGGGTGTAGCTCTTCTTGTGGTTCATGTAGGACACAGCCTGGGACACTGTCTGGTCCCATTGATGCAGTGTTTATTGCTTTGGGAAGGGCATCTCTTACATGAGCATCTGTGATGTCAGGGGGGGCAGCACTCTGTCATGAGACATATTTGCCCTTCGGTGTGGTGGGGGGGAGAAGGCAGCAGTGAACCTGTCCACTAGGATGATGGCAATGTCTGTGTGTTTTGTATTTGTGTGACATCTTAGATTACCTCTGAGCATATCTGGGTAGTACCACCCAGGTTCCTAACATAACTACAGACAGCCTTGTGATTATCCTCAGTGGCTTGTGGAATCTTCTCTCAAAGATGGCCTTAGACAATTGTATGGGTGCCTGTAGTTGTCTTCCAATAACCATCAGTGGTGCCTTCACATTTTGGGAGGTTGTTGTATCATGTGGTGGCGTCATCCTTCTATTGTATAGTGTGTTTATAGCTGGTGTCCGGCACCCAGGACATCTGCCTTTGGAGAATTGGGTCATGCTTTCATATGTGGTGTTATGATCCATGCATTCCTGAATGTGTCCATAGAATGCCTTTATACAGGTATCTGCAGTCTGGTCCATATTTTCAACAGGCCTGGGGCCTTTGAAGGTTTCCACATCATTTATGAGGGGTGTGAACTTGCTTGACATGAGCTGTTGACAGACGTGCTGCCCCCCCAGACAGAGCAAGGTGAGGGTCACATTTAGCTACCTGTCGGGTGATAGAATGTGCCACATAACACAGGCACACAGGTCACTCCACAGCAAGTACAACTATGAGGCAGTCATTGTCCATGCTGGTGCAAACAACCTGAGACGTACCTCCCTGGACCACATGGAAAGAGACACAGAGGAGCTCTTACAGCACCCTCTCAAACTCAGGACTCCCACACAGCCTTCATGCTGACACAGGAGAGTATAGATTTCTCTGCAAACACCATCATACTGGGTGACATCAGATACCCAAACATAGACTGTGAACATTACACAAGCCACAATACCCAAGCTCTAGGGTTCGCATAGATCAGACATTCTTTAGCTAGCTATGGAACAGGTAACCAACCTTCCCACAAGAGGGGCAGATATACTAGACCTGATCATCACAAACATGAGTACCAAATGCTCACCACTGGGAGTATATCCCTCATTGTTGCAATCAAACCATATACAAATCACACTGGAGTACTGGATCCCCCACATATGCAAACCTCTAACACATCGATGTGTGTGTGGGAAATGCCCCTATTAGCAGCTGTGACAGTACAGTACAGGATGCAGATCCCCCTTTTGAAACACTGATGATGTCAGGACTCTATAACTATATTACCTGTATTAAAGTCCTCCAGTAATTCGCATAGCGCGCTCCGCTAATGCGTCTTTCTCCAGTGTCATAACATAGGTAGGGGTTTGAATCCTGCAAAGGGAATGTATGTGTGTTAGTATGAGTGGGGTTTATGTGTGTGCACTATGCTGGGAGGGATAAGTGCCTTTTGCCAACTGGGAGAACACACTACAGGGTGCACATCCCTCCTCCTACACACAGATGATGTCAGCACCCTCTAAGTACAGCATTAGAAAGCATTTCCACAGCTACTGCATATAGCACACTCTGCTAATGTGTCTGTTTCTACTGACATAACACAGTTAGGTATGGGTTTGAATCTTGCAAATGGAAAGTATGTGTTTTACTGTGGGTGGGGTTAGTGTGTGTGCACAATGATGGGGGTGGGATGTGGCTTTTGCCACATGGGGCTATGCACTGCAGGGTGCTCATTACCCTTAATAAGCAGTGATGTTGACAGCACCCTATACAAACAAAACTACAAAAGAGAAGGTGGTGGTACCAATAACACATGTAAGGTAACACTTCTTCAAGTAATGTCCACAAAACGAAGTAGGATAATCAAACAATTCTTTTGTTCTATACAAACAACATGACAACAGACAACTGCCAGTACTCAGTATAGTGTTACATGCTACTGTAACACGCACATGTACCAGAATATACCTAGATAGTGTTTTGAAGCCTGAATGTGGCAAGTGTGTGGATGTGGGATGTGTCTGTGTGTGCATTTCCATATGGGAAACATGTTTGATGTGGCAATCAGGGCACCACAGTACCTGATGCACATTACATCTTTGAACTGATGAGGTTGCCTGCACCCTGTGAGTACAGGTAGAGAAGAGGAAGTGAGTAGTAAACAACATAGTGCACTTCTCAAATGTGTACCTGTCATGTATCGACAGCTACTCATGTAGGGTAATAAATAATGGGAATGGCAGGTGAGCGTGTGCATGTGTGTGGGTAGCAGGGTGTGTATAAATGCATGTGTGACAGAACAGATACATATAGCTGAATCTACATAACAGCACATGATGCATTCCCATGGTCAATGTTAGCATGTGATGGTGTGCAGCTGGTACACTTTGGTAAGTAGTATGGGTGCAGATAACAATTGAGGACATTCATACAGTTACTGCAGCAGGACTGCTGGGATATACACACAATCATACTGGAACAGTGAACAGTTACAAACATGTTACTACTTATACACATCTATGTAGTCACCCTGTGCATCAGCAACGTGTATACCTTTTCCTGCACCAATGTTGTAGTATGCAGGAGGTGGCACAGTGTCATCATATGCACAGGGTGTGGGTTAGGTATGCCCAAGCCAGCCACTGATGACACCAATTGACATGTGTGTGTATGTGTGTTTGTGAGGGGCAGCAGTACAGGGTGGACCAGTGTTGGTGCAGTGTGTGTGTGTATGTGTTTGCCCTAGGTGTTAGGTTTCTGCATGTGTGTAAGCACACACACAGTCACACATAATGGCTGCCATGTACAGGGTTTTGTGGACAGCCACAGACTGCACCTGTCAGGTCATCCAGATCAGTGTCTGTGGGCACGGACACGGTACCTGTGCCTGGCAGGGGTGCTACGGGCCATATCCAGTACTAACCCAGACTGGGTACTGTCGTCAGAAGCAGGGGTGTGCTGACTGGACACAGTTCCCTGTTGGGACTGTCCAGAGCCACGTGCATGTGGTCTCCTGGGGCGTCCTGATGACAGCACAGACCCAGCATTGCTGGGGCTGGTGCTGGCACTTGAGGTGCGTGAGTGGGCCTGTTGTCGTCCGCGGCCACTGCCAGCTGGTGCTGTTGCTGGCATATGGCCACATCGACGTCACAAACGCACACCATCGCCCTGGCCCATGGACATCTGGTTGTGGAGCAGCTGTTCTATGCCTCCACAACGTCTGTCAACGACATCTGTGAAGTTACGGATAGCATTCGCAACGTCACGCATGCCGTCTGTCATGGCTGTGCGACATGCTCTCAGCTCCCTCAGACCCTGTCTGGTGTACCTTTCCATATGTGCCTGTGCCTGCATGACAGTTCTAAACATAGTGGAGGTTGACATACCTCCTTGGGCACGTCGGCCAGAGGCAGTACGGCCACGGATGCCCCCACGAGAACCCATGGGCGACTGTCTGCGTGGTACCATTGGAGGACCCTGCTCATGGCTGCCTTGTGGGGATGCATGTACCACAGGTACCACATTACCCTGATCTATGCCCACTGCAGACTGTCCATCACCTAGGGACAATGGTGACAAAGGATGTAACGGCAGGATGACTGTGCGCATTGACGGGGTTGACAGCTGTGTACTGTCAATTGGCTGACCAATGGTGGACCCAGACACACCTTCCTGCACCATTACAGACATTTCATCATCATCAGTACCTGGGGCACAAGATTCAGGTTCCCTGCTGCAGGTCACCAGAGCAGCACCAGAACCTACGGAAGGAAAACAGGGAACACAGATTACAGTCCCAACACATATTTGACAGAGATGCACTTCAATACTAATGCACACATTCAGAAATGGACACATGCACTCATGGACACTTACACACATGCACACATGGGCACAGGCACACTCGCACACATGCACACCCCACAGTAAACACACACATCAGTACCGTGTTACACTACTCTTAATTTAGTACAACTGGTTATTACAGTTATTATTAACACACTCACCAGCATGTCTACTACAGCATTACACTACTCTTACTAGTATTATAAATTGTTTTTCAGGTAATGTTAAAAACACTCACCAGCATGTATGGCCTGCCTCGTTGCTAGATGGGAGGGACCTGGAAGTGTGAAGAGAGTAATGTCAGTGGGCACAAGTGTGCCATTTGTTTTGCACATGATACAGTACAGTAGTACACTAGTTCCCTTATACACATCAGCTGCTCATAATGTCTGTATCACACATGCACAATTACATATCATGATGACATATACATACCACATGCACACCTTATGCGTGCATGAAGTAACAGTGTACAGAACAGTCTAACAGTGTACAGAACAGTCATATGTACATACCAGGAGTTAACTCTAATCTCACCCTTACCTCTCTTCAAATGACAACTCAAACTGTACTTCCAGAACCACTGGCTTTGTTCTTGTTGGACTCCAGGCTAACGTCCCTCTCCCCACCCTCTCTTTACCTTTAACCCCTCATTGTGCATAAAAACTAGCTTCTACCCTGTTTCTTTCACCTTGATGTCCTCCTATGCTCTGACCTACTTCTCCCATCCCTCCCACCTCCTCTTGACTGTCTTCCTTCTTTTCCTCAGTTCCCTTCTTGACTCCTGCCTCTTCCCTATTATTTTATCTTTCATACTCCTTCTACTTCTACCCTTCTGAGCCCTAAGTATTATCTATATGGCTTTTGCCTTATTGCATAACCGTTATGCTTTAGGTAGAATTGCTTTGAAACTGACAGTACATTGTGTATGACTCTAAACTGTTTGAGTTCCTTAAATGTATGTTGATTTAATTAACAGGCTGGTGTATATTTCTATTCTGTTGGCTGTCTGTATTAACAACTTGTCTGTCTGCCTTTATTATGTTATGTGTGGAGCTTTTCTCCCCAGGCCTCTACTGAAAGTGGACATATATCCAGCTAGACTATCTTGGTCAACAAATGTAAAAGTAATAACAATAAATAAATATGGCATCTTACCTGCATGCTCGGTGTCTTGCTGCTGTGTGGATCCAACCTCCATCATGATGCATGACTGTTGCTGTTGTTGTTCTGGGGCTGGATCCACAACACTTAGCAGTAGCCCCTCCTGTCTGGTGAGGGGGGGATGTGTGGCCACCCCCCCACCTGTGGCAACCTGTTGCCTGCGGATATCTGCAGCACGCTGGCAGACATTTCTAATCAAATCACTGCAGTGATGTCTCACCTGCTCATATGTCCTATTATGCATGCCAGCATCATTTATCCTGCTAAGTAGGTTTTGCCACAGTGCAGACCTCTCCTGCTGATTCTGGGTGGTGCGTGAGAACAGGATGGCATAGTCACGCACCAGGCTTTGGTGAATCACGTCATCCTCTGCAGCAGATTATGCTGGGTTCCTTTTTGGAGCCATGTTGATCTGGAAAGGTACACAAACAGGTTATCAGCATAGTATCTCAGCAATACATGGTACACATTCTATACAGGGAGTATTAAATTGTACTTATTACTGCTTGGTTGTAACTTGACTACAGTGTAGCTATCATTCTAAGTCATTTTGACTAAGCACTTGGCCTTCAGGCCAGTTGTTTTACATTAGGGAGGTTTGTGGCAAGCACTGTGGTGGCAGGACACATATCTTTCATCCATTGAAGTTGGGAACTGCTGATTGAGGGCCCAGTGTACAAGTGTGTTAGTTCTGGTATAGGCAATTAACCTTCAGGCCAGTTATTTAACATTAACAAGGTTTGTGGTCTGCACTCGTGTGTGACATTAGGCTGTACTCTGCAATTCATAGCTGGGGATATCTGGTTTCAGGTTTATAGTGCCTGCATATCTGAGCTGTAACTTACTGACATTGCTACACCTTGTTTGCTGTAGCAAACACTACATTCAGGCCTCCTGGATCTACCTTTGTTTATATGCTTGTTATTTGTTAGCTTGTTATTTCACTGGTATGCTACTTCCACATAATACACAGCTTCTCAACACGTCTGTGACTCACTACTGATATCTGCATTGCTTACTGTACGTACTTCCATGTTACACATGACAGCAAGTGACTGCTTGTCATTGTTGCATTTACTTAATTGTGACACATTGCACTTAGGTTACCTGGCACTTGCTCACTGACGCTTTTATATCAGTCAGCAGTTGTAGGTAATATCAGAACACCCTCACTCCCCACTGGACCTTGTTTTCAATTATTACGGAATTCACAATAGTATTCTAGCATGTCCAGAGGTCAGTTGTCAGTTCCCTCCCCAGTCCAGCTGGTGAGTGTGGTACTCCAGAGACAATGTTAGAACAGCTGCATGTACACAAACAACCCCCTCCTCCTAACAACAAATTCAAACTCATGTGAGTGATGCAACCATATACCAAACTGGAGGCTAGGCTCTGTCTACTCAATACCGCCATAACCAGTCAGGTGGCGAGGGAAACCACACTCACTGCACTTCCAGTCTCACATAGACCTACCACGACAGCAGAACTAACACATGATCACACATGAACATACTTGTAGGCTCGGACTACAGGTCTGCCTACGCAGCAGAGACCTCCTAAGTAGACACTCAGGCAACCACTACCACGGAAACGAACACGTGCAACACATATCACACAAAGCCAATGTGCTGAACACTCACAGCCATTAACAGTACACAACACACCTCATACACCTGTACTAGGTGCCTCTATCATCAGGCACACTAACATCATGTTCACCAGGCTTAACGAGGTGAGGGTAACGGTGTGCAGCCTGTCGGGCACTATGACCTGCCACATAACACAAACACTCAGGTAACCCCAAGGCACGTACAGGTATAACTCAGTCAATGTCCATGCTGGTGTGAAAGACCTGACACATATCTCCCTGGACTACATGACATGAGACAGTACAGAGCTCTCTGAGCACGTAGCCCAAGACAGTTTGACCCTGACCTTGAGTAGCACCCTACCCTCACCAAGAACAATGCCACAATATCAAGGCACGATGATCCCTTCCATCAATTGACTGACATACTGGTGTCATTCACAGGTGTGCCAATGCCTGCCATCTTGGGGTGGTATGCTTTGCTAGGGACAGCTTGCACCTGTCACCCCTGTCCTATTGGAATTTGGCGGAGCCTCTTGCTACACCCATAGTGCCTGTATTGGGCAAGGCTCATAAGGCAAACCCACATCCATTTGTATCACAAAGGATGAGGAAGTAAGAGTGATGCTACTCAACACCGGAAGTCTAGACCTCAGGATGCACGCACTCAAAACCCTACTTAGCATTCTGGACATCGATATCTGTGCAGTAACATGAACCTGTTTCAGGTTTCACAGGAGCACACCAGTACTACCAAGTTATAGCTGTTACCATTCTTGTCGGCCCCAACACTTGAACAAGGGAGGGAGAGTATCAGTATTCAATGCAGATTCCCACACCTCCACATTGGTGGCAAAGTACAACATAGGTGTTAGGCCATTGAGTACAGAAGACGTAGTTGGGGACCTGGGGAAGAAACATGGTAGCGGTCTGTCATTTGTCAACCACATGGCCAACGTGGATTGACAGACATGTTATATAGCCCAGCTAATCATGAGGGATTCACATGTATGGCAGGGGAGGTCATTGTGCCTCTTTACTCATCCATCATCAGGCCTATAATTGCATACAATGCACCTTTTGGGATGTACCTAACCAGACACCTACAGCAACTGTTACAGGACAACAGTACCTCATCAAGGGGATGCAATGGCTCATACAGATGTCATATGCTGCCCAGGTAAAGTAAATCCAGCTGGACTCAGTGGCATACTGCCTGTTCAGAGGCAATCTGTGCGTGCCATATACAGCCATGTCCTACCCAGCAGTAATGAACATGCTGCACCTCAGGCAATCAGAGTCCCATACAGCCACATGCTCAGGAGACCTGGACCTCAGCACTGACATACATGGACATGCTGGAGGGGCATATTCCTAACCAAGAGGCTCCCTTCACTCTGTAATGAGCTCACACTACAGGTTAGGCAGAGTGCCTCATTGACTCTCTTCCATAGGAATCTGGATGAGTGGATGGAGATCATAGTTGTACCCCAGGTATCACTTCTATGTCACTGTTAGACAGAGGCACAGTATACTAACGTCGGACAAGGGCATAGCAGCATAACTTGTAATTGGGTGGCGAAAGACAAACACTTTCTACTAGGCTTACCAATGCCCTAGGGCAAATAGCCTAGTATGAACCTATGAACATGTGTGTACTGCTATAGTACTTCTGCCATATGTTGCATGTATGTGTGTTGTGGGGGATGCACAGGTAATGGCCGGATATTTCTGCACAGGCGACACGTCTGACACACTCTGGGTGTTCATCCCTACATACTGGATGTGTGTTGCCATCCAACCCTGTGATGTGGACACACATTACTCAGCCTGGATATACATATCCGAACAACACCACAAGCACAGTACACTACCTTGCTATGTATGCATGTAATTACACAGTTATTCACTAGTTATGACAGTGATGCTATCCATGCAGCCCATTGGGCCAGTGGAAGCCACAACACACACCGCCGGCACCTTTGTATTTGCTTACCACAGACATCCCACATACTGCATGTACTGTGCACACACATATCTAACCCAGAACAACTGCACACCACTTATTAATCCTGTCCAGTGGAGTACAGATACAGGCATATTGTATAACAATAGTAGGAGGCTACTGCAGCACAGGGCAGATTCACATGACGGCAAGGCATCTGTGGTCAGCAGTGTTAAGATGCTTCACATTCACCAAATGCACAGATATTGGCAACATTGTTGCAGACATTTTAGGTGCAGGTACCCCCCCCATTCTCCTACACATGTGGTATTAGTTATCCCAGATGACTGTAACCTCCCTATCCTCTCACATGTCCAGGTGAGAGCCACCCTCATCATTGCAGAACACATAGCATCACTGTTACGAAATGGTATCCCTGGATGTGTGCTACATTCACCCCTGGAGGACATAGCACCACATGACAGACTGATATTAATCCCTGGCCATACTACGGGATATGTACCTGAACAGTGCCATACATACACAGTGGTCCCACACCAATGAGGAGTAACCTCTACTGACCCTGGTAACTACTGCATCATATGCACAACTGGCCTTGTGTTCTAAGCTATGGAAGTTTTAAGTATGGGCAACATGTACAGCAATATTACATATGTATATATTTCAGGACTATGTACACACAACCTGTCTCATGGACATACCTATAGATAGTGAACTATGATACATTTGGAGGTGTCACAGTAAAGACAGTATTAACCTGCTACTTTGCATTACCTGTGTTTGTGGCAGCTGTTGCTGTATCAGTGATGCTGCTTGCTGCTTGCAGTTTTCTGCTGCTGCTGCTGGTTTTGCTGCTGTCAGTCTGTTTATTTTCGTATTTCTGTTTCTCTCTCTTTCTTAGGTTTGTGCAATGATTGTATTGCATGTGTGGAGTGTGGGTACTGAATGCTTTTGTAGGTATCTGCATAGGCCCATGTGATGGCCTCTGCACCAATTGTAAGGCAGCATTGGCTAATTGCATACAGCCAGTTGTGTACTGATTGCATGTCTCACTGTGATTTCAGGACAGTGCTATAAAAAGGTATGTGAGATAGGCGTTGCCCTTTCAGATTGTAAGGGCGTGGACCATGCTGGTATGCTGTTGGAAAATGTTCTGTGAGTGTGAAGGTTAGTACATCTCTCATGCTTCATGCTGTGTTGTGAATTCAGGTTGCTGCATTTCTCCCACCTGTTCCCTGTAGTGAGTGTGTATGCATACTGGCACCCACAACTATATTTATTATGTATTGCTATATATACATATGTGTACATATACATACTGTCATATATGTACATTAGCTGACAATATTGGGTACAAGCTAACAATTTTCAGGGCTGTTTCTGTTAACACACACTAGTATGGGAATCCAGTAATTGGGACAGTGAAGGTCTGTCTGACATGCTTAGGGTAGTACACATACTATATTGCCTTTATCTTCATTCCTACTATTACATGTTCCACTTATTTAGCACTATATACCTGTATGAGAGTCATGTCTTGCTGGTAGGTCATACAGACTAGTGTTACAATGGTCGTGTGGTAGGGCCTACTAGTATGCTTGTATTTTGCTTCCAAATTGAGTACAGGGTCTATCAATCAAAGTGCTGGAGGCACCTTCCAGCAGTTAAGGGGTTAGTAGGTCTCACAGGAGTCAGGCTGTGTTGCAGATTCTGGCTGCTGCATTTATCTTCACTGTCTCCTGTAGTGAGTGTGTATTGATACTGACACCTACGACTATATTTCATATGTATTACTATATATTTATATATATGTATGTGTACATTTACATACCTTCTTATGTGTACATTACCTTACATTATTATGTACAAGCGAACAATTAGTAGGGCTGTTTCTGTTAACACTGAACTAGTGTGGGAATCCAGTAATTCGGACATTAAAACTCTACCTGAAATGCATTGGGTAGTACACCTCCTATATTGCCTTTATATTGATTCCTACTATTACATGTTATATTTATTTTAGCACTATATTCTTGTATGGCAGTCATGGCTTAGTGGTAGGTCATACAGACTAATGTTACCAAGGTCCTGGGTTTGAGACTGGCAGTGGGAATTTATTTTTCTTTCCAAACCTTCAAAATGAGTACAGGACCTGTCAATCAAAGTGCTAAAGCCACCTTTAAGCAGTTAAAAGGGTTAGTGGGTCTCAGAGGGGTCAGGCTGTGTTGCAGATTCTGGCTGCTGCGTTTATCTTCACTGTCTCCTGTAGTGAGTGTGTATGGATACTGACACCTACGACTATATTTCTATGTATTACTATATATTTATATATATATGTATGTGTACATTTACATATCTTCTTATGTGTACATTACCTTACATTATGTACAAGCGAACAATTAGTAGGGCTGTTTCTATTAACACTGAACTAGTGTGGGAATCCAGTAATTCGGACATTAAAACTCTACCTGAGATGTATTGGGTAGTACACCTCCTATATTGCCTTTATATAGAGTCCTACTATTACATGTTATATTTATTTTAGCACTATGTTCTTGTATGGCAGTCATGGCTTAGTGGTAGGTCATACAGACTAATGTTACCAAGGTCCTGGGTTCGAGACTGGCAGTAGGAATTTATTTTTCTTTCCAGACTTTCAAAATGAGTACAGGACCTGTCAATCAAAGTGCCATAAAGGCACTTTTAAGCACTTAAAACCAGGTCTGCGCTGCTTGCGGAGCTCACGCATGCGCACTGGCGGTGAGCTCCGCTAACACAAGCGCACACCCGCGCTAATTTCTTTGAAAGAAAAGAAAAAGGGGTGACAGGAAAGTGGTGAAAAGGGGTCACAAAGAGGGTAAGACAGTAGGGAAACAAGCGTGGGATTTGCAGGAGGGATGTAGGTAAGGCCCATAGATGCCCATGTCTTTAGCAGCAACAGCTGTGCATTTCCATGTATTTTGGTGAGACATTTGATACCTTCCACCCCTGAGAGAGGTGTCAGGACAACATTAATGTTTGTTGTAGAGCCAATTGTAATTAACAGTTTCAATGTCAAGCGGACATGTGTGCGACATGGACAGCTATGTATGGGGCGTAATTTTTTTGTGGGTACAGAGTGCCCTTTTTTTTTTTTTTTTTTTTCAGGGTAGAGTGGTATGTCAGGTGAAGGAAGTCGGTATAGCTGGGAAGGTAGGTTGGGTAGGTTAACAGACAAGACAGACAAGACGCATACAGGGGCGGTGTATGACACACGTGGGGGGGTTACACAATTGACGGGGACGGAGGTTGGGATATCCAAGACGCATGAGCCCACAGATGGCAACAGTGGAACTGATATCCCCACCCATAGGCAGTTGCCACTGTTCCTTCACAGCCTAGGACGGGGCTGTGCTGGGGGCTGTGTAGGCGGGGCAACGGCCGGGGCCGTTAGCTGTGCCAAATGAGCCTCGAGCTGGCGTAGTGGCCCAAGAACGGAGTCTTGGATCTCCCTTCGCACCACAGACCGGACACCTTGGAGGGTGAGTGGACGAACTCCTCCGCCACGCTTGCAGAGGGGGGATGGGCCCCATCCCCTGCAGCGCTTCCACCCGAAGGTGGCACAGGGCCACCGGAGGAGGGTCCAGCCTGGGCACTAGTGCCAGGTGCAGTCGCCAGCTGAGGTGGGAGAGGTGGGTCCGCTGGGACCTGCCTTCCCAAGCGTTCTAGGTTTGTGAGTAGTTATGTTAGTTTGGGTTAGTGGCATATTATTCCATTCAGATTAGTTGTAACAGCATGCATTGGTATTCCCATTAAACAAACACCCAGATACCAGATATTAACACCATTGAACAAGGGGCATATCAATATCACATGCATTATTTGAACGGAAATACACAATCAAACAACATGCAGGGTTAATTAATGGCAACAGGCCATCAGATTTGCAGGTATGAACAGGGCACATGCACGAACAGACATGCATATATTTTTGAAACGGACAAATGTCCATGGTTAATGAAATGTTCACATACCAATATTTATTGGGTGTTGTTATATGGAATTATAGGGTTGGGTGGAGATAGAAAGTGATGACACATTCATAAGTTACACATTGATATACATTTGTAATAGGTACACAATTAAGTTGAGGCTGATGTTTCAAAATGATTTTTATTTGACTGTCATGCTACACCTGTTACAAATACATCACTATCCTACTTATTTTTAATTTGATCAGATACATCATCCTGCTACACTTTGATGACAGGACAGGGGACAACTATGGCTGTTTAGTCTGTCAGATAATCATTCATTCTATCTGCCAATTGTTTACTGTTATCACCATATACAGATTTTGGCCTTGACATTCCAGATTCAGACACACTGAAATCAGTTTGGGATGTTAATTTGTACTTCACACATGCATTTAGTTCTGTGGAAACACACTGGGGCTAATATATTCAGGGGTTATTACTTCTTTATTTATTCATACATGACCCTTTCTGTCACTCTCACACATCCTGCAACTTCACAGTTCAGGTTGGTACTTCTAGGCTTTGTTCACATATTAGACCTGTGGTGATTCAAACACTTTCCAACAGCCTCACTTCTGTCATGATTCAGCATTTCAACAGGGGATAAATCACACATGTGACTACCTCAGATTCTGAAGCTGTACTCTGGAGACTACTGCAGATTATACTACATTTAATTAATGGTGGGACATCTGTATTACAGCACTATTTATTTCTATAAATTATTTTTCCAGTCACACTTGCATACTGATGAACTTGTTGCAGCCATACCTGCAAACTTTCAATTCTTGCTTGCACATTAGATTACTTTTAATCAATACACTGCAGTGTTCTGATACATGCTACACTATAATATTTATTTACAAGTACTAGATGGGGTTACTAACCTGCATGGTGGCGCAGCCGCGCCAGCCTACGGTCATGCATCTCACGGTTCGCAGAGCGGACACCTGCAGCTGTAATATAAAGGAAGTAATATTGGACTACACATCTCCATGGTATCAGCTAGTTGAAATCCTTACATACATGAGTAAAATGTAACTTACTCAGTAGTGGGGCGTTGGGCATATCCCGGGCCTCCTGGATCCATTGGGTCAACTGGTCTTGTTTACGCCGCTTCAGGTCTGCATGGTGGTGACGGACCTGCTCACCAGTGCGTGGAATGCCAGTAGCACTGGTCAGATCACGAGCCAACTGGTCCCATGCCTCCGCCCTGTACGCTCCCCATGAGACCTGGCCCTGCATGAGTTGGGCCTCGTGATGATGGACAAGGAGCCAGACCATGTATCTGGACTCCTCAACGCCCCAAGGCTGTGCTCGAAAGCAACGTCCCTCACCTACTCCACTCATTCTGACTGCAGGTCTGTTCTACAATCGGTTATGGTGTGTATTCCCGCCTATGGGGCTTATATATGCTGCTTTTCCCGCACATTTCTCTGATTGGCCATTTTGGAATTGTATCTACTTCACTGAAAATGCTTTATCATGCTCCATTCTGTATTTTATCCCATATATATGCTATTTCTGCATTTTTAGGTATTGCTGTCATGGCTTAGTGGTTTAGTACCTTGACTCTAGTGCATGGTATCCTGGGTTCGAATCTAACCACTGATTTGTAATTTTCCTGACAGAAATGAGTTGAGGACCTGTCAATCAAACATGCCATAAGCACTTTTAAGCACTTAAAAGCAGGTCTGCGCTCGTTTGCGCGGAGCTAACGCATGCGCACTGGCAGTTAGCTTGTGGGAGCGGTGCGCAAACGGTGTGCGCTGGGATAAACCTTAATTGGCTAGTGACACACATGTTAAGCTGAGCACAGCTAGTTGCAAACAGTTTCAGCCTGTTAAACTGGTGCTTGGCAATGGGCATACAGTTTGCAGCTTTTTAAACACTACGCAGCTATGGGCACTGTGTCTCACAGCAGCTTAGCTATCAGTACATTTCTAATTATTTTTATTATTGTGTTACTTCAATATATATGCTCCATTTCATTCCATTTTACAAAAGGGTATACTTTTACATTTGGACAATACTGTCAGGGGCTTGTTTAGTGCTTATTTACAAAAAAAAAAGGTTGTTGTGTGGGGTCGAACCCTGCCTGCCTACTCTTAAGCCGGCAACTCTACCGCTAAGCTATTTCTTCTTGGCTTACTTTGCATATTTAGTTCTCATATCCTTTTCCACTGATTGCTAACTGCAGTTGCGCTTAGTAGCACACCTGCACACGAGCACACAGTAGCACACATTTACGGGTTAAAAAATAAAACAGTTTTTATTTTCATTTTATAGCCTCTGTTCACTTTGTACACTGATGGTCTGTGGGGGAATGTGTTGTGTAGTGTGTTTGTTTACATTTCCATGGCCTCTCTCGTGGCTGTTTACTTTCAGCCATTCTACACTTACGGGGGTGTGTCCGCATGCAGAGCTTAGCCTACGGACATGCCCCCTACTCTCTTACACGGACCGTGTAAGAGTTACAGTGTGATTCAGCATGCCTCATGCACCTCATGCATATGCATGACATGCTGACATCACACCATTTAACTGCATCCTCCGTGTAAGAGTTATAACTCTTACACGGAGGCTTCCTGAATCTGGCCCGTTTAGTAAAAAGTATGTAGAGAGTTTATAAAGCATTTAGGACTCTTTATAAGTAAGGTTTGAGCAACTTTCTTGAAATTCCTATTAGACACATATTACAATTTGGTTGATCTTATTTTCAAAAGGGGGGCTATGGAAATATTTTCGTTAAGACCAGGGGCTTTGTTTGCCTCTAGTAATAGTTGCCAGTTTTAAAAGTGAATGGTTATTTATAATAAGAGTATGTGATTTAGTAATGTATTGACACACACCTTTAAATTTTTATCACGTAAAACATAAAATGTTAACATCGGGTTAAAAGCACAAAAGCACTTTTTTCACTTTTTCTCAATTACAAGTTGATTGCTTAGCAAAGCTGATTTGTTAATTGAAACAATGTGCTCTATAAAAGGCGTGCAGCCCACATCTGATGAAGTAGGAGAAACGAAAATGTACTGTGTATTTGGAGGCATTTATGTGAACTGTTTGTGGCTTGTGGATTAAACTTCTGTTTCCTGTGGCAGCTTTGGTTCTATGCTTTATTGTTTTACCTTCTGGGTCATCATACTGTCTAATTTCTAAGTTTACATATGACTGCAAGCTATGAGCAGTCATTGAATCCCCAAATGACATAGCCATCATGCAGGAAGATTTGTCCCAAATAAATAACTGGTGCAAAAATCAGAGATTGAAGCTAAATGCCAAAAAAATCCTGTGGAAAGTCATCTACCCTGGGGAACTAACACATTGACAATACATCCCTTAGCGTTTATCCAGTTGTTCAGGATTTAAGAATTTATGTGGATAGTGACCTAACATTGGACCAACATGTGTCCATTGTCATACGCTAAGCCCTTCTATATTGCACAGCTTATAAACAAAGGGATTATGTCTGGATCTATGGATGTACTTGCCCCTTTTACTCAGCCCTCAACAGGCCAATCATTGAGTATTAAAAGACGTAGATAGCACCACAAAGTCCAAAAATTGTCCGGAGAGAAGGCAAATCACCAAGCAAAATTTATTAAACACACTTGAAAAACACATAGACTAAGCACATGTAAGCTTTCGCCAAGCAGTTCGGCTTCATCAGAGTCATTAAATAAAATCAACATAACCCTTTAAATACAGTGTCAACTCCTACCATTGGATGAAACAGATACCACCTATCTACATTTACTTAATAAATAAATACATTATCCCATTTTGTCTTGCTTGAATTATTTTAAAATCCACCTAATCACTACTTATTTATGTTGCTTATACAATTAATATAAAACAATATGTAAATATCATATTCAAAACCCTAACTACAGTGTTGTTCAAACCTGACATAAATAGTAATTTGTTAAAAATTTTTATATATATATATATATATATATATATATATATATATATATATATATATTGTATGATATCACAAATAAAATCCATACAGAATTATTAAGTAATAAATAAACATTCAATTCACTTATACATATAAAAATTTTATCCCTAAATTACATCATATGTCCATGTTAAATCTGTTGGGATCTAAGTTTTAACATTGGTTTTAAAGATATGTGGTCATTCAAACCTGGGGGTCTACAGGCATCTAGTCTAATTTGCCATTCTGTCTCCAATGCACCCACCATATTGACCACATCTCCACCTTCTCCAAAATCCATCACACGCCCAATGACAAAAAATAAAAACTTTTTAAAATCTGTACATTTTGTACTATGCAAATAAAGTGCATTGTGCAAGTCTTTCTTCCTAATCGACCTCAAATGTTCAGCAATCCTGTCCCGAAGTCTCCTAATAGTTTTGCCTACATAGTAGGCATCACAGGAAGAGCAGGACGCTAAATACACAAGATTTTTACTACAACAATTACATTGCCCAGGGCATGGAATGGTGTATTTGTATCCTCCAACACAAACATATGAACCTTCGTTCACATACCTACACCACCTACAAAAGTCACATTTCTTCATTTTGGATCTGTAATTTCCTGTGGTTTTCTTCTCCAAAATTCCTTTTAGATTATTTCCCCTACTGTATACCACATTAGGTCCTTTACCCAAAATCATTTTAACCTCATCACTGAGGGAGAGATTCCATGCCCCCTTCACTATTTCTATAACCTCGGGTGTCATATAATTGTATTTCACCACTAGCCGAACACCCCCTGCTCGATCTATCTTCTCATCTTCATGCTTGTCACTTACAGTCCCCCCCCCCCCAATAATATCGGGGCATATTTACTTCCTCTTTCTCTAAGTACTTCTTTTTTCACACTAAGTAGAAGTTTCAAAGGGTAACCACGGTCAAGAAACATACCCACAAGTTTGAACAATTCCTCCTTGAAAACTGTGTCCTGGCTGACCAATCTAGAGGTTCTAACCATTTGAGCCTTAATCAGCCCCTTACGCTGGTGAAAAGGGTGACAACTCTTAAAGTGTAGCAGAGAGTTGGAATAATTCTCCTTTCTGTAAATATTACTGGTGAAACCCCCCTCACTTTTACATATCATGACATCCAAATAATTAATACATTCCTTATGCCATTTGGATGTAAATTTCAAAAAATTAGTTGTTTTACCCAAATAGTCAATAAATTCACTTACTGATTCTTGGTCTCCTTTCCATAGAATCAGTATATCATCTAGGAATCTGTTGTACATCAGTATTTTATCGAAATATTTATTAGAAGCAAAAATATATTCTCTCTCCCAGGTCAAAAGCACAGCGTTCGCAAACACGGGGGCACATCTTGCCCCCATGGCGACTACTAATACCTGTTGGAAAAGATCACCTTCAAATGTTAAAAAATTATTTTTCAATACCACTTCCATTAAATCCAACAAAAAATTAACTTTTTGTCCATCAAGTAAACCACTTTTAACCATTGCTTCATGAAACATTTCTAAACCTTCCTGTTGTGGGATAACTGAAAAAAGGTTCACAACATCAATTGTGAGAAACCCAAACTCACAATCAACTTTACCTACCTCCTTGAACCTTCTTAAACAGTGCCATGAATCCTTAATCACATGCTCAACAGCATTAAACATTGGTTTAAGTGAAATATCAATATACGCTGCAAGGGTTTCCGTTTTAGATCCTCTGGCAGACACAATGGGCCTAAATTCCAATCTATCAGCCCCTTTATGCACCTTTGGAATACCAAACAGCGTCGGAATTTTTGGAAATTTAACCATTAAATAGTCATATTCGATTTCATTTATAGTACCCTGAAACAGGGCATCATAAAGAAAAACATCAATTTTCGAATATGCTCTATTTATTTCACTTCTTGACACAACCACATATGTTTCATCTCTATTTAAAAGCGCAGATATCTCAGAAATGTAATCTATTTTTATCATGATTACTGTCCCACCTCCCTTGTCCGGCTTCATATATCTATAAATACCTGATTTCTTAAGGGAGTCTAACAAATCCCTTTCCTGTACTGATAAATTATCTTCAAAAACTTGAAAATTATTCAGCCTCTCCCTTAGCTGGGTTTCAACTAATCTTTCAAATCCTACAATTTCCGGATGAGGCGGGGGCATAAATGCACTTTTCCTCTTAAAGGGGTTGATTGATGCAGAAATATTCACATTGATTTGTTCACTGTCTCTACCCCCCCCAGAGAAGAACATTTTTAAATGCATTTGTCTGGTGAACAATTTTAACTCCAACAGAGTTTTAGCTATATCAAGCTTAAACATAGGAACAAATTTTACTCCCTTTGAAAATATTTCAAAATGTTCATCGCTAATGGTTAAATCTGTATAGTTGTAAATACAGTAATCTTTTTTCCTGTGCACTTTAAAATTAATGCCCTCTGTAATAATAAATCCACATTTCTCATAGTTCGTATGCACAATGCGACCTTCATCAACAACATTTTCATATATATTCATTTCCATTTCCATCAAACCACTATGTACAGCCACCACATTAATATCATTGTGTGTGAAGCTTCCATCACCAACATTTTCAAAACTTCTATCAACATCTAACACAACATTATTACTAAAATCATAGACATTTTCACTACATAAAATTACATTACAATTCATTGTTTCATCCACAAAACTCTCCCCCCATGTCAATACCTCCCCCTCCTGTTGATTCTTCCATTCCATCTGCCATTCTCCTGTGCCTCCCCCACACTCATTTCCCTGTTGCGGAGCCTCTCCGATCTTCGAGGCAAGTGCTCCATATCTAAAAAACCATTTGGACTGTGAACATATTCATTAACATGATTTTCATCATTAGCTTCAAACTCATCACTCACAATTACATGCTCAGTCCCAAATACCCTTTGTTTAGATCCAGGAGGGTATGCACATTTATTATTGTAGTCCACAATGTCCCTTTTAAGCTTTTTCTCTTTTGTCTCTGAATTCTTCAGAACAAAAGCTTCTATATTCTTAATAGCTCTATCAAAATTGATTTTATACTGTTCGAACAGCAAATCTGTAGTGATACTTACATAAAGCTGTCTAATTTCTTCCTTCAATTCACTCAATTTATTTTCGTTGTTTCTTATAATGATATCTAGCATGTCCATTCCTGTTTTGTTGAATAAGTCCACCAGCTCAAAAAATGCTGTCGATCCCTCGTCAATTCCCATGGGTCTTTTCCATAAATGAAGACCCTTGGGAACCTGATTAAGTTCCTTAGATTTAACCAGAAACTTTGAATCCAGCTGTATCGCTCGATATTTTACACACAGTTTTTCATAGGAAGCAATTTGCTCTCTTATACACGGCTTCACCATCGGTCTCCTGTTGCCTCCTATCATTTCCTGTTGTAAAGGCGCGTCAAACCAGGAAGTGAGGTCGAAGTCTCTGCCTTGCTCTCTCCCATTCGGGACCACACAAGCTCCTTCATCAAAGCCGTTCCGCTGCTGGGAACCAGCAGCGCTCGCATAAGTTGTTGTCCTGGTCCGCTGCCCACACGGGATAGACCCCACCGGGGAGTGTAGAGTATATAAACGGACCTGCGACTCAGTCGGACTCACCAGTCCATTATCGGAATGCTCCAAATTCCCCGCATTTAATTCATAAGCTTTGATCAGCTTATCCACAACACCAGCTAGTTCCTTCAAAATTGCCTGCATGGTGTATTCACCCAATTCTCCAAAGCAAAAAATGTCCCAGTGGTGTCTGAAGGTATACAAACGAATAAACACCCACCAGGGCAGAATCCAGTAATAAAAGACGTAGATAGCACCACAAAGTCCAAAAATTGTCCGGAGAGAAGGCAAATCACCAAGCAAAATTTATTAAACACACTTGAAAAACACATAGACTAAGCACATGTAAGCTTTCGCCAAACAGTTCGGCTTCATCAGAGTCATTAAATAAAATCAACATAACCCTTTAAATACAGTGTCAACTCCTACCATTGGATGAAACAGATACCACCTATCTACATCTACTTAATAAATAAATACATTATCCCATTTTGTCTTGCTTGAATTATTTTAAAATCCACCTAATCACTACTTATTTATCATCCAATGGTAGGAGTTGACACTGTATTTAAAGGGTTATGTTGATTTTATTTAATGTCTCTGATGAAGCCGAACTGTTTGGTGAAAGCTTACATGTGCTTAGTCTATGTGTTTTTCAACTGTGTTTAATAAATTTTGCTTGGTGATTTGCCTTCTCTCCGGACAATACTTGGACTTTGTGGTGCTAGCTACGTCTTTTATTACTGGATTCTGCCCTGGTGGGTGTTTATTCGTTTGTATACCTTCAGACACCACTGGGACATTTTTTGCTTTGGAGAATTGGGTGAATACACCATGCAGGCGATTTTGAAGGAACTAGCTGGTGTTGTGGATAAGCTGATCAAAGCTTATGAATTAAATGCGGGGAATTTGGAGCATTCCGATAATGGACTGGTGAGTCCGACTGAGTCGCAGGTCCGTTTATATACTCTACACTCCCCGGTGGGGTCTATCCCGTGGGCAGCGGACCAGGACAACAACTTATATGGCGCTGCTGGTTCCCAGCAGCGAACGGCTTTGATGAAGGAGCTGTGTGGTCCCGAATGGGAGAGAGCAAGGCAGAGACTTCACCTCACTTCCTGGTTTGACGCGCTTTACAACAGGAAATGATAGGAGGCAACAGGAGACCGATGGTGAAGCCGTATAAGAGAGCAAATTGCTTCCTATGAAAACTGTGTGTAAAATATCGAGCGATACAGCTGGATTCAAAGTTTCTGGTTAAATCTAAGGAACTTAATCAGGTTCCCAAGGGTCTTCGTTTATGGAAAAGACCCATGGGAATTGACGAGGGATCGACAGCATTTTTTGAGCTGGTGGACTTATTCAACAAAACAGGAATGGACATGCTAGATATCATTATAAGAAACAACGAAAATAAATTGAGTGAATTGAAGGAAGAAATTAGACAGCTTTATGTAAGTATCACTACAGATTTGCTGTTTGAACAGTATAAAATCAATTTTGATAGAGCTATTAAGAATATAGAAGCTTTTGTTCTGAAGAATTCAGAGACAAAAGAGAAAAAGCTTAAAAGGGACATTGTGGACTATAATAATAAATGTGCATACCCTCCTGGATCTAAACAAAGGGTATTTGGGACTGAGCATGTAATTGTGAGTGATGAGTTTGAAGCTAATGATGAAAATCATGTTAATGAATATGTTCACAGTCCAAATGGTTTTTTAGATATGGAGCACTTGCCTCGAAGATCGGAGAGGCTCCGCAAACAGGGAAATGAGTGTGGGGGAGGCACAGGAGAATGGCAGATGGAATGGAAGAGTCAACAGGAGGGGGAGGTATTGACATGGGGGGAGAGTTTTGTGGATGAAACAATGAATTGTAATGTAATTTTATGTAGTGAAAATGTCTATGATTTTAGTAATAATGTTGTGTTAGATGTTGATAGAAGTTTTGAAAATGTTGGTGATGGAAGCTTCACACACAATGATATTAATGTGGTGGCTGTACATAGTGGTTTGATGGAAATGGAAATGAATATATATGAAAATGTTGTTGATGAAGGTCGCATTGTGCATACGAACTATGAGAAATGTGGATTTATTATTACAGAGGGCATTAATTTTAAAGTGCACAGGAAAAAAGATTACTGTATTTACAACTATACAGATTTAACCATTAGCGATGAACATTTTGAAATATTTTCAAAGGGAGTAAAATTTGTTCCTATGTTTAAGCTTGATATAGCTAAAACTCTGTTGGAGTTAAAATTGTTCACCAGACAAATGCATTTAAAAATGTTCTTCTCTGGGGGGGGTAGAGACAGTGAACAAATCAATGTGAATATTTCTGCATCAATCAACCCCTTTAAGAGGAAAAGTGCATTTATGCCCCCGCCTCATCCGGAAATTGTAGGATTTGAAAGATTAGTTGAAACCCAGCTAAGGGAGAGGCTGAATAATTTTCAAGTTTTTGAAGATAATTTATCAGTACAGGAAAGGGATTTGTTAGACTCCCTTAAGAAATCAGGTATTTATAGATATATGAAGCCGGACAAGGGAGGTGGGACAGTAATCATGACAAAAATAGATTACATTTCTGAGATATCTGCGCTTTTAAATAGAGATGAAACATATGTGGTTGTGTCAAGAAGTGAAATAAATAGAGCATATTCGAAAATTGATGTTTTTCTTTATGATGCCCTGTTTCAGGGTACTATAAATGAAATCGAATATGACTATTTAATGGTTAAATTTCCGAAAATTCCGACGCTGTTCGGTATTCCAAAGGTGCATAAAGGGGCTGATAGATTGGAATTTAGGCCCATTGTGTCTGCCAGAGGATCTAAAACGGAAACCCTTGCAGCGTATATTGATATTTCACTTAAACCAATGTTTAATGCTGTTGAGCATGTGATTAAGGATTCATGGCACTGTTTAAGAAGGTTCAAGGAGGTAGGTAAAGTTGATTGTGAGTTTGGGTTTCTCACAATTGATGTTGTGAACCTTTTTTCAGTTATCCCACAACAGGAAGGTTTAGAAATGTTTCATGAAGCAATGGTTAAAAGTGGTTTACTTGATGGACAAAAAGTTAATTTTTTGTTGGATTTAATGGAAGTGGTATTGAAAAATAATTTTTTAACATTTGAAGGTGATCTTTTCCAACAGGTATTAGGAGTCGCCATGGGGGCAAGATGTGCCCCGTGTTTGCGAACGCTGTGCTTTTGACCTGGGAGAGAATATATTTTGCTTCTAATAAATATTTCGATAAAATACTGATGTACAACAGGTTCCTAGATGATATACTGATTCTATGGAAAGGAGACCAAGAATCAGTAAGTGAATTTATTGACTATTTGGGTAAAACAACTAATTTTTTGAAATTTACATCCAAATGGCATAAGGAATGTATTAATTATTTGGATGTCATGATATGTAAAAGTGAGGGGGGTTTCACCAGTAATATTTACAGAAAGGAGAATTATTCCAACTCTCTGCTACACTTTAAGAGTTGTCACCCTTTTCACCAGCGTAAGGGGCTGATTAAGGCTCAAATTGTTAGAACCTCTAGATTGGTCAGCCAGGACACAGTTTTCAAGGAGGAATTGTTCAAACTTGTGGGTATGTTTCTTGACCGTGGTTACCCTTTGAAACTTCTACTTAGTGTGAAAAAAGAAGTACTTAGAGAAAGAGGAAGTAAATATGCCCCGATATTATTGGGGGGGGGAAGAGTGTAAGTGACAAGCATGAAGATGAAAAGATAGATCGAGCAGGGGGTGTTCGGCTAGTGGTGAAATACAATTATATGACACCCGAGGTTATAGAAATAGTGAAGGGGGCATGGAATCTCTCCCTCAGTGATGAGGTTAAAATGATTTTGGGTAAAGGACCTAATGTGGTATACAGTAGGGGAAATAATCTAAAAGGAATTTTGGAGAAGAAAACCACAGGAAATTACAGATCCAAAATGAAGAAATGTGGGTTTTGTAGGTGGTGTAGGTATGTGAACGAAGGTTCATATGTTTGTGTTGGAGGATACAAATACACCATTCCATGCCCTGGGCAATGTAATTGTTGTAGTAAAAATCTTGTGTATTTAGCGTCCTGCTCCTCCTGTGATGCCTACTATGTAGGCAAAACTATTAGGAGACTTCGGGATAGGATTGCTGAACATTTGAGGTCGATTAGGAAGAAAGACTTGCACAATGCACTTTATTTGCATAGTACAAAATGTACAGATTTTAAAAAGTTTTTATTTTTTGTCATTGGGCGTGTGATGGATTTTGGAGAAGGTGGAGATGTGGTCAATATGGTGGGTGCATTGGAGACAGAATGGCAAATTAGACTAGATGCCTGTAGACCCCCAGGTTTGAATGACCACATATCTTTAAAACCAATGTTAAAACTTAGATCCCAACAGATTTAACATGGACATATGATGTAATTTAGGGATAAAATTTTTATATGTATAAGTGAATTGAATGTTTATTTATTACTTAATAATTCTGTATGGATTTTATTTGTGATATCATACAATATATATATATATATATATATATATATATATATATAAAATTTTTTTTAACAAATTACTATTTATGTCAGGTTTGAACAACACTGTAGTTTGGGTTTTGAATATGATATTTACATATTGTTTTATATTAATTGTATAAGCAACATAAATAAGTAGTGATTAGGTGGATTTTAAAATAATTCAAGCAAGACAAAATGGGATAATGTATTTATTTATTAAGTAGATGTAGATAGGTGGTATCTGTTTCATCCAATGGTAGGAGTTGACACTGTATTTAAAGGGTTATGTTGATTTTATTTAATGACTCTGATGAAGCCGAACTGTTTGGCGAAAGCTTACATGTGCTTAGTCTATGTGTTTTTCAAGTGTGTTTAATAAATTTTGCTTGGTGATTTGCCTTCTCTCCGGGCAATTTTTGGACTTTGTGGTGCTATCTACGTCTTTTATTACTGGATTCTGCCCTGGTGGGTGTTTATTCGTTTGTATACAATCATTGAGTATAATGCCCCCTTTTGCATGTATCTGTCCAGACACATGCAACAATTGGAACACCCACAGTGATACTTTACTAAAAGAATACAAGGCCTAAAGAATATGTTCTACACGGACCGATTCAAAGGCCTGTCACTGTACTTAGTGCTCTACAGACTGCTAAGAGGTAACCTGTGTCTGGCATACAAGGCATACTCTTACCCAACACTGATGGATTTACTGCACATCAGCAAGTCAAATGACATCAGAAATACTCGGTCTAGGGATCTAAACCTCTTCTGCAACATCAACAAAACAGTTTGACAGGAATGGTTTATCTCACAGAGGATACAGCTGCTGTGGAACAGACTCCCAATCCACATAAAACAAAGGTCATCCCTAGCCATATTCAAGTGCAGATTGGATCAATGGATGGGAAACAGAACATTTACCCTAGCCCTGCTGTCTGTACTGCTAATGGACAGAGGTAGCTCTTAAATGCTTTATCCTGTGCACATGTCCCATCAGATTATCGGTTTACTATTATATCGTCGCACCAACATTGTGCAAGTGTTCAGATTTCCAAATCAAAATATTGGAAATCACAAGAATGAACACACTAAATGTAGAATGCAGCATTTTGGTAAAGCTGACATCTCAGAAATGTCGACGTTACTGAAAATGCTACACTTCCGGTCAACAAAAATAAAATGCTTTTGCAGGGGGGCAAGCCCCCCTGCACCCCCACACCTCCTGCTACTTATATATATAAACTCCGAGATCACACTACAGTGAGGGAAAGGGCAGATTTCCGATCCCACTATAGTGAGATTTACATTCAAAATGTTGAAATGCGCAACAGCGAATGCACACTAGCATTCGCTGTTGGGAATTTCAAAATTTTTTTTTCATTATTTCAGATTTTTGAATTGGGCGATCGGACACATGGAATTCGAACAAAGTCTGATCACCCTTTTAATAGTAAACCAAATTATCAATGGTATGGTCGCAGTTATTATTGTTAGGGGTAATACATAATTATTGACCACAGGATGGGTGAGGCCAATCCAACACCAAATGGGGTAGGTTAATTCATGCACACAAAGGGAATCTGGCTAGACTTACAATGGCCTACAACAGCAGCTACTCACCTATTGACCTATAAGGCTGAGCTGCTGTGGAGGTGGTGTGATACTCCCGCATGTCCCTAGTTCCTGCCTGTCCCTTGGACGTACCATAAGTGACCAAAAGGGAGAGGGAAAGCAACAGGGGTAGGTTATAAAAAGTAGAAAACCAAGGCAGATGTGAATAGACAGACCCGCAGGATGTCCTCAGTTTCTATATCGGCCCCAGCCCTATTGGAGATAATTGGGGAGGTCAGGAGGTGGCTGGCAGACTCAGCAATGAACTTGGAGCACTGGATTTTTGTGACCCCCTGTGCCAGTTCTGCAAACCACACTAAAATGCTAGACATTTTGTATCATCACCAGAAAGTACATGCCAATATCTGTAGTTGTGAATTTGTGAAAGATCTTCACCAAACTCAGTCCCATAGAGCTTAGGGAAGTCTTCTAACCTGATGGAAAATGTCCTGTGTTAAGATGTTTTTCTCAGCAAGTTTTCACTTCAGTGACTTGGAAACTGCAGAATCCCTGGATGATATTACGTCAGTACTTGAAAAAGTTTATAACTTTTCTTTACTACAGTAGTCCTGGAGTGATTTGGCTTGCCACATTATAGACTTCTTACTGAACAAAGAACAGTGGAGGCAAGGGGTGATGTTGTGCCAGATCACCAGACAGAAAATGCACTGTATCCCTGGCACCCAAAAACTACTTGTATTGCAAATATACAGCAAAATGATATTCCACAGCATAGTACTCAATTGCTTTTTCTGGAAGTGAAGCCAAATCAGATGGAATCTCAGCACCAACTGAGCTGTGAGGCAATGTGTTTATGATCTGTAGTAGACAATAGTAAAAAATGGCATAGACAGATGTATCTCTTATACCAGCAGTGGACATCATTACAGGTGGGATGTTGTCCACCCAGGCTTGAGGTAGAGAAGTGGTAAGAAATGGATGTAAATTTGAACATATGGATGTCTCCAGCAGTTCAGTTTGTGGTGATACTGCAACAGTGAACCATATAACGAACAGCACTAGTTCACATATCTGGAGATCTTTGGGACATGTAAGGAAACAGGACACTCTGACAGGTCTCACAAGACATAGGAAGGGCATGCAGATACATTGTTCCTGCTGTTGTGGATACACACACACAATAAATGGCCAGATGTTAAATCCATGGAATCAGCTACATCAGGGAAGACAAACATAATATTAAAACCAGTATGTTTGCAATGAATGGCCTGCACACAACAAAATACCACTAACAATGCTCTGTACATTCCTCCAAAAATGATTCAAAATTATAATAAAATAGAATTATGTCACCTAAGTATTGTTTAAACAAGAACCATCTTTATTAAATTATCACTTATGACATAGGCACTCATACATTTATATAAATTAAAAAAAAACGTATTGACACAATCCCAGTTGCAGGCATTTTACATCACAAAAAATACTGACATAATCCTAGTTGCAAACATTGTACATCGATTATAGTATACCCAGTCATTATCAATCAAACATTACACAGATCATTCAAGTCTTGCCTTCTTTTAACCCGCATTCCTCCCCTGTAGGTATTGCTCCCACAGTTCCCATTTTTTCCTGTGTAATATTCACAGTGCTACTTATATGCAGGGTGCACAGGCTTCTAAGTTATGTGCACCTCTTGCAGTAAATTCTAGGGTGCTGACAGCCGGTGTGACATGCCTTGCATCCAAGCATCCCTGCCACTTGACACCCAGCATGCAGTTGCTGTGAACAACACAATGAACTCCTTAGGCCACACCTACCCCTCGGCACTACACCAAGTACACAGTTGTGTATATGAATCATGCGAATCAATATGATGGATTTGATGGCTTCTTCACTGTTTGCAGTAGGCAGTGTTAAGGTCACATATGAATCTGGGTACACATACACAGTACTAACCAAGATGCAGAAACATCATTGACTGTCTTTTGCCTGACATCAGCTGTAGTTTGGTCTTTGTAGTAGTAGATATACTACAGTTGAGAGGACCACATAGAAATAATTGCATAATTGCATGCACTACAACTGGGGAAAAAAAAAAAAAAAAAATATATATATATATATATATATATATATATATATATATATATATATATATATATATATATATATATACATACCCAGGCATTGCCTCCCTCAGGTGGTTGTGCCAGTATACATATACCTGTGGTGAAACATGTCAGTCAGTAGGAGTGTATAACACTGTGTGAGATGTACATACTTATGGCCCCAGACCTTCCATGCACCTGTTTATTAGATGCAGTTAATGATGTGCACAGGGTGCCTCCTCCCCTCTTCTATACTGTAGCCCTAGCCACAGTACAAATTTATCAGCTGCAGTTAGTGTTGTGCACAGCCCTTCTCCAAGTGAAATACAATAGCCATGTCTCAACATATGGTCCTGTAGCCCCAAGTCCTATGTGACATGTCCTTCACAGTTGTCTCCTCCCCAGCCACAGACAGATGGTGCAGTACAATGCCAGTGTCTGCATTCCCAGTTTCACATACAGCACAATATCTGCGTTAGTGTGACAGACATCTCCCCCAGGTTTGTTCTTTCTGAGATATTCTTATAGGCAGGAATCCAGCCTTAAATCTGTGAAGCTGCTAGTCTACAGAATCTCTGCACTGAAACTCCTTTGTGATACAGTTACATGGTAATGAGCAGCGTTGTGCAAAGTGGTTCCCTTGTTGCAGGTGACCTAGGGGCTGCTAGTCTACAGAATCTCTGCACTGAAACTCCTTTGTGATACAGTTGCATGGTAATGAGCAGTGTTGTGCAAAGTGGTTCTCTTGTTGCAGGTGACCTAGGGGCTGCTAGTCTACAGAATCTCTGCACTGAAACTCCTTTGTGATACAGTTGCATGGTAATGAGCAGTGTTGTGCAAAGTGGTTCCCTTGTTGCAGGTGACCTAGGGAAGTCACTGATTACCTCCATGACTGCTTCTTCATAGAGAAGCAAAGACTGCTCTAGTAAAAGTACTCCAAAGGGGGCAGCCATGATCTTCCAGTATCATTTGTAGAGGCTGTCAAAGTGAATAGCAGCCACCTTAATAATGTGGAACACCTTCAGGCACAGCTTGTGAAGTTGTCCGTCAAGCAGGCCCCTGCCTGTCAGGCTTCTTGGTGAACAGTTGGCCCACAACATTGTCCATTAATTTGAGTGATGCCTGAGATTTTTGCTGTCTGGGCACCCTGGCATGCAGCTGTGCCAGGAACCTTACCCATTTCCAGTCTTTGAGTTTTTACTTCCTTAAATGTCCTTTCCCACTTGTTCATTGTCCAACCCTGACCATAACCACTTGTCCACCTTTTATATACCTGTATTCATCAATGTCCTCCCAACCTTGTGTGTCTACTGCCTCATCTTTTTCAGCCTGTACTTTCTGTTGGTCAGTCTGCTTCTGCTATCTCTTCTGTCTGTATACCACCCACAGCCTTTTTCTCAACCTTCCCCAGCTAACCTTCTTTACAAAACTGATAGTTTTTCAGAAAATATTACTCTTGTTCCCATCTGCTTGCTGTTCTTCCTTTTTCTATCTTTTCTTCCATTGTTGTGGTGAACAGGATTCTCACTTTGCTGAGCACACCTACAGTAATCTGTCTGGTGGCAGCTTTGCTGTCCTTTTTTTTTTTTTTTTTGTAATATGATTTTTATTACAATTTTCAGTATACGATACAGATACAGATAAAAGAAGGACAAACAATGAAAGAAAGAACTTTTGCATTCACTTACAATATTTGTTTGTTGTCAGGTACATTCAATAGAAATATAATTAACATTTACTAAGCAAATGCTTACAATTAAACACAAGATCATAAAAGGAAGTATTAGCAATTGCACAAACTGAAATATCCCATAGGATAATATGTACCCGTATATCTAAACCTATTCTAATATAGATATATATATATATATATATATATATATATATATATATATATATATATATATATACACACACACACACACACACACACACACACACACACACAGTTGTCACTGATAGAAGATAATCAACAAAGAGAAATTGAATATTACTACTACCATTAGGGGTATAAGGTATGGTGATAAGTATATGGTATATTCCTAAATGGATTGGCTGGGGGTTTACCACCTCGTCTGGTAAAGTTGAAAAACAGAAGGTAGAGCGTTTTAAGAGGGAGACTATTTAAGTGAGGAAAAGAGAGAGGGAAAAAGCAAAGGAAAAGAAAGGAATTTAAAATAGATGAGTGTCTAGTTAAGAGCTTCTATCAGGTTACTCCAGTATTTCTGGAAGTACTTTATTTTCTTTTTGCTTATTGCACTTAGTTTGCTTGCCATAACATATTTGGTAGCCATTGATTTAAACTCTTTCCAAGATGTTTTAGATCTATCTAGCCAGTTGAGTGTAATATAGGTTTTGACTAACGCACAAAGTGTTACAATAATATGTTTGGACTCAGAGTTGTAGGATGTAGGAAATATGTTCAAAATTGCCATTTCCCACGAAAGGGTGGACTTCATGTTCATAGGTTCATAGGTTCATAGGTTCATACTAGGCTATCTGCCCGAGGGCATTTACAAGCCTAGCCCATAGTTTTGTGGCTTACGCCACCCCTTTAGTATGGGGAACTATACCCATTATTTTGCTGTGCCTCTGTTGAGCAGTGACACTGAGGTAATCCCTGGGGTATATCTGCGATCTCCCATCCATTGGTCAAGATTTCTCTTGAACAAGGCCAGCGAGGTGCTCTGCCTCACATATACCGGGATTTTATTCCACAGCATAGGGAGTCTTTGGGTGATGAATCTATCCCTCCAGCACGTCCTATTAATAGCCGTGTCGAGGTTTAAGTCTCCCGCCTTGTGGCTCTGATGGATCTAGATTTTTGAGGTGAAGCATATTCATCAAATCTGGGTTTGACATGGCCTTGTATGTTAGGCAAAGGTCACCTCTGAGCAAGCGGTGCGACTGAATAGAGCTGGAGTTCTTTCAGTCGGGCAGCATAGGACAGATGTTTGAGACCCTTTATCCTTTTGGTGAGGAACTTTTGTGGCCTCTCCAGCTGCTGCAAGTGTCGGGTCAGATACATTCCGAATGGGGCATTGTACTCAATCATTGGTCTGATGAGTGATGAGTATAGGGAGACTATGACCTCCCTTGATCTAGATGAGAATCCCTTCATGATAAGGTGGGCAATGTAGAAGGTCTTCCTAACTACTTTAGCTACATGGGTGTCGAATGACAGACTACTATCAACCTGGGTCCCCAGGTCCCTGATAACTTCTTCTGTACTCAGTGGATTGCCACCTATTTGGTAGCTAGGGGTAACCTTGTTTTTCCCGAAGGGTATGACTATGAATTTTTTGGCATTTAACTTTAGGCCATGGCTCTGGCACCAGTTATCCGTTTCTGTGAGACCCTTCTGAAGGATATCTGTGTCAGATGTGTTTTCTACTATGGCGCCCAGTTTGCAGTCATCTGCAAACTTTGTCAGCCATAACCCTCCTGTGTTTGCTTGTACTTCGGAAAAGTAGATGCCAAACAAGAGTGGGCCCAGGACTGAGCCCTGTGGTACACCACTTGTGACAGGCTTTGAGTCTGACATGGCGCCAGCAACTCTGACCCTGTGGGTTCTGTCACTCAGCCAGTTTGCAACCCATCTTGTGATGTATGTATGTATCCCATTTTTTCGAGTTGTGCTCTCAGAGAACACCAGAGCTTGTAGACATTTTTACAGGACCGAAATATATGTAAAGCATCGGCTTCTGAATTGGGACAAGTAGGTCATAGAGGTGAGATGTTTGAATTAATTTTACTTAGAAATAGAGATGTATGACAGACATTGTTGTTTATCATAAACTGAGTATAGATTAATTTTTTGAAGGGAGTTAGTTTTAGTGTTATGTCAATCGCCTCAAGCTTTTGGTTCAGAGTTAGTTCCTTGTTTTGGCTCTCCCAGTACTTGGAAAATAAAATGTTGTCATGGTGTTTTATTTTTGTTATTAGTCTGTAAGCATTTGAAAGCATTTTAGACCTTAACAGAAGCTGAGTTATTAATTGCTGATAGAGTTGGAACTCTAATGACATCGCTTAGATCTTATCTGTAACTAGGATTACTAGGTATATTATTTGTTTGACAATTATGTAATATCTTTTGCTGACTGCCAAGGATGCTATAATAGATTCATATGGGAGGTCTCTGATTTTATAAAAGTCCCAGACTATACGATTCTTGATGAGAGGAAATTTATCTAGATTTAACATGTTGTTGTTTAATTTGAAGTTAGGCTTTAAGTGAATTGGTTGGGCCGTCATCAAGGAATTATTTAGGTCTAGAGATGTTATAAGCTTTTGGAACCCTACAGTATTTTTTATTAATGTAGGGTGAATCTTAAAGTTTTTGAGAGTTTAAGAAAAATGGTTGCTTTAGGATTAAGTTTGGATGCCATTAGGTGTGAATGGTAGATTTTTAACCATAGGGGGTTCCAAACTTTATTTAAAGGATCGTAGTCAGTAATGTGTATAATACGACTAGCATTTATTATATAATAGTATGTTAGAAAATCCGGGAGGCACATGCCACCCTTTTCTTCGGGAAGGGTTAGTTTAGAATAGCTGATCCTAGTATTTTTGGGGTGCCATATACATTTCCCTGGTGTAGTTTACATTTTCGAGAAAAAGCTGTTAGGAATGTTCTGGTTGAGGGCATAGAAATGAAAAAGAATTTTGGGGAGGATATTCATTTTTATAATAGCTGTCTTGGAAAGGAGGGGGAGATTCAAATTTTTCCATCTTGAGAGATCATCCATGATTTTGGACCACGTTTTATAGAGATTATTTTTAATTAGTTCCTGTTGGGGATAGGTGAAGGTTATGCCCAGATATTTGAGTGAATAGTTAACTTTGATCTTTGTTTCTGGTATGAAGAATTCTTTGTGTCCAAGGGGGTTTAGTGGGTAAATTATTGATTTATTTGCATTAATGGCATAATTTGAAATTCTTGAAAACTTGTCTATGGCGCTTAAAGATTTTTTCTAGATCAATCGAGGGAAATTCAAAGTAGAAATTTAAATCATCTGCAAAGGCAGTATACTTCACTGGAGTCCTTCTTGTGCCAGACATGAGTGCTGCACTGTGTGAATGAGCACGCACTGTCTGAACTGCACTAACTTGTCGCTCATACACTTTACTGTAGTGCTGTTTCACTTTAATTATGATGTCTTTGTGGGACTTCATGCTTTATACTTTGTGGGAACATGGGTGAAATTCTTGGCTAGGCTTATAAGGGCCTTTGGGCCAATAGCCTAGTATCGTCCTATGAACCTATGAACATATATATATATATATTTGTGTGTGTGTGTGTGTGTACATATATATATATTTTATATATATATATATATATATATATATATATATATATATATATATATATATATATATATATATATATATATATATATATATATATATATATATATATATACATACACACATATGTAAACATTTTGAATGTGATACTCATTTGTCTGATCACCAGTACAGTATTAAAGCTTGTTTTGCAGAGGTTGTGGTAACCTGCACCCTTGGAGTGAGGGATTTACTCCAAGACTCCTATCTCTACAAATACAATTTCTGAGGTCACATCAGCTTAAAAAAAAAAATTAAGGTTTCTCTCCTTTCTCTGACTTGGTGCACCCTTAGCAGTACTATATTTAGACATCTGGAGTATTGAGATCAGAGTCACTATATCAGGGGGTACACAGCTCATACAAAAACTTTGTAGTTGATATCTTGATTAGTTAAACATATTGCAATGGTTGTCTTGGTAGCAAGATTATCCACAGTACACCAAAGTGATGCATTTAACTTCAGTAAGACCAAACAGACCCAGGGACTGTGCTATTCAGCTGAACATGCCAGTGATTAAAAATCTTTCACAAAGTTCATCACTTCTCCAAATGACCACCACAAAACCCTTCCTACCTACAAAACACAGTCATTACCTGCAACATTTGCCACAACAAGACCCAAATTTAAAAGTTCCTGTTTACAAAACATAATGACTCTAATTAAGCCTGCTGTCACCAACCACAAAAGGCCACAATAACAACAATAATAATAATAACAACAATAATAATAATAATAATAATAATAATAATAACAACAACAATAATAATAATAATAGCAATAATAATAATAATAATAACAACAACAACAACAACAATAATAATAATAATAATAATAATAATTATAATTATAATAATAACAATAAAGACTGTGCTAACCTGTTCTCCAACATTTAACCATGACTGTGATTTCTCAACTGGGCTAAATTCTTTGAAAGTGACAAACATGAATCACCTCACAAAGAAGCTTAGACAATCATATCACTACCAATAAAAATAAATAAATAAATGAAAATCTAAGCAACGGTCCCCAGGTGATGCACCCAGGTAATGCCTAAAATCACTAATTTGTGGGTAGTGTATTATCATGTTCAGAAAGTCAAATAAGTAAATGAATTACATAAGCAAATTAATTTTAACCAGCCCATCACTTAAGCTTCACATTCAGTTAAATGAAAATACGGAGCAATGGAGAAACAATGTAGTTAGCACTCCGTCAAGTTAAATATGATCAGTTTTACCTCTGCTGGTACCATTGTTTAATCCAGTGTCCCAGATCAAAACCTCTTTTTAACACATAATCAGGGATGATGGCAGCAAATTTAGAATAATTTACATGAAACTGATTAAGTCTGGCTCCTCTTATCATATACTGTGCCAGGAGAATTACTGGAATTTCCCACTATTTTTTTTTTTTTTTTGGAATACATGCATTTCATCAAACAACCTTCCATCGATCAGGTACAGCACCGGCCTGCAATGTCAAATCTCCCTGTGGCGAACAGACGGAGTGTCGAACAAAACACCAAATTCGACAATTCCGACCGCTCTACCACCTAAACAAGCTCTACCATGGGTCACAAAGGGGTGACATTTTGCGGTTCGCTTACTTTCTGTTTGCATTTATGCGAACTCGCAGACATGCGTTTGAACATTTTCCGATAGGCCATCTACCGGCCGACCAAATGCGTGCATACCTTTTTTTTCTATACTTTTAGTCAACCAGTTAGTTAATATGATAAAGTTTAAGAAACTGCAGGTTTTGTGTTGATATTAAAATCTGCAGAAAATGATAAAAATGTATATATGATTTTAATCAGCCTGCTTATGAGGCTATGACTGTATCTAACGGATATGAAGAATAATTACAGTGAAAAAAAAACTGTTTCCTACCTTTCCTGGCACTAGTGTAGCCCAGATACAGATTTGCTATATCCTGGACTTTTTGTAAGCTTCTGAGTGGTGCTCTTCAATTTTTTCCCCTTAGATCTGCTAGTTCTCTGCTCTCCTGAACTTTTATTAGCTTATTAGTCAAGCACTTTAAACTATTCACAGTGCCAGAAAGTCTGCTCTTCAAACTTTCCCTTAGAATTAGCTGGTTTCTCAGTAGTAGCACTAAAATCTGAATCCTTGTGACTAGCACTTGCTCTAAAACCTGCTGGAAAGTACTAGGAAGCCTTAAACTGATACAAGCACTCATCTCTCCTTGTTAATAAGGAGAAATTAATTGTAGGCACTAAACAGCCTATAACTGCAAAGTACCTTGCAAAGGTAAGGGAAAACAGCTCTTGTACTTCACAAAAGAAACACCAATCCAGGCATGTCCAAGGGTCAGCCTCCGGTGATTTCTCCTATCCATCTGGTGAATCTGGGCATACTGGGGTAATGCAGCAATTGCCTCATGTACACAGACAACCCTCTCCTCCTACCACCCAACACTACAACCTGCGAGAGATGCACTTACATAGCCAGACTGGAAGTAAAGCTCTCTCTACTCATGACTGTGCTAGACAGTCAAGAGGAGAAGGTTAGCACCTGCACTCCACCTCAAGCAACACATGCCCGTTCAAAACCCACACCACCAACATCCACACATAGTAACACTAAATCCACCTATGCGGAGGCCCTTAACATTAACCTGCCCAAGCAACAAGGACCTCTGAAGCTGAAACGCAAACAAACACCAATCACAACCAAAGTGTCACATAGCTCACAACACCAGTGTGCCACCCAACAACAGCCCCTAAGGCAAGTAAACGTACCCAACACTTTAGTCATAGGTGACTCTATAGTCAGGCACACTGATGTCCCACTCACCAGGCTGAACAAGGAGAAAATTACAGTCAGCTGCCTGTCTGGTGGCAGGATCCGCCACATAACGCATGCACTCAAGTCACTCCACAACAAGTACAAATACGACTCTGTCATTGTCCACGTTGGCGTGAATGACTTGAGACATACCTCCATGGAGTACATGAAAAGAGACATGGAAGAGCTCTCAGATCATGTGGCACAAGCAGGTATGACCCTTGCCCTGAGTAGCATCCTGCCTTCACCCAGAATGATACCACAATATAAGGATAAAATTTTTGACTTCAACAATTGGCTAAGTTTCTGGTGTCATTCAAAGGGGATCCAGAATCTGTCTGCCTGGGATGACATGATCGACAAACCATGATGCTTTGCCAGAGATGGTCTGCACCTGTCGCCCCTGGGATTCATGTTACTGGCTAAGGCTCTTGCCACCCCTATTAGTGCCTTTTTTAGGCAAGGCTCAAAGGACAAAACCACCACTGTAACAGATATAAGCATGCAAAATCTGAAGGTAATGCTACTCAATGCTAGAAGTCTAAACTTCAAAATGCACTCTCTCAAGGCACCCCTAAAAATTGAGAACATCGATATCTGCGCAGTAACTGAGACCTGGTTCAAGGCTCCAAAGAGCACCCCTGCAATACCAGGCTACAACTCTTACCACACTTTTCGGCCACCAAACCAGGACCGAAACACTAAAGGTGGAGGAGTGTCCATATTCACCAAGGATATTCACACCTTCAGGCTAGTTGCCCAACACAATGCATCTGAAATTCTACAGGTGCAACTAACACTAGGTAAGACTGCAATCCAAATTGTAGCTTGGTACAGATCCGCCACCATGCCCCAAGATTCTCACTACACCTTTCTAAACATACTGAAAAATATTAAGATACAACCAAACTCCATAATACTGGGTGATTTCAACTACCCTGCCATTCATTGGGAAAACTACTTGGGTACCAACACCTTTGACCAACGGTTCTTAGAATTCATAAATTCCAATGCCCTGGATCGACTAATCAATAGTCCCACCAGGGGCTCAAATATCCTAGACCTGGTCATTACCAACATGGGAGATCGATGCTCCACACCAGTGGTCATCCCCTCGTTGGTCAAGTCTGACCATAAGCTAATCACCCTTGGTGTCCACATCCCACCCCCACCTCCCCAGTAGGGAAACCTCCATAAAAAACTTCTCCAAAGCTAATTTCATGCTAATCAAGTCAGAAGTGACAAACTTCATGACACCCATGCAGACGGAACGAAAGTTCGACTGCTGAATCCTACACTAAGGCACTGTACGAGCACATCCACTCATGCATGAATTGTGTCATTCCAAATAGAACTAAGACACTCTCCTCCAAAAAAAGGAAGCCAATCTGGTGGTCCCATGCCATAAAAAAACTATACAACAGAAGGAAGAAAGTGTTGCAGAAAAGAGGAAAATCCCACTATGCAAAATACTCCCTTACCAGTATCAGTAAGAAGCTGAGGTCCCCTCATAAAGTTCTCCAAAGCTAGTTACGAAAATAAAATTGCCAAAGATTCCATGGACAACCACAAAGTATTCTATAGTTATGTCAAGAATCTAAATGGCAATGCTCAGATCTGCTCTGGGCTACAACAGAATGGCATTAAATATACTGATCCCAACGATATTACCAATATCCTGGCAGATCGATTCAGTGCCAACTTCACCCCCCTCTCACCCCATAAAGGGCCCATCTCAATACCAAAAGATTGCTAAATTCCAGTAATCACAGCCACACAAGTAAAAAACGCACTCTCCAAAGCTAAGAATACAACATCCATGGGTCCAGACAACATCCCCGGCTGTGTACTACATGAACTACAAAATGAACTGGCACCTCACCTAAGTGTCATGTTTAATCATAGCCTCACCTCAGGCTTTGTGCCCAATGAGTGGCACACAGCTACAGTTATCCCACTCCACAAGGGGGAATCATCCCATCAGTCTGACGAGCCTGATCTGCAAAGTCATGGAATGTATTATCATGGAACTTATAAACGAATACATTGGCAACCTTCAAACACTGGACCCCACCCAGTTTGGTTTCATAAAGGGCCGATCTTGTCTCCTCAACCTGATTGACTTCTTTGAATCAGTCTCCAGAGCCGTGGACGAGGGCAAGGCAGTCCACACAGCCTATCTGGACCTCGCCAAGGCCTTTGACACCATCCCCCACTCTGGAATCATAGATAAGCTTACTAAGCTGGGTACGTCACTCGATGGGTTGCCAACTGGCTTACTGATAGAACCCAGAACGCACAATGTAAAAGTAGCCGACTCAAAATCCAGCTCCAGACAAGTGACAAGTGGAGTACCTCAGGGTTCAGTCCCAGGACTGTTCTTGTTTGGCATCTACTTCTCTGAAGTACAAGCCAGCACTAAGCAACTCTGACTAACAAAGTTCACAGATGACTGCAAACTGGGAGCCATTATTGAATCCCCAAATGATGTGGATATTCTACAAAAGGGCCTTACAGAAACAGATGCTTGGTGCCAGAGCCATGGGCTCAAGCTCAATGCCAAGAAATGTATAGTTATTCCCTTTGGGAAAAAACATGTACCCATGAATTACCACGTAAGTGACAGTACACTAAACACCGAAAGTGTGATAAGGGACTTGGGGACACAGGTAGACAGTGGTCTCACCTTTGATAACCACATCACCACAACAGTCAGGAAATCCTTCTATGTGACACACCTCATCACTAAGGGCTTTTCATCCAGAAAAAAGGAGGTCATTGTCCCACTGTACTCATTCCTTATTAGACCCATTATAGAGTACAATGCCCCGTTTGGTATGTACCTCATAAGACATCTGCAACAACTGGAAAGACCACAGAAATACCTCACTAAAAGAACCACAAGCCTAAAGCAGATGCCCTATGCTGACCATCTAAAAAAAACTCCACCTATACTCTGTCACATATCACCTACTCCGAGGCAATCTCTGCATAACATACAAGGCCATGTCAAACCCAGAGCTGTTGGACATGCCCCATTTAAAGAAATCCCAATCCCTCAGAGCCACATGCTCCAGGGATCTAAACCTGGTCATCACAATGAACAAAGCATTCTGGAGGGATAGGTTCCTGACCCAGAGACTCCCCATACTCTGGAATAGACTGTCCATACATGTCAAGCTGAGCGCCTCTTTGGCACTCTTCAAAAGGAACCTTGACGATTGGATGGGAGATAGGAAATTCACCCCGGAGATCATGTCAGTTACCCTGCTAGACAGGAGACCAGGGAAGTAAATATTCTGGGAAGAAATAGCCAGGGAATTGTTATGGCTCGGCTTGTATAGGCCTCTAGGGCCAATAGCCTAGTACCAACCTATGAACCTATACGGAGAGCTACAAATATTAACTGCTTAGGATGAGAGCTGTACAAACAGAATCTGATATGAGGGAAACAAATTTATCTGAATGACCATCACATTCCATTGCAGGAGCCAAACCCTCAGAGCAAATGGGCTGGGTTTCGATCACCTAAACTGTTTCATGAGATGGCCTGAAGGACAGATGCATAGCATATAGGTAAAAATACCAGCTGACCTTGAATGATATCCTTGATATATTTATGGTAACCATTTGAGAATATCATGGGCCTTGCAATGCACTGACTAGTGCAAACATATTTTATGTTATGCATAAGCCTGTTTAGAGAACAACACGCACACGCACTCACACACACACACACACACACACACACACACACACACACACACACACACACACACACACACACACACACACACACCTTCTAATCTGGTCTGATTTCTATCCTAATTTCAAATGACAATATCTCTCACTTCCTATTCAAGATATTATTGAGACATTTTAATTAGAGGACCTCTCAATAATACCACCTTCATTTTGTTCTGTAAAGGTTAATATCTTTTAGGTCAAGGCAGACAAAAGAATCTTAACTGTGTGTACATGTGTCAAAATATAAGAAATATATGTATTTTGCTAAACATATAAAAAGTACAAAAATATTACTTTTTGTAGAAAATCATGAAATTTTATGATGAGGTTTTCAAACTCAGCCATGGCAGCATCAGCTGTGATGATGGCACAGTAGTTAGTTTCATGAAATCGTGCTATACCAATTTAGATAAATGAGTAGACCTGGCAGTCCAGCCCAGCACAAAATATAACTGGAAATTCAAAACATACCTCCTCTGTGTTCCACCAACATAAACTTTACAATAAAAAAGAAATCTCATTAAATTTATACATCAAATTCAAAAATTTCATATCATGAATAGGATCAGAAATATTATTAAAAATATATGACAGTGCTTTGGCATACAGGGATAAAACCCTAGCTATACCACATGTAACCTGGGTTCAACTAACATCTCAGGCATTCAAGACATTGGCAGAGAGGAGGAGAGGTGTGGTCTGTAGAGGGAAGTAATCCTGAGATGTAACAGGCAGACAGAGGGGAGGGATACACAATGGTGACACCCATTTCCTACACCTCCTCAAACAAATCTACTACTATCATAGAAACACTCCTGATTCTATTCACCTATTTCTCATCTTCCGTCTAACTTTTAGCATCATTCCCAGCAACCTGATTTTTGCAATATCCACTCCTACTCAGAACATTCCCCAACAGTACCTTTAAGTCTATTATTCTACATTTCGTGTTCTACTTTTCCCAAGTAAACCCTTCCTACTTCCTGTCTTAACTACATCCTCATTCTCTGTACTGTCTTATACTTCAGAAACATGCTTTTCATACAGTTCCTCATATCAGTATCTCTTTTCCTTCTTACGCATTTAATATCTTACCAACATCCATTACCCTTGCAATTCCAACAAAACTATTATAGTCTATCCAGAAAGCAAAATAAGTCTGAGTATCATCTCCCAATACCATATCTGTATCATCACTAATATATCCTACTATTCAAGAACAGTTATCCAAAGCCACAGTCATTTATTCACAAACTGGGTATTAAACATCAGATCAAGCAAAAATGCCACTAACTGCACCATCATGTCTCCATAACCATAAAACATAGTGGTGATATCCGCCCAAATCCAAGCCTAAATCAGAATATACAGGAAACAGAGAGCATATCCCCATCAGCTCCTTCATCACTAATACCTCACCCATAGCCTCATTCTGGCCTTCATATATACCATACCAGCTTACAAAGTCTGTATAACAAACTCTGAAGTGCATACATGGATAGCACTACACACTCCAGACATCTCAGTTGCCACAGAAAGAAACAAAAAAAAAAAAAACAAACAAAAAAAAAAAAATATGAAGAAATTTCCCTACCAGGCCATAATGTTATCAGATTAGAGAGAAACAACAAAAAAGCTGGTTGTGTCACTATTTTCTACAAAACATACACTAGATATCTCCCTTTTTCTCCCACATCCTCTCAACTTTCAATAACTCAGAAATCCTACTAACCATATTAAAACTAAGCACTCACAAGACAATCACAATCATGGGTATATACATACCCCAGGGTAATAATACTAAAACACTGGAAGATATTCTCTGCTGGGCCTCCTCAAAAATCCATCATGAAACCAAAATATTGGGGGAATGTTAGGGAAGCAATAATGCCAAACAGGGTATATGTTATTGTGTAAATAACACTCACCCAGGGGTTTTCTGAGAATCAACGCCACAGGAGGAGGGCCTCTACACTCTTGGAAGGGTGTTATTTACACAATAACACACACCTTGGAGGGCATTATTACATTCAGAGAATGTGGTAACTGTTAAACTGCTTTATATATATATTTTTATGTAAAATAGTTCCTCCACCTAATGCTTCAAACTTGCTGTAGTATATGTAAGTGCTGTTGGAGGAAGTATTTTATTTCCAAAAGAAGACTGGTAAGTATTTACTGTCTACACACACACACACACACACACACACACACACACACACACACACACACACACACACACACACACACACTCAGAAGCTGTGTATCTTTACAAACATACATGATTAAACTGAATTAATAATGCCAGACATTAGAAGTTTCATACCTCTCAAATGTTGAGATTTTCACAGAATGTCCAGATTTTCTGACTAATTTTTTTTCAGTCTGTTCCTCATAAAATGTGTGGTTTGCTGGAAAATCATTGGGGGTTAAAGTCATCAAATAATGAATTAGTTTCAGACTTCATATCCTTCAAAATGCATGCTAACATAAATCCTGTTATTACAGAAAGTTTATAATTTTATAAGAGCAATATTTAAAATCTCTCCTCACATTTGGACCTTTTCTGCCATTATTTTAGGCTTAGTCCTGATTTCTTGAGCTATGAGCTTGAGAGGTATGCATACCTCTTATTTTTTAACAACGCTCTAATAGAATGTCTGTTGCAATCATTGCTTAATCTCGCTAACTTCCTCTTTCATTCATGCAAGCACACATATAGAAATATAATCACACACAAACACACTTTTCTATTTTTTTATTATCTTTTTGTTTTAATTTTACACTCACTAAATAGCAAAATTGCTGTGACCATAAATAATGGTGGCCATTGGCATTTTAACTGTCCAAGCTCCATGGCATGTTAATCTGCTGGAATGAAGTAACGGACTTGTTTTCCAGCAGGCATTACCTATAGATTAACACCCCGCTGGAGAACGTTCAGCGATGTACAGGTCACCCATTCTCTAATATAGATTGGCAAACCATGTAATCTAAAAATCTAACCAAGTAACTGTACAAGTTCATCCAAATCATAACCACACCAACTAGATATAACTAAGCCACAGCCAAACAATCATCCCTTTATTAGATCCTAACATCCTCTCCAAATAAATATCATCCCATGGAACTCTATTAGCTAACCTAAGTAATCATTTCCAATCTAAACAGTTATGTACTAAAGCAACAGCTACAAAACACATAATTATGGTGTGGTAAGAATACTTAGCACCTTTTACAAAGACACTTATTAATACACTACATATCCTTAATTTGTGAGTCTCTGAAGATTCCCCCCATAGATGCTGCTGCCTCTGAATTCAACAGAATCTTCCTAGCCATTCTAAACATATAAGCCCACCTCAGAATAAACAGAATCAAAGCCAGCCCTGTCCCATGACTACCCTTTACAAGTAAACAACACATGAAACAAAGAGACAAAGCATGGAAGGTCAGAATGAAAAAAACAAAACAGCTCCCATTCTACTAGCATATAGACAACTAAGAGACCTAACAAAACAACTTACCATCAAAGATACGAAAACCTACAACTCAGTCAATCAAGACATACAGACTAATAATGCAGAATGGTTCTGGGCCTCAGTCAACAAACTGTTAAATCTTGGACAAGCTACACAGCTAACTCCAAACTCACAGAAACAAAATGAAACCATGGCCAACCAGTTCAGTACCTACTTTATACAGACAGTACAGTCATTCACCAACCAGAGAAATAAGCAAGCTCCTCAGGTCCCTACTCAGTCAAATAACCTATTTAAATGTTTCTCCTTCCAACCTGTTTACCCAGATACCATAACAAATACTTGAAAAAAATCACAGCCTCCTATAACTGCCCCTGAAAATCTACCTAGCGAATATCTTAAAATAGCATCTGAGGGTATTGCATAACCGGTTTCAGTTCTGATAAATCAATTCAGGTCAGAAAAAAGTCCCATCACTATGGAAAAATTATTCATTATTCCACTGCACAATGGTGGAATCAATACAGATATTTCAAACTATAGGCCAATTCCCATTTTGTCTCCCCTATCAAAAATATAAAAAAAATGCATACATAACCAGCTTATCAGCTCTCTAATAGATAACCAACCATTGTCTTCTACCCAACATGGCTTCTTGTCTTCATCACAGCACAACTACTACATTCTTGAATTTTGTTAATGCCATCGACACCTACAGAAACTCTGGAAGCCTAGTCTCCAACATCTTCCGAGACTTAAAAAAACTTTGGATACTGTCTCCTACCAGAAACTCTTACATAAACTTTCATCCTTAAGGCTCACCAATTTTTCACTGCAATTATTCCATAGCTACCTCTCAAACAGAGTACAGGCAGTGAAATGGAAAAATGATTCCTCCACCTTCTTGCCAGTAACTATTGGTGTCCAGCAGAGATATATACTAGGCCCCATACTTTTCAACATATTCATCAATGACCTCTACACTGCTACAAAAAGTCAAACACTTCATGTGGAATAACAGCTTACATCAGCAAATTTAATAGCATGAGCAAACTGAGTTCCAAAAATGGCATACTATCTTGTCTGAATTTTCTTAAACTAGGCAGCCAGTTGGAAAAGTTCTCATCATGAGATGGATGCTATGGGATAGGTAAACTGGCATCACTAGCAGTTCATCATTGCATTGGATGTTAAATATTTTCGGCAGTTGGCCATCCTGAGAAACTATGTCATCAATAAAACAGCCCTAAGAGTTGACCCACTAGTCAAGGATCTGGGAAAAAAATACAGATAGTAACCTGGCCTTTGACTAACATATGTCCAAGGTATTAAGGAAATATATCTATGTTGCTCATCTTATAAGTAAGGGTGTGGCATGGCATCTAGGTCAAGGGAAGTCTATGTACCACAATACTTGGCCCTCATCAGAGCCATCATTGAGTATATCCCCTTTAGTATGTACCTGACCAGACAGATGGAGCAATTGGAAAGTCTGCAGAGGTTCTTTACAAAAAGAATACAGTGCATAAATGCAATGTCCTATGTGGATCACCTCAAAGCCTTATCTCTGTACTCAATCTCCTACAGACTACTGAGAGGTGATCTATACTTGGCATAAAAGGCACCCCCCAGATCCTGTTCTGATGAGCCTTTTGCACATCCGCAAAATACATAGCATTAGAACTAGTAGATCTAAATGCCTACTATTTTGCTTGTGACATAAATAGAACATGTTGGAAAGACATATATGTATCTCAGAGAGTTCCAATTCCCATTCTCTGGAATAGGCACCCATCCATGTGAAACTAAGTCCCTCCCTAACCCTATTTAACTTTAACTTTGCCATTGGAAGGGAAATTCACCCCTGGTCTGGCACCCACGTCTTTGATGGACAGAGGCAGTCAGTAAATTGTCATAACCAACAATCATCCCCCAAGATAAACATCTAAAACAACTAACTTTTGGGAGACATTTGGGTTGCATGGCTAGGCTTATAAAGGCCCTAGAGGTCACTAGCCTTGTATACACCTATGAACCTATGAATCCACCCAGTGACCTTCTTGCCTCCTTTTAGTTTATTTACTGTAAACTTAAAAGAGAGTGCCATTTTTGTTTGCCAATTCCAATGTAGTACAATTGCCACAGATAATAATTATGTACAGTTAGACTGACAACCGTGAACTGCACTTTACTTTAAAAATTAAAGAAGTTTAATAAAGCTAAAAATTCATCAAACAGTTTAAATCCCGGATACTAGAAATGGCTTTGCCAGACATGAACATTTTACATCTAGCAATCGATTACTTTAGCATCAGGTGTTAAATGTCCTACTTTACCTTAGCAATAGGTGTCTACAGATTTAGTATGGGTCCATTGCAATCCTCTCTGCTATCAAAAATGCTTTCAGCATAGGGGCAATGGTAAACTAGTATTGATGGCATTACTATACTCATCCAAAGCTTTTGACACTGTATCACACCGACATTTACTCAATGAACTCTCCTACACAGGTGTCTCTCAGTCTTCCCTTACATTGTTACTTAATTATTTATCAGGAAGGCAACAAGCAGTCAAATTATAACAAGATCTCGCTTCCTCTTCCCTAGCTACCATAAGTGCTCTCCAGGGCTCTATACTAGGCCCCCTTCTCTTCAATAGTTTTATAAACAAACTCTACACTGTTATTGACCAAACAAATATAGATGATTCAATTGTAATATGTTCAGCCCCCACAATATCCAAACTTCAAGAAATCATTAACATTTCTTTCTCTTCAATCAAACTCTGGCTGAAAAATTCTAATTTGTTCTTTAACCCCCCCACCCCAAAAAAAACAAAAAAACAAAAAACAAAACAGAACTGATGTTCTGCACTACAAAACACCTTATCAGTAAAAACAGTCTTTCTAGGTTACAACTGTAAATAATACTAAAATCGAGGTAGAACCACTTAATAAATTACTTGCAACTGTAATAGATGACTAACTTAATTTTGATATACATATTCTTCAAACAATTAAAAAGACCCACCAGAAAGTAAACAGGGCCAAACTGTATCTTACAGACTCAGCAAAAAAAAATCTATTTTTTATTTAACTGGAAAGTCCAACTTAGAACAAAGCCAATTTTCAGCAGAGGCCCAGGGAGAAACACTCCAGATGCATGTCTTTATAATATGGGAGAAAACCAGAGTACCCAGAGACAACCCACATGAATGCAGACTCCACACAGAAGGCGCTCCAGCCGAGAATCGAACCAGAGAACTTCTTGCTGTGAGGCGACAATGCTACCACTACACCACTGAGGTTTCTGATTTATTTACTACTAGCCATGTTATATGTTTCACCTATTCTTACAAGCTTAAGGTCTTCCCTAAAATTTAAATTAGCCTCCTGCTACAATAAAGTACAGTAGAGATCGATTATCTGAGCTAATTGGGACCTAGGGTAGTTTGGATAATCAAATATACATTGAACCGGATAAAAAACTGCAAAACCTTGTTTTTCTGCATGCTTTTCAGCCATTCAGTAATTCCAGTGGACAATAAAGAATATTTTTTAGACATGAGTGGGCTACAAGCTCAAAAGACACGCACAAGTGAATATGTGTAACATTTACAATTTCATACTTTATGATTTTTCCTACCCCAAAAATTTTGGAAGGCTGAATTTGGATAACTGATGTTCGGATAATCGACTCTCTACTGTAGCTAAATTTGCTACCAACACTGCACACAGCACCTACCACTGCCAAGCCTTAAAAACAGCTAAACTGGCTAAAGTTTAACAACAACTAAACATGCTGTCAGCTAGTTAAGGCATACAAACTGAGATATGATCCTTAAAAATGCCCTACATTAAAAAATATAGTATTGCCCTAAGCCTCCACCAGAGACCTCCATTCTGGTGACAAATTTCTACTATGCACCAGTAAGGCGAATAATTTATCAGAGGATTCTCTATACTCCTGCTACTTCTCCAAACTCTGGAATGCCATCCATACACAAGCAAAAATGACTAACAAACTCCCAAGCTGTTAAATCCTGCTCAAACAATACCTTACCCAATCCTGGTCATGGTCATGTTCATCATCCTGCTCAAACAATACCTTACCCAATCCTGGTCATGGTCATGTTCATCATCCTGCTCAAACAATACCTTACCCACTCCTGGTCATGGTCATGTTCATCATCCTGCTCAAACAATACCTTACCCAATCCTGGTCATGGTTATGTTCATCATCCTGCTCAAACAATACCTTACCCAATCCTAGTCATGGTCATGTTCATCATCCTGCTCAAACAATACCTTATCCAGTCCTGGTCATGGTCATGTTCATCATCCTGCTCAAACAATACCTTACCCAGTCCTGGTGATGGTCATGTTCATCATCCTGCTCGAACAATACCTTACCCAATCCTGGTCATGGTCATGTTCATCATCCTGCTCAAACAATACCTTACCCAATCATGGTCATGGGCATGTTCATCACCAGGTTGAGACCTCTAGTGAAACCACTTATTATTATCTCTCTCTAACTTTTTCTCTTCCATACTTAAATCAATACACCCCTCTTATATACACTATTTCTCATCTTTTTCTTTTTCTAACTCCGTCCGTCCATTGGTCTACCCCCTCATGCATTCCCTATGTACCTAACTTATAAACCTTTCAGAGACACCAGTTTGGAACAGACAGCCTAGATAGAACTAATCCTATACCTTGCTTTCTCACTCAAATACTTCTACCACTGTCCTGCTATACAATACTAATATCTCCCCTCCTGCATAATTTGTAACTTACATTTCAGCTATACTCTTCATTGTATCTCTTATTCAAATTTACTTGTTAATATAAATGTACTCTGATGCAGGGGTGTAGACAGTGAATTCCATTTTGTACTCTCAAACTCTTATTGCTACCTCCCCAACCCAGATGGCATTTAAAAATGGGTACATCACTCAAGCTGCTGCTCCTTCAGCATATAATGTTTGTAACATTTTTAGCTGCTCAGTAAAAAAACTGTTAGAAGTATTGTTTTTAGAATCACAATCATCTGTGCAAGCTATAAATGTTGACAGAGTCATTCAGTTAGATTGTTATAGCAGTAATATAACCTGATAAGGGCCCATTGTTCTACTGGTGCTCAGAAGGAAATGTACTCTGTTGTGTACAAAGGATATGCCTGGCTACACCCTTGCTCTGATGGAGTTTTTCTACCCGGGCCTCCACTGAAAATGTGCTCTGCCCAGTCTGACTTTCCTAGTCAACAAAGATAAATAAATAAATATTATATCTTAAAGGAAATGCCAGCTACCATTTGCCATTCGTGTATAGTGTAGTTGAGACTGATAATAACTATTTAAGTCAGCAATGGGAACTGCCATTTCTATTTAAATAAAAAAAATAAAAAATCACCAGATAGATAGACTTCATGCCACACCTCTCAACCATACTGAATTCCTCGTTAAGTAATGATTTTGAGGGCAAAATATTGGGGTGCCATGAATTCCCGAGTGGCCCCTTTAATTTCTGAATTTCCCATTTTTTTTTTTGGATGAAAAAAGGCATGTGCAATGACGTCAGCTTTGCAAGGCAGATAGCCAGCCTGCCACAATTCGGTTGAGGGCTCGAGGGGATGTGTACTCTGTCTGTTTACCTTTTTCCGTAATGTAACGTGGTTGTTGTAGCAGTCAGCAGAATAGGGTCAACCAATGCAGCGGTGGAGAGGACGACTCTCTTCTCAAGCAGGCACTAGGCAGCTGTTTTTTGTAATAAATTAATTACAGGAACTGTCAAGCCCCATTTATTGCTACTTAGTTTAACTTACTTTATTTAAGTGCAGCAGTCGAGAGCTGCAGAATCGGACCAGTCTGCAGGTTTTAAGTCATTTATCTTGACTTCCCTTGGCTCCAGGTAAGGAAAAAAAGAAAACAAATACTGTACTAGTAATTTGGCACTTTGGATTGTTATGCTGTTTTGGGACGGGACTGCAGAATTGCTCACACAGACTTCTGTCCGCGCAATAAGAGAGACAAGTTTTCTTATATTTTCTTATGTGCGACAAGACAAGTCAGGACTGCTGTTATGCTACTGAGTGCGGGACTTCTATGCTGTTGTTTTTATTTTTGGGACAGGACTGCTTGCACAGACTTCTGTCCACACAATAAGAGAGACAAGTTTTCTTGTGTGCATGCATGTAAATACCCCAGTTAGGTATAACTGGTGGTTAGGGTTACTCAGATTCAAACCCTGTATCTTTGGCAGGAGCCTAAATTCTCTACTCATAACACCATAGGTCTCAACCTGCTAAGAGGCCAATGTGGAACACAGACCATTGCAATGTGTGGCAAACAGTCAAAATGTGGAACACCCTATTTTCGCACTGCGCGAAAAGCATACCATTACCATAGCCATGGCCTTTCAAATAAAATATATGTGAATGTGAATGCCACCTTTAAAATACTGTCCTCTTTCTACTATTTTGTGCTGACAGCCCTCTGTACTTTCCAGAATTCCATGCAAGTAAAAGTCATGTACACTTTGTCTATGTGGTACATAAACAAACAAGGAGGAACCAGGTCTTATCTCTTTTGTCGGGAGGCCCTGAGAGAATGGCAGTGGGCAACCTCTTCCCAATGCTTACTGATAGCAATGCACATCCTGGGGAAATCCAACATGACAGCAGGCAGACTCAGCAGAGTGATCCACAAATGAGACTATCATTTATGGAACAAAGACAGGGCATGGAGACAATGGAAAAATAAAATGAAACCTTGCACCTAATGTTCCTTGGTTTCAGGAAAAAAAGCAGAACTGCAATTAATTCTGCTAAGCTCATCAACATAAAAGAAAATAGGCAGTTATCTTGTCCTAAATACTTCTGGAAAACAGTAAAACTATTAACTGGACAGATCACAGACACAAAATCACATGAATAATTGTGAATAATAAGGGATGTTAAAATATATGCTACAGTACTATATGAATCCTTTTTACTGTAGTCTGAAATTCTGTGGAAAGTAACATAGCTGTGACAAAATACTGACTTGGCATTTTTAAAACAGACTTCACTTATATAACTTAAGCTGTTAGCTAATGCTCCAGCTTAATAAAAGTGTGTCTGCTTTGCATTTGTGGAAGAAATGTCAGAGGAAGGAAAAAGTTTTCGATAATACAATTGAAGTGATTAATTTCTCCATATAGCCCCACTGGTCAGATGACCTGCAGCAGGAAATAATTTACTGATGATCTTGTGTTTTTGTTCTGGTGGATGGTACCCATTGCTAGATCACAGTCTTAAAGGATCAATATGGCTAGCAAATTCTAGTGGTTAGCAGAACAACTTATACACCTGTGAATAAAACAGCAAAACTAAATGCTCATACATACTTTGTTGCACAGAGTAAAACTATACACGTTAGAAAGGAGGGACTAGCAGAAATGTTTAAAAGTAAGGGAAGAACTGAATGACGGTCTGTCTTTTGGCATCTGTATACTAGTGCTGGGATAAAGTAATCGGCATTTATAATTTCTGTCTGCAGAGAATGTAGTGTATGTACTAAAACTTAACTGCAAAGCCCTTGTAGGTCAGCAGCCCTTTACCCTCAATGTATCTTGAACAGATTCCCTAATGAATGGAAGTGAAACATTTATTGCAAAAACTTTTCTGACAAATTGACACTACCAGCAATCATAATATCATTGTGACTACCCCATGCATAACCATAAAGTTTGACGGCAAGTAAGTTAGACATTCACTGTCACAGTACTAATCAGGTTTTATGGTGCTCGACTGGACTTGAACTATCTCGCTGTCATAAGTATTTTTGAGTTGTTTCACTGTTCTTGAATCTACTGCCTACCTGCTGTAACAGCATTCTTACTATCTTTGTATTTTGTTGATAAGACTAATGAAAGTTTCAAGTGCAGCTAATCTCTGCTGGATGAAGTAACAAAACAAGTTTACTGGTTAAGCACTTTCATCTGTATAATTACAGAGACAAAAGCACTTAACCAGTAAACTTGTTTTACCTGTAGTTGTATACAAAAGTGCTTAAGCGGAGCAATGTCTGCACAATACGGAACAGTGGGCTTAATCGAACATAAATGTGGAGCATTCCACACAATCTAGAGCACTTGGCTTTCCAGCATACCACCAGCACTTGTGATTTGAGGAGTTAAGTCCATAGTTCTCAACTATCCAAAGTTTTACAGATTGTCTGGAATGTTTGGCTCATACTTTTGGTCTGCTCCTCTTAGAATTAGTGGTTTACTGGAAAATCAGTGAGAACTGAATTCACTAAATAATGATAGCCATTTAAGTTTCAGTCTTCCTGTCTTTCAGGAAATGCATGGTAACACAAAACATTTTATTCTAGCAACTTTTCTAAGATTACACAAGTAATCTTTGAAATGTGTTCCCGGTTTTGGGCCTTTGCCCCCCAATAAATTTTGGCTTTTTCCAGATTTCTTGTGCTGCATAGTTCTTCAGGGGGAGAGAAATTTAGTACTGCTTATACCAAGTCTATTTGTGTTGTTAGGAACACAACAGGTAGAATACTTGTTTTTAATGCAGAAGGCTATGGGTTCTAATCTCACAGTATGTAGATGGACTGCTGATACTATGCTGTGCATTGTAAAGGGGGTGGATGCTGCAGTCCTGAGAATGTCCTCTTTGGCAAAGATTGTAAAGGGGGTGGATGTTGCAGTCCTGAGAATGTCCTCTTTGGCAGAGATACCTAGTAACTATGAACCTGTTACCAGTTTGCCATCCATTACCTATTGCAATATTATTAGCTTATCATTTTTTAATGTAACATAGGCAATTTATTCCTCAATGGCAACAGACACTTTATTTGTAGATGAAACAATGAAATATAACGTTTGCTAGCAGCAAACTCTTCATTAGTCACAGATCTCTTTAATGTGGAATTATTTAGATGACTTATACTTCTGCAGAGATTGCACATATTTACTGATACTGGTGGACTGTAGAGGTTTGAGTAGACTTTTATGATGGAAATGTTCTGAATTGGGCAGTTTTGTCATTTTTGGTTCATGTATTTTGTTTCATTGCTTACCAGAAAAATGCTCAAAGCAATAAATTTAAAATGTGCTCTAACAAGTGTGTTGTATTTTACAAGAAATATAATTTAATACAATTAGGAAGGTGTATCAAAGAATACATGTATGTTTCATGTGCAAGGGGCCTATGATTTGAAAACAGCCCAAAGGTAATCTTTATCTGCTACTGGCCAGATGCATTTTCTTTGAATGTGGGTTTCAATTCTCTTTCAATGAATGTGAGTTTTAAGGGCAGAGAAGTTTTAATGCTAAGTCTATTTTCATTGTGAGACTGTATTGCTTTGTTTAGCAGATGTCTATTAGTGTTTGTGGTATAAAATGTAAAATAAAAGTTTTAAATGAAATCTAAATAATCATTGTAGAAGTAAAGCAGTATGCACATTACATTGATTATGGTAAATTGGGGTGAAATAGCCAAGTAATGAGATATTAGAATGGCTGCAGGGGGGAGGGCTGTGTATGGGGGAGCCCAATTCGACCATGATTTTGTGAGGGCCGAAGGGTGGCAAACTCAAAGACAGCCCCGGACAGCACAAACTCTAGCTATGTCACTGATCAGTAGGCCATGGAGAATTACTTTTGGAGGTCCTAGCAAACTATAATATTCTTTTGCTAAGATTAGAATATTGCCTCCTACCATTAAATGCCTTGATTTTACCATAAAGCTCACATACTGCAAGCCACCAAAAACAAAATCCTAAGATTCATCTTCTCCTTTCCCAGTGAACATCATTAGTACACATTTTAAAAAATGGTTACCATTTACTACAGGGTCTGGAGTCTGGGGCCATATTTTGGTTGTCTGTTCTTCACTTTGCATTTGAAAGTTGGTATCCCACAATTCTGTTGGAGTGGGTGGGGTTACATAATTATGTATGCAAATTTTATAGTAATCAGCATACAGATTTGTACCTATTTTTCATGGGCATTTGTTCAGATTTTTGATGTTTCTAGGCTGAGTGGTATACTTCATGCTAAGAATGACTCTGTTATAACAAAAGTCACTGCTACAAATAAAATGTTTACATAAGAAAAATAATTATTCTGTATGGTGCAAGTAATGACAACAGTGGAATTATTTTGTAGATAGAGTGGAATGAAACTTGAGGTGTGTTGTTTTCTGAGGGCAATCAAAACATTCCCTGGTAACATGAAAGAGGTAGAGTGGGGTGTTGAAAAGCATGATGTCAGGTTGATCAGTAGCAGCAAAGTGAGAGTGGGATGCCATGCAGAACTATTGTTAAAATACAATGAAAATGTAATCAAGTGGAAAGATATGATATTTTTAGGACATATGCTATAGTTTGCTGTAATAAGGAAAAAAAAACATAATCTTTTCTGGTGGCTGAAACTTTGACATTCTCCCCTGAAAAATGGTTGAATTAATCAACTTGTATCTCCTTCTGCAATCAAGCAAAGGTAATGACATGTCAAGCTCTGCTTACAGCAATCATAAGCACCTTTCTAATAAGCCTTACATCCAACGTCCAAGCCTTGTAGAGGCATACATGTAGAGAGTATTGCATTTTGAGTGCTATGAAATATCTTTGAAAAATGTTGTGGAATAGCACATTCTGATTATGTAAAAAAATAAATATAAAAGCAGGGAGCCGTCTCTGTTACTGACAGCAGCCTTTGGCTTCCTTATGATGCATAATGTGAATTCAAAGCAGCCAGGAAAACACAAACAGACCAAATAATGCAAAACAAATTACTTCTGTACTGTTTTAGAACTGATACAATTAATCGCCTGTACTCAGTGAAAAGTACCAGCGGTTTGTTAAAAAAAAAAATCAAGCTATTGCATCTAATAATGCAGCAAAATGATTTGGCTTTGATTGTACTGAAGGCATAGTGGGAATTATGTGATGATAACTGTGATTATTAGATGAAAGTAAGCTTAATGGGAATACTCCAGGAGTTGCTTATTAGAAACCTAACTGAAATAAAGATAGAACACACTGGTTAGGTGGTGCGCTTGTATAATATTCATGAGTTGTCATGTACCGCATAAACAACCACTGGAACCATTGCTATTGTGTGTAGTTGTATAGTAAAATCAGATTGCAAAGGCTTTTGGCTGAGTAAGTCTGATGACAACTACAAATTCAGAGCCATAACCACTTCACCAGAAGACAACCATATCCATCAACAGGTAGTAACCTAAATAAACTTATGGTGTTATTGGCATGTAGTAAAGATAACAACAACACATATCTTTAATTTTAATTTTTATGAAATGTTATAACCTATTTTTATATATATATATATATATACACCATTTCATCTAGCAATATGGTCCATAGGGGAATAACATGAACATTCATCGAACAATTTGAATATTCTGCATACGTATTTATGTTTTTTATACTTTATCCAGGGATTTTAACCTATGAATTTTTGTATGCTGTTATCCTCATATTAATATGCTTTAAGATTTTATAGGCATATTTAATACATATCATTTTTTCATACGTTTAATCTGAGGTAGTGAGACTTTACATTTTGTTTATGTTCAACAATTAACAGCTCAATATGCAGTTTTGAATGTTTTGAAAGTTGGGAATCTTCTGACTAATTGCGCTTTGCTTGACAAAGCATTGAGAATGTGCCTGCCATTAATTGCTGCTGATGCTTGAAGCACCCTTTTTTAAATGATTTGATTGTCTTATTGATGAATTAATTGAATAATTTGAATGTGTTGTTACTATATATTCTGGAAGCTTATTATTATATATATGGTCTGAGGAAGCGTATCAGGAGATACGCGAAAGTGCTTACCCTTGTAAAAATAAATTCTTTCTTTTATTAATTACAGTCGTGGTGAGTCTAAGTTTTATCTTTCATCATCTTTAATTTTATCTTTAGTTGGTAGTCTTACGACTAGGTGCCATTGCTTCTAAAACTGTCTGTTTTCCAGGTCTTTGTTTTCTGTTTGAAGATGTTATGACAGACTGATACTTGGAAATCAACAATTTGATACCCTGCAATTCTCTCTCTGCTTTCATTGGGTAGTATAACACATACTGTGATACAGATGTCAGAGCAGAAGACAAAGTATTTCCAATCGCAGTGAAGGTTAGAGAGAATAGATTACATTTGCTCAGGAATGTGCAGGAAAAGAAGACACCCAGCCAATATATGTCTACTGTCAGTTTCATAATGTTTCTTATGTGGAGATCACTGTTGTACATTGTCTTCCATAAATGACCCAGCTTTCCTTGATATTTTACAGCTCCACAAGGCAAACTACTCCACTAACACTAGAACTAAGGATTAAAATCTCTACCAAACTCTGAATAAACACATTAGAGGGACATATTTATTACCAAAAAATGTACCCCATTTATAGAATTAAATGAATACCCTCTCCAGGGTCACTATACTATTCTTGTATATCTGGTATTGTCTAAAGCATGTTAATGCAGTTAAATCACTACCCATTGAGCTATTCAGTGTTGACCACAAAGTATTGACATTCAGTCATGAAGCTGTTACTGCACTGCCACACCATTAGCACCTGAAATACTGGTAGAAATTATATCTAGTGACGCTCCCTGATTTTTGTAGAATGTACATGACTTTGCCTCAGGAATTTGCTCAGTTTTTTTACAAAACCTTTGATTTGTAAACAAATCACTGAGCATTTCAGTAAGTCAATAATGCATACAAAAAGTGATCGTTGATGAAAAACCAGTTGTTCCATTAACTTTAAGAGAATTTTAGTAATTATCTCAAAGCATATCAACAAAGCTGCTATGGGGATGGAAAATTTCACAATACAAAAAATAAGATCATAAAGGGGGAACATAGAACAGAAGATTAGTAAAGAAGTTAAAAAATAGAAGCAGAAGTTATGGAATACCTGCAAAGTGAAGGATTTAGTGTAGAAAGTTTAACATAGGTTATTTCATAGCAGGATGGAACAGTGAGTCCCACAAGTATGGAGAAATTGGAGGAGCAGGAGACATCTGAAAAAGAAATATGGACATGGGAAAGAAAAATAAATTTAATGTTGTTGTGTCTTTCGGCTTATCCCGGTTATGGGTCACCACAGCGGAACTCCGGTCCACTAATGTTTGGTAGTGGATTTTTATGTGCCGAGTTACCAGCCCTGACGCACAACCTTCAACGAAGGCATGCTCATTCACGCATGCCTCCACACAGAAGACGCTCTAGCTGAGAATTGAACAGGATAACATCTTGCTGTGAGGCGACAATGCTACCGTAGCACCACTACTGCGGGTAAAGAAAAATGAAATATGGTGCAATATTTATGCAAAGGAGAAAGCAAAATTAATACAAAAGAGCAGCACCAAAGATATTTGAAGAGAAATACAGGCAAAGGCATTCAGATATGGACATCTTTAAGATTAGTAATGGAGAATTTAAAGAAATAGAAACCAAGGTTTTAGATTATCTGCAAAGTGAAAGATTCAGTGTAGAACATCTAACTCTTATAACACCACAGCAGGATAGAATAATGAATCCCCAAATTAAGGAGAAACCAGTGGAGCAGGTAACATTTGATCAGTTGCCATATGAAGATACTTTGGAGCTTTCAATTGGAAACCAGTATAAAAGTTCAGTTGGAGTTGCACAGAAAGGTAGGAACAGGAAACTGTGGTAACTCTGAAGCAGTCAACATTGTGGAGTGAAAGGCAATGAGTTCCCATATAAAAGCGCAATGGATGACACAGGATGAAACTGAAGAGAATATGGTACAGGAAGATGCTCTGGAACTTTCTGTAAAATGTCCACAGGAAATGGATAACAAAGAATGTGCCCTCAGTTTAAAAGAAAATGATCTAAGGGAAGAGTTGGTTGATTTAATAGAGATGGATAAACATATTAAGATCAAAAAAAGAAATAGACTACAGAAAGTCAATAAGACCCACAATGTTAGAAGTTTGATAAAACATATGAACACAGTAATCAGGATTATAGAAACTCATTTGATATAACAGAAGTAAATAGGATATATTACTGTGACGCTAAATTAATAATAGATAAAGTTTTACCACAAAAACACAGGACAGTAAGGGAAAGGAAGGGGAGAAATCAAATACCATTATGGAAGTATCGAATAGAGAAAACTATAAAGCAATAAAGAAAAGAAGTGTCACTGTTGGAAGAGTACAGGAAAGTGAACAGATCAGAGGCAGAATGAAGGTTGTTGGTAAAGATATTGAATAGAAGGGGGCCTAGGATGGAGCCCTGTGGAACCCCTGTATTTACAGGTAGGAAGGAGGAGCAAGAAGTAAGCCATCGGACAGATTGTAGTCTATTAGAGAGGTAGCTGGAGAACCACTAGTACTGAGGAATGAAAGAGGTTAAGATCAGTCAGTTTTGAAAGAAGTTTAGTGTGGGATACTGTATCAAAAGCTTTGGATAGATCGAGGAAAAGACATGATACAAGTTGGTTATTGTCTCTGGCCTGTGCAACAGCCTGTGTGAATGAGAGGAGAGCAGTGGCAGTACTGTGGTTGGGCCAGAAACCGTGTTGTGTGGGGGTTAAGAGGTTTTCCTGTATAAGGTAGTTAAGAAGTTGAGTGTGGACACAGTTTTCTAGAATTTTTGAAGGAGGAGATAGGATGGCAATTGGGCAGAAGTAAGAAGGGTCTGCAGAGTTACCTCCTTTGTGCAGTGATATGGCAAAGAAGGGCTTCCATATATCAGGTACTTTGTTTTCTTGAATTGATCTATTAATAAGTAAAGAGATAGGAAAAGCAATGGAGTCAGCTGGTAGCTTGAGGAAGAGATGGGGTAGTTTGTCAGTTGATGGGGAACAAGGTTTAATTTTATGGAGAAGAGATTTGATATAGGAGGAGGAAACAGGTTTAAGGGAGAAAGAGGTCTTATTACTTTTTGTAGAGTGGGGGTTAGAGCGGGATGAACAGGTGTTTTGTTCAGGGTGGGTTCGTTTTTGGATGATATTTATGAAGAAGTTAATGAGGAGGGTTGCTGTCTCAAGACATGAATTGTTTGGAAAGGGGTTAGGGGTGGAGGGGTTGCTGGGGTGTAGAATTTTATTTATGGTGGACCAGAATGTTTTAGGGTTGGAGAGGTGACTGGCTTGAGCTGAATTATAGAAGTTTTTCTTGTCTTGATGCACTAATTTTTTAGTGAGGTTTCTAAGCTCTTTGTAGCATTGTAGAAAGGTTGAGGATTTGGTTTTCTGTCAGGCTTTCCATATACTATCTTTTGTGCATGAGGGAGCATGTTTCTCTAGATAACCAAGGTATATGGTTGGCTTCAATTCTAATTCTTCTTTGGGGGGCAACTGAGTCTAAGCTATTGAGGAAGGTTTGGTTAAATGCATCTATGGCTTTGCTAAGGGGGAGGTGGTAAAGGAAGGACCAATTTATGGATGCAAGAGTAGAGTTAAAAGAGTCAGCATTGAAGAAAGATAGTTTATGGCAGTCCCTACAGAAATGGGATTTAGGTATTGTGACAGAGTATCTTTGGATGAAAATGGGAAGGTAGTCACTAAGGGAGTTAGGTAGGGTGTGGGGATTATGGTAATGATTAGAGTTGTTGGTTAGGATCCAATCTAGGATGAAAGTGGTACCAGTAGCTTTATTAATTCGAGTAGGGCATGTGATAAGTTGTCTGAAACCATGGAGATTAATAGCTATGGTAGGGGGGGGGGGTCAGAGAAATAAGATCTGATGTTGTCAGTTTTCATTCTGTCCTCAACTGTTGGGTTCAGATCTGAACCTCGGATCATCTGAGCCATTACTAAAGCTCATGGCAACAAAAAAAAGGTCTCAAACTTCTCCCTTACCCATAATGCATCAACCCGTAACATACCTCAGATCTCATTTTTCATTTTTTGCGAAAGGACATGGTCAGCCATAGCTCTTGAGCTTCATAGCTAATTTTCAGAATTTGTCTTTCAAAACTTTATATTCTGCCTTTTCTACTTTATTTGTCTAGTTTCTATTAATCCCTTACCCTTGTATTTATAGTATTGGTATCTATCCCGTTTTTTCTTTTACATGTTAGTGTATTCTTAATTACCTTTGCTTGTAATGCTTTTTATATTTTTATTCCCTACTAAAACTTTCCTATTCACTTTATTCTTTTTTGTTTGTAGAATGGCTGAAAATAGCCCTTCTGGCTTCAAAAAGTGTTCAAAGTTTGGGCACAAGTTGCCTATTTGGATGCCCACAATCTTTGCATTTACTGTTTAGGTCCACAGCACCTACAAAAAGACTGTTCGGTTTGCCACAATTTTAATCCTCATGCTTTAATGGACAAAAAGTAAGTAACTTTATTAAAGTGTAGCTATCATTCTAAGTCTTTTGGATTAAGCACTTGGACTTCAAACCAGTTGTTTTACATTAGGAAGGTTTGTGGCCTGCACTGTGGTGGCAGGACAGGTAGCTTACATCCTTCTAAGTTGGGAACTGCTGATTGAGGGCTCAGTGTCTGTTATTCTAAAAGTGTATTAGTTCTGGTTTAAGCACTTGGGCTTCAGGCCAGTTATTTTACATTAAGAAGGTTTGTGGTCTGCACTCTTGTGGGAGGAGAGGCTGGACTCTGCCCTTCTGAGCTGGGAATTTCCGGTTAAAGGCTTATAGTGCCTGCATGTTTCAACTGCTTCTTACTGAAATTGGTACACCTTGTTTGCTGTAGCATAGACTAGATCCAGGCCTGCTGAATCTAGCGCTGTTTGTATGCTTGTTGTTTGTTTGCTTGTTATTTCCCTGAAACACTAATATCACCTAAAACGCTGCTTTTCAGCACTTCTGTGGATCCCTAGTGATATCTGCATTGCTTACTGTACTCATTTCCTTGCTTCACTTAAAAGAAAGTTACTGTTTGTCATTTTTGCATTTAAGTTACCTGTAACACATTCCATTTAAGTTACCTGGCACTTGCTCACTAAAGCAATTATATAAGTCAGCACTAAAAAATTAAAAGCACTACACCCTCACAAACTCCCCTTGAGTACCTTGTTCCCCACTGGCCCTTTTTTTCAATTATAAAGGAATTCTCAATACTATTCTAGCATGTTCAAAGGTCAGTTGTCAATCTCTCTGGTCCAGCTGGTGAATCTGGGAATCTTGAGGCAATGTTACAACTGCCTCATGTACACAGACAACCCTCTCCTCCTCCCAACAAATTCCAACACATTTGAGAGATGCATCCTTATAGCCAAACTGGAGGCTAAGCTCTCTCAACTCAGTACTGGCGTAACCAGTCAGGAGGAGAAGGAAACCACACTCACTACAATTCCAGTCCCGCATAGACCTACCACGACAGCAAACCAAACACATAAACACACAAAAACATACTCGGAGGCTCTAAATAAAAATCTGCCTAAGCAGCAGAGACCTCCAAAGCAGACACCCAAGCAACCGCTACCCCAAAACAAAACACGGGCAACACATTGTTCGGCACACTGGCTTTGTGAGCTGTCACAGCCCTTAAGGCTAAACAACACACCTGATACACTTGTAATAGGTGACTCTATCGTCAGGCACACTGACATCCCGCTCACCAGGCTGAACAAGGAGAAGGTCACGATGAGCTGCCTGTCGGGCGCTAGGATCTGCCACATAACACAAGCACTCAGGTCACTCCAAGGCAAGTACAAATATGACTCAATCATTGTCCATGCTGGTGTGAATGACCTGAGATGTACCTCCCTGGACTACATGAAAAGAGACATAGAGGAGCTCTCTGAGCATGTGGCCCAGGCTGGTATGACCCTGACCTTGAGTAGCATCTTACCCTCACCAAGAACGATGCCACAATATAAAGACAAGATGATCAATTTCAACAATTGGCTTAAGTATTGGTGCCATTCAAAGGGGATCCAATGCCTGTCAGCCTGGGATGACATGCTCGACAAGCCACAATGCTTTGCTAGGGACGGCTTGCACCTGTCACCCCTGGGCTTTCGGATATTGGCAAAGGCTCTTGCTACCCCCATAGTGCCTTTTTTAGGCAAGGCTCAAAAGACAAACCCACCTTCATAGGTATCACAAGGGATAAGAAACTAAGAGTAATGCTACTCAACGTCAGAAGTCTAAACCTCAAGATGCACACACTCGAAACTCTCCTTAGCATGGAGAACATCGATATCTGTGCAGTAACAGAAACCTGGTTCAAGGCTCCCGAGAGCACCCCAGCACTACCAGGTTATACCTCATACCATGCTTTTCGGCCCCAAAACTTGGACCGACCCAGAAAAGGAGGGGGAGTATCAATATTCATCAAAGATACCCACACCTCCAGGTTGGTGGCACAGCACGAAGCATCAGAGACTATCCATGTGCAACTAACAGTGGGTAAAACTGCCTTCCAGTTTATAGCCTGCTACAGACCACCCTCCCTAACCCAGGAACCCCACTCGGCCTTCCTGAGAACACTGGAAAATATGAAGGTCTCTCCAAACACCATTATATTGGGTGACTTCAACTACCCAAACATAGACTGGGAGCATTACTCTAGCTCCAACACCCTAGCCCAAAGGTTCCTAGAATTTATAAACTCAAATGCTATGGAAGAACTTGTTACCACTCCCATAAGAGGGGAAAACATACTGGACCTGATCATCACCAACATGGGGACTCTATGCTCCAGACCAGAAGTGTATCCCTCACTGGTAAGATCAGACCATAAACTAATCTCACTGGATATTCACATCCTGACCCCACCCCCTGCCCAGAAAACCACAGTGAAAAACTTCTCTAAAGCAAATTTCACACTCCTCAAAACCCAGGTGGAATCCTTCAAAGCCCCCGGGCCTGTGGAAAATATGGCCCAGACCGCAGAATCCTTTATAAACGCATTCTATGAACACCTTCTGGAATGCATGGATCATGCGATCCCAAATAAAACCAAGACCCAATCCTCCAAAGGCAGATGTCCTGTCTGGTGGACCCCAGCCATAAACAAACTATACAATAGAAGGAGGAAGCTACTAAATGATAGAGCAAAATTCCAAAAAGGGAAGGCATCTCTGATCAGTATTAGCAAAAAACTACGGGCACTCATAAAATCATCTAAGGCCAGCTTCGAGAGAAAAATTGCACAGGACACTAAGGATAATCACAAGGCTTTCTTTAGTTATGTTAGGAACCTGGGTGGTAATTCCCAGATATGCTCAGAATTAGTCCAAAATGACAAAAAATACACCGAACCCACAGACATTGCCAACATCCTAGCTGACAGGTTCAGTCCAAACTTCTCCCCCCACTCCCCACCAAAAGGGCAAATGTCTACCCCAGCAGAGTGCTGCCCCCCTGACATCTCAGATGCTCAGGTAAGAGCCGCCCCCTCCAAAGTGAAAAACACAGCATCAATGGGACCAGACGGTGTCCCGGGCTGCGTCCTACATGAACTCCAAGAAGAGCTAAACCCAAACATAAAACTACTGTTCAATCTCAGCCTTACTACAGGATATGTACCCAAAGAGTGGCATACAGCAACTGTGGTCCCTCTCCACAAAGGTGGTGCCTCAACGGATCCTGGAAACTATTGCCCCATAAGCCTGACTAGCTTGGTCTGCAAAGCTATGGAAAGGATCATCATGGACCTCATAAATAAAGATATTGTGGACCTACAGATACTGGATCTTACCCAGTTCAGCTTTGTTAAGGGCAGATCCTGCCTCTTAAACCTGGTTGATTTCTTTGAAACAGTCACCAAGGCCATTGACGAGGGGAAGGTGGCCCACACAGCCTACCTGGGCCTTGAAAAAGCCTTCGATACAATACCCCACTTAGGCATTATAGATAAGCTCACCAGCTTAAATATAAACCCCTGTGTCACTAGATGGGTTGCAAACTGGCTCAAGGACAGAACCCACATGGTTAGAATTGCTGGAGCCATGTCAGACTCCAAACCAGTTACAAGTGGCATCCCACAAGGCTCAGTCCTGGGACCTCTCTTGTTCGGTATATATTTCTCAGAGGTACAGGCCAACACGGAAGGACTGTGGCTGACCAAGTTCGCAGATGACTGCAAACTGGGCGCCATAATCGACTCTCCAGCTGACACAAGCATCCTCCAAAAGGGCCTCATAGAAACAGACAACTGGTGCCAGAGCCATGGCCTCAAGCTAAACGCCAAAAAGTGTATAGTCATCCCCTTTGGCAAAAACAAAGTACCCACAAATTACCACATGGGTGGTAATCCATTAAGTACAGAAGAAGTAATTAGGGACCTGGGGACCCAAGTTGATAGCAATCTCTCATTTGACAACCACGTGGTCAAAGTGGTTAGAAAAACATTTTATATAGCCCACCTAATCATGAAGGGATTCACATCTAGATCAGGGGAGGTCATCGTGCCTCTTTACTCATCCCTCATCAGGCCCATAATTGAGTACAATGCCCCTTTTGGGATGTACCTTACCAGACACCTGCAGCAACTGGAAAGACCCCAAAAGTACCTCACCAAGAGGATCAAAGGACTCAAACAGATGCCATATGCTGCCCGGTTAAAGAAACTCCAGCTCTACTCAGTGGCATACCGCCTGTTCAGAGGCGATCTATGCCTGACGTATAAAGCCATGCCCAACCCGGAATTAATGGGCATGCTGCACCTCAGAAAATCCAAATCCCATCGAGCTACACGCTCGAGAGACTTGAACCTCAGCACTGAAATAAATAGGACATGCTGGAGGGACAGATTCATAATCCAGAGGCTCCCTTCACTCTGGAATAAAATCCCAGTCCAGGTTAGGCAGAGTCCCTCATTGACTCTCTTCAAGAGGAATCTTGGTGAGTGGATGGGAGATCATAGGTTTACCCCGGGTATCACTTCTGTGTCACTGTTAGACAGAGGCACAGTATACTAACCTCAAAAAAGGGCATAGCAAAATTAATTTAAAATGGGTGGCGAAAGCCAAACACATTCTGGCTAGGCTTATAAATGCCCTAGGGCAGATAGCCTAGTATGAACCTATGAACCTATAAAAAGAAAAAAAATAATATTTAAAGGTTTGTTGCCTTCATCTTTCAGAGAAGCTATTACAGGGGCTCAGTCCCCCAAGCTTAAGTTCAAGGAGTCGAAATTTCCTGTTGCTTCTACTTGGGTTTGTCCAGAAAGAGGACTAAGTTGGATTTGAAGAGGCCTCAAACCTCTTTCCCCTCGGATCTGAAGAAAAAGAGGTTTACAGATTTGACATCCTCGGAACCAACCAAAACATATTTGGAAGTGACTGTGTTGGATCCTATTGTATTACCTAGGTCCTATTATTCTCCATCTGTTGATCCAGTTCCTTCCAGAGTCCCATCTCCTTTTATGGAAATGTGCCATACTAAGTCACCTCCCCTGGCCTCATCTCAAATCCTCCAGACGTTTGACTGAAGAAGATGTGGATAGGATAATGAGGGAGTTTCTCTCGGTGGAGATCCAGATGGATGTATTACAGAATCCTACCACTTTGGATCTGGAGGTCCATCCTTTCACCACACCACGACCTCTGACACCTTCTCTGATCCCTTTGGTTGCTTCAGAGTCCCTGGCTCTGAACCTTCCTGGGCCATCTGGCTTGGATCCCAAGATAACCCTACCTTTGGATCAGAAGACAACTCTGAGTGCCCCGGTTCCAACATCCTCTGATCTGAAGGGCTCTCTTAGCTGAAGTTTCCTTATTGGATCAGAGGTGCTGGGATCAACTCCAAAAGTTTCGGAGTCATATCTTCATCTTGGTGCTTCAGCATTGGATAGCTTGGTGCTGACTTCCTCCTTGGGGAGATTGCTTTCTGGGCAAGAGGAGACAACAGTCCAGAAGCTTGTCTTCTCTGTGCCGAGGTCTTCTCTTTCCCCAAAGTGGTCTGCCTTTAAGTTTGTGAAGAGGGCATTTTCTGCTCTGACAGGATTAATGGACCCAACCCCCTCAGATCTTCAGTCCAGCACCCAGATGTGTGTGCGCTTGGAGCCTCATCATTCGACTTCACAGGGACAGCCAGCTCAAGACCTCCTGTCCACTCAACAGGGTTTCATAATCTCTTCTGACACCTCCCTGGACTGAGGAAGTCCCTAGGAAGAGAAAGTGCAAGAGGAGGCACTTGGACTCTCCGCAAGTGTAAGTCACTGAGGATACGGACTTCAATGAGGGTGAAGGATCCCCACAATCACCTCCAGAAGATGTCTCATTTGGAGACATCCTTGATATCCTTAAACAGAGAGGTGGTTGGACCCCCCCCCAGAAATTATTCACCTGAGGAGTCAGTATTTCTGGAGGCCCTTGGAGCTGCCCATCTACTTCCTGGGTTACTCCACCCACTGACAAGTTCATTGATTTGTTCTTTTGGCAGGTGTGGAAGGAGCCTGATGCAGTTGAACCAATACCCAAAAAAATACCCAAAAGTCCAGAGAGGATTCTAACTCCATCTGTGGGGAAGGAATTTTGAGATAAAGGGGTGCCCCTGGATGCCATGGTCATGGCCAGCAAAAAGGAACTTGCCAAACAGAGTTTCTCTATTCATCCCCCTAACAGGGAGTCTAGGGCAATGGACAGGGTTGGAAAGTGTGTCTATACTTCAGCAACCTTTACTCTTAGGTCACTTAACTATTTGGCACATTTTACTAGGTTGCAAAGGGATTTGATCAAAGAACTTTCAACTTCCCTTTCAGGGACCATTTCTGCTGAAGCCCAATTGTCCATGGCTTCTCAATTGGCTACCCTCCAATCTATCTTGAATTTATCCATGGGGCTTGTTTTGCATGCAGCTGAAGGCAATTCAAGGGTAGTGGGTTCAAGCATATCTATTATGAGGCATGCCTGTATGCAGTTATGTGATTTTTGTGGAGCTCTTTAAGTCCTCATTCATCAATGCTCCTTTTGACAGAACGTCCTTGTTTGGCTCCAAAGTGAAGGACACACTATGCAGGTGTGAGAAGGATGGAAAGACCCTCTGTGCAGTGGGCATACATTTTCAACCCCTCAAAGATCCTTTTCTAGGAATCAATGAGGTGGTCAGAAGTTATGGTTCAGGAAGTCCCTTTCCAGGACACGTGGAGAAAGTTCTCTTAGGGGCAGGGGGGAAGCTCTAATGGACAACAACACTCCCACAGCAGAGGAGGCTCACAAAATCAGGAGTCCAGAGAGTCTTTCTCTGACAGACCTACCAGCACTTCTGAAAGAAGGCCTGATTGCCCACCTCTGGAGGCAATCGGGGGTTGACTTTCCCTGCACAGAGAGCCTTGCTAGACATAAATGATACTTGGGTGCAGAGGATTATTTCTAGAGGTTATATAATACCCATTTTCCCTTCCACCCCAACTCTAAGAAAAAAAATCACAATGTTCCACCCAGACAGTGGAAAGAAGCAACAATACAAATACAAAAACTTAGAAAAAAGAGTCATCCAAGAGGCCCCACCAGACCAGATGGAATCCAGAACTTACTCAAAATTATTTTTAATGTCAAAGAAAACAGGGGACTGGAAACCAGTTTTGGATTCCTGCAACTTCAACAAGTCAGTTCAACACACAAAGTTTTGGATGGTCACAGTTCAGTCCATTCTTCCTTTTCTGGGCAAGGATGACTGAATGTGCTCAATAGACTTTCAGGATGCGTACTATCACATAAAGATGAACAGACAGTCCAGAAGGTACTTACACTTCAGGCTGGGACCCAGTCACTATCAGTAAATAGCTCTGCCATTTGGCCTCACCACAGCCCCCCAGGGTGTTTATCAAATGCATGGCAGTAGTAGCAGCTCACTTGAGACTGAAGGGATTCAGTTTGTTTTCATATCTAGATGACTGGCTCATTATTGCCCTAATCAGGCAATAGGGACAAGAAATCAAGTACTCCAGATTTGCTGTCATCTGGGGATAACCATAAATTACAACAAGTCTCATGTACAGCCAACTCAAAACTTGGAATTCATAGGAGCATTTTTTCAACATGAGGTCAGTGATAGCTTCTCTTCCTCTCTCAAGTGTACAGACTATCAGATTGCAGGTCAGAAAAATAATTTGCAGTACCAAGATTTCAGCCTGCTTGGTCCTTCAAGCTCTTGGATCAATGTCAGTGGCAATAACCTTAGTACCTCTTGCCAGATTCCACATGAGGATTGTTTAATGGATGTTAGTAACACAGTGGTTGATTCTTTACCAACTCATGTCAGCACAAATAAGAGTCACTCAGGCATGCAAGAGAGATCTCAGGTGGCGAATTCAATCAGATCAGGTTCTACAAGGCTGTCCATTCATTCTCCCTCAGCCCAAGGCCATAGTGACCATGTACACTTCACAGATGGAGTGGGGTGGCACTTTCTGAAGAAAACAGTCCAAGGCACTTGGTCCCCAAAAGAGGCCAACTTGCATATAAATGTCCTAGAGATGAGCGCAGTGCTCTTTGCATTGTAGGCTCTCCAGAATGCTCTCCCTTCAGGGACAATTGCTATTCAAACAGACAATATGTCAGTAGTTTGGTACTGACAGGAGGGACCAAATCATACCCCTTGTGTCAAGAAGCACTCAGAATGTGGCAATGGGTGATCTCATTCAACCACTTTATCATAGCAGTGCACATTCCAGAGAAGACCAATCTGATAGCAGACAAATTGAGCAGGTCCATTTTTCTACCTCATGAGTAGCCTCTTAACAAGAAAGTGACAGAAATGATCTTTCATCAATGGGGCCAGACTTGCTGTGATCTTTTTGCTTATCCTCTAAACAATAAATGCAGCAGCTACTTTGCCCTAATTCCACCACAGGGGGAATCTCCGAGGGATGCTCTACTTCAAGACTGACCTCCCGGTCTGCTTTATGCCTACCTTCCAAATCCATTAATTCCAAAATTTTTGCAGAAAGCTGCCAAGTTGAAGAGCAAAGTCATCCTCATTGCACCTTACTGGCCTTGACAGGTTTGGTTTCCCTTCCTGTGATCTCATCTACTTCACCAACCTTGGATTCTGGATCCAATTCCAGACCTTCTGTCTCACTCGACATGCATGATTCACCCAGACATCTCAAACCTAAAGTTTGCAGCCTGGTTTCTCCAATTCCATTAATAGCCAGACAACCCATGCTATCTTCCCCTGTCTGGCATATCCTTTTATCTTCCCATAAACTTTTGACATGAAAACTCTATACAAGTAAATGGAAAATATTTGTTTACTGAGCACAACAAAATCATGTTGATCCAGTTTGAGCTGTGATGCATAACATACTCAAATGTGTAGCTTTACTCTTTAAAGAAGGGGCGAGCTCCTCTATCATTAAGGTTCAATTAGCAGCAGTATCTAACTTTCATATTGGATTTGAAGGTTCTTTTGTGGCATCTTCTAAACTTTGCAAAGCATTCTTGAGAGGCACTCTTCTTTTGAAACCACAGTTTAAAGAACCTACTCCAACATGGGATCTGAACTTGGTACTGCAAGCATTGATACATTCCCCTTTGAACCAGCAGCTAAATGTGACCTTAGGTTTCCCTCTTGGAAAACTGTCTTTCTAGTAGCCATTAAATTAGCTATAAAAATTTCAGAACTTCAAGCCTTTTCTTCAAAACCTCCCTACTTGATTTTTCATAAGGATAGGGTTACATTATGAACCAATGTATCCTTCCTTCCCAAGGTGGTGTCAGAATCCAGTATCAATCAGTTCATTAATTTGCCAGCCTTCTTATCTAAATTTGCAAACAAAGGTGAACATCTGTTGTGTTTATTGGATGTTCACAGACAATTACATTTTTATCTACACAGGACAAAAAAATCAAATAGACAGACCAATTGTTTATTTCGTTTGCAGATTTGAAATTGGGTAGATCAGTCACAAAAGTAACTTTAGGTTGACTGATTGTATTTCTTTTATCTATAACAAATTGAGTCTTACTAAGGTATTCTTGTATACCGTTTTTAAACTTTGGGATTATCCATCTTCTCAGAGGGATAGACAATCATCAGATTTCAAAACTTGTCATATCAGTCTTTCAAAAGAAAAAAATGTGACCAGCTTTAGTTTGATCTTTGCATGCATTGTATGCATGGATATGTCTTTTGGCATTTATACATGTATTGTGTGTAACTAAACCTGTAACAGCCCATTCAACTAGATCCATGGCAATATCTTCAGTATTCTATCCAAGATTTCCATGGATGACATATGTGCAACAGCAACTTAGGCAAGTCCTCATACCTTTATCTCTCATTACTAATTAGATCTGGTTTTGAAGGGTAGAGCATCTTTTGGTTCAACTGTGTTCAGGAATATCCTTCCTTAGAGTCCACCTGGGGTTTTAGGTAGCTGGGGACTCTGTACCAACAGTTGAGGAAAAAATGAAAATTGACAATATGGACTATATGAAGAGGGACATGATTGAACTTTCAGAGTATGTGTTCCAGGCAGGTATGACCCTGGCCCTGAGAAGCATCCTACCTTCACCAAGAATGATACCACAATACCAACAAAAAATAAGTGACCTCAACAAATGGCTTAGTTTCTGGTGACATTCCAAGGGGATCCCGTATCAGTATCTGTCTGCCTGGGATGACATGGTCGATAGGCCTCAATGTTTTTTCAGAGATGGCCTTCACCTGTCACCACTGGGTTTCTGGAACCTGGCCAAGGCTCTTGCTTCCCCCATTGTGCCTTTTTTAGGCAATGTCCCAAAGACAAACCTTCCAACATAAAAGATCTGTCAAGAAGCAAATTGAAGGTCATGCTGCTTAATGCTAAGAACCTTAACCTGAAAATGGACTCATTCGAGGCTGCCCTTGCACTGGAAGATGCTGATGTCTGTCTGGTCATGTAAACGTGCTTAATGCTAGGAACCTTAACCTGAAAATGGACTCATTGGAGGCTGTCCTTGCACTGGAAGATGCTGATGTCTGTGTGGTCATGGAAACTTGGTTCTGGGCTGCAGAGAGCACCTCTGCCTTACCAGGCTATACCTCATTACACACATTTTGACCCCAAAATGAGGTTGGGAAGACTAAGAGTGGTGGAGTCTCTATCTTAATTAAGGACAGGCACACCTTCAGACTGGTTTGTCAGCATGATGCACTGGAACTACTCCAAGTGCAACTGACAGTTGGCAAGACACCCATCCAAATTATAGCTAGCTATAGACCCCCCTTCATGATGCAGGACACCTACTTCTCTTACCTGGATCCTCTTGACTCCATCAAAGTACCCCCCTAACACCCTGATCCTTGGTGACTTCAACTACCTCACCATAGACTGGGTGAAGTATTTTTGCACTAATGCACTCTCTCAAAGACTCCTTGACTTCATCAATTCTAATGTACTAGACCAACCTGTCTCATCCCCCACTAGGGGAGATAACAGTCTGGATTTGGTTCTTACCAACATGGGTGACTGCTGCACCACTCCTACAGTATGTTCTTCCCTGGGGAGATCAGATCATCGGACTGTCTCATTCAAAGTTTCTATCCCACCCAACCCCCCCCCCAGCCATAATCAAGCTAAAAAACTTATCAAAAGCTGACTTCAACCTCCTAAGGGTGTGTATCTGTAGCCTCACATCACTGCATCCCTCAGGGAATGCAGGCAACTATGCTAAACAGTATGCCAATGCAGTATACAAGCATCTGTACAACTGCATGGATTCAGCCATACCCAATAGAACTAAAACCTGCTCCTCAAGGAAACACTTGGTGGACATCCTCTATCGACAGGCTTTACAGCAAAAGGAAGAAACTGCTGTCCAGGTGTGATGCCCGTGCACTGGCCCAGCAATCAAGGAGCCTCAATCCTCACCAATAACACCAGTGAAGGCATCCATATAGAGAAACGATAATAAATACACACACAGTAAAGTACAATAAATTTCCCTTAAGATCACAGTCAGTCTGGGGCTGGTTTCTCCCTTACTCCCCAGGTCCCCAATAAGACTCCCCACTGGCACAGCTGTAGGGTCCATATCTCAGCCTAGTGGGCAAACTAAAACCTCCAGCACCCTCTCTGTCCAACCAGTGCTTTGTGTCCCTGCCCAAGTAGCTGATACAAATACACACTTTGAGATAAGAGTTATATACAATCACACAGACACTCCCAGGGAAGGCTGGCCCACATTCTCCAGCTGTGCCCCTTTAACCGAGACTATATGTTAGTACCACTTGCCACCGCCCACTAATATTTATCAGCTACTAAAAGGCCCTTATGAAAGGGTGTCCAATTATTACTGTGCAATATTATTATCCAAATGGTAAGTTCAACTGAACAGTCAAGGCTTATTGGAGTGGCTTGGTCAGTATCACTATATACATGCAATGTACTCTTAGAGCTTAAATTATCTCTACACAAAACAGCCACAGTTAGAAGGTTTAAAATATTAAAAAATAAATAATAAAAAACACAAGACAATGCTTCTTACTACACAGTGCTAGTCAAGAGTCCAGAGATCACAGGGAAATGCTTAAAATAATACAGTAGAAAAGTTCTGACATCAATACAGAAAAAACAAATCTAATATTCCTATTTCCTAGCTATATCTAAGAGAAATCACAGTTCTAAAATAAACTTACATATAGAACACAGACAGAGTGCTGGTGAGTTGGATGTTCTCAAGACAAATGCTAAAAATGCTCTCATTCTTTCCGTCCTTAAATTGATAACACAGTACTACTGATTCATTTTAGATTACATCATTTCTTTCTGGTTCCCAGGCTAACAGAAACTCTGAGGTTAATAGCCCTTTTGATCTTGCAGTTGGTCAGGAATCCAGAGCAATAAAAGAAATTATACATGTAAATTCTAGCCATTAACTCTGTCCTCAAAACAATAGGCATAATACCTCCCTCTAGACATCTCGGCTCCAAGTTTTAGATCAAAGAATTTCACAATGCTTGACTTATCAGTTTTCTTACAGCAGAGTGCACTGTTGTTACATTTTATTTCAGTTCAACATCCAATACAGTGTTTTCACATTTAAGAGAACAAGCCTGTGGCTTACATTAATATTTATAAATGACAGAATTATCTACAAAATTCTATCTGGCTAGGCTGGCAACCTTCACCTATCTTCACACCAAGGATAAAAAGGAACAAATTCCAAATCAGAAAAAATTTTGGAGGGACATCCAGTTCTTTGCAACGTCACTGTTGTCCATATTTTGTCCGCTTTTTGATGACTGCCTTCACTGTGTTCCATGGTATACACAATGGCTGTGAAAAAAAAATTGTAGCCTTCTCCTGACTGATACCTTTCAACAATGAGATCCCTCTGATGCTTTGTAAGCTCTCTGCAAACTATGGCTTTGCTGTAGCAGGCAACTGAGTAAATGTCAGGAAAATCCTACTAGGACAGCTAAATTTTTGTTTGGGATTAATCAGAGTCTCTTTAATTGATGGCAGGTGTGTACCCAAGAAGACTGAATGTTGTAATTAAATCAAAAGGTGCTTCAAAAAAGTATTAGTTTAAGGGTGTGCACACACAACAAAGTATTAGTTTAAAGGTGTGCACACGTATGCAACCAGTGTATTGTACATTTTTTATTTTTTTATATTTTTCCCCTAACAGATTTGTTTTTTCAATTGAATTGTACAGGTTACAGGTCACATTAAAGGTGGGAAAAGTTTTGAAATGATTTATTGTGGTCGCATTATTTATATCACAAAACCTGGCATTTTAACAGGGGTGTGTAAACTTTTTATAGCCACTATATATATATATATATATATATATATATATATATATATATGGTGGTGCTGCAGTAGCGTTGTCGGACCGGTTCGACTCTCATCTAGAGCGTCTTCTGCATGGAGACATGCGTGAATGAGCGTACCTTCGTTGAAGGTTGTGCGTTAGGGCTGGCATCTGAGGTGGACAATATCCTTGGCAGCCTTTGATCATAACTGATTTGGACAGTGTGAAACTTATCTCACTGTTACAGTACTTGGTTATTATCTAAGAAAGCAGTGCCCATTTTTATATAACTTTAAGGCTTACTGTGCTATGTATTTTAAAAGGTACCAGTAGTGGGAGTCAAATGCCATCCTACTAGTTCCATTGCACATTCAAATATTGACAGCAGTAGTGCTATAATTAAAACCTGTAGCTCCTCTGTTCATATGGTAGCAGTGGTTGGGATAATGCACCTCATTCCACCACATTAATTAAAATCAGTGGCTGGGATATGACTGTTCTTCATATAGGGTCTATATCTGTCCATTTAAATCTACTTACATCGAACTGCTTTTCATCAAACCAATTTCATCGAACTTCCCTTCATTGAATGCTCAACTCAACTCAGCGAATGTTTTTCTACGGTAAGGAAACTAGTTGTCCAACATATGGAAATTTGCCCTTTTCTCCACTATAGTGCAATCTCTGAGTTGGTATATATAAGTAGGGGGTGTGGGGCATTGCCCGGAGTTTGTTGTGTTTAATTTAATGTGTTTATGTGTCAGTTGGTGTGCTGGCCAACTAGTTTCTTTACTTGGGAAAAAAGTTTGCTGATCTGAACGTTTGATGAAGGGGAGTTCGATGATGTTGGTTCGATGAATAGCAGTTCAATGTAAGTAGATTTCTATGAAATAATATAGACCCTTTTATATAGTATTGTCAGGCAGTGGCTGAATTAAGTAAATTGGAAACATTTTTGGTCACCAAAACTATGTATACACTTACAACCACAAGGTAAATATACAACAGTTTATCTTATACAACAGTTATTTTATTTTCTGCTCAGAATAGTTAGGAGACAGGCAACGTCAGGCTCTGTGGAGAATGAAAAAAATGTCAGTGACACAAATGAATAAATCCAAACCAATGCATGCCAATATGTCCAAAATGGACACAATAACTGGCTTGAGTAAGGTGGAAATGCAGTGCACTTAAACCAGAGACAGATAGGTAGTGGATATAGGTGCAAAGCATGCAGCAAAGCAATTCACTCCATTCCCACATGGAATTCAAGAGACTAGAACTGGAGATGTAATGCCCAGAACTGAAAGCAGCTGAGAGAATGAAACAGCTTTAAGTATAAAGGGAGCAAGAACAAGCTATAGAAAGACAGAAAAAGTGAGAAGAAAAAAGAAACACAGAGCCAAAGATGTCAAGGTCAGTAGCAGTTAGATTTTTCAGTATAAAGACTAGGATGATAGTTATATTCAAGCATTTAAAAGGGTATGTAATAAATACTAAACTGTTTAAAGGCAATATGTGAGATTTTAAATGCATCTGCTCAGGGGTGAGACAATACATGCTGTGTTGAAAATTAATTATGTAGATTTTTAAATTACGATAATGTTAAACAATGTTTATTTGAATATTTTAAGCTGACTACTGAAGCTTATAGAAATAAATTCAGAGAGCAGAGAAGAAAGGCAGATGATGGCTGATACCAATGGGGGAGCAGAGATTATGTGTTGATGTACACATTCCTGTTGCTACTGCAGTTTATGGTAACTTTCTATCTGCAACTCAGTTTAACTTATTGTAAATAAAGTTAATTTTGTACATTAAAACCAGAAAGATGATTGTAAATTTAATAATATCAGGTGACTGATAAGATGGATGATGAAGTCATCATGGGAATTAGCAACTGAGACTCTGGACAGAAAGAAAAAGTGAAGATAGACTCTTCAGCCAGATTTAAATAATTCTAATTCAGAGCCTGAAAGAGCACAGCTAAAACATGTTTCACCAATGGGAGAATTTATGTGGGATTCAACAGAGAAAAGCCTATTTCAGGGTAAAATCCTTCAGTTTTTTTCCATCATCCACTCCATCTCTTATTTGTCCATTCAGGGAAGTGGTGTTACCACAGAGTCAACTTCTGAAAGAACTGACACAATATTATTGAAGGATTTTAGGGCAATGGCCAAATAGAATAACAAAATGAACAGCATGATACCTCTAAATTGGAGATGCCATCAACAAGTTCAGGCAGAACAAATTTCTCTAATGAAGTAAACTTAAAACAAGCAAGAAACATAGAAGTGAAGGAAAATGGTGAAAATGAAGAGAAGATATAAAAACATTGGCAAATCCATCAATTTGGGCTCCGAACTTGATATTAAACATTGACTTTACTACAAATGTCATGAATGATGTTAAAAAGCTAGCTAAACATATGGGTGAAAAGAAAAAAAATCTTGTTTGCAACGAAACACTCAGATGAATGTTTACAGTGATAGGCTTAATTAGATGATGAGCTTTTTGATTTAAAGATCATAGGATCATAGGAAGTTACTAGGCTAATGGCCCGAGGATCCTTACAAGCCTAGCCAACTTTTACCCTTATTACCATGATCAGCACCTATTGCCCCTGTCCAAGAGGGACACAGGTGGAACCCCCAGGGTGAATTTATGATTACCCTTCCAGTCGTCCAGATTGTGCTTGAAGAGGGCCATTGAGGTGCTGTGCTTGATGTGAAGTGGGAGTCTGTTCCAAAGGTGTGGTAACCTTTGGGAGACAACTCTGTCCCTCCAGAAGGTACTGTTTATATCACATACCAGGTTTAGCTCTTTTGAGCGAGTAACCTGTGTGCCATTTGACTTGCGGATGTGCACCATTTCCAATAAAGTGGGGTTAGAGATCACCTTATATGCAAGGCAGAGATTGACTCTGAGAGGTCTGTATGAAACAGAATAAAGTGACAGTGATTTCAGCTGATCCATGTAGGATAGCTGCTGAGGATCCTGAATTTTCTTTGTGAGAAACTTTTGTGTCTCTTCAATTGCTGCAGGTGCTTTGAAAGGTACATGCCAAAAGGGGTGTTGTACTCAATTATTGGCCTCATGAGTGAAGAGAACAGGGAGGTGATAACTTCACTTTTTGTCGAGGCAGTGCTCTTACTTATGAGGTGAGCCATATAGAATGCCCTTCTTGCCATTCTGGAGACATGATGATCAAAGGCAAGGTTGCTGTCAACCTGAGTGCCCAGATCTCTCACCACTGAGTGCATACTTAGGGTATTGCCATTGATGTGGTAATTTGCAGGAATATCCTTCTTGCCAAAAGGGATGATAATACATTTTTTGCATTGAGTTTAAGGCCATGACTTTGGCACCAATCATTTGTTTGCTTAATACAGGAAAATTCTAATTTCAGGCAAAAGAATGTTACATTTCCCACTGAAATCAGCAATTTACAAGATAAATGCCTTTCACTAGAGACTTTATTGAGATGATGCAATCTAAGAATTACTGTAATTTCTGAGTCCCTGGGTAAATCAAGTTCTCCATTAAGATAATTCAAGTATTTCTCAATCTTCTGTCAGAAAAAAGCCAAGATTTTTTTAAATAACATCATAACTGTTTTGCCTCATCAATCAAGGTCACCAAGCTCTGGGAAAGACAGAATAATTATAAATTTATATATATATCACAGTGGAACAAAATCCTGACCATTGCTTCAAGATTTCAGAATTTAAATTTTTCAGAATTCTAATGTAAATGCTTTTCAAGATCTTCCCCAAAACTGAATTCCAAAATATCTTTCAATTTAATAAGGTGCTCTTTGTGGCAAAAAGGTGATAAATCTCAACTTCTGAACTCTGACAGTTTACAAGCAATTTACAAAGAAATCTGCAACAGTTTAAGAAACAGAAGTTTATGCAATTAATTTGTTACCCTAGATTGTAGAATTTACAACCAAAGTTCAATATAATGAACCTAACTGGGAGCAAATAATTACATAGGGAAAGGTAATAGAATTGTAGGAAGCCAAGAAGACATTTGGACTGCAGGCTAGAGATTGTCTTCCCTATCAGGGATTGATATCAGAATATTGGCAAAGAGAAAGGGATAGGGGAACCCGAAATGAAAGACCTGCTCTGGTACAGTTTTTATTTGAATCTGGAACAGACGCTGCTGTTAAAAAAGAGATAATAAGTAGGGTATATAAAATATTGCATGATAGTTATAGAAATCCATTAGAGGAGGTTAGAAAAGATTGTGAAGAGACACTACATAAGGAATTCACAAGAAAACAATGGGGGGACATATGAATGGCTTCCAAATATGCAATGTCTAAAAGATGTAGGACTCCAAAGAATTTTTCCTCAGGTAGATGGCAAATGTTGGAGTTGTGATGAAGAAGAGAGAAGTAACTGGGAATGTACGTTTTGGGAGTGTAATGAGTTGGAAGACTAAAAAGTCCCTGCATTGTACTCTGTCAGGAATACTGGGCAAGCAAATGCATAAAACTAAGGAAGCTATTTTTTTTAGTTGGAATACATGCTCTGAATTGTCTAGACTTAGTGAAGCCTTATTAAGTTTAATTCTAGTGGCTGCCAAAAAAAAACAATTACTAGAAAATGGAAATCAAAGTCTAAACCATCTATATTTGAGGTAGGGAATACTGTAACAAAGACAAAAGAACTGGGGGTAAGATCTTTAGAAAAGGGTAGGAAAACAGAAACAATTTATAAACTGAAGGAAAAATATATGCAGAAAAATGTTTTGGAGGAGGAATGAGGTTTGAGGAAAGGCAGGAACTGATCAGTTTATGTAATGTTGGAGAGTATAGGTAAAGAGGAAGGAAAAGGGGAATCCTCAGTGAAAGACCTGCACTGGTAGAGTTTTTAGTAGAATCTAGAACAGAAGTTGCTGTTAAAAGGGATATCAGCTTATCAGTGGGAGTGGTAAGTACTAGGTAGCCTGTCTACCACAAGAGGAGTGGTTCTTGGCCCAGGAATTGTAGTTTTTTGATCATTTGGGAAGTTGTCCATCTCTTTCAACTTTCTGGTTTAAAAGATCACATCTGCGCTTGTTTCCCATCTTTCCTGTAACTAACCTATTGGAAAGCACTAGAAAGCCTTAAACGGATACAAGCCTTCTAGCTTAAAGAGAGACTTTGGATGATTGAGTATCAGTTTTCTGTATTTTCTTCTGTACTTAACTGTTTTCTGCCTAAACACTGATTTTTCCAGCACTTATTGTGATTTAAAAGCTTGTTTTTTTTACATATTGTACTTATTTGACTGCCTGCACTTTTAAAAAGTTGTCTTTTATTTAAATAAATTGTTTAACTGTTGTAGGCTACACACTAAAGTGCGATAGCCTTTTCTGATCGCTTGTAGTTGTTTAAAGCTGTTTTAAGTGTACTTTTTACTGTTTTTTGCCTTATCTTTTCAAAAAAAATTTTCTTGTTTCCTGCCTTTCTAAGCTAGTATAGTCCAGTTTTCAGGCTGGTGCTGAATTCAGGGCTGTGTTACAAGTTTCTGAGTTGCCCATACCTTACTTGGATAGAGGGAAGTTTCTCTGTTCATCTGTGAAAGAGGGCAACTTTGAGCAGCCATCTGTCCCTGGAGGAGTGGTTCCAGCCCAGAAGTTAGTAGTTTAAAAACCGTGTTTGCACGGTTTTGTGCACTGAGCAGCACTGATTAGCGAGGGTTAAATTATCCCCGGCTCCACTAAGTCTCCTCTTCAGTTTTTCACTTGAAACTAGTCTAACTTTCAACCTAAGCACTCACAAAGCATCCTAGAGTCCAGCACTTGCTCAGACCTAATAGCAAGCACTAATATACCCCGACACGTGACTGCCCAGCAGGGCAAGGCTCTTTATTCACCCCTCACCAACCAAGCGACTAAGCAGCTCACCCTACTATTCAGGCATGACCAAAGGGCAACTTCAGGTGTACTCTCCAGTCCAGCTGGTGAATCTGGGTATCCTGAGGCAATGTTGCAACTGCCTCATGTACACAGACAGCCCTCTCCTCCTACCACAAAACACTAACATATGCGAGAGATGCAATTATACAGCCAAACTGGAGGCTAAGGTCTCTCCACCCAAGACTGGAACAGACAGTCATGAGGAGAAGGTTAAAACTTGCACCACACCTCCAGCCTCACATAGACCTACTAAACCAACACTGGCAAAAAATACACATAAATACACAAAATCATACTCGGAGGCTCTAAATAAAAACCTGCAAAAGCATCAGAGAGCTCCAAAGCAGACACCCACAAAACCTGCACCTCCCATCTCAAATCAGACAACACATAAAACACAAAATCAATGTGCCACACAATTACAGCCCTTAAGATGAAATAACATACCCAACACACTAGTAATAGGTGACTCAATAGTCAGGCACACTGATGCTCCACTCACTAGGCTGGACAAGGAGAAAGTTACTGTTAGCTGCCTATCGGGAGCAAGAATCCGCCACATAACACACGCACTCAGGTCACTCCAGAACAAGTACAAATATGACTCTGTCATTGTTCATGTTGGTGTGAATGACCTGAAATGTACCTCCCTGGACTACATGAAAAGAGACATGGAAGAGTTCTCTGATCATGTAGCCCAGGCGGGTATGACCCTGACCCTGAGTAGCATCCTGCCCTCACCAAGAGTGATACCTCAGTATAAAGAAAAAATTATCAATTTCAACAATTGGCTAAGCTTCTGGTGTCATTCATAGGGGATCCAGTGTCTGTCAGCCTGGGATGACATGCTTGACAAGCCATGTTGCTTCAAAAGAGATGGCTTGCACCTGTCACTCCTTGGCTTTCGAATACTGGCCAAGGCTCTTGCTGCCCCCATAGTGCCTTTTTTAGGCAAGACTTAAAATTCAAACTCACCACCGTAAACAACACAAGTAAAAAAATGAGGGTTATGCTACTCAACACCAGGAGTTTAAATCTCAAAATGCATGTGCTCGAAGCACTTTTAAGTATGGAGAATGTCGACATCTGTGCAGTAACTGAAACCTGGTTCAAGGCTCCAGAGAGCACTCCAGCACTACTGGGCTACAACTCATACCACACATTTCGACCACAGCACATGGACCGAAACACAAAAGGAGGGGGTGTATCCATATTCATCAAGGATACTCACACCTCCAGGTTAGTGGCACAGCATGATACCTCTGAGATCATCCATGTGCAACTAACATCGGGCAAATCTACAATGCAAATTGTGGCCTGCCACAGATCACCCTCCATGACCCAGGACCGCCACTCCGCCTTTCTGGAGACACTGGAAAACATGAAGGTCCTACCGAACACCCTGATACTGGGCGATTTCAATTACCCTACCATTAACTGGGAAAACTACTTGAGTACAAACTCCCAGGCTCAGCGCTTCCTGGAATTTATCAACTTAAATGCCCTGGATCAGTTGGTAAACTCCCCTACCAGAGGCCACAACATATTGGACCTGGTCATCACCAACATGGGTGACAGGTGTTCCGTACCAGAGGTCAACCCATCACAGGTTAGATCAGACCATAAACTAATCACCCTGGATGTCCACACCCCACCACCACCCCCAGCCAAAGAAACCACAGTAAAAATCTTTTCTAAAGCAAACTTCACATTACTTAAGGCAGAGGTGGTAAGTTTCACAGCCCCCACGCTAAAGGATAACACTGCCCAAGATGCAGAATCCTTTACAATTGCACTCTATGAGCACCTACAAGGATGCATGGATCATGCCATCCCTGGCAAGACCAAGACTCACTCTCCTAAGAGAAGGAAACTAGTCTGGTGGACCCCTGCCATAAACAGGTAACACAACAGAAGGAGGAAACTAATTCAGAAAAAAAGCAAATCCCAAGAAGGAAAGACATCAGTAATCAGTATCAGTAAGAAACTAAGGTCCCTCATAAAATCATGAAAGGCTAACTTCTAAAGAAAAATAGCCAAGGATTCAAAAGATAACCACAAAGCCTTCTTTAGCTATGTCAAGAATCTAAGTGGCAACTCGCAGATATGCTCTGAGCTAGTGCAAAACAGCACAAAATATACTGAACCTACTGATATTGCCAACATCCTGTCAGATAGATTCAGTGCAAACTTCACCTCCCTCTCACCTTCAAAAGGGCCCACAACAATACTGGAAAAGTGTAGTGTCCCGGAAATCACAGAAGCAGAGGTGAAAACAGCCCTTTTCAAAAGCCAGAAACACAGCATCAGTGGGCCAGATGGTGTCCCAGGCTGCGTCTTGCACGAACTACAGAACGAACTAACCCTTCACCTAAACACACTGTTCAACCTCAGCCTCTCCACAGGCTAAGTGCCTATAGAATGGCACACAGCAATGGTTATTCCGCTCCACAAAGGAGGGGCCACAACTGACCATGGTAACTATCACCCCATAAGCCTGACTAGCCTGGTCTGCAAGGCTGTGGAGCGCATCATCATGGAACGCATTAACAAAGACATTGGGAACTTCCAAACACTTGACCCGATCTAGTTCGACTTTGTTAAGGGCAGATCATGCCTACTAAACCTGGTTGACTTCTTCGAGACAGTCACCAAGGCCATTGATGAGGGAAAGGTGGTTCACACAGCCTACCTTGATCTCGCCAAGACGTTCTACACCATTCCTCACTCAGGTATTATAGAAAAACTCACCAGCCTGAACATAAACCCCTGTGTCACAAGATGGGTTGCCAACTGGTTTACAGACAGAACTCACACGGTAAGAATAGCGGGCTCCAGGTCCGACTCTAAGCCAGTCACAAGTGGTGTCCCACAAGGCTCGGTTCTGGGACCCCTACTGTTCGGCATATATTTCTCAGAAGTACAGGCAAACACAGGAGGACTATGGCTAACCAAGTTCACCGATGACTGCAAACTGGGAGCCATAATTGACTCTCCGGCTGACAAGGACATCCTTCAAAAAGGTCTTACTGAGACAGACACCTTGTGTCAAAGTCATGGCCTCAAGCTAAATGCCAAAAAATGCATAGTCATCCCATTTGGGAAAAACAGAAAACCCACGAATTACCACATAGGTGGCAGCCCCCTTAATACAGAAGAGGTAATAAGAGATCTGGGGACCCAGGTAGATAGTAATCTCTCCTTTGACAATCATATTGCCAAAGTAGTTAGGAAATCCTTCTGTGTGGCCCATCTAATTACTAAGGGGTTCGCATCTAGAAATAAAGAGGTTATAGTGCCCCTCTACTCATCAGACCCATCATAGAGTACAATGCCCCATTTGGGATGTACCTCACAAGACACTTCCAACAGCTGGAAAGACCACAGAAGCACCTCACCAAGAGGATTACTGGCCTCAAACATATGTCTTATGCAGCCCGACTGAAAAAACTCCAGCTGTACTCAGTGGCATATCGCTTACTCAGAGGTGATCTCTGCCTGACTTACAAAGCCATGTCCAACTCAGAATTGCTGGACATGCTCCACCTAAAGAAATCCAAGTCACTGCGAGCCACTCGCTCTAGTGAGATAAACCTTGCCACAACAATAAGAACATGCTGGAGGAATAGATTCCTGTCACAGAGACTCCCCATGCTCTGGAACAAAATTCCTAACTACATTAGGCAGAGTCCCTCACTAGCACTCTTCAAGAGAAGCCTTGACAAGTGGATGGGTAACAGAAAATACACCTATGGGATCACTTAATTGGCTCTGCTTTACAGAGGCTCAGTTAATTAATCAATGGGGTGGCGAAAGCCAACACACTCTGGCTAGGCTTAAAAATGCCCTTGGGCAGATAGCCTAGTACCTACCTATAAACCTATAATTAGTAGGGCATTTAAAATATTGCATGATAACTATAGGAATCAGTCAGAGGAGGTTAGAAAGGATTGGGAAGAGAGAATGGATAAGCAATTCACAAAGAAACAATGGGAGAATATATTTATGGCTCCCCAATATGCAGCAAAGTATAGAAGATTTAGGATCTTTGCTTGGAAGTATTTACACAGGTACTGTTATAGCCTCAGCAAATTCCAAAGAATTTTTACCCCGGTAGATTGCAAATGTTGGAGGTGTGATGGGAAAGAAAGAGACAACTGGGAACATATTTTTTTGGGAATGTAATGCGTTTGCAGACTATAAAATCCCCTGAAGACTACTCTGTCAAAAATACTGGGTGAACAAATTGGTGTAACTAAGGAAATGATTTTTGAGCTGTAATACAGAATCATAATTGTTTAAATATAGTAAGGCCTTGCTGAGTTTAATTCTGGTTGCTCCCCAAAAAGCAATTACTAGAAAATGGAAATCAAAGTCTAAACCAACTGTACTAGAAGTACTGAATATAGTAAAAGAGACAAAAGTGGGGTCTTTAAAAAGGGAAGGAGTAAATTACATAGGAAAATGGGAATTGTGGGAACAATACATGCAGAATAATACTTTGCAGGAGGAATGAGGTTTAAAGGAAGGCAGGAATTGAATGAACTATGTAGTATTTGACTGACAATGACTAGATAGATTATAAGTAATGTATAATGTTTGCAACTGAAAATATATAATTTTGGTTTATTTTCATTTATATACATGTATAATTGCCTATGTCATAAGGAGTTATCAGAAATTGTTGCTTGACAGCAATCCTTCTAAACTCATGCATTTTATCCAAATACTCTCTTATTTTCTGTTTAGTACTCTGCAGGTGCTATTCTTCTTGTTCTGTGAGATTCCCGTTTCTCTGCAATACTTGAACATTTGCCAGCCCCATCTAAATAATTCCTATCCCTTCTTAACCATGTCTCTTTCTCTTTTTTCTTTCCCATTTGTAAAGTCACATTTTCATTTTATCCCACTCACTAGCTATTTCTTATGAAGAAATTTCTATTCTCTCTAATATCACTTAAATAATTTTTACTTCCCACTTGTTACACTCCTCTCTTTCAACATTTAGGTGAGAAAGCACCAGTGTCACATTTTTACTTTGTTACCCTTCATTTTTATTTTAGTTTTTATTGGTGCATGGTTTGAAATAGTTATTGGATGCGTGTTGAAGCTTTCAATTAAATGCACATGTCCCTGTGAAATTACTTTCTATCCTCTCTAGCCAGTTTTTGTAACTAGGGGAATAATTTGTAACTTCCATCTGAGTTCCTACCACTGAATTCACATCTTCCATACCAAGTATTTTCAAAAACTTCATCTGAAATCTAGTTTATTTTGTTACATTTTCCCTTCTAGATCCCCAATACATCCTCATTGTTGCAAATCAAATTCCAGTCCCCACACATTTCCTGATGAAAGCTGATTATTTCTCACAAATTTTCTTTAGCTCCTTAACAGCAGTTTTTTGGTGGAATATAAATACATGCCAGGGTATTCCTCATCCTCCATTGCCAATATCCCCTTACTACTAAAACTCTATCATTACAGTCTTTTTCCCTTTTTCGATCACTATCGGAGCCTTTCTAGTAATCACTATTATTAATCCCCTTTTCCTTTGAATAGCCATCCTGAAATCCATCCCTTGAAGTGAACAGTGACAGGATGATGAGGCATATCTGTTGGACTGAGATTCAGTTGGTGGTTCTCCCGGCACTGACCACTGCCAGATCTGGAATGTATGTCTCACCCTCTAGATCCTTGATAGTTTCTTCTCTATTCTGTCCTCTAGGATTGGAGCAAATCTGAGTCAGAGCTGAGGTTTCATTCTTCCTTGACTCCAAAGTGTTCTCTGACAAAGTCAGCTCCAACACACTCAGAGCTAGAGTCTAGGAACAGACTGTCAGTGGTGACTCCAATAGGTTGGAATTGGATCTGAAATCTTGGGATCTTCTTCTCCCTTTAGGAACATTAGGTCTGGATAGTTCAGCTCCTGCATAAGCCTCAGATCTGAGCTTGATGGTGTCCAGGTTTGAACTACCTTCAAGGGTTTCAACTCCAGAGGTGGGGCTCTATGGATCCAACTCGGCATTGGCATTTGAGGATTTTGAGAGAGTCCTCTCCCAGCCATGAGAGAGATCTGACCTTTCTGAACTGGACCCTACATACCCCCATAGGATCTCCCAGGGTCCGAGGTCTGCACTTTCTGTCTCCTTGGGACAGCCAGTTTTGAAAAGCTTTGAACCTATTCTCCAGAGAGAATCCATCTCTGCTTCCAAGCCCTTTCCTGGGCCTCCTGTAGCAGAAGCCCTTGGAAAGATGAGTATAGGAGGAGCCACTTAGATTCACCCAAGGAATATCCTACCACTGATTTCCATGAAGAAGGTTCCCCTAGAGCCCCCTTGAGGACATCTCATTTGGGGAGATTCTGGAACTTCTTAGACAGAGATGTTGGTGGTCCTCCCAAGACTCCTCTCTAGAGTTCCTTGAAGCTTTCATTTCTGGCCCATCGACTTCTTGGGTGGTTCCCCTACCCACAAGATGGTAGACCTGATCTCTTCATGGGCATGGAAGGAACATGGCTGAACCTATCTCACATAGCCGGCCTTAGGCATAGGACAACTAGGCAGCTGCCTAGGGCACCATGGTAGCAGGGGTGCTTTTCCAGTATTTAGTTGGTGTAGGTAGACCAGGATGGGGGCACCAGATGGTGCGGTGGGGTGTGCCATAGAGCCGTTTAGCCTAGGGCACCAGTTGACCAAAGGCCACTTAGTAGAAAGCCTGATAAATATTTGGTTGCTCCTAAAAAGAGACTCCATTGGAGCGAGGGGTCCTCCTGCAAAATTCCATGGTAGTGGAGTCAGCCACTAAGAAGGAGCTGGTGGAAGAGAGTTCCTCTGTCCATCCACCAAGCATATAGTCATATGCATTGAACAGATTTGTGAAGTGTGTATACGGCTCATCTGCCTTTTCAGTGAGAGCACTGAATTTCTTGGCATGTCACCTGCTTTCAGAGAGGTTTTAACAAGGAGATCACTAAATCTCTTCCAGGGACTCTGTCTGTGGAACATAAAAAGGCTATTGATTCACAGTTGGCTACCCTACAATCCATTTCGAATGCCTCTATGTGCCTAATCTTTAATGCTACTGAGGATGCATCTAGAGCAGCTGGTACAAGTATTTCCATCAGAAGGCACACCTGGATGTGGCTTTGTGGTTTTGAAGAACATTTCAAAACATCCTTCATCAATGCCCCATATGATGGATCAACCTTATTTTGTCCTAAAGTCAAAAAAACTATTTCCAGAAGTGAGAAGGATGGTAAGTCCCTCACTGCTATCGGGATCAAATTCTCAATACCTCAATGGAACTTCTCTAGAAATCATAAGGGAGCTAAGAGGCAGAGAGGGAAACTCTGATAAAAGATATTGCTCAAGAAGCAGAGGTAGTCCACAAAATCAGGGCTTCAGGGAGCCTTTCTAAGAAAAGCCTGTTCAGTGCTCCTGAATGGTTATATGATGCTCACATTCTGGAGGAAGTCAGGGGCACTTATCTCTGCATCTAGCAACCTGGATAATCATCACTCAGGACAAACGGGTGCAGAAGATAACAAGCAGAAGCTATATCATGTCCCCATCACTTCAGAAAATAATTCCTGATATCCCACTCTCACAAAGGAAAGCAGCTGCTTTAGAAATAGAGACACTAATAAGAAATCAAGTGATCCAAGAGGTCCCATCACATCAGAAAGGTTCTGAAATTTACTCAAGATTCTTTTTACTGCCAAAAAATGGAGACCTGACACCAATTTTGGATCAAAGTTGACCAGACAAGTTTGTCAAACAAATAAAATTCCAGATGGTCACAGTTCAGTCTATTCTTCCATTACTAAGGAAGGGTGATTGGATTTGCTTGATAAACCTCCAGGATGTGTACTACCATATAAAGATGGACAGGAAATCCAGGAAGTATCTCCGCTCCCAGCTGGAAGCCAGTTATTTTCAATTCAGAACACTGACCTTTGGACTCACTACAGCTCCCTTGGTATTCACAAAGTATATGACAGTGGCAGGAACTCATCTATGACTGCAAGATTTCCAAGTATTTCCATACCTGGATGATTGGTCCCTACCAGAAATCTACTCATTTAAGCCAGTGATTCCTTGCTCCAACTCTGTACAGACTTAGCAATCACAGTGAACTTAGAAAAGTCCAAGTTCTGACCAGTTCAGTCTCTGGGGTTTATCAGAACAATGTTGGAAACAAGGTCTCAGATAGTGAAACTTCCTCCTTCAAGAATATCAACTCTTCACCAGCAAGCCCTAGAAGTTCTGTGCCACTGAAAGCCACCAGCAAGACTAATCCATCTCATGGCTTCTTTAATTACATTTGTATCACTGGCTAGATTTTGCATATATGTCTTTCAGTGGACTCTTGCAGTGCAGTGGTCAATCAGAAAACAACTTTTGCCATTTTCAGTGAGTCTGGCAAACATCTACAGGACACACATCCATTGTTGGCTAGAGTCTTCACTTCTGACATAGGGACAACCTTTCATTCTGTCCTTTCCCCAAACCACAGTGACCATGCATGCTTCCCAGATGGTGTGGCATTATCTGGGAAAGACAGTACAAGGCATATGGTCTCAGATGGAGGACAGTCTTCACATCAATATCTTGAAGAAGGCAGCAGTCTTCCTAGCATTGCAGACCTTTTAGGACTCTCTCCCATTAGGTGTGATCTTCATACAGACAACATGGCAGTATATCAACAAATGGAGAGGAACTAGATCTTATCATCTGTGTTGAAAGGCCAAAAGAGTGTGGCAATTGCCAATATCTTCTTGCTGCTTTCTGAATGCAATGCACATCCTGAGGAAATCCAAAATACTGGCAGACAAGTTGAGCAGAACCATCATGCTCCCTCATAAATAGTCCCTCAAACTAACCATTAGGGTTGACCTTGTTGCAGTCTCTTTGCTACTCTCCACAATAGTAAATACATATTTTTCTGTAATTCCCCATGATGGGGAGTCACTTTGGATTGCTCTAATGTATCCTTGGTCCCCAGGTCTCCTTTATGCTTTCCCGGACACCTCTGATTCCAAACTTTTAAAAGAAAGCATCAGCGGTAACAGTCAAGGTAATCCTCGTAGCCCCTCATTGGCTTTAACAGGTGTGTTTTCCTTTCCTCTGGCCTTATCTAATTTATCCACATTGGGTTCTGGGGTAAGACTCAGATTTCCTTTTCACCAATTGTGGCTGTCTCACTTGAACATTCAGTCCCTCAAGCTAACTGCACAGTTTCCCCATTTTAAATGATGGTTCAACAGTCCAAGTTATCATCTCCACTTGTACACATTTTGTCCTCCTCTCAGAAACCTTCCACTAGAAGGGTTTATAGAAGTAAATGGAAAAGTTATTTTGTTTGGGTTGTGTAGAATTTTACTGATCTTTTTTCAGCTCCCTTCCATCTATTTTGGACTTTCTTGCACATCTTTTTCAAAGTGGTGCAAGCTATTCCATTATTAAAACTCAGCTGCAATCTCCTTGTTTCACATAGAAGAGAATCATACTCCCATAGCCTCCCTTATATTGTTCAAGGTCTTTCTTCAAGGTACTTTCTTACTCTGGTCTCCACTTATAGATCCAGTCCCTCCATGGAATATTAACATCATTTTACATGCCCTGACCAGTCCTCCATTTGAACCTACTGTAAAAGTGGATCTCAAGTTTTTATCTTGTTAGACCTTATTCCTGGTGGATGTCAATTTTGCCAAGAGAATTTCAGAATTGCATCCATTTTTTTCAAAGCCTCCATGCTTAATTTCTCATAATGAAAGAGCATCTCTAAGAACCTATCCCTCTTTCCTCCCTCTGCAAGGTGCCTTTGGAATCATTCATTAATCATCCATAAATCTTAAAATTTTATTCTCAAGTTTCTCAAACAAGGGTGAATACCTCCTGAATTTGCTTAATATTCATTGTCAATTACATTTTTATCTACACTGCTCTAAGTATTTCAGAAAATCTGACATGTTGCCTGTATCCTTCTCCAATGCCTAATTAGGCAAAGCTGTGTCCAAGTTACTCTTTCTCAATAGTTTTCTCAGTGTATTTCATTTGGTTACCAGGAAAAATGAATTACTCTCCTTTCCTGAAAGCACACTCTTCCAGATTGGTGACTTCATCTACAGCTTTTTTCTCCAGAGTTCCAGTTGATGACATATGTGCTGCAGCTACCTGGTCCAAGGCTCATACATTCATTTCCCATTGTAAGTTGGATATACAATCTAGATCTAGGGACTTTTTTGGCTTAGCTGTGCCCTAGAATTTCCTTCCATGAGACCTCCCAAATGCAAAAGTAGCTGGGGACTCTGTCCCATCCATTGAGAAATAAAAGGAAAAGACAACATCAGATAGGAAAATTATGTACTCACCATAGTGATAGATCTGTGTTGTTTGTTTCTGTCCTTTTCTCAATTCCTCCCCAGCTTGCCCCCTCTTTATTTTGTTTTGGCAACAATATAGTATGGTAACAAGTAATCCCATTCTGAGATGGACCTAACTGACCTAGTTCTGGCTCCTGAAGGCATTGTCTTTTTCTGCATTTTTTGCCCACATAACTTTCATTTTCTTCTCATCTCCATTTGAATCTATATCACATTTCTCAAGACTTTTTTGCTTTAAGGACTTCCAAGATGGCTGCACATTGTGTAACATGTCTATTTCTAGCTCTCCCAGTATGAAAACAAAAACTCATCAGAGAAGGCCAGTAGACTTGTGTTTAGGGGTAAATTTCAGTAACTGGCTAGTAAGTGCACTACCTGGATGCCAACAATAAAGAAATACAGAAGACCTGGAAAAATCAGCTACAAAGAGTGAGGAAGAAGTACTGACTAAGGAAAATTCTGCAGCTGTTCATCAAAAAGCAATGCTACCCTCAGACATGACTTCCAATAACCTATACAGGAAGATATAAGACAACTGCATACAGATCTAGTTAAAATAAACAAAACGCTGATGGAGTATCTCAACACGGACAACAAAAGGCAGGAAAAAATGGAAGAAGCTTTAAATAGATATTCAGATGAGATGATAAAGCTGCGAAAATCAGAGGTCGAAATGAAGAAAAAGCTGGCTGAATATGATAGTGCTCAGAAAGAGATGTTTCAAAAAATAATAGAATTGGCGGACAGAGCACATAGGGAAACTTGAGATTTTCAGCTATACCAGAGAAGCTGAAAGGAACAGACTGCATTCATTTTATGAAAGCACAAATAAGCAACTGGACTGGTATTCTACAGTGGGAGTTGTTAGTTGAAAGGGCACAATGTGTGTATGCTCCAAACCTGGCTATAAGAAAGCAACCTAGACCTTTAATAGTAAAGATGCAGCCCTACCAGCAGAAAGAGTTGATTCTGACAAAACTGTGGCAGATGAACAAAGTACTAAAAGTGGGAGACATCAGAGTGTTTGTGGAGAATTACTCATTGTAAACCAGATGGAAGAGGAGCACATTTATTCCACTATTCAGGGAATGTCAAGATGCAGGTGTGAGATTCAAACTACTGTACCAAATGTCTTTAAGGTATTCTTCCCTGGAGGGACAAAATAATGTTTTGATGAAGAACATGCTAAGGAGGAAATACAGAATTTTGTCCAACAAACAGTAAGCTGTGAAACAGGAGATTCTGCTTCTTGTTCTTCTGGTAATAAAGACCACAGAGGGACTGTACCTGTGAAACCTTTTCAAACATGTCAATGGTAAATGGAGAGAAGGAAGGGAGCATGAGAGTTGACTAGAAGAATCAAGTACATTGGAAATGAATCAGAGACAGGCTTTCAGAGATGAACAGTAATAAAACTAGTAACTTAATATGGGATTAGAATGCAATATTTATATTTGTGAAATATGACAGAACAAGAAAATCTGGAAATATTGGACTTTTTCAGAATGTGTTGTTGTGGGGGACTCCAAAGTATATGCCATACTTCATGTCACCAATGTTTGGGAAAGTGCTTTGGAAGGGGAAGAGGAGGGAGAAAATTAATTGTAAGTAAATATTTTATTTCTTAAATAGTGCTAATTTTGTGGCATGTGGTTTTCTTTACATGATATAAAGTAAAGTTATTTTCAATTATTTGTAAGTGTAATGGGAATTGTAAACAGGTGCTGCTGTTTTTTCTCTTTTTTTCTTTTCTTTCTCCCTTCTTCTCTCTTTCTTCTTGTTTAGTTTTAAGAAATGTAGGCATTGTAATGTAAAAAAACCCTGGTTAAAAAGCATGATAAAAGAAAAATGAATGCACTTTTTCCTATTCTTGCATGGGGGAATGACTGAGTAAAGACATTAGATTGATTTAGTAACATGTTTTAAGAGAGAGCAAGGAAATGAAAAAATATTGAATATTATGAGGCTTTTTTTCTAGCAAATACATGTATGCTCAGTAACAATTCTGCAGCTGGTCTTCATGTTTCCATGGAAACAATCTGATAAAGAGAAAATGGCTACAATCTGGAGGAGAGTGATTGGCTAAGAAAAAAAAAAGAAAGAAATTGGCTAGGAGATAAAGTTCTCTGAAAGCATTCAGGGGTTTTCCCAAGGTAGATAATATTCTCTGAAAATATTCAGAGATTTTTCCCAGCTGGGAGAGCTATAAAGATAAAACAAAAATAATCAGCACTTAGTAGAAACAAAGGCTGCACCAAGCTTCTTAGCATGGATAACCTTTCTTTTAGGTTAACTCAAGACTATGAGCATGGATGTCAGTTTGTGACTTTTGTTCATATTAGGAGGGTAAAACATCAATATCTGAAGGTGTACATAGTTGTGTGCATTAGTATTAAGTTAATAGGTTTTAGGTGATATTGGGGTGTGCTTGTTTTTTGTTTGAGGGCTTTCAATAAAACAGAAAGTTTTATAAGATGTGACATAGGCTCAAATGGATATGACAAGAAACAAGTCTATAAAAATTCAACCTGACAAACAGTGTATGCATGTAACACAAAAGGTGGAACTAGACATTTAACAAAAAGGGTGTTATACATAAAATGTTGGAATAATAACTTTTTAATACAATGATACTTTCTTTAATATCTTTAAATGTAAATGGCTTCACAGATAAATACAAACAAGAAAAAACAGTGAACTATATCAAAAATGTAGAGTGGAAATAGCTATGTTACAGGAGACACACTTAGAAAGAACTGACCATGTAAATTTGATAAAGAAATGTTTTCGGGATGGTTATTCAGTGGAATACCTGGGACAAAGGAAAATAAGGGCATTTACATTAATTACAAGAGGAGCTCCAATAGTGATAGAAGAAGATAAAAAATATAATAATGACAGATTTGTAGTGCTAAGGGTCTACTGGCAAGGGGGGAGGATTACACTAGCATGTATTTACATTCCACCTAAAACTGCTATAAATAGAAGTTATGTCCTTACCATAACGTTCCATGTGGAGTGTTCATCTCGCCTTTGTTCTTACACATGGGTTCGGAGCCGATCCTCGGCTCCGTGTCGGCCGCTTGCAAGCTCTGCATCGAGAAGAAGCTCGAGACAACCTAATACCCACAATCCCCCTCTGCCTTTACCTCAGATCTAGTTTGCAAGCAAACCAGCAGTCAGAGAGAGAAACACTCATGCCAATATCACATATGCACAGAAACTAAGAGTCTATATATATATACATATATATATATATATATATATATATATATATATATATATATATATATATACATGTCAACCATATATACAACAACTGCAATGCAGAAGCAGAATGCCCCAGACCAGGCACCAAACTGAACATTCTTCCTAAGGGTGGGAGGGTGGGAATGTAAGAACAAAGGCGAGATGAACACTCCACATGGAATGTTATGGTAAGGACATAACTTCTATATGTGATAGTGTTCAATCTCGCTGTTTGTTCTTACACATGGGTAGCGTCCCTAGCTCCTTGTTCCTGAGGAACTCACGGAAGGACGTTCTTGAGCACAGTGGAACCAAAGGTTGCCCTGTCCCTAGAAACCTTGTCTACCTTATAATGAGAAATGAATGTATGTGGTTTAGACCAAGTAGCAGCCGCACAAATAGCGTCTAGTGGTAGGCGAGCTGCATGAGCCAGGGATGTAGACACTGACCTTGTGGAATGTCCTTTGGGTTTGTGCAAAAGAGTTTGATCTGAAGAATCATAGACATAGATGATACAATCAATTAACCACTTAGAAAGAGTTCTTTTAGTAACCGCTACTCCTTTTCTGTTATCAGCAAAGGCTACAAAAAGTTGATCAGATTTCCTGTGATCCTTTGTTCTATCCAAGTAAAACCTTAGTTGTCTGTGGACATCTAATTTGTGTAACATATACTCCATTTTATTGGAGTGATTCTTGAAGAAAGTGGGTAATTCAATGGACTGATTAATATTGTTACTAGAACAAACTTTAGGAAGGAAGGATGAATTAGTGCGAAGAGAAACTCTGTCAGAGTGAAAGATCAAATAAGGGTGTTTAATGGAGAGAGCTTGAAGTTCAGATACTCGCCTAGCGGATGTAATGGCTACCAAAAAGAGAGTCTTCCACGACAAAAATTTCAATGGGCAAGAGGAGGCTGGTTCAAAGGGGGGCAGCATCAACTTAGATAATAATAAATTTAGACTCCAAGGTGATGTAGGAGATCTAATTGGTGGTCTAATATGAAAAGACCCTTTTAAAAAGGCTTTACAAAGTCTGTGGGCCATAACAGGAGCCCCACATTCTTCCACATGGAAATTAGAAATGGCAGCCAATTGAACTCTTAATGTGGCAGGAGAAGCACCCTGATGGAACAATTCTGTTAAAAACTCTAATATTTTATTCAAAGGAGCTATAACAGGGTCCACTTGCTGTGCATTTGCCCAGAATACAAAGCGCTTCCATTTACTAGTATATGTTTTAGTAGTGGAAGCTTTATGAGAAGCCACTAATATATTCTGAACTGCAGGTGAAAGAAGATCAGACCTGGCTAAGTTGGGAATTGGAGCAGCCAAGCTGCTAGATGGAGGGACAAGAGCGAGGGGTGGGGAGCCCCTGACGAGTGAGTCAATAGATCTGGCTCTGGGTCCAGGATCCAGGGTCCCCGAATGCAGTGTGTCATGAGGAAGGGGAACCAAATTTGACGAGACCAGAATGGGGCAATGAGGATTATTGTCCTGTGTAGGTTGTTGGCTTTCTGGAGAAACTTTGTGATCAGGGGGAAGGGAGGAAATGCGTACAGGAGACCCGGGGGCCAATCGTGAATCAGTGCGTCCCTGGGGACTTCCCCTGGATTGGCTAATAGGGCAAAGTAGCTCCTGCATTTGGCGTTCATTGGAGTCGCAAACAGGTCGCAGGTTGGCTGGCCCCACGCGAAAAATCTTTTCGCAACTGACTGTTTTAGGGACCACTCGTGCGGTAACAGTATTGCTCTGCTCAGCCTGTCGGCTATGACGTTGGATGACCCCGGGATGTGCGTTGCTATCAGAAAGCGACCCGTGGACTCCGCCCATTGCCAGATTCTCATGGCCTCTCTGCATAGCTGATAGGACTTGGTTCCCCCTTGCTTGTTTATGTACCAGACTACAGACATGTTGTCCGTCTGAACTGCAATAGTTCCCAGAGGAAGAAGGGGAGCAAAGTGTTGCAATGCTAGAAACACTGCCCTCAACTCTAGAACATTGATGTGCAGATTGTACTCTAAATTGGTCCATTCGCCTTGGACTGTCTGTCCCTGAAAGATGCCCCCCCACCCTATCAGGGAAGCGTCCGTGGTCACCGTAGCTGTCGGTGTGGGTAGCACAAATGGTCTCCCCTTGGAAAGGTTGCAAGTCTGAAGCCACCAGTTTAGGTGTGATTTGCATGTGTTTGTTATAAGAATCTCGTGTGTCAGAGGTAGTTGTTGGAACGACCATTGTGCAAACAGTAGCCATTGTAGGACTCTCATGTGCAGTCCTCCCAAGGGTATTGCAATAAGAGAAGCTGACATGAGTCCCAAAACCTTCAGTACCAGTTTTGCTGGGGATTTCCTGGACAAAAGAAGAAGACGTATGTGAGTCTGAAGTGAAAGTATCCTTTCTGGAGGAAGTCTTAGAATTAACTGATGTGTATCTAATTCCGCTCCTATGAATAAGATATGCTGTGATGGCTGTAGTAAGGATTTTCCGAAGTTTACGGAAATTCTGAGGTGAACACACAGTTGAAGAGTGTAGTCTCTGGCCTGTACTAGTTGACGCTGGGTGGTGGCAGAAAGGAGCCAGTCGTCCAGATACGGAAACACCTGGAATCCTAGGCGTCTCAAGTGAGACGCTACCACTGCCATGCATTTGGTGAAGACCCTGGGGGCTGAGGTCAGACCAAAGGGCAGGGCTCGAAACTGAAAGTGACTGGCACCCAGCCGAAGCGCAAATGATCTCTGGATGCCCTGGCCATTTTGATGTGGTAGTATGCATCCTTCAGATCTATTGAGCACATCCAGTCGTCCTTCTGTAAGAATGGAAGGATCGATTGAAGCGTGACCATTCAGAACTTTTCTTTCTTGACGAAGGTATTGAGGTCGCTTAGGTCCAGAATGGGCCTCCAGTCCCCTGTTTTCTTTGGAACTAAAAAGAACCTTGAGTAAGTTCCGAATCCTCTTTGGTCCGCTGGGACTGGTTGGATGACTCTTTTTCTAGCAGCTTTGAAATTTCTATAGCTGCTGGCTCTCGCAGATGGGGCGGCACATCTGGGAGTCTTTTCTTTGGAATGGGATAGGATAGAAATGGTATATTGTAACCTCTGGTAACCACGCTTTTTACCCACTTGTCTGTAGTTATGTTTTGCCAGGCTTGAGGGTATAAAGCTAAGCGACCCCCGGCTGCCTCCAGGGCAGGACAGTCGGGCCTCCTCTCAGGAGTGCTGGAAAGGTTTACCAGGGAGTGTATCCCTGTCACCTTGATTCTGCGGACCCCCTCTGCTGCCAGGGCGGCGTCTTCCACCTCTGCCCCCTCCTCTGCCTCTAGAAGGGGCATCACCCTGTGTGCCTGGGAAAGATCCTTGGGGTTTTCGAAACCACATTTTTCCACCACGTTGCCCTTTGGGGTACGGTCTGGATGGGGTGGAAAAACGGACTCCGACAGCAGACAGAGTCTTTCCCTCCTGCTCACACCGGGTAAGGGTCTCCTTTACTTTGGGGCCAAAAAGAGTGGCACCGTCAAATGGGGCGTTAGTAAAGGAAGACTTGAAGGCTTCCGTAAATGAACATAAGCGCATCCAGGATTGTCTGCGAAGAGCAATCGCTGAAGCTGCTGCCCTACTCGAACCTTCGCTGCGTAAGAGATCAGCCTCATGGACGAGTTCACAATGGATGTAAGGGTATTAAGTTGCGCTGTCACTTTCTCTGAGACAGCAGCATCTGTAGTACCCTGGAGGGTATCTCCCAACTCTTTGACTAGATCCCCCTGTAGTCGTGTAAAGTGGGTCAAATAGTTCAGGGATCGCATGGAAAAAGCCGCTGAACTAAAAATGCGCTTCCCATACCTGTCCATCGTCCTAGAATCTTTATTAGGGGGGTGGACAGATGAGGAAGATTCCGACATCTCCTTTTTCGTGGCCGCTGCCACCACCATAGCGTCCACTGGAACTCCTTTTGTCAAGTAAGCCTTGTCCTGGGGTGCAGTGATATACTTATTAGGCTTCCTAGGGACTGGTTCCACTGTGTCAGGAGCCTCCACGCCTTCGAGCAATAAGTTCCATTAATTCATCAAGGCGGAGTGACCCAGGAGGAGGAAGGGCGAGCACCAAATGCCTTCAGCAAGACTGACTCATCCTCAGAAGGGGGAAGGGACTGCCAGTCACCTCTCTGTTTCAGGATCTCCAATATGTCAGAAAAAGAGACATCTTCTGAAGGTGACTTAGGGGACCCTTCTGACTCATCCAAGTCAGTATCGGATGTCAAAGATTCTTGTGGAGAATCTAAGTGTCTCCTCTTACACAATCTTTTCCTAGGAACTTCTTTGTGGGGAGCATCCGAAGAAGCCTCCGAGGAAGAGGGGGCACCCTCCAGGGGTGGCTGAGACACCGGTGCTCGACGCTTGGATGTAGCCGTGGGTGCAGAGGAGGATAACGGCCCTTTATGGGGAGGAGAGGTTGCTTCTACTGATGTGGTTGTCTGGGTAGACAACACCTTCCTCATGAGATCGAAGGCCCCCGGGTCCCGAGTCGAAGAATCTCCCAGTTCCGAAGAAATGGGAAGAATCCCCGAGACAGGCACCGAAGGCATCGACCCCGAGGATGGAGCCAAATCGATCCGTGCCGAGGCCCCGAGGGGAAGAGTCGGAACCGAAACGTCAGTTCGACTCTCGGCCCCGGAACCAAGGACAGATCGTCGGCTCCGAGACTCCGGTACCGGATCCGACGGAGTCGAGGTGAGAGGAACAGACCGAGAAAGAGACGGTTCTGGACCCGAGGGCTCCACAATCAGAAGATCAACCTCTTCCGGCTCCAAAGACTGGACAGGTCTCGGAGGAGGAATGGATGGAGACAATGGGAGGCCTTCAAGTTTCGACACCAACTGGGTGGAAACCGAAATAAGTTTGGATAGGGCCGAATGCTCAAATAACTTCTGCACCACACGATCCACATCGACATCGGAGAGCTTAGAAGAAGAACGGGTCGAAGGAACCGAAGATGGAGCCGACCTCAATAGAGTCGAGGGAGGGAGCTCCATCACCGGTTCCAAGACTCGAGGCTCGGGAACTGACAACAGTTGAACACTCGGCCCCGAAGTCTGTGGAACCGGTGATCTAACTTTACTCGAAGAGCTCGGAGCCGATGACTTGGGCTCCGACGTCTTCGATTCCTTCGAGGATTTGGATGCCTGGTCTGAAGCATCCAGAGCCTCCTGAAAGGAAGGTTTTAATAACCCCCTGTCCATGAGTTTCCTGCGCCTATCTGTCATGACCCTCCCACTAAAAGAGTGACAAATTGAACAGTCCTCTTGTAAGTGGAGAGGGCCAAGGCAGTAGACACAGGAACTATGGTTGTCAGTAACTGACATTTTTTGGCCACACTGGCAACGTTTAAAACCTGATTTAATTTTCTCAGACATCTTACAGAAGAAACAGGTAAGAGAAAAAGGTCAAGTCCAGTAGAGAGACAATCCAGTAAAAAATGTCGAATCCGATATATAAGTCAGTCCGATTGTCAAATTCAAGTAAGGGGTGGAAGGCCCCGAAAAACTCTAACAAGTTTAAATAAACTTAACGGTACCGAGTATTTCTACCTTACCACACACACATACACTATGTCACCAAAAAGTACTTTTAGAACAATTTTTCTCAAAAAATAACAATAATAAAGTTATTTCTTATCTGAAGTTGCTCGAGCTAGATCCCAGTGATGCGAACGCAGCAGCGGCAAACTAGATCTGAGGTAAAGGCAGAGGGGGATTGTGGGTATTAGGTTGTCTCGAGCTTCTTCTCGATGCAGAGCTTGCAAGCGGCCGACACGGAGCCGAGGATCGGCTCCGAACCCATGTGTAAGAACAAACGGCGAGATTGAACACTATCACATTGGAGCTTAAGAAAATTCTGGGAGAAATTATCAGTTTTTAGCAAGGAATATTACTTATAGGTGGGGACTGGAATTTGATTTACAGCAGTGAAGATGTGTCTGAGGGACCCAGGAGGGAAAATATAACAAAGGAGGGTAGATTTGGGAAGACATTTATGAAAATATTTTGCATGGAAGATGGGAATTCAGTAATAAGAGTTTGGAGTGAATTTACATATTCCCCAAGATATAAAAACTGGGCTACTCTAGACAGAATTTACATTTCACAGGAACATGTGTATTTATTTGAAGGTCTTGATACTTACCCAATAACTATTTCAGATCATGCACCAATGATTAGCTAAAATAAAAGCATAGGGTAATGAAATAAAAATGAGATATTGGCACTTTCCCATTTATCTGTTGAAAAAGAGGAATTTAAGGAAGGGTTACTGGAAATTATTCAGGAGCTGTTAGACAAGATATAAATGTCTTCTGAAAATATAGCTAGGGAGTGGGATAAAATTAAGGCAGAGTTTAAAAATATGGTGGAAATAAAAGAAAGGGAGCTATGGTTAAGAAGTAACAAGCATTATTTAGAGGGACTGACAGATGTCAAAATATTGCAGAACAAGGGGAATCTCACAGAACAAGAAAAGGATCAGCTGCAGAATGCTAGGCAGAAAGTAAGGGATTACCTTGATAATATGCATGAGCTTAGAAAGATTGCTGTTAAGCAACTGTTTTTTTTTTTTTTGATAACACTAGAAGAAAAAAAAACTTTTAGCACAATGACTCAGGCAACAGAAAGTAGAAGGGGCTGCCACCAAACTTAGGGAGCTTATAACAAGGAAGGTAACAAGAGATCCCGTAGAGGTATTAGAAATATTTCAGAAATTCTATGAGAGTCTCTATAAAGCAGAAAATGTAAAAATTGAGAAAAGATACAAATGGAAATGTTTATGAAAGAATTAAATATGCCAAAGTTAGAGGTAGTTGAGGCTCAGTTACTAACAGGATAGGAGGAGATGAGATACAAATTATGATGTATAACCAATCTACAGGAAACTCCCCAGGAATAGCTGGTATTCCTGTAAAGATCTGGAAGGTTTTGTTTAACAGTATCTTAACAGGAGGAGAAGTACCACCACCTGGAAGAAAGAAGTGGAAGCTGTAATACCTAAAGAGGGTAAAGATCCATCAGATCCAGCTTCATACAGGCCCATTTCAATACTAAGCCATGATTATAAAATGTTCATGTCTATAATGGCTAAAAGAATGGCAAACATAATGTCAAAACTAATAGATATGGATCAAGGTGGAGGGGTGATAAGCATTTGACATCATTAACAGAACATTGATGATCCAGAGGGAAGCAGAATGTAAGAAAATACCATTGTTGTTGGTAGGTCTTGATGCAGAGAAAGCATTTGATAGAGGAAGCTGGGACTTTATGAGGAGGGCAATGGAAGCATTTGCATTTCCTGAAATAAATTATAAGGTTGATTTGGAGGACATATGAGGGATTGGAGGCAAAAATAAAAGTGGGTGTGGTCCTCTCTGATAATTTCTGCTTCAGCAGAGGAGCCAGATGTCTTCTTTCCCCTTTATTATTTGCATTATACTTAGAACCATTGGCAAATAAAATAACTGACTCAAAAATTCAAGGATATAATTGGTATGGTAGTCAAGAAAAGCTGGCTTTATTTGCAGATGATATTATTTTATATCTGACAAAACCAGAAATAGACATTACAGTGTTTTGGAACATTTTGAGACAGTTTCAGATCTTTTTGGGTTACAAAATTAATGAAGCTGTGAAGGCTGCCAGCCTAGCTAGATAGAAATTTGTAAATAATTCTATGTCCTTGTAAATATTAATATGATCCACAGGCTTGTTTCACAGATGTAAGAAAACTGTGTTATGTTCTGAGCTTCAAAGATGTAACCACAGTGCACCCTGCTGGAAGAAAGCTAATAAGTAAAGGATTTTACAACTGTGTTTGATCCCAAGCTCGGAGACAGGATGTCTGAAGCTAGAAATTCTTTCTATTGTTTTAAGACAGTGATAATTACTAGGTTTCACATGTAAAGTGTCTTTTATTGCTGTGACTTCCTGGCAGGTGCAGATTACAAAAATAAATGTTAAAGTTTAAGTTCTGTGAGCCTGGGAACTTAAGTAGGGGTGGCAAGAATTATGTTATCTGAAGTGATAAATATAAAGTGGCATTCAAACCCTATGTTAAAAGTACAGCAGTTAACAAATTTTTGATGGTAGACAGCATGCATGCTCCCCATTTGTTGGCATCATTGCCATATGGAGAATACGTATGAATAGCTAATAACAAACAACTGGAACAAACTGTTGGACAGGGGTTATAAAGATATAGTTTTACTGTCAGCAGAGAACAGGGTTAAAAAGAGATTGGGGCTCACATATTCTTATATGCCAGACAGAAGTACAAGGCATAGTAATAGGAGTGAACTAGGAATAAATGATGAGACACAGGAGCCCATATTTTTTGTTAACAAATATTCTCCATTCTCAGAGAAATTGGGAGGTCTGATCAATAGATTTTGGCCCATAGCTCTTGCAGATGAAAAATCTGGAAACATTTTTCCCCATAGGGTGACATTTTCATACAGTAGATCGAATAATTTGAAAGAATTGTTAACAATGGGAAAATTGGATAAAGAACATATTAGAAGAGGTAGTTTCCCCATGTGAAAAACGTACTGTATGCAAGAAAATCAAAAATATAGATGGGGTTAATATTAATGGAAAAACATACAAGGCTACAGATTATTATAACTGTGTAACAGAGGGAGTCATTTATATTATTGGGTGTGGCTGTAATAGAGTCAAATTGTACATTGGTCAAACAAAAAGAGCAGTAAGAAAAGAATCATGGAACACTTGGGTGACATCAGAAGAGACGGAATGGAAAGTCCAGTTGCAGAGCACTTTATTAGTGTTCACGAAGGTTTAGATAGTTCTTTTTTTTTTTAGTGTGCTAGCCAAGCCCAAACAATTACATGCAGCTGAATTATCCAGTAACTTATCTTTGCTGGAAACCAAACGTATCATTAATTTTAAAACTCTTTATCCCAGGGGGTTAAACTTAGACTTAGATTTGAACATCAAAGGTTAAAGGAATGATATAATATTTGTAGTAAAATGTTTTGAAATCAACCCAGGGACATGTAAATTTATGAATAAAAACTCTGTTGAATATATTGTGAGTTGGCAAAATATACATTCAATATATGATGGGGTCTTCTTTATAAGAAGAAATAAGGCCATGGTTGAATTTCTTGACAATGCTCTATGCATAATTAAAGGATGGTTTAGATACAACATATGTATTTATTTGTTTGATTTTTCATAACAATAAATGCATTTTTGTTCATATATTTGCACGAAAATACCGTGCACATGAAATTGCACATAAAAATGTATTTGTAAAAGAAAATGTATTTAAGATGAAATTGGATATTAGTAAGTTCAATTGAATAATTGGCTGGAGGTAATTAATTGACTGATGTTTTAACAATATGTAAGAAAAGGCTGCTTGGTGTAAAAATTATTTCTTGAAGGCGTAAGCCGAGGTACTGGCGACACCAGTAAAAGAATATTTTTTATTCTTGGAGGGTGTGTGTATGTTTTTGCAATCTGAGGTGACTCAGCAGTAATGTGTATTATCAATTTAAGGGCTACCTCAGAAATTAAGGATAGCATTTTGTATTTGTCTTCAGATATGACAACAACTCACCAGCACTTGCTTTGCTCTGTAAATAGTATTTAGAACAGTGATTTCTCTTTGAGATAGATAGAAATATAGCCAGATTAGTCTAGCCTTTTTCTATATTTATATGAGACTATCCTACAATGTTGTTTTAAAGTATTTTCCTGTGATTTCTGAACACTCCATTATCACTGTGTTGAATTGACAAGTACTATCTTGTGCTTTTATTTTTTATTAAATATTTTAAACCTTTTAACTATGGCTGGTTTGTGTGTAGAGATATTTAAGCTCTTAAGAGTACTTGCATGCATTTGGTGACACTGTATAGGTCACTCCTAAATAGCCTTCAAGTCTTAGTCACACTTACTAGTTAGATAATAATAACATTGCACAGTAGAATTGGACACCCTTTGGTAAGGGCCTTTATAGTAGCTGATAAGGGTGGTTGGTGGCAGTCGGTGCTGCCTTATAGTCTGGGCAGAAAGGGGCATAGCTGGAGAACCTGTGCCTGCCTTCCCCCAGAGTCTCCGTGTGTTTGTATATAATTTATATCTCAAAGTGTGTGTGTGTCAGCTACTTGGGCAGGGACATGACGCACTGGTTGGACAGAGAGGGTGCTGGAAGTTTTGGCTTGACCACTCGGCTGAGATCTGTACCCTATAGCTGTGCCAGTGGGGAGTCTTATTGGGGATCTGGAGTGAAAGGGAGAAACAAACCCCAGACTGACTGTGATCTCTGTGTGCTCTTAAGGAAATTATATTTTACTGTATGTGTACTTCTTATCCTCCCAATGTGGATGCCCCTCACTGGTGCTAGTGGTGAGAATTGAGGCTCCTTGATTACTGGGCCAGTGCACGGGTGTTGTATATTAATTGTTTGGCAGTGGTGGGATATCCACATCAAATATTAATTGGTTGATAGTGGTGAGTTAGCCACATCACATATTAATTGGCTGGTAGTGGTGCGGATAGTGAATTCCTGTGGCTTGTGTACAGTGATCGCTGAAGGTGTTTTTATACTCTAAATCAGCCATGCAGTGAACATTCAGAGTTCAGATCACAATTGTTTTATTTCTTTTGTTAGCTTAGTTAGTCAGGTAGAGCAGGCAAGCATGTCAGCAGAGGAGTATGGCAAGCTGACAGGAAAAACTTCACAACAAAAAGACGCCAGCAAGTGTTGGCAATAGCCACATCCAAGAACAATTTATTGTCATAGGGAAGGAAAACCCCCCTAAGATGCTATTATTGTAAAATACAATAACAAAAAAAGACAATACAAAAAAGCTTCAAACCGGTTTCGGCTCATCAGAGCCTTCTTCAGTGAAATACAAAAGTGAAAAAACAGGGTATCGCAATACATTCATATATATAGGGATAGGCCCTGCTGTAAGGCCAATCCAAACACAAAATTCACAATTGATCATTAAGGCCAGGTGAAAACAATGCTCCAAGTTTAATGATCCATTTTCTCTCCTTGGTGCTAAGTAATTCCTGCCAATGCTGTTTGTCTTTACATCTCCCCCTAATGCAGTCAATGACAACAAATTTAAAAGAAGCAGATACATGTTTTAAACAGTGTTTGTATAAAGCATTGCTAATGCGTTTGTTTTTAATGTCACTTAAATGCTCACAAATTCTAAGACGAAAGGCCCGAGAGGTCTTTCCAACATAGAAAGCAGAACAATTGCAGGTCACCAAATAGATGACCCACTCAGTATTGCAGTTAGCCCAAAACTTGATGTCAAAAACCTCTGAAGTGTTTTTACTACTAAATTCATTGGTACCTGAAACACGAATACAAAATGAACAATGCCCACAGGGTATACATCCAACAATGGGTTTCCCTGAAATGGACAACTGAGTTTGAACAGAAAAATCCAACTCTCTTATAATGACTCAGTTTGGAACCAATAGTCTGTCCCCTTTTAAATGAAAAAGAACATTGGTCTGGAAGCAAAGAATTAAGTTTTTGATCAGCTTTGAGAACGTTCCAATGTCTCTGTATAATATTTTTGAAACCCTGTGTATTACGTCCATATGTGGTCACCAAACGTAAAGGTTGTGACTTGTGACTATTATTGTTATCTTTATATGATAATAAATCTTCCCTATTTAAATTGGACACAGATCTTTTGGCTAGATGCACAGAACCTGGACGATAACCCATCCTAATAAATCTTCGAGTCAAATCATCCTGGGCATCAAGAAAAGATTGTTGGCTAGAACAGATTCTCCTGGCTCTTAAAAATTGAGATTTGGGTATATTCTGGATGACATGTTGTGGGTGGAAGCTGGTGGCATGTAATAATGAATTGAATTCAGGAAATTTCCTGAACATCCTGGAGGATAAGGTGTTATCCTGATTCTTAGTAATTTCCACGTCAAGAAATACTATCCTCGATTTATTACAGGTCAATTTGAATTCAATCCCCCATACATTATCATTAAGATATTCAAGAAATTCCATGAGATACTGTTCATCAGCTTTCCACACCAACCAACAGTCATCCAGATAACGGCGCCAAATATCCATCTCACACATATAAATGTTGTGATTACCATCATAAATAACAATTTCTTCAATATATGCCATAAAGAGGTCTGCATATATGGGTGCAAAAGATGCACCCATAGCAGTACCCTTAGTTTGCCAGTAACAAAGATTTTGAAAATAAAAAACGTTACTTGACAAAACATATTCTGTGAGGCATACGAGAAATGTGTTAAATCCAGGTTGGTATAGACCTGATCTAGCCAACCAATAATCTAACGCTTGTAAACCCGCCCAGTGTGGAATGTTAGTGTAAAGAGAGGTAATGTCCAAGGTGCATAATAGCCAATGTGATTCAAGTTGGGAGTTGTTAATGATATCCAAAAATTGGGTGGTGTCTTGAATCCTGGCTCTAATAAGACTCAGTAATGGTTTTAAGTATCAGGTTAGGTATTCAGATAGTGGTTCAGTGAGGGACCCATGTCCCGAGACAATCGGTCGCCCTGGTGGATTCGTGGCATGTTTATGGATCTTAGGGAACAAATATAAATACTGTTTCCTAGGTGACCCAACCATTAGTTGTTCTTTAACACATTTTGTAATAATACCCTCCTCCACTGCCTCAGTCAAAAACTCATCAATTTGGCGCTGGAAGTGGGGAGAGGGGTCCACAAACATCTGCCTATAATATTGTTTGTCGCTCAATTGCCTCATGGCCTCACTATCATAAGCAGTTTTATCCAATATCACCACCGCTCCACCTTTGTCGGCTTGAATAATGACAAGGTTTTTGTTATTAATCAGCTCTTCCAAACTGCTTATTTCTTCAGCAGTCAAATTGTTATAAGAGACAGGAAAGTCCTTAAGATGACAATGTATGTCCTGAAGGACATTTTTCTGAAATACCCCCACTAGGTGAGTCATAGGTGGAGTGAAAGTCGATTTTTTGAATCTAAAGTCACCAGCTGTATCACAAGATGTATCACGAACACTATTGTCAAAAAACACATTTAGATTCAAATTACGACAAAAATTAATCACATCCTGAGCCAAAGATTGTTCAGGAACAAAAAACCCAGGAACAAAATTAAGCCCCTTATTTAATAATTTGAGTTGTACATTGGTCAAATCAACAGATGAAATGTTGTGAACATTGGAATCAGAGATTAGTGTTGTGTCATTATCTTCAAAAGTGTCTCCAAACTTTGTTTGGATGTTATATTTCCTGTGCTTCCGCCCCCCTCGTCGGTATCTAAATTGGGAGGGTGTGATGAATTATCACGTTTGGGCATAGGTGATCCCTCTCTAGAATGTAAATCAAATTCACCTTCTGTATTTGAAGAAGTATCCTCACCAGATGTCCCACTGGAGAGACCAGAATTTTTCTTAAGAATGGATCTTGGCCTTTTTCTTTTGGGAGTAGATGATCTCTTATCATATTTATTTTCATCCCGGGGCAATCTGAAAGATACATTCTTAGAAGTATCAAAAGGTTTGCCCCTGTCATAATCACCTACATCCCTAAGAAATTTTTTAATTTTTCTGTCTTTTAAAGTAATTTCCATTTTGGACAAATCTGTGGTAAGTTTTTTAACCTGTGTCATAAACGAATCACAAGTTTCAAACTTATTTGTCTGCAAACAAATAGTTTCCAAATCCTTAATACCCTGTTGCACCTTACGCTCATAAAAATTAGCCAAAGCATCCACAAATTTGGATGAAGCCAACTGTTGAATGTGACCCCAATCCTGAATGAGCTGGTCATCAATTTCAGAGACCAAAGGTTGTATTTTAACCCTAAGACCCCGTGGAGTGATATGTTTCTGCTGATATGCTTTAAATAAGCGTAAATGCCACACATTGGTCCTAACCATCTTCATGTTCTTGCCCAATCTATTAAAAAATATGTCACATTGTGCGTCCAAATCAGACCCAACAACATCTGTAACAGTTGACAAACCATTCTTGTCCAAACCAAACACAGATAAATCATCCATATCAGACGATAAACCCTGTATAATGGGTGAAAGTGCCATATTTCAAACTTCAAAATTGGACCCAACCAGACCAGCCAAACCGTGTCTCAGAATGAGAACAAATAAATCATCAAAAAAATTATTAGGTTTATAAAACACTAGTATCAACACTGACACAAAAATGATCCAATATATATATATAAAAAACAAATACCTCAGTAGAAACTCAATATAGTCCAAAAAAAGACCATTATACATCAAATACCAATGGACAAATAATATATGAAATTACTTGGTATTGTGTATAAGTCTTATGGATCAATAGTCAATCATGTAAACCAATACCATAAAACAGCCAAACCGACCTAAAGGTGTAACCAAAGTCGTATTACTGCGTATTGGTCTAAATATCTCCAAGGAACCATATATGGTATAATCATGTGTTAGAAGAAATCAATTATAAGCACCACCAATCCATATAGTCCATATACGATATGTAATATAATGAGATCTGTACCCTATAGCTGTGCCAGTGGGGAGTCTTATTGGGGATCTGGAGTGAAAGGGAGAAACAAACCCCAGACTGACTGTGATCTCTGTGTGCTCTTAAGGAAATTATATTTTACTGTATGTGTACTTCTTATCCTCCCAATGTGGATGCCCCTCACTGGTGCTAGTGGTGAGAATTGAGGCTCCTTGATTACTGGGCCAGTGCACGGGTGTTGTATATTAATTGTTTGGCAGTGGTGGGATATCCACATCAAATATTAATTGGTTGATAGTGGTGAGTTAGCCACATCACATATTAATTGGCTGGTAGTGGTGTGGATAGTGAATTCCTGTGGCTTGTGTACAGTGATCGCTGAAGGTGTTTTTATACTCTAAATCAGCCATGCAGTGAACATTCAGAGTTCAGATCACAATTGTTTTATTTCTTTTGTTAGCTTAGTTAGTCAGGTAGAGCAGGCAAGCATGTCAGCAGAGGAGTATGGCAAGCTGACAGGAAGCCAGTTGGCTGAGATGTGCCAGGCTAAAGGACTGGTGCATGGAAACATGACTAAAGCAGACATGATTGCAACTTTGGTCACAGCTGCATCAGAAAACATCAACCAGGAGGGTGATCAGACTGGCGGTGGAGATGTACAACACTCAGAGAATGGACAGCTAAACCTTTCTGCAGAAGTCTTAAAAATCCATCTGTAGCTAAAGACACTTGAGATGGAGGCCATATGTTTGGAAACAGAAGCAGCAGAGAGACTGAGGCATCTAGAGAGTGAAGAAAATGAGAAACTGTGATGTCTGCAGGCTGAGGAGACTGAGAAACTGCTACACCTGGAAGCTGTTGAGAAGGAGAGGCAGAGGCAACATGAAAAGGAGATGCTAACTCTTCATCAGAGTCATGGAGGTAATGGGGATGGGAGTAACTGAACCCCAGAAGCAACAAAGGTCAGTAAATTTCTTCCACAGTTTACAGATGGGGATAATTTTGATAGCTTCATTCATATGTTTGAGAGGGTATGTAAACGGTATGACGTTGACCAAAGGCTCTGGGTATAGTTCCTGACTCCCTTACTCCATGGTAAAGCTGTAACTGTCTTGTCCAAACTGTCTGACCATGACTTTTCAAATTATAATGCTGTAAAGAATTGTTTGCTAGAATTTTTTAAGCTAACACCTGAAGCTTATAGGAAAAGACTTCATGAGCATAGATGCAAGACAGAAGAAAATCTGTGTGTATATGTTGCTGAACTAAGCACTTATTTTCATAGGTGGGTGAGTGGATGTCAGGTCACCACTTTTGAAGGGCTAGCAGACATTTTGGAGAGGAAACAAGCCCTTAGCACTTTGCCTGTGGACATGAGGATCTGGTTAGCTTATAGACAATGTGCAACTTTAGATGAGTTGAGGAAAAGGGGAGACCTATACCTAGCAAGCAGGGCATCCCTGCACAGGAAAGGGACCCCAGTGCTGCTCATGGGTCTAAAGGAACCCATGGTGAACAGCCCAGACTGCCCCAACAGAATCTGCCAGTAGTAGGGGAAGCCACTACTCCAGGTACACGTCCAAGATCTTGGGTTAAATGTTTTGAATGCAACCAGTGGGGCCATGTGGTGAGTCTATATCACGTTGTTGAACTCTTAAAAGTTCAAACGTCATATGGTTGATACAATATGATCGAACTTTTAAAAGTTCAAACATTTCAGTGGAGATCTCTGTACAGTATGGAATGGGAAGATTTCCCTTTTCTGCACTGTAGTGTGATCTCGGAGTTGGTATATTTAAAGAGCGGGGAGTGTGTGGGGTGCAGGGGTCCTTGCCCCCCTGTTTAAACCGTTCAGGTAGGTTTTTTCTTTGGTTTATTTTTTTTATTACATTTTTGAACTTTTAAAAGTTTGATCATATGGTGTCGACCATATGACGTTCGAACTTTTAAAAGTTCAATTATGTAATATAGACACCATGTGGCATATAGATGTCCATGGAGGCAAGGTGGGGAACAAAAGATGAGAGACCCAGTAAGTGAGAATGACAAAATGCCAATAGTAGGTTGTACTGAGACAACAGGGGTACCAAACTACCATACTGCAGATGCCCTGAGAGGGAAGGATTTTGATGAGGTAGTATCATATGTTTATGCAGTTACATGCAGTCAGGCTTGGAGACAAGCATGTGGGTCTGGTAGCCTGGGGTGACGCAGACAGACCGCCTACTTGCAGTCAGGACTGGTGAGGTGGTTACTTCAGGGAGGGAGCTACCCTGTAGCAGTGAGAGTGAGGGTGAGCCTCAGCTGCTTGTGGGTATTGATGTTCCCTTGGACAGTAACTGCAAAGGTAGAGGTGAGTAGTAGTACCCAGGCTGACAGTGAGGCACCACTGTCAGACGATACCAGACGTCCTGTGGAAGGGGAGCTGGGAAGGATTGCAAAGAGAGAGTTGAGACAGGCTCCGCTCTCAGACCCTACATTACAAGGCCTGAAGCAGGTAGCTGGTGAGGCACCTGATTCTCAAGGGAAGGGAGAATCTGTATACTGGGACAAAGGATTACAGTATAGAGAGTGGACCCCTGAGGGAGGGCTAGAAGGTGAGAGGATACAGCAGTTGGTAGTGCCTAGAGCCTACCATCTGGCACTTCTAGTCATAGCCCATGATATTCCCTTTGCAGGTCATATGGGCATAAAACATACAAAGAGATGTATTATGCAGAACTTTTATTTGCTTGGAATTTCCAGAGATGTAACAGGGTACTGCAGGACCTGTGAGCAGTACCAAAAGGTAAGCAAGGCAGAACACAAGGTGAAAGTTCCTTTGATGCCTTTGCCTGTGATTGAGGAGCCATTTCAGAGGGTAGCTATTGTGTACCCCAAGTTCCACAGGGAAAAAGTATATCCTAGTGGTAGTAGATTATGCCACAAGAAACCCTGAGGCAGTGGCTTTGTCCTCCATTGAGGCGGAAAAGGTGGCAAATGCTCTGTTAGAGATTTTCAGCAAAGTAGGTTTCCAAAAAGAAATACTGACTGAAAGATGCCAATTTCATGTCAGACCTGCTGGCTTGTCTGTGGAACTACTGTGGGGTGAAGCACCTGAAGACCACCCCTACCATCCCCAGACTAATGGTCTTGTTGACAGATTAAACTCTACACTCAAGTCCATGCTATGGGCATTTGCAGACCAGTTTAAGAGAGAGAGTGGGACAAATATTTGCTCCATCTGTTGTTTGCTTACATAGAAGTTCCCCAGGAATCCACAGTTTTTTCACCCTTTGAGTTTTATAGGCATAGGGTGAGGGGGACTCTAGATTTAATTCAAGATGAGTGGGAGAGTGAGTGTGAATCTCACAAGGGATTGGTTGTGGCATATGTCCTAAACCTTAGGACAAGGCTCAGGGAACTCAGGACAAGGTGCAGAAGCCCAACAGCAGAAAAAGGTGTGGTATGACAGGAATGCTTGAGCTAGAGTATGCTGTAGGGCAGCAGGTAATGGTTCTCATCCTTGTTAGACACAACAAGCTGCAGGCATCCGGGGAGGGACCCTACAAGGTGGTAAGGAAGGCCAGTGATGTTAACTACATGGAAGAACTGCTAGGCAGGGGGGCAGGGACACAAATTGTACCATGTTAACATGATGAAACCTTACCATAATATGAAGGTTGTTGTGCTGAGTATTTGCAGTGAATTGCAGGAGGAGTGTGAGGGAGATCTGGTGACTGATCTCCTTAGTAAGGCTCAGACTGACACCTCAGTGGAAGGGGTAGCAATGTCCCAGCAGCTATCTCCTACTCATGTTCGAGAAATCCGAGCAGTGTTACAGGAGTTTGGGGACATGTTCACTGGGAAACCAGGGTGAACCCACCTGGTGCAGCAACAGGTGGATACAGGACCTCAAAGGCCAATTAGGCAGGCCCCTTATAGGTTGGCTGAGAGAGTCAAACAGACTCTGAGGGAGGAGATACAGGAAATGGTGGAACTAGGGGTAATTCAAGAGTCCAACAGTCCCTGGACCTCCCCAGTGGTGCTAGTATGAAAGAAGGATGGCAACACCAGGTTCTGTGTGGACTACAGGAAATTAAATAGTCACACAGAGTCAGATGCTTACCCCATACCTAGGACAGATGAAGCCCTAGAGCAACTGGGTGGGGCTAAGTATCTTACCACCATTGATCTTTCCAAGGGTTACTGGCAGGTGCCCTTAACTCCCAGTGCTAGAGAGAGGTCAGCCTTTATGACTCCTTTTGGCTTGCATGAGTTCACAAAGATGCCCTTTGGAATGAAAAATGCCCCTGCGACTTTCCAGAGGCTGGTAAATCATATCCTAGCAGGAGCAGGAGGGTTGCCCTTGCTTACCTAGATGATATTGCCTTCTACAGCCATTCCTGGCAAGGGCACCTTCAGCATATCTGGGAGGTGCTGGGCAGACTACAGAGGGAAGGATTTACCATTAAGCCCAGCAAATGTCAGGTGGGTATGGCAGAGGTCACCTACCTGGGACATAGAGTGGGAAGTGGGAAGATCAGGCCAAAACCTGCCAAAGTGGAAGCTATTCAGGCATGGCCTGCAACTGTTACCAAAAATCAGGTGAGGGCATTCTTAGGAACAGCAGGGTACTACAGAACGTTTGTCCCCATTTATAGTACCATAGGTACTCCCCTCACAGACCTGACAAGGAAAAGCGGGCCAGATAAGGTAGTGTAGACCCCAGCATGTGAGCAAGCATTCCAGAAGCTTAAAGAAACTTTGGGAGGACCCCCTGTGTTAGCCAGTCCAGATTACAACAAATAATTTGTTTTGCAGGTGGATGCTTAAAACCATGGGGTGGGGGCTGTACTCAGCCAGATTCCTTCAGAGGGAGAAGAGCACCCAGTGGTTTATCTCAGTTGTAGGCTTCAACCCAGGGAGGAATGCTATTAATGTCTAGCCATAGTGTGGGCACTACAGAAACTTCAACCTTATCTGTATGGAAGGAAATTCACTGTAGTTACAGATCACAATCCCCTAACATGGTTACATTGAGCCAACCAGCAAAATGGCAAGTTACTAAGGTAGAACCTAGGGTTGCAAGCATATGATATGTCAGTGCAGCACTGCAGTGGGATTAGCAATGCCAACATAGATGGGCTTTCAAGACAGGGAATGGGGTAAGGTATACCCAGATGGACTCAACCATCTCAAGCAACATTTCTTAAGAGTCATTTGAAAAACTAGCTTGAGTTCTCTGGGGGGGGGGGGGTTGTGAAGGCTGCCAGACTAACTAGATAGAATTTGTAAATAATTAATTGTCCTTGTAAATATTAATATGATCCACAGGCTTGTTTCACAGATGTAAGAAAACTGTGTTATGTGCTGAGCTTCAAAAATGTAACCACACTGCACCCTGCTGAAAGAAAGCTGATAAGTAAAAGATTTTACAACTGTGTTTGATCTCAAGCTCGGAGACAGGATGTCTGCAGCTAGAAATTCTTTCTATTGTTTTAAGACAGATAATTACTAGGTTTCACATGTAAATTGTCTTTTATTGCTGTGACTTCCTGGCAGGTGCAGATTACAAAAAGAAATGTTAAATTTTAAGTTCTGTGAGCCTGTGAACTTAAGTAGCAGTAACAAGAATGATGTAATCTGAAATGACTCAGCAGTAATGCGTATTATCAATTTAAGGGCTATCTCAGAAAGTAAGGATAGCATTTTGCATTTGTCTTCAGATCTGACAACAACTCACCAGCACTTTCTTTGCTCTGTAAATAGTATTTAGAGCAATGATTTCTCTTAGGGATTGATAGAAATATAGCCAGATTAGTCTAGCTGTCTTTTATATTTATGTTAGACTATCCTACAATGTTGTTTTAAAGTATTTTCCTGTGATTTTTGAACTGTCTATTATCACTGTATTGAATTGACAAGTATTGTCTTGTGTTTTTATTTATTATTATATATTTTAAACCTTTTAACTGTGGCTGGTTTGTGTGTAGAGATATTTAAGCTATTAAGAGAACTTGCATGTATTTAGTGACACTGTATAGGCCACTCCTAAATAGCCTTCAAGTCTTAGTCACACTTGGACACCCTCTGGTAAGGGCCTTTATAGTAGCTGATAAGGGTGATTGGTGGCAGTCGGTACTACCTTATAGTTTGGGCAGAAGGGGGCATAGCTGGAGAACCTGCACCAGCCTTCTCCCGGAGTGTCTGTGTGTTTGTTTATAATTCATATCTTAAAGTGTGTGTGTGTGTGTGTGTGTGTGTGTGTGTGTGTGTGTGTGTGTGTGTGTGTGTGAGCTACTTGGGCAGGGACATGAAGCACTGGTTGGACAGAGAGGGTGCTGGAGGTTTTGGCTTGACCACTCATCTGAGATCTGTACACTATAGCTGTGCCAGTGGGGAGTCTTATTGGGGATCTGGAGACAAAGGGAGAAACCAGCCCCAGACTGACTGTGATCTTTGTGTGCTCTTAAGGGAAATTGTACTTTACTGTGGTGTACTTGTTATCCACCCAATGTGGATGCCCCTCACTGGTGCTAGTGGTTAGGATTGAGGCTCCTTGATTACTGGGCCAGTGCACAAGCATCAAAGAAACTAAAACAAAGGCAATAGCGGGAAATTATGCACCCACACATAAACTGGTTCAGGAATACCCGTATTTATGGGGACATGATAAAATGAAGTATTTAGGAGTATGGAATAAAAATTATTCTAGTGTGGCAGCTAAGGATATGTGGGATGAGACTAAACAAAAGATAATACAAAAACTGAGAAATTTGAAACTTTGTTATATGGATATGGATAGTAAGATACAAGCAGTTAAAATGTTTTAGTCTTATACACAGATCAGGCATATTTTTATCAGCCAGCAGAGAAGTTGTGGGTAGCAATTAATAAAGAGATGAAAGACTTTATCTGGGAGGGGAAGACTGCAAGAGTCAAGTGAGATAAGCCGATTCTTCCTGTAGAACAGGTTGGTTTGGGATTACCCAATTTGAAGGGGTATTGCAGAGCTATACAGTTAGGACTCCTATACATAGCACAAGGAGAAATCTATAATTCAAAGTGGAAAGGGATGATGATGAAACAGGGGGGAAGCTCAAGAACTAAAGAGAGACTGAGATTTTAGATGCCGCCCTTTAAGGAGAATAACAATAATCATACAGAATACTATATTCATAAAGAAGCAAAAAGCATTCTAAGAACTAAACCAACATGGGAATGGAGAAAGGAGATTCTGCCAATAGGGATGACTGCAATTAGGGGTACAGACAATAGGCAAGAGGAGGTGGTATTTATTAGAGAAAATTGACAAAGGAACCATGGTATTGGTAGCAAAGAACTAGAGAGGGAAAGATGATAGAACGGGAAGACACCAATAATTTATTTGGACTGCAGGTTAGAGATTGCCTTCCTTATCAGGGATTGATATCAGAGTACAGGCAAAGAGAAAAAAAAATAGGAAGTTCTAAATGAAAGACTAGCACTGGTAGAATTTTTAATAGAATCTAGAAGAGAAGCTGCCATTAAAAAGGAGTAATTAGTAGACCATATCAAATATTGCATGATAACTATAAGAATCATTCAGAGGACGTTAGAAAGGATTAGGAAGAGAGATTGGATAAGCAATTCATAAAAAAGCAATGGGAGGATATATGTATGTCTCCCAAATATTCAACAAAATCTCGAAGATTTAGGATGTTTCGCCTGGAAATGTTTACATACATATTTTATACCCCAAGCAGACTCCAAAGAATTTTTCCTTAGGCAGATAGCAAATGTTGCAGGTGTGAATGGGAATAAAGAGGTAATTGGGAACACATTTTCTGGGAGTGTGGTGAGTTGGTGGACTTTAAAGATTCCCTGTGGGATGCACTGTCAGAGATGCTGGGTGGGCAGATTGGTCTGATGAGGGAGATAATTTTTCTGAGCTATAATACAGAATCAGAACTGCCTAGACATGGTAAGGCCTTGCTGTGTCTAATAATTGTGGCTGCCAAAAAAGCGTTTACTAGAAAATGGAAATCAAAATCTAAACTAACTATATTGGAACTAGTAAATATAGTAACAGGGATAACACAACTGGAATTGAGATATTTAGAAAAGGGTAGGAGCAAACTACATTGGAAAAATGGGAATTATGGGAACAGTACATACACAAGAGGAATGAGGTTTATAAGGTGGCAGGACTAAATGAGCTATGTAATGTTTGAGTTAGAAAGATTGGGTAGATTATAACTGATGAATGTTTGCAACTGGGAGTGTGTCAGTATGGTTTGTGATGTAAAATTCTTGCAACTAGGATTGTGTCAGTGTGATTTATTTTCATTTATATAAATGTATGATTGCGTATGTAGTAAATGATGGTTTAATAAAGATGTTTTCTTGTTTAAAAAATACAGGAATTGAATAATTTATGTAATATTGCTTAGGTTATATGATATATAGCAATATATGTGAGGTATAATGTTTATGTTAATATAGTTTGATTACTTTTATATGAATGTAAATGTACCTATGTCACAAGTGATAATTCAATAAAGGTGTTTGAAAAAAAAAGACTTTTTGTTTTAATGAAAGCCCACAAAATAAATAAATAAATACATGCTGAAAACTCCCCCATCTCCTAACTTAGAGCAAACATACAAAATATGAATATTTTAACAAATGTTTAATGGACTGGTAAGAACATTTGCTCCAAAACAATAACTGTACCCACAGGCATAACCTAATCTAAAATTAAGGTTACCTATGCTAAAGCACATATTACAGCCTGTGTTCCACTTGGACCAATTGCTGTCTGTTCTTTTTGTATCTGTATTTCCCTCCCAGATGTGAAAAACAGCTTCTATGCTGTCAAAATCATTTACTTTGAACCCTAAGAAAAAGTGCAGTGGCTACCTTTAAATAAAACTAAATTATGTGCTGTTCTATTAAATGCATTAAAGTGTTAATGTTGCCAGGGAGGCTACTATCTCCTATAAACTTCCCATAATTTCAAACTTTATTTTTCACTGAACTGTTTATTGTACCTTTAAATTTTGCATTTCCCTCAGCAAAGAATGCCCAGAACTCTCTAGATGAATTGCTTACACTTGCATACTGTGTGTCTCCATGAAAAAATAGTAATTAATGGAAAACACACAGCTAACAGCCTGCTGATGCATGTTGGAATCTTTGTAAATTTCACTGAGAGAGAAAGTACAGAATTCCCCCAGCTTACTGCCTTCAGATGCAGACTTCTTGTGTTACAGTGAGAACATTTGCTAATTGGAAAAAAGCTAATATCTTTGCAGATGCAAGAAGCTTAGCATTTTTCACAGCTTTCATCATTTGTCTTTTTTAAGCCTATTTGCTTACAAAAAACCTTGTTTATAGCTTAAGTCCAGGACAACTTGTCTCCATGTAAAAGTAGTCAGCAATGACAAAAAAATAAATAAATAAATAAAAAAATAAGAACTTGCAGATACATGAAGCAATCTTTGTAAATTTTACATAGAACAGAATGTACAGAATCCCTGCTGCTAACTGCCCTCAGCTGCAGACTTCTTGACTCACACTGAAAATATTTGCTAGTGGAAAAATAAGTTAATATCTTTGTATATGCAAGAAACATAAAATTTTCATGGCTTTCATAAATTTGTCTTATTTGTCAAGCCTATTTGTCTAGAAAAAATGAATTAGTAAACTTTTACACCCCACCCCACCCCAGCAGCTAAATATTGCAGCATTATATTAACTTGAACCTGCTTCTGTTCAGCTTTTCTTCACGTTTTACTGTAAAAAAGCTATATTTGTACAACTAAAAAAAGGTACTTGTTTACTTTAATACCTTTAACATGTATAACAGTCATAAAAAGACCCCCACACATTTAAAATACCCCTGACTGCAAACTATATAAAACTGCTTTACAATTTAATATGCAATTTACATCATGAAATGCTTTATGCAAATACTAATTAGAACAAAACGTGTCTTACTTATACTCAGTGGCAGCTGGTGATTTCAAATCAAAGGGTGGCTGCAGGAGACAGCTGAATGGGTGGGGCCAACAGGAAGGGATGTGGCCAACTAGAAATGGGTGGAGCTGTGGTACAGTGGAGTCAATGCTGGCCATGCTTACCAATTTACATGAAATAAATGCTCAGTTACTATGGCACATGCTGAATACTCTACACAGCACATTGTTACATGTATATACAGGTTGGTTTGAAGAATTACGTCTGCAGTATGCTGCAAACTTGATTAGAAGCTGTGGTCTGGTCTGGAACACATCTGGTCACACTGGCTTTCTGCACCCAAAGAGAAGCTGTGGTCTGGTTCCCCCCTTTTTCATGGAGACTCAAAAGGGACAGTTTAAAGTATCCCAAGCAAACACTATTCACATGACCCCGCCTGGTTCCAAATAAGTGCTTGTAGTAGTGTAGTACACGACCAAATAAGAACCTCTATTGTGTTCCTCTGGGTAACTCTCAGGTTTGTTACTTATAGATAAAGTCCATTTGTCTGTCTTTATTTTGTGCAAACAAATCAGTAACTCTGGTTGAAGTTATTATACTCCATGTTAACTCCTTTCCTATGGAAATCATAGCCAATACATTCATTCTTTTTTGCTCCATTGTGCTACGAAGAAAAGTTTTAAATCTTTTCAATGTTGAGAAACACCTTTCTGCCTCAGCAGTTGACATTAGTGTGGTGGTTATAATCAACAACACATTGTGAATCTCTGAAAACACACTGGGTAATGAGTTGTCCACCAAGAATTTTAACATCTGGACTGCACTGCCACTTGCTGCAAAGTCTTCAAGGTGATACACCACTCCAAGTTCCGTTCTAAGTTTTCCCCTCAACAGGAATGAATAGTTGTCTATTGTTGCTGTGAATAGATCTTCTGGAAACTCTCTTATGTATGTGGAAAACTTTTCAGGCAGTAGTAGTTGAGAAACTTGAAGATGGCCAGTTTGTTGAAATCGTGATGTTGCCTGGAACTTTATGACATCACACACTTCCTTTGCAGCAATCGACAATGTCTCATGCAGTGGTCAAGAAGCTGATGGTCCTTGTCTACATCTTGACAGGGTGTTCTCTGTCTGTAGATATTGTTCTGCAATGTCGTCGATACCTGATCTGACACCGTCAATTTCATTTAAAAATGTATGCACATCCTTTTCAACAGTGGTTGCATCTGTGGTACGACACTGAAGTTGCTTGTAAAGCATGTCAACATGGGGTATTATACGATGGAAAACAGCAAGCAAAAACTTAAATTCATCATCTTCAGCTGTTCACAGTAGCCCATTTGCTTCCTGTACAATTGCTGCAGCAGATGTAGGACACTTGTACAAATAATGAAAGCACTCCGACAGCGACTCCAAGTTTTTATACACTGCATTTACAGTACGGATGTTAAAATTCCACCATGTTCCTGACACTCTTGGCATGCATCGTGATACTATACTATCCAGAGCAGCTTCTCTTTGAACTGAATGAGAGAAAAAAGGCTGGAATTCTGCCAAGTGTTAAAAAAAAACGTCCTTGCTTCAGTATTCTGTTGTGTGGCTGTTTGCATTACCAGATTAAGTTGTTGGGCATAGCAGTGTACATAATAGGCATATTTAAACTCCTCTCTTATGATGGCCTGGACCCCATGCTGAACACCACTCATAACAGATGCACCATCATAACTGAGCAATCACTTTTTCATGCTGGTCTCCCACTACTTCCTTCAACTGTTATCTTATCACACCAGCAATATGCTCTGCTGTCTGTCCGGATGGTATAAAGTATCCCCAAAAACATTCCAACACCTACTGATCACGTAACAGAACACAATGGCAATTTGACACAGCCTAGCAACAATAGTGTTTCATCTGCAATTACTGCTAGAAATTTTGCAGTATGAATCTCCTTTTTTATTTCTTCTCTGCATATTGTTAGCATGCAGTCCAAGAGTTCGTTTTGAATGGTTTTTGATGTTCCTTTAAAAACATTTGAAGTTCTCATGTGTTCAGCCAACTGCTGATCAATCCTGCAGGTGAAGTCTATCAGTCTCCAGAACATTCCTGCACTCAGTGACTCTTCAGACTCATCATGGCCTCTTAAAGCAACTTCTTCTTCAGCACACAACTTGATGCAGTCTATTATAACGGTTTTCTTCCACTTTCTTGTTGTGTCTTTCCACTGATAACCGGTATCCACTACTTAACTGAGACCTGATATCCACAGTTCCCAACACTGCTAGACTCATTTGGTTGTCAAAATGTTTAGCAGACTGTTCATGCTTTCTGGACTTTTCTTCCATTCTCTTCAGGTCATTCATACCATTTGATGTCCAGGCATCCTCGCCACCAAACAATAAACATGGGAAGCAGTACAAGCTGTTTGTTTTCTCACAACCACAGATCCAAGTGTGTTTGTCATACACTGAGCTGCTGAAGCTGCATGTGTATGTTCTTGACCTACTTGTACCTTGAGAATCCATCTTCAGATCAGGTGTGGGTCTTGCAGTCCTCTTGATTCTTAACTTTTCATCCAAAGTCAAGTCTCTAAAATTAATAGATTTCAGATAAGCAGCTGTGTTACTCTGCTCACTCCTTCTGGTTATCATAGTTGTAACTCTGAAATGAAGATATTACAGAAATGATTAAGTGCCACTGTTGTGTACATTTTAAACTACAGCTTCAGGAACAACACTCTCATTAACAGTCTTCCACAGCCATGGCCTACCAACTATCTGGCTTGGCCCTGCCAGGATTAAAAAAAAATACTATATTAATGCATTTGTGATACACACACTGTCACAGCTTACATTCTGTCTTAATACTGGCTTTGCAGGACTAAAAATAAAATATCTGCATTCATTTAGTCTGTTGCACAGAAATGATAGTTACTGGTTTGCACTACAGCTGACTTTACCCAAATAAACAGTTATCTTGCAAAGCCATAATTATGCCAGTAAACAAGGCCAGTCACCTCAATGAATTCACAAACACCCCCCCATTACCTAAATAAAGTAGCTGTTTTTTACCTGTCCGGATTAAAGTACAAATAATAGTAACACAGCTGCATTGCATACTTTCATTTTGTTGACAGAAGCATTAGTCACAGCTTGTGTGTGCTAGTCAAGTACACATTTAATTTTATGTATTTTACTTTTATTTACCTGAGTTTCTACAATGCAACATGGTTTTATAAAACAAAAATCCCTTGTCAACAATGTCCAGGAAGAAAAGCTCAACATATTAGAAACATTTTTAAATAAACATTCAGTATAGACATTAGGCAATGAAAAGATATGAAACACACATGAACGAGTGCAGACGTGTAGTGTTTAATGCTATTGATTTCTGTGGATGTAAACTACAAGTTATTATTTCAGAGACCTATTTCTGACATGCATATGATACAAAATGCCCCAACAAATATCCTAACATCCAGAAAGACTCCTAAATGGCCAAAATACCATCATACTATAACCATCAACGCCAAGCATTCTCAAATGCAGTAATTTCCTTATTTCTATGCACAATATATTTTAAGCAATTATGTAATTTTCCAGAAAAGGAGGATGCATATGGAGCAGAACCAAAAAAAGCTTAAGTACCAGTCTCAGACCAGTAAACATAACAGAAATGATATTCCAGGCATTCTATTTTACATGCACTGATTCTGAGGTACCACAGATACTGATTTAACAACACCATGTATGTGTATGCTGCTTGCTTATTTATTGCTAGATTATTCTAATGTAAGCCCAAGCATTCTACCCTAACTAAAAATGTTAATCTTATGTTCTTCATTTTCTTATAATTATAGGTGCTCACAGACAATACTGCCAAAAAAATGGAACTGCAGTGGTCGTGCTAATGACACCCCCCCGAAATACTATTATGCTCAATCAGACCTCTTGTTCTGGGAAAAATGTTAGAGTACAACAAATGAGAAAAATATAAACATTGTTTATTACTAACAATATAAGTTTATTTCTTTTAAATACATACACCCCCCGTTAATTCTGCTCTTATGGTCTTACACACATTTAGGCCCTTTGTTAAGAGGGAAGCACATCAACAGCTGTTTTAGATAAAAGTGTGTCACTGCTGACTGCTTAACCAGGAAGGTGCACTAAATATGATCACAATCACAACAAAGTACAGTAAGAGAAACATATGAAACATTAATCCTCAGTGCAGGTGCATACCCTGCCCTGTCATAAAACTATAAAAATCAGTCCTGTCTTCCTACTGGGACTAGCAATCTATTCATCTACAGACAATATGTCTCCAACTTCTTTCAAGAATGTGAAATCATTTTATGACTTAAAAAGCCATTTAGTTGGGCTGCTACATTGGAGTGGGAATAGAATTCACAGCCTTCTGATCTTCCAGCATCAAATTAGGATAGTTACCTATTATGTTCTTAACACTGTGTATAATCTCTTATCTCTTGCATACTCTGCATCATTTCTGTAAAACTTGGTGCCATCTGAAGTGGGTCTTGTCTGAAAAAGGCCCAAATGAATGTTTATCTACCTCAGTACTGTTTTGGCAGATGTAGCCTGAAGCTAGCATGATTCACTGGTGTGTATTAAACCATTGCATTGTATAGCTAATTATTAATTTGTTCATCTCCTCAAGAAATTAGCTTAAAATGCTATAAAATATTCTATATATGAAATTTACTACTCACTGTCATGAGGCTGAACCTGAAAATTGAGCAGCTGGTCTCAGTGCACAATGTCCCTCAACAAATTACCTTACATTTTGCTACTATATGTGCAGAAACCAAGACTGCAAAATGTGTAAACATTTATTCTTAGAGGACAGAGAAAAAAAGTAATTATATGTACTAGCATACTTTCACACTGGAATTACAAAACAGGTTCAAAGTGGTAATTTTATCTAAGTTCAAAACCACAGCAACTGGGACTTTAATTAAAGATTCTGCCCTGGGTGCCAAACCATCATTATGAGAGTCTACTCAAGACAAAATGGAGAAGAAAAAAAATATTTCAATGCATTGGCTACATCATGACAGCTTGCTTAATATCTAGATAGAAACAAAAGGTTGTGAGGCATGAAAAAATAAATCACTTTTTAAATACATTACTGGGATGCCAGTCAAAATTAAGTATAAAAAAAACAAGCAGCACTCAAGTCAACTCAAACCACTCCACATCTCCTTTACTTATAATTTATACTCAGCTTTATAAAAATACCAAGTAACATGCAGACAACAACATGCATTTTCTGAATAGTAAGAAGCATAAGTAAATCAACAGTATAAAAACATGACAGAAAACTAGAACATTCTGCAAAATCGAGGACAGATGAAAAGCCACTGTACTTGTGTCTACCTTGGATGGGGGGATACTCTGTCTGCACACTTGCACTGCATAACTGCTCCTTGCCTTGCTTGGACACATCCAAAGTTACAACCTGGGGGAGTGGGGTACAACAAAGTATTTCACAATTTGAAATGTCTCTGGCTGACAGTGATGGTCTCCTGACACATTTGTCATACTCTCAACCTCAGAGCAAGAAATCTGGATGAAGCCATAAATAAAAGTGGGACAAAGCCAAAGGCCCAAAAATAAGAACAATTTTTAAATATTGCTCTTACAAACTTAGAAAGTTAATAAAATAGTAGGTCTTGCATTAGTATGAATTTTCTAAAGGGTATGAAATCTGAAACTCAAATGTCTGTCATTATTTTCTAACTGAAATCTTTAATCATTTGCCACTAATTTGCCAGGAAACCACAATTTTATGAAAAATGGAACAAAAATGTGATGTGAAAATCTGTATACACACACACACACACACACACACACACACACACACACACACACACACACACACACACACACACAAAGAATAGATGTAGAAAAAGGAATATACGCCTTTCTAAAGAATCAGTCATAGGCAATAAACTAAACATTAACAGTTTCAGGATGCCATGAGTTCCAGAGAGACACAAGTGTCTTTCAAAGTGTATGCTACCAAAACAACTCCTAAGACAACATATTAAAACATTATTACTTACATATAAAATAGTTATCAAATAACTGTTTAACTTAAAACGTAATTACAAGAGAAACTGCTATGTCACACACATAGGCTGAATAGGACAGTGACTGAAGCTACTACTGAATGTTACTGTTAGGGATTTTACAGTCCTTCAATGGAGCTGGGTAAACTTCACAGCAATTGTTACACAGACAATTAATAAAGAAGACCGTATAGTCGTTAATTTCCCAAAAATTACCATCCAGATATCCTTATGAACTGATTTCCTCTATATTGCGGATTTACATCCTAAAATCTAATGATACCAGATAGACAAAAGGCATAAGTACTTTAAGGGAGTTCTATGAGAAACATGATATGAAAGTTCCTTAAGAGTTCAGTAGTGTGCTTCTACCCTGTAGGCTGAATAAATACAAAGTATTTTTGTTTCTTATTTATACCAAGTAACTAAAGGCTGCGGTGGTGGTGCTGCGGTAGCATTGTCGCCTCACAGTAAAACGTTGTCCTGTTCGATTCTTAGCCAGAGTGTCTTCTATGTGGAGACATGCGTGAATGGGTGTACCTTCATTGAAGGTTGTGCGTCAGGGCTGGCAACTCAGCACGTAAAAATCTGCCAATCATTAGCGGACCGGAGTTCCGCTGTGGCGACCCCTAACCGGGAAAAGCCGAAAGACACAACATTGATACCAAGTAACTAAAGCTTGATAAAACCATGTACAAAGCATATGCTTCTTTTAATTAAAAAGCAGTTTACTTCATCTGTAAATAAAATGTTTATTATGATATTGTGTGGCTGGACAGTTACCTTACAAATATCAGCCTGCATAGCAGATTCCACTGTACACTTTAATGTTGTCAGTGTGTGCCATTACTGCAGTACTAAAACATATGTTGCAGTTTCTCACATTCAGCTAAGTATGCTTCAAAAAGCAAATGCATGTGGCCTGTAAATATAGTATAGTAAACCATGCATTCATGAATAAAGTATAAATGTATAGTTAACATTATTGTCTTTCCTGTCTTTTGTATGTGAATCCAATACACAAAAAAGAAGCAAATCCATTTTGATGTTTCTCATGGTATGCCAGTAATGAGCAAAAAAAAAAAAGAGAAAAAAACCCACAAGCCTGACATAAAGCATAATAATTTGTGACCTCTTCAGGCAAAGTTAGTCTTCTATTAAATTACAGTGTATAATCATTCATATCTGCAGTCATTTGATGGCAGGTAAAATGGATGTTGTCACTGTGTAAGACTTTCTACATTGCCCCAGCTTTAGGGCTGTAATTGCAGTTTTTTGTATTTACCTGAAAAATGTTTTTCAGCTGCAGAAAAAAATATCCTGATGCCACTTTCAGCTCAGGCACAACTCCCTTCTTATCTGTGTTTACCCCACCCCCTATCAAGGAGGTTCCAAAAGAAGTGCAGTGAACATTCAACTTAAAGATTTATATAATCAGACTTGGATTCCCTATCTCACTAAGTAAGGGACTACAAGATAAAGAAATCTGTTCAATTTTGAAACTGGTTTCCCTTTAGCTCTTATTTCACCAAGATGCAGGTCTCCAATAAACTGAGTAAACAAAGCTGCCGTAGCTTGATGTCTGACTATGAGAAACATTATTGTCAAAGGAAAAATATACTTTAAAAATGATCAAAGCATGGTAGGTTCAGGTTAAGGCACTTTAATCTTGCAGCAAGGAGACAAAAATGTGCTATTACAGAGTTTGTCTAACTAGAAACAGGAAATACTTTCATTTTTATACATTCTCTAACAAGACATTGCCTACCAAGCTGATGTAACAAAAATACCAGTCTTTTCATCATCATTTGTGGACCATCAGTCCCATGAATTTCTGCTGATTTAACAATTTTTGTGAGAAACTTCCTGAGAAAAATAATGTGGCCTTGATTACCACCAGATAGATACATGTTATGTTACCCTTCAAGGTACTATGGCTAATTCAAACACAATGCTAACAGTTAATTTCTCTAATAATCCTTTGTCTACTTTATCTCTAAGCTTTTGAAGCTGCACATGTTCTCATGTTTCAAACAGAGATGATTGTTTAAAATCATTACATTTACAGAATATGGTATTGTTCATTCATTCGTTCCTGACCTAGCAGATAAGCACCTGCTTCTCAAGTACATTTCCAAAAGGCATAAACATGAATATTGCTGTGCTAGCAATTATTAGTTCAGACGGCATCTTGCAAGCTTCAGAAAGCATACTGCAGTTTTCAAAAAGCATCTTTTTCAGTCTCATATGAAACTCAATATATATATCACAGTGCAAGTAAAATAGAATGAAAAACGTGTTAATTCTTTTGACTATTAATTAGTATTTAAGCATACACACATTAATACATATTTTTCTAACATTTCCCTCCTGTTAATACTTTTTAATTCTATTTTCAAAAAAGAATAAACAGTTGCTTCTTTTCCTAACCTCTTCCAATCAGGATTTGCGGTTAAGAAAGTCATTTCGTTTAAAACTTTTATGAAAGTGTTTCACATTCTAACAACTCTTCAAATTCAGTACTTTGATACATAGTCTCAGATACTGATATGTCTATGAATTCTTTTATCAATTTCTTCATGCAGGGGATTCCACAACAAACACAAACTCCTATTAGGAGTAATCCTACCTCAATGGCAATCAGTATGTTTATTAGGATGGAACCCCACCCCCCCAAATACATTCTGGAAAAAGTCTGTCAGAGGGTTTGGGCCTGGTTTAGTCATGACCGACACTTGCTGAATCACCTCAAGATGATCGTTAATCTCATGCTAATGATCAGGAATAAACGCACAGCATTCTTCTTTGATTAAAGTGCACGTCCCACCCCTCGCCACTAGGGTGAAGTCAAGAGCCATTTGGTTTTGGAGCACTACAGTTCTCATGGCATTCAGTTCATCAGTTATCAGTTCAAGAGCAGAAAAAGTCGCATTACTCATTACTTCGAGAAGTTTGGACAGTTTTTGCAGCTCCCAAATTGATTTAACTGCGCCATATGCAGGTAATATGCCTGCCCACGATATGACAGCATCACTCAGGTCCATGTGCGCAAGTTTGGTTCCCACATTATGGTGGTCTTTCCAGCCTGCTTCGATCTGTCCCACTGGATTCTCAGGTTTCTTAACAGACTTTTTGGTTACATCTTGGGTGTTTCGAATACTTCCCTGAGGCAAAACTGCAGTATGCCATATGGCCGGGACCAGGTATCCCAAAAAACAACTGCCAGACCAATTCTCAGGTAACCATTTATATGCCTTTTTACCACACACAAAATAACAGTCCTCTACTTTAGTTGTTACTTTGTTACGAAATGACTGCCCTGCATGAAACATTTTCCTATCTATTACTGATAACTGTTTAAAAAGTACGGGATTACGTTGTACCTGATTAAGAGTCTTATGCATAGATTTAAGACATGAGTTATAATCTGTACTACAAGATCGACCTAAATTATTTGCTTTTGTATAACATTTATACTGTACAGTGACATTACACTTGCTCCATCTAACTTGGATGGTATAATTTTTGTAAAAACATACAATTCCTTTTTGTGTTACAGGCAAATACAGTGCTACTTTATCATATACTTTAATAGCAACTGTGTCAAAAAACAGATTTTCCCAGGTCTCATTGACCCCCAGGGGGATAGCAGCCATCAATAAACCCCCGTATGCTGTTGGTATGGCCGTGCAGACCCAGCAGTTCGAAACATTAAAAGTCTCAGCATACACACGTGTAATTGCCTGATAAGTGTTAAAGTTCAGATGCCAGTCTATGTTTGGCCCATCACGCTTAATCAGTTCAACTTTTGTGGCAGGAAAAAGGAGTGGCCACAACAAAAAGAACAATGTGATTAGCATAGCTATCAAAATGATCATGCAAGTTTTCTGAGGTTGCTCAATGTCTCTATTCACTCTATACCTGGCCATTATTTTCTCGTTGTACAACAGTAACAAGGTTTTTGTCCAATTCAAAGTTCTTAACCAGTTTACAGTGTGTCAAATGAATCCAGGAAGCTCGCTCCGCGATCTTGACTGCAGTGGGTGTCGGCAGTAGTACCTGGTACGGCCCTTCCCACTTCGGAGAACTCCAGTTCTTTTTCTTCACAATCTTCTCCCAGACCCAGGTGCCTGGGGCTACTGCTGCTTCCGATTTCGGTTGCTCTTTATCTGAAACAGAATTTATCTGCAAAAGTTTGTTATTCAAAAATCGTCTCATATACCCTGCAAGTGAACTGTCAGCCTCTTGCTCTGCAGACATGAGAGGTTTCCACTGAGGTGTATAATATGCCCTCCCAAACAAAGTTTCAAAAGGAGTCAATCCCTTTGCATTTGGAACAGTTCTCATGCTCAACAGTGCCAGAGGCAAACAGTGCACCCAGTTATTTTGTGTCTCACTCATCAATTTCCTAAGTTTATTCTTCAATACCCCATTATGCCTCTCCACTAATCCTGCAGATTGGGGGTGATATGCGCAGTGATTTTTTAATGATATTTCGAAATAGCGACTAAGTTGTTGCACTGTTTGGTTCACGAAATGTGTACCATTATCACTATAAATCTTTTCCGGTATGCCAAATCTGGGTATAATTTCTTTAACAAGGACCTTTGCAACAGTAGCTGCATCTGGATTTTTAGTTGGAAAAGCTTCCACCCATTTGGAAAACATATCTATAATGATAAGGCAATACTTTTTATTCTCACATTTATTCAGTTCTACGAAATCCATACAAATAGTATGGAACGGATATGGTGGTGTAGGGAAACTCCCTTGCTTAGGCTTCAATGCCCCTTGTGCATGATGCTTGTTACAAACATGGCATGCTGCACAAAAATTTTTTGTATAGTTTGTAAATCCATACGTTGTAAACACTCGATTCACTAACTGTACCAGCCCCCCTGTTGAGACATGGCTCTGCCCATGGCTCAACAAAGCTGCATATCTAAACAAGTTAGATGGCAGAATTGGTTTCTTTTCCTTGGAGATGTACAGTCCCTTTTCAAGAATTGCTCCTCGTTTTATCCACTTCTGTTTTTCTACATTTGTAGTAAGTGTCTGCATTTCAACATTTCTAAATCTAAAATCTCAGAGGGTTGTAATTCCTCACTCAAAAGAAAAGCTTCTGAGGCTGAAGCTGCCTGTTTTGCAGCTGTATCAGCCCGCATTACCTTTTGAAATTCTATCCTGTTGCTTGGTATGAGCTACGCATTTGCAAATAGCTACTTTTTGAGGTAACTGAATGGAGTCTAATAAATCTAAAATAAATTGCGCATGATTAATTGGTTTATCAGTAGATGTTATCATTCCTCTATTTTTCCACTGCTGCGCAAAAACATGTACAGTAGAAAAAGCATACTGACTGTCAGTAAAAATATTCACTTTCTTACCTTCTGCTAAGGTACATGCCCTTGTCAAGGCAATCAATTCTGCTGCTTGTGCAGATAAGTTGTGTGGTAAAGATTTTGCTTCTAAAGTCTTGGTATCAGAAACGACTGCATACCCCACTAGAATCTGTCCTGTAGGACCCCTCCTGCATGAGCCATCCACATAGTATGTCACCTCGGCATCATCCAAGGGAACATCTGTAAGGTCTTGTCTAGGTAATGTCTTTTGCTCAATCTCCTGCAGGCAGATGTATGGTTTGCCATCTGCAGGGCTCGGGAGCAAGGTTGACGGATTCAAAGTTGTGCATCATTCAATTGTCATATGAGGTTGGCTCAACAGTATAGTCATACAGGAAAGATGTCTAGCAGGAGAAATATATGCTACTTTTTCTTGCAGTAAAATAATTGCGACTGCGTGAGGCACTCTCAATGTGAGAGGGTGGAACAACACTACTGAGGCCGAAGCCTGCACTGCCATTGCAGCTGCAACTACTGCTTGTACACAGTGGGGCAGGGATCGCGCCACTGGGTCTAACTGTGATGAATAGTAAGCTATGGGGCGTTGTTTGTCCCCATGTTGCTGTGTCAATACTGATGTCATATAACCTTGCTTACAGTCTACAGTTTGGAAAGACTGCTTATGATAGTTTGGTAATCCTAAAACCAAGGATGATGTTTTTAGTTGTTTTAACCTGCAGAAAGCTGCTTCTGCTTCTGGTGTCCACTGTAATAAATCCTGTGCTGCCATCGGCTTTTTGAATATCAAATTAGTCAGTGGAGCAGATTCCAAAGCATAATTTGGTATCCAACTCCGACAAAAGTTAGTAGTTCCCAGGAAGGACATCATTTCCTTCTTGGTAGTTGGTCTAGGTGCTTGTAATATTGCTGTTTTTCTGTCCTCATCTAATATTCTGCCTTCTTTGGATATTACATATACCAGGTATTTAAGTTGCTTTCTCCAAAGTTGTAGTTTATTTTTATTCACCTTGTGTCCTTGAGTAGCTAAGAATTGTAATAATGCTATAGTATCCTCTCTACATTCTTGCTGGGTGGGGGATGCCAGCAGAATGTCGTCTATGTAAAGTAAAATCTGACTACCTTTCGGTGGGATAAATCCCGCCAGGTTGCTTGCCATTTCTTGTGCAAATATTGTTGGACTTTCACAATATCCCTGTGGTAATCTCGTATATGTATACCGTTTCCCCTGAAATGTAAATGCAAACCAATGTTGGCTGTCAGGGTGTATCGATATTGAGAAAAATGCATTACTAATATCTACCATGGAAAAATACTGTTGCTGAGGTTTTAAGTCATTCAACAGAGTGTGCGGATCTGGCACCGTTGGTGCTCTAGGTATAACTGCATTATTCACAGCTTGTAAATCTTGGACCATACGCCATTCTCCATTTGCTTTCCTAACAGGAAATAAGGGTGTATTACATGGTGAATCGGGTGATTCTATCAGGACTCCTTCCTTGAGTAAGGCTGCTATTATAGGTTTGATCCCTATCTCTGCATCCTTCCTCAAGGCATACTGCCTTTTCTGAGGTCTAAATGCTGATTTTGGCATAATTGTAACTGGTCCTGCTGTTTGAATAAGCCCTACATCTGACTTCCCTGTTGACCAGAGAGTCTCTGGTATGTTTCGCAAGGCTTTTTCCTCTTCTTCCAATAAAGATAAAACTCAGCTATTATCACTTGCCTGTGAGTGCACAGCTGGGTGTGTTTGTGTTATCCAATTCAATTTCTGCTTCTGCACTCCTTGTTCGGAGAGTTCTAATTCTGTCTGTTTTTCCCACCTTGTGACTTTTTCTCCTAAGTCTGCCCATTTCAAACTTCTATCTTTGGTTAAACTAACATGTGGCAATCAATTAGATTTGTAAAGTGCTAAAAATTCCTGGGGCAATGAACAGCTTACTACACTGTTTCCTTCTGTGTCCCAGTACAAGTTTCGTAACACTAGCCTGTTTGCATGGTTTTGAAACAATTCCTGTTCATATTCTTTATCAGGTCCTGGTCGATTACAGTAATATAGAGTACAATGCAACAAATGTTGTTTGTCAATGTCAAAGGAGGGGGTTTTATTGATGGCTACGTTCATCAGTTCTTTGGTTACTGCCCCTGGACCAGTTGTAACCAAGTCCTGGCTGTACCAATAATATGCCTCACCCTCCTGTTGCACCACAAAAGTATCCATTTGTCACTGTGCTTCCATACCCTGCATGGTTGGAACTATGGCTATGCCAAATATCTGCATTAAGTCTCTGCCCAAGAGATTTACTGGGCATTTTGCAGAAACCACAATTTTACTTTTCTGGGTCATTCCTGAAACGGGGTCTGTTATTGCTATGTCATGGGAGAGTGGCTCCCGATACAGCTGTCCATTAGCTGCTTTCACTAGTATATAATCTGGTGATTCTGAATCTTCTGGTAATTTGGAGGGATGTATCAGGGTTCATGAAGCCCCTGAGTCACACAAAAACTTGACTTCCCTCCCTTCTACTAGAAGCGTAACTTCCAGTTTTGTGTCTGCTAAGTAGAGCTCCAGGCTCAATAACGCTAAGTCCAAAATTTCATTTTCGTCAACATCTACAAATTCATGTACATCATCTACCCCTTCTGTCACATCCTCTACCCTTGCTATCACATTTGCATTTGCCTTTTCCCGTTTATTCTCATTCAGTGATTCCTGACTATCATATAGTCATTCCTCATCCTCCTTATTTTCTGTAGTCACCTTTTTATTTAGCCTGCAATCCCTTGCTAAATGTCCTTTTTTCCCGCATTTAAAACATTCACCCTTTTTCTTTCTTTCTTCAAAATCTTCTGATCATTTATCAGATTGTGTTTCCCTGGGCATTTTTCTTACCCTTTCTCCCAGTTTGTACTACAAAAACTTCTGACCCATCTTCGGCTGAAAACACTTGGGTTTTCTTCTTTTTACTATTGAAATGCCTTTCTGCATGCCTTGCATATTCAAGTAATGGCTGCAATCTACTTGTTCGATGATCTACCATGTGCTTTGTAATAAAGCTGCTGATGGGAGTTATACTACCTTTTAAGAATGCATTCTTTAGCTGCTGCTCATATGGGCAATCATGTGTTTGATCTTCTGGTATCTGCATTCCACAGTGGTTATTAAAACATTCTAATAATCTAGCATAATATCTATCAACCATTTCACCTTCTTGTTGAATGCACTGATTAATGCAAGTCCAATCAGCCCTAGGCTTCCATTTTTCAGAGATTCGGTCCGTCAGACCCTTTACTCTGCCATCTAATTCTGCATTAGTATGTGGGAGTGGTCTAAGTTCCATGTCACGGGGATTCCAGTCACCACTGATCATTTGCCGATCTGGACCTACAATTTGTCTAACTACTTTTTCTACTTCCTCTCCATTCAAATGGTAACTTAATCTCATACCCTGTAAATCTTCTAAAAATTTTCTAAAATTCACTTTCGGATGGGGAATTCCCTCCGTGGCTTTCCGGACATCTTCCGGTCCACGGTCTATAAACTAAAAGAGTCGGATCCTGTCCTGCCTGTCCTGCCTCAGGATTTGGTACTGCTATGAGTGGACATATTTCTTCCTCACTCGTAGCCCGTGATTTTCTATTTATTTCATATAATTCAATCTCCCCTCTCAAGTTGCGTGTTCGAGACCTTGTCTCGATAGGATCCCTGACAAATGGTTTTAGTGCTGTAGAAACAGCTGGGTATAGCGGAGGTGGATCAGCTTGTCCACTCGCTTCATATTCTGGTAAGGGAAGCGGAGGGGGTGAAGGAGGGGCCGTCACTATTACCAAGTTATTATCTTCTTTGTCTAAGAATATTGTTTTTGAATTTTTAATCTTTTGTTCCCTGCGATTTGCTTCCTCAAGCCACCTATGTGCCTGAGGAACTCCTAATTGTCGTGCCTTTTTAATTGACCTTTTGCATCTGTTTTAAGTTGCCTGACAAGTTTAATAAGTGCAGGTTTATCTAAATTACCATCAAATTTATACTTATCAACCCATTTTGTATAGTACTTAACATTGTCGACACGCTGTAATTGCATATATTTCGCGTCTTCAGTTAGGGGTGAGTCTTGGAAACTTTTCGTGCACTGATTTCCCATGTTGCCTCAGCTAAGCTGTAAATTGTTACGTAACCCTTCTTATCACATGGTACCACAGCTCTACACCTTTAAACAGTTTATCTAGAATAACTGTCTACCTATTCTGTTTCCCTGATCTATGACAAGACAGTAACCTTTTTTGTCCCTGATCTGCACATGCAAATCTTCCTTGACAAAAACAGTTCTGTAACTAGTCCCTGATCTTAAAACAGAAATAAGGTAAATTCCTCCTTACCTGACCCTCCGTGAGTTGATCCACAGGATCGTTGACTCATCCTCCAATCCCAGATCAGAAACAGTGGCTGGCCTCTTTCGAACAACAATTCAGTCGGAGGTCTTTCAAAACAGAAGAGCCAATTTGGCCTCTTCTCCATACGGATGCATGCCACCGGGCCCAATTCTGACCTAGGCCTAGAACGAGAGGTACTTTCCGGTCCGAAGGACCAAACTGTCAAAGGAAAAATATACTTTAAAAATGATCAAAACACGGTAGGTTCAGGTTACGGCACTTTAATCTTGCAGCAAGGAGACAAAAACGTGCTATTACAGAGTTTGTCTAACTAGAAACAGGAAATACTTTCATTTTTATACATTCTCTAACAAGACATTGCCTACCAAGCTGACGTAACAAAAATACCAGTCTTTTCATCATCATTTGTGGACCATCAGTCCCATGAATTTCTGCTGATTTAACAATTTTTGTGAGAAACTTCCTGAGAAAAATAATGTGGCCTTGATTACCACCAGTTAGATACATGTTATGTTACCCTTCAAGGTACTATGGCTAATTCAAACACAATGCTAACAGTTCATTTCTCTAATAATCCTTTGTCTACTTTATCTCTAAGTTTCTGCAGCTGCACATGTTCTCATGCTTCGAACAGAGCTGATTGTTTAAAAATCATTACATTTACAGAATATGGTATTGTTCATTCATTCGTTCCTGATCTAGCAGATAAGCACCTGCTTCTCAAGTACATTTCCAAAAGGCATAAACATGAATATTGCTGTGCTAGCAATTACTAGGTCAGAGGGCATCTTGCAAGTTTCAGAAAGCATACTGCAGTTTTCAAAAAGCATCTTTTTCAGTCTCATATGAAACTCAATTTATATATCACAGTGCAAGTAAAATAGAATGAAAAACGTATTAATTCTTTTGACTATTAATTAGTATTTAAGCATACACACATTAATACATATTTTTCTAACAATTATAAATCTGAGAAGAGTAAGGCTACATCTAAGGCCCAAAATCAAGTCTGAGTCAGTCACAGTAGTTGAGAGGTATGAGTCGCAGATAATGACAGTTAAACAGTTCCTTTTTTTCTAAATTTGCTGTAGGAAAAGGATTCCAGCTTCTCCGAGGTGGATAACCCAGGGTTAAGAACAGTGTGGAAAGATGGTGCTTTTGCCCCCCTCATGTCTACGTGGGTAAAGCAATCTCATACCCCTCAACTCTAACTCAGTGTTCCTCATTCTGAGTCCTAAACATTTCATTTTCCGCTCTCTTCCACAGTGACGGAGTCTGTCACACACACATTATATTTTTAATAGAAATCCATGTCAGAGAAAACCGAAATCTTATATCCTTTTAAATCATGAAAAGAAAATCTGGTAAGTATAAAATAGCAGTAGTATGATTTAACCAAACTGTGAGCTTTCTAGTGAAAGTTGCAAGTAAGTATAAATAAAGTGCTCTACATTTTGTCCATTGGTTCCCCGAGTGTGAGAAGTAGAGGTTACACATGTTTGGAGATGGAAGGTTTAGAGCTATATGCAAACTAAGAAGGTTGAAAAACCCACATTTAAGAATTAAGTTGTGTTTCAATTGCCTTATCTGTATGGTAGCACATTTCTTCTCCATTGACTGCTTTCCAGTTGAGACTGCACCATTAAACGGAAAACCACTAGCAACTCTTGGATCATAGATTGCCTACTAGTAACATGGCTTGGAATGCTGCTTTGAGACCGAGGCAGAAAGGCTGATCTCAGTGACTGTCACTTAATTATACTTAATCTGTGCCAATGTGACTCAGTGAGGCAACCTTTCTGATATGAGCTGGCTTGTCAGATGTGGGTAAAAGCAGCAATATCTCTACACTTGTGACATCTTTCAGCTTAGACCATAAAATACCAAAATATATTCCAGGAATAGAAAGAAGATAGCATGGTACAAAGATATAGACTACTACTGTACATTAGTCACGAACAATAAAATACACTTGAAAAATGGCTGTGGATATTTAAAAAGTTAGAATTATGGTTGGTTACTAACCTACCATAATAATTTGCATGCTGGTCTGCATGCTTATTAATGTGCATTCTAGGAAGTGAAAGAATCTTCACTCCCAGTGTCCTCCCTGCCAGCTTTCAGAACAAAAACATATTGAATAAAAAAGAACATACCGAATATTCATAGCTGTAAAGGGTAATGACTGTGATCCCAAATGCCAGCAATTTTTTTTTACAAGAAACATTTATATGTATGTAATATATATTGTGGCTTTACCTGAGTATATTTCATCTGTACCATATTACACAAATTAATCTTTAAAAGAGTAATATTTCATCCACTATAAGAGCACCAAATATTTCAGCTACATATCCATAAATAACATTTAAAGAGGACAAGCAAGTTAGCAATGAAAGTATCCATTTCCAGAGTAGCATATGCCTGTTACACTACTAGCTATCCTGTCTAGCTTAATAATTGTGCTATATTTTCTGTACCTTTCATTCAGACCATAGGTAAAAAAAAAAAAAGTCTTGTTTGTGGGTGGCTCCAGCACAGAAGACGTCTGTTGTACAGATCAGAAATTTCTGGCAATTCCCTGTTGTGGCATTGAGCCAACATTCTGTAAGATGGTGCAGAATTCCAAAAATCCTGACTACACTGGCCCTAATGTATAATACAGACATTATTATATTAAACTGATGTATTATTTTCAATAGAAGTCTTATCAGAGATCTCATTACTAGTAGTGGTCATTCAGCCATATTTTTTTTTTTCTCAAAAATTTTTTTTATTAATTATATGAATAGCAAGACAATTAAAAGATTATACATAACAAGAAGGCATAAATGAACATATAACGATTCATCTAGTGATAACAACCTTCATGAGATTTTGATAAGTTATTTAGAAATAAAACATACACCATATGTACACTATATACAAGTTAGGCAACCTGAGAGAAAGAAAATAAAAAAAAAAAAAAAAAAAAAAAAAAAAAAATATTTAACATTAACTATTTAATATGTTTAGAACCTTTTCTAACACAACCTTTCTAATAGCTTTTTTTTGGACTTCCACCTAAGTATCTTTGAGCATCAATAAATTTAAAAGCCATTTTTCTGGAAAGTAACCCATTTTAATTTAGAACGATCAATCCAATTTTGTATTATATAAAGTTTTAGTAATGAGCAAATAAAAATGATAACATGAATATCAACTTTTGAAAGATGAATCAATGGAATATGTAGAATAGCAAATTCCCACGTCAACGTGGATTTTTGATATCCCATTTTCTGCAGTCTGACTTTCAAAGATGTCCACAATCTGTGAGAAAAATGACAATACCATAGAATATGAAGGAGGTCTGCTTGGGGATGAGAACAGCATGAACACGAATGGGACTTATTTGGGTTAAATTTGTTTAATTTGATTGGGGTAAAGTAGGCATCATTATTAATCATTAATTGTGTGTATGCTAATTTTTGAAAAGGGATAAATTCCTTAGTGTGTCTAATAGCCAGGACTTTCTGAGATTCTGACAATTGGGAATTATAATTCAACCAAACATTAGATAAAAGACAATTGTGGTCCATCATTAAAGAATTAATTAATTTATATGAGTTTGAGAGCATTTTATCAGATGATGAAAGTATTTTGATAATCGTGTTAAGGTTTTTCAATTGTGAGTCTATGGGGACCAGAGATACAAATTTGTTTTTAATTATTGCTCTTAGTTGTGTAAGAATTGGTGAGTAATTCCAGTTTACTTTCAATAATTTACGCCAGTCAGATAAAGGCAAGTCAAGATATTTCAAAACATCTCCTACTTTTAGATTTTTAATTAAAGGATAGTTTGTTAAGTTCAAAAGTTTATTGTCCAATAATATATTTGGGTTTAGATGAATTGGCTGAACATGGTGCGAGATCTTTTCTAGTTTACACATTTTGAGTAAGGTTTGGAAATCTCTAATCTTTTGTTTAAATACTGTAGATAAATTTTTAATAAATAAACTATCCAGAGAGATAAAGGGAATAGCTTCAGGATTTAAATTATTAGAAATGACATAATTATACCATAATTTTATCCATAAAGAGTGATTTGGATAAGAAGTGTTATTGAATTTAGAGATAGTAAGAAGTTTATTGGATGAGACAATCAAATAATAGAGATAAAGATTAGGTAAACCCAAACCTCCCTTGTCCTTCGAAAATGCCAATCTAGAATAGGAAATTCTAACAGATTTAGGGAACCATATGAATTTTGCCAAAGCTTTATTCACAGACTCAAAAACATTTTTTGAAATTATCTGATCAGATGATGAGAATTGGTAAAGAAATTTAGGCAGAATATTCATTTTAATAATGGCCACCCTTGAAAGAAATGAAAGGTTTAGATGCTTCCATCTGTCCATATCAGACAATATAGAGTTCCATAATTTATTAATATTATTTTGAAAGGAAGATTTATTATTGTGTTCTAAATTGATTCCTAAATATTTTATATTATAAGTAAACTGAAAATGATCGTCTGGAAACAAAAAAGATTTCTGTGCTAAATGATTTAAGGGAAAACTATGAGTTTTTGTAGAATTTAAAAGATAGTTGGAAACCAAAGAAAAATAATCAATAGAATTCATTATTTTTCTGTAATCAGATAATGGAGTTTGAAAGTAGATTACTAAATCATCCGCAAAAGCAGAGAAATGAATATTAGTATTAAGAATTCTAGGGATGTTATGAAAAGTATTTTGAGTAATAAACAATAGCAAAGGTTCTAAGTAAATGTTGAAAAGAAAAGGGGACAATGGACAACCCTGTCTTGTTCCTTTAGTGATCTTTATCGAGCAGAAAATTGACCATTAATGTATAGTCTAGTAAACATATTCTTGTATAAAACTTTTAAAAATTTATAAAGAATAAGGGAATATTAAAACATAACATAGTTTGAAATAGAAAGTTCCAACATACTCTGTCAAAGGCATTTGATGCATCTATAATCAAAGCATATATAGGGTTTGGATTTTTCTTAATGAGATGAAGTATAGTCTCTAAAGATAGAGTATTATCCCAAGCATGTCTCTGAGACATAAAACCTGATTGATCTGACGAGATAATTGAGGGTAAAATCCGTTTCAATCTGTTAGCCAGAATAGATGACAGAATCTTAATATCCACGTTAATTAAAGAAATGGGTCTATAATTTACTGGGTCAGATTTATCTTTATTATTTTTTAAAATTAGAATGGTTTTGGATGTGTTCCAATGAATATCTGAGATATCATTAACTCTTATATGATTGTAAACTTTAAATAGAAAAGGAAGAACTACCAATTTGAAAGTTTTGAAAAATTCTGGAGTAAAACCATCGGGTCCCGGAGATTTACCCAATTTAAGATTGTCTATTGAATCCAAGATTTCTTGTACCGATATAGGGGTAGAAAGTAGTTTTTGCTGACTATCATTAAGTTTAGGGAACTGCAAAGAGTCTAAAAAGAGTTTTGAGTGATTATCTTTAACAGAATTAGAAGAACCTGAATATAACTCAGTGTAAAGAGAGGTGAAAAGTTGAATAATCTCTTCATCAGTATTATATAATCTGTTATTATAAGATAAAGATGTAATATTTGGATTTCTGAAGTTAACTTTAATAATTCTCGCTAACAATTTAGATGGAACCTGGGCCCACTCTGAATATGAAGCAAGTAGCTTTGGTTCAGCTAAGGAGAGGTTATTTTGGTGAAGCAGAATTAAATCTTTCTGACAATCAAAAATTTGTTTTTCTAAAGTAGCATCATAGTTCAGACTAAGATGATTTTCCAACGAAGAAATTCTTGATTTTAAGAATTCCTCTTTCTTAAAGTATTGTTTTTTGAAAACAGCAGCTTTACTAATAAATAAACCTCTTAATCTTGCTTTACATGCAGCCCATTGTATGTCATAAGGAATGTCTGATGATTCAAGACTATTCACCATTTCATTTAGGATTTCTGAAGCTTGTTTGCAAATATCTTCATTTGACAATAAGTTATTATTTAAGGTCCACTTATTAAACATAGTTTTATTTTTGATATTGGGTTTTATGTTCAATTTTAGTGAAATTCTTGAGTGATCCGAAAAGAATCTGGGTTCTGTAGTAAAGTCCACAATATATTTTGAAATATAATCTGAAATTAGAAAGAAGTCTAATCTGGACCACTTAATGATAGCATTTAGAATAATAAGTATATATATCATTCTTGTTTATATTTTTAACAGTGCGGAGGGGATCTATTAAATTATATTCTGTCATCAAATCATTTATAGCCAGAGTAGATTGAAGATTATAGGTGACAGTGGAGCGGGAACAATCAATTACAGGGTTTATAACTGCATTCCAGTCACCACCCACTATAATATGATGATCCTTATAGGATGCAAGAACATTGTAAATTTTTAAAATGAACAAATGTTGTGAATTACATGGGCCATATAGATTTAAAATTAATAATGGTTTGTCCAAACCAGCAATAGTAGCGTAAATAAGCACCACCTCCCCTCATCATCAAATTTCTCATCAATAATATTCCCAATGAATTTTTGTTTAATGATTATAGCTACACCTCTGGAGTTAGATGAGTCACCTGAAGCTATAATCTTTTGATCCATTTTTTTAACTCTTTATTCCAATCAATACGTGAAATATGGGTCTCTTGAATAAAACAAATGTTAGCCTGTGATTTAAAGATCATATGAAATAATAGTGACTTTTTCGCTTTATCTTGAATGCCTCTGACATTCCAAGAATCTAAAATTATGTCAACAGGCATATTCTACAAGTATAATCATCATTGATGCTATAAAAGTGAACTCAAGGTGCAAATCCAACACAACATTAAAAAGAAGAAGAAAAAATAAAAGAAAAAACAGTCTTTAAGTATTCAAGCAAGTCATCAAATAACATTTGTTGAAAAAAAAAAGAAAAAAGTTTTTTTAAGAACCATGAAATGTATAATAATAACCTTTATCCTACCCCTAGTGCCTACCCACCAATCCCCCTGTGATAAAGGAAGAGCAGAAGAACATGAAAAAAACATTGTAATTATAGATAATAATAACCTCAAGTTAGAATACAAATTACTCAAAGGAAGCCTAACATAACATAAAGTCCGAGTAATACTACTAAAAATATATACAAAATTAACTAATTTCAAGACGTCCAACATGCTTAATCCCTACTTCTAATACTAATCTAAAGCTCCTATCCTTAAATTGAAATTTATAGTGATTAAATGTATTTCCTCAAGTATTTCAAGAGAAAGAGAAACAAGTAAATAATAAATAAATCACACTCTGCTTAACTAGAACACTCTATCATAACAAGTAATACAATTAAAACTGAAAGATATGTAAGATAACATATATAAGTATAACAAAACCAACTGGTAACATTATAATATAAGTAAATAAGCATAGCATTACTGAACTAAAGATAATAGTCATGCACTATCTACTGAACCTTCTTTAGTACTTTAGTGATAATTTCATTAATCAACATGACCATTAGTATGATAAAAGCACTAATACCTGTAGAATGAGTATTTAGTTATAGTTCAAATAAAGCAAAAAACAACTACCAAGCAACCATGTCTCAAAATGAAAAACAATTCAGTCTGGAGATGCATCTATTAACTAGATAATAATAGTACAGGAACTATTCAAATGAAATATTATAAGCTGTAAGGTTTTAAAACTAGTTAATATACATGAATAAAGTATAATTATATTATTAAATAGTAACTTAAACAGCATCATATATATTGGACTGAATGTACAACAATGTGCATACATATAATTTTAAATCTACTTTTTGAATATTTTACTAATGACTCTGTTAGGTTATATAGCCATACTATTCTTCTAAGCTATAGATGTAACATAGCAAAACAGCATGAAAAGACAAGGCTTTTAAAGTAAACATTTTGAAAATCTAATTAAAACAGAAACAAGCAAGCTAAATGCAGTAAATCTAAGGGCTTAAATATATACATGTAGATTCAGCTAATCATATTAAAGATAGTTATTTCAAACCTTTCAAATAAGTAAAGGCTTTCTTAAACATAAACTACTAATCATAAATATCACATCCAGCCTCTGAGAAGAGAGAGCAGAGAATACAAAGAACATGAAACTTTCATATGAACAGGTATACTTTGTAACATTTGTCAAATTAAACACTTCAGTATAATATAAAATATTGTATGAAAAAATATTCTGAATAGGAAAATATGTTCATTTCTTTACACATCCTTTAGAATTTTAATATATAAAACTAACCTGTTAATTTGTTTCCAGAAACATTTTCACTCTGCTTTATGAAAGTAGCAGCTTGCTTTGAAGTCATGCAGACACACTAAAAGTCACTGAATATATTATGTGACATGAATCTGTTTAAATTTAAAAGCAACCTTCATTTATGAAGAGAAAACACTTTAAATAATAGCCAGATCTATTAAAAATTAGTGCTATTGAATACTTGTTGAAAACAAGCAGACTTGTGTATTTGAAACTGTCCTTCTTTCCTCACAAATGATGACATCACCATCCATCTCAGAGAGACTGTAGTGTGCATGTTCATGCAGAGCATCAGCTGGAACTCTGAGGGAAGATTTTCTTGCTAGAATGTTGAGATGGAATGTTTTTCCTCCAAAAATCATTTAGCTTACACAGAAGGCTGTAACTCCAAAGCTTGTAGTAAAATTAACATATTATCTATTTACACAGCAAGCATATGTGAGAGAAAGAGAAAAAAGTAAATACAGCAATTTAAATGCTTCTATTAATCCACACAAATCTAACAAGCATATATCCTGTCACTGCACACTGTCACACCAAATCCATCATGTGTAAATTACATGACAAGTTCTTAAGGTAATATAATTATGTCACACCAGAATTACAAATCATGTAACACAAATACTGTCATATTAAAGAAAAGAAAAGATCAAACCTTATTGTAGTTCTTAAACAGTAGAATATTAAGATACAGTGTCAGGAAGCTTTTTAAATGTTTTAAGAAAAATGTCTTTTGCATCTTTAGGATCTGAACATTCAAATCTTTTGTCATTAGCTGTAAAAGACAAGGTATTAGGATATGCCATTCGAAATCTAATCCCTCTTTTTATCAAGTCAGCACAATAGGGGGCTAGTTTTTGTCTATTTAATTTGATCTGTGCAGGAAGATCTTGGGAAAATGATAGTTTGTGAGACTTCCATATGAATTGTTTCTTTGTTTTAGCAGTTTCTAGGATCTGGAAAGTGTCTTGAAAGTTTAGTAACTTAGTATAAATTAACCTTGGTGTGGAAGAATCTTGCTTTGTACGCAGTGCTCTGTGTGCTCTCTCTACAATTATAGATTTTGAAGAAGCTTCACAATTTAACAGTGTTTCAAAGATATTTTTAGTCACAGATAACAAGTTTTATTGTCATAAGATTCAGGTAAACCACGAATAATGATGTTATTTCTTCGACTCCTGGCTTCCAGATCCAATATTTTAGCTTGTAAATCTGAAACAGTTTTATCTCTAGATTTAAAGTCACTTTCCAATAAGTCTGCTTTAACCTCCAAAGCTAAGATTTTATTTTCAATAGTAACAATACTATCGTTTATTTGCTTTAAAGATTTACTAAAGTCTGTAAACTGTTCTGAAAAGTTTTGTATAGCACTTTGGATTGGTTTTAATGCTATTTTTAGTTCTTCTAAAAGGAAATTTGAGCCATTTAAATCTTTATTACTTACATTTAAAGTTTCTGTAGGTTGTCTAGATGATTTCAGTCTTTTTGAACCTGAATCTTTTTCAGGAGAGAGCATTGAAGTATATTTGGCCTTTGTAGGCTGAGTCTCCATGGAGTCAGATTTTGTAGCCATGCCCAGAAATGGAATGCAGTTAACAGGATACCAGGAACCAGGAACAGACTGGAGCAGTAGGAGTCCCAGCAGCAGAGAGACCAAGAATGTTCTGAGGTAAAATAAATCCCAGGATAATAATTCCAGAAGAAAAGATAATCCAAATGCATAGAAAAAGATTTATAAAATCTTTTAGTATAAAAATTTGAGGAAAAAGGTTGATGTAAAGTTGTAAAAAAAAACAAAAGTTAAATAGCTGTGAGGAGCTCAGAGAGTAAGGACTAGACTAGTCGGCAGCCATCTTGGAATCCGTCGTTCAGTCATATTTAATATTAATAATTTCAACTAACTATATTAAATCCTTACTCTCTAAACTCAAACCTTGCACCCCCTCAGCTGATAATTTACCTTCCTATTTCCTACAGATTGCAGCAGAACTCTTAGTCTATCCTGTTTCCATCCTGATTAACCAATCCATTTCTGAATCATATGTCCCAGCAATATGGAAAACATTCTTCACATTACCTATATACAAAGGCGGAAATTCTTCTGATATATCAAACTTCAGGCCAATAGCTATACTTTCTCCCCTCTCTAAAATTCTACAGAAATGCATTCACAAGCATTTAATGCAGTACCTTCTAGAAGAGAGCCTTCTAACACACACACACACACACACAACTTGGTTTTCACCCCAAAAACAGTATTACAACTGCTTTAATATCCTTTATAAATACTGTATCACTGGCCTAAACTAGTCTCAAGTCTGTTCCTCGACCTCTCCAAAGCCTTTGACACTGTCTCCCATCCCCTCCTCTTGGACAAACTCTCCCATTTAAAATTCTCTCCCCCCACCATATCCTGGTTTTCTATCTCTCTAACCACCAGCAATCTGTTAAATGGCATTCCGCAGTATCTCCCCCCTTAAAGTAACAATGGGAGTCCCCCAAGGATCCATACTTGGGCCACTGCACTTTAATATTTTCACTAACCTACTCTACAGCTGTTGTCCCCACTCTACACTGGTACAATATGCAGATGATTCAATTGTCATTACCATTGCAGACAATCCATCTGACCTCCACTCTACTACCCAAACATCATTCAATACCATAGAGACATGGCTTTATGATAACAAACTAATTCTCGACCCTAAGAAAACTAAGCTTCTACTCTTCCTACCCAAAAACCTTATCAATCTCAAAACTACTTTCTCCATCCATTCAAGGAATAACACTATCATTACTGCTGAACCCTGCACTAAACTGCTGGGAGTCATAATAGACGATCAGCTTAAATTTGATCTCCAAGTCAATCATTCTACCAAAAAGACTCGCCAGAAACTTGGACTTCTTTATCGCAACAAGAGACATTTAACCAAGTCAATAATTCTATCAAAAAGACTCACCAGAAACTTGGACTTCTTTATTGCAACAAGAGACATTTAACCAGCATAGCCAAAATAACTCTCTCCCATGCATTTCTTCTTCCCATCCTTCTTTATAGCTGCCAATTATTCACAAGCCTTAACACCACACTCAGTACAAAACTTGAAACAACCTATAACAAGGTAGCTAGATTCGCAGCAAACCAAACCTATAAATCACACCATTGCTTATCCCTTAAACTGGACTGGCTTGAATTCCCTCACTTGCTCCTACTTAATCAACTAGAAAATATCCACTCCATCCTCTATCTACCATCTTTCTGTCCTAGCCTTCTTTCTATTATATCTAAATATTCCCCAACCAGGACACTACGTAGCTCTGACTAAGACTCCCTTCAGATCTATAAAGCTAAAACCAAAACAGGATGTTTACTCTACAGCTATAAGCCTACTGCAACTTGGAACCAACTCCCCCAAGAAATTAGGTCTCTTTACCATACCAAGCATTTCAAGCTGGCCACTCACAGTTACCTAACAAAAAAAAAATGATCCTGTCACTGTAGTCATCATCTATGAAACTATCCTACTTCCTATTTCTTATACCTCCCCCTACTATTAGCCTGCATTTTCATATAACTCCCCCTCTATCAGCCCTCTCTTTCTTATATTAACCACTTCCTCTATATGTTTCCCTTCTATTCCTTCTTCCTCGTCTTCCTCTCTTCCTCTGTCTATCTTAATCAACTTCTACCCCTCTGTCCCACTGTATTAACACCTCTTTCCCCTTGCTATTCCTTGTACTTATACTGTATATAACCAAACAGGAATTATAAACACATTATTCCTTGATGACATTGTACCTGAGTATTTTTTTCTGTATTGAATTATTGTAAATGTCATTTTGATAAGTTTGTCTTACTGCAAATATGATTTCTTAACTGTTGTTTGCAAAATTTATAAACTCACTGATGAGCTTTTCTCCTCGGGTCGCCACTGAAAATGATCCAAAAGCTCAGTTGGACTAACCCTGTAAAATAAAAATAAAATAAATAAAAATAAATAATTAAAATGTATATACATATCTCAGAAGTATTGAAAAGGCCAAACTTGCTTCTTCACTATGCACACATGATAAACTTAAATCAACAGCTGCATTTTCCCCACATTCAACAAATGCAAATGTAAGATTTTGCTTTTAGATTAATATTATGGTACTGGATAAACATAAAAGGCTAGTGTCCAAGCTGTATAAAACTACTTTCAGCTTATTAGGAAGTAACATAAATAATTCAAATGACTACAATGAAATGTTGAAAACAGAAAATGCAACGTCATAGGAATCTTAATAAAATTATATCTTAAATGTACCACTCCCTCAGTACACAAAACTGCAGTTTACATGATTCATGACATTACAGAATGAATACTTCCAATGAATGATAAAATTACTGTCATATAAAATTACATCACCAGTAGTCCTCAACATGAAAGCAATCTGATAAACTCAAACATATATAATATGAATATTTGTAAAGATCTCTTTGAATCCACCTGATATTAGTAAACTAAGATGACTAAAAAGTATTATACATGTGATAGACTGATGTATGTTCCTCTACAATCAAAATAAATTCTAGCACCTAAAACCAGACCAGCCCTTAAACACCTCTAGCAGCAACATTTTAGAGAGCATAAAAAGCCGGGCTACATGTTGAACAATTTCTTGTTCCCGTATGAGAGATTAAACATAGTACACAGATTCATCAAGTCAGTCATGCACAAACTATCAAGTCTTCTTACTTAGTAATGCAGAAAGCATTTCATATTAGCAGACTAACTCAGAATATACACATGCAGAAAAACTCAAATCAATTCAGACTTCAAGAACAGTAACAATCAAGAAAATATTTAGAAAAACAGTTTAAAAGCAGTGGTTTTAAAGATGCAAGGTAATATAGTTTGCACCTAATGTTAAGGCTCTAGTAAATATCTATATGAAGTGAGTTTTACTTTCTTTGTTGGATTATTTTATAGTTGGAATAAAAAAAGAAGTTATGTACTTACCATAATGTTCCATGTTTGTAGTCCATCCCGCCTACATTCTTGCTAGTTGGGGTTCAGAGCCAATATTCGGCTCCGACTCGGCCGATACTAAAGCTCGAGAGCTTTTACTGGCTCGAGGCTAACTCCTGTCCCATGGTGCCTCATGGCAATTCCCCAGATCTTGTTTGCAAGAAAGCAATAAGTACCTAACAGGTATGAATTATCAGAAACTGTATACATACATTCATACAAAAAAAATAAATACATTTTGTAATATAATCCATGCCAGGTGGACAACAAAAACCAGGTCAGACAGCACCAGTATAATCCACCAGATCCTCCATAAACAGGAAGGGGGTAGGAGGGTGGGACGCAAGAATGTAGGCGAGATGGACTACAAACATGGAACGTTATGGTAAGTACATAACTTCTTTATGTTATGCAGTCCTATCTCACCATAATTCTTCCTGGATGGGACAGCGTCCCTAGCACATTTATCCTGGGTGGCTCAAGCGAAGAGACTCTTCAGCACAGTAGACCCAAAGGATGACCTGTCCCAGGAGGCCAAATCCAATTTGTAATGAGTGACATAAGTATGTGGTCTTGCTCAAGTTGCTGCTGTGCAAATAATATCAATTGGGAGCCTAGATCTAAAGGCACATGAAGTAGATACTGCTCTAGTAGAATGGCCTTTTACTTTGTTAGGTAATTGTTTTCCAGCAGTTTGATAAGCAAAGGAAATGCAATCTGAAAGCCATTTTGAAAGAGTAACCTTGGAAACAGGCAAGCCCTTATTCTTGTCAGAAAAGGAAACAAATAATTGATCTGATTTTCTGAATTCTTTAGTCCTGTGTAATAAATCTGAGAATTCTGTGAACGTCTAATTGGTGTAGTCTATGGTCAGATTTATTAGAGTGGTTCGGAATAAACACTGGTAGCTCAATAGTAGTGTTCAGATTATGCTCTGAGCATACCTTGGGAAGAAAGGAGGAGTTTGTCCTGAATGAGACTCTATCCTTGTGGAAAATAATGTAAGGAGGTCAAATAGTAAGAGCTTGCAGTTCTGAGACTCTCCTAGCATATGTTATGGCTACTAAGAATAGTGTTTTCCAAGACAACAATTTCAGATCTGATTAAGAAGAGTGCTCAAAGGGTGCAGACATTAAAGATGAGAGGACTAAGTTTAAGTCCCATGATTCTAATGGCTGTTTGATTGGTGGCCTGAGAAGGAGAACTCCTTCCAAAAAGGTTTTGCACAAAGAGTGTGACATGATTGGGTTTCCCATGAAGCCAAAATGGAAACTGGAAATGGCAGCTAACTGAACTCTGACTGTAGCGGCTGCAGCTCCTTCATGAAAAACTGACGCAAGGAAGGATAGAATAGATTCTATAGGAGCCACATATGGATCTAAGCCTTGGTTTGTAACCCAGATAGAAAACCTTTTCCATTTGCTGGAGTATAATTTCTGAGTGGAAGGCTTATGGGATGAGATCAGAATGTGTTTGACAGAAGGAGATAGGGGAATGCACCTGGCTATTCGTGGAACTGGAGCAGCCATGCTGTCAATTTGAGGGTGTGGATGATGGGATGGAACTGCCCTGATTGATGAATCAGGAGATCTGGAGATGGGTCCAGAATCCATGGTTCCTCCAAAAGGTAGTGCCACAGGAAGGGAAACCATACTTGTCGAGGCCAGTAAGGAGCAATGAGGATCAGGGTACTCCTCAACTGTTCTGCCTTTTGTATTACCTTTGGGATGAGAGGAAAATGTGGGAAGGCATAAAGAAGTCCCCGGGGCCAATCATGGACTAGAGCATCCCTGGGTGTCATCCCCAGATGGGGAATGAGAGCAAAGTAGTTGCTGCATTTGGTGTTCAGGTGAGTGGTGAATAGGTCGCAGCAAGACTGGCCCCGTCTGTGAAAGATCTCTTTCGCAACTTCTGCATTCAGGGACCACTTGTGAGGCATCAAAATTGCTCGGCTGAGTTTGTCTGCTATTACGTTGTATTTCCCCAGGATGTGTGTTGCTACCATAAAACATTGAGTATCCATCGCCCATTCCCAAACACTTAAGGCCTCTCGGCAAAGCGGGTAAGATTTGGTTCCCCCTTGCTTGTTTATGTACCACAGGACAGACATGTTGTCTAACTGGATTGCAATTGTTCCGGTGGGAAGGGAGCTGTGAAGTGCTTGCAACGCATACAGCACCGCCTTCATCTCCAGAACATTGATATGCAAGTGGTTCTCGTGGTTCTGCCAAGTACCTTAGACTGTCATTCCCAGATAATGCCCCCCCTCTATATGGGAAGCGTCCATGGTCAAAACTGCTTTCTCTTGGGGAGGAACAAGTGGATGGCCTAGGAGAAGTTGTGCTGTGTGCAACCACCATGTCAGATTCTTTTTGTAGGTATTTGTTATAAAAATCTGATGAGACAATGGAAGGTCTTGCATCGACCATTGGGCAAATAACAGCCATTGAAGTATCCTCATGTGTAGATGGGCTAACTAATAGGATGGAGGAAGCCACAGTCCATAGGACTTGAAGGACTACCCTGGCCTGAACTTTATGCTTGTTTAGCAAGGATATGACTTGATTGCGTAGAGACTCTACTCTTTCTGGTGTTAGTCTTGATGACATGGTGGTTGTGTCTATTTCTGAGCCTAAGAATGCAATGTGCTACAAAAGAGATGACTGATTTTTTTAGGTTGAATGCGATGCCTAGACTGGCGCACAAGGATAGAGTTTTGTCCCTGATTCTCATGAGTTGATGCTTGGTGGTAGCAATGAGGAGCCAGTCGTCTAGGTACGGAAACACCTGGAATCCTTGACGTCCCAGGTGAGCCATTACCACTGCCATGCATTTGGTGAATACTCTGGGGGCTATAGTGAGACCAAAGGGCAGTGTTCAGAACTGTAAATGACTGGCTCCCAGCCGGAAGCATGTGTCTCCTGGAGCGCCTGTCCATTTTGATGTGGTAGTACGCATCCTGGAGATCTACTGAGCACATCCAATTGTCTTTGTCGATAAAAGGAAATATTGACTGCAGAGTGATCATTCGGAACTTTAATTTCTTTACAGACTTGTTGACCCTGCTGAGATCTAGAATTGATCTCCAGTCCCCTGTCTTTTTTGGAACTAAAAAGAATCGAGAGTAAGTTCCGGATCCTATTTGCTCTGTGGGGACTTCTTGGATGACTCTTTTTTGCAGCAATGAGATGACCTCTGATACTGCACGGTCTAGTTGAATGGGTGGTATGTCTGGTAGAGACCGGTTTGTTGGAGGTTCGGAAACAAATGGAATCAGATAACCTCTGGATATTATGGTGTGTACCCAAAGATCTTGTGAGATGCTTAGACAGGTGCTTGGGTACAGCAATAGACCTCCGACTGCCTCCAGAGATGGACAGTCAGGCAACCCCTCAGAGGCGATAGAAGGGATGATCAGAGAAGGTTTCTCTATCTCCCTGATGTTGCAGACCTCCTCTGCCATGAGGGTGGCATCTTCCATTATATCCTCCCCTCTGCCTCTAGTGGAGGGTTGACCTTGTGCCTGAGGGAAATCTTTTTGGGATTTACGGAACCACATTTTTCCTCCCATGATGCCCTTGGGATAGGGTCTAGATGGGAGGGAGAAACAGACTCTGACGGCAGATAAGGTTTTCCCTTCCTGCTCGCACCTGGTCAAAGTCTCTTTCACCTGGGGTCCAAAAAGAGATGAACCATCAAAGGGGACATTAGTGAAGGAAGACTTAAAGGATTCCGTGAAATTACAAAGAGCATCCAAGAATGTCTCCTGAGGGATATTCCTGCTGCAGCTGCCCTACTCGCTCCATCTGCTGCATATGATATCAGCCTCATGGAGGAGTTAGTTATCAATGTAAGGGTGGAGAGCTGTGCAGAAACCTTATCCATGGATCCCGAAGCTATTGAACCCTGGAGGGTATTTCCTAACTCCTTCAGGAGATCCCTCTGAAGATGAGTAAAATTGGTAAGGTAATTCAGTGATCTTAGTGTAAATGCCATTGAAGAGAAGGTATGCTTCCCATACCTATCCATCGTCCTGGACTCCTTGTTAGGAGGATGGATATTAGAAGATGTTTCAGATAACACCTTCTTGGTGGCTGCTGCTACCACCATAGTATCAACGGGAAATCCTTTGCTAAGATAAGTCTTATCTTCAGGTGCTGGGATAAATTTATTTGGCCTCCTCAGGACGGGCTCCACTGAGTCTGGGGCTGTCCAGGCTTTCCGCGATATGACCCCCAAGAGTTGGTCATAAAGTGGTGTCACCCAGGAGGTGGAAGGTCGGGAACCAAAGGCCACAAGATACACTGATTCATTCTCAGTAAGGTTAGAGGTCTTCCAATCACCCCTTGGTCTAAGGATTTCTAGGATGTCAGAAAAGGAGACATCCTCAGAGGAGGATCTAGGGGACCCTTCTGATTCCACTAAATCAGTGTCAGAAGTGACAGACTCAGGTGAGTCAAAATGCTTCCTCTTACACAGTCTCTTCCGAGGGAGCTCTCCAGTGGGATAATCTGGGGAAGTCTTGGAAGAGGGGGCACCTCCAATGGGGATTGCTTGGGCCTCCAGTTCACTATGCTGTGGGGGTGGCAGGGGAGAAGAGGTTGCTGCCTGCTGCTGTTGGGACACAGGTTCCAATAGTATGGCCTTAGCAGAAGATAAAGCCCTTTCTATAGCTTCGAAAGCCTTTCCCCCCACTCCGAGGAGATGGATGGTAGGCTCCGAGCAAGGGGAATGGCTCCAAAGCAGATGTGGGAGCTGAGCTGAGTTGAGCCGAGGCACCGAGAGGGAGGGTCGGTTCCGAAGAAAACCTAGGGTGACGGTCCCCCTTGGAGTCGACTTGAGAGCATCGGCTCCCAGATCCCTCGGCTCCAGACTGAGCCACTGAGGATAGAGTAATCAGTTCTGAGGAAGCAGGGAGGATCCTCGGAACTGACGGATCCAAGACTGAAGAACCTGAAGTAATAGGCTCCGAGAGTGAAGGAGTCAGAGGAAGAACAGTGGCAGGTAAGGGTGTCGGCTCTGAAGTCTTTGGGTCCAGAGGGGCCAATTTCTTTGCCAGAGTTGGATCTGAAAGCAACCTCTTCAACACCTGCTCAATGTCCTCATCTGAGAGTGTCCTGGAGGATCTGGTGGAGACAGAAGGAGATCTCCTTCTCTCCAAAATAGGAGATCTCAAGGTAGGTGACACAGGATCACTATCAGGTAAAAGTCTCGGTACCAAAGGTTGTCTCGGCACCAAGGTGACCGACGGTACCGATGTGGAAGAAGCTGAATCGGAGACAGAACTCCTTGGCTCCGACACTTTGGTCTTTTTCGACAACTCCGAAGCTGGGGCCAAAGATTTTCATTTTGAAGACTTAGGAGCTGCCTGACTGAGTTCCAGCTGTTCCTGGAAGGAACTGGTCATGAGACCCCTATCAATTAGTTTTTGTTTTTTCTCATTCAAGACCCTGGTGCTAAACACATGGCAAAAGGTACAGGACTCTTGCAAATGAGCTTCACCTAAACAGTACACTCAACTGGTGCGACTGTCCGTCAAAGACATTTTTGTGAGCATCTATCGCACTTTTTAAACCCCAAAGGGTGATGATCCTTATGCTCTCTATCCTTTTCTTTAGACATTCTGACTGAAACTATAGACTAGCTACAGAAAGCAACAATAACAACAATAACTAAGTATTAACCACGAACAATAAGATAGTAAAGAAGAAGAAGGTATATAACTTTTTTTTTAAGACACACACTCAGGGAGGAAAGGCCCTCTAACTTAAATGGGCACTACAGCCCTCTAACTTAAATGGGCCGTACAATCCTAAGGGGAAGAATAGGGGTCAGAAACTCTCAATAACAGTCACACAAGAGATAAATAATAGTAAAGACTGTAATAGGATACTAAAAGTTAAGAAAGAACTAGATTTAGTAAATAAACTGTTACTTAGCCAATGATCCAGTAAGACACAACCTCGAAGCTTTTACGGCAAATGAGATCTGGGGAATTGCCGTGAGGCATCATGGGATAGGGGTTAGCCTTGAGCCAGTAAAAGCTCTCAAGCTTTAGTATCAGCCGCGTCAGAGACAAATATTGGCTCCGAACCTCAACCAGCAAGAATTACGGCAAGATAGGACTACATAACATCTTACTGTTTTGCCTTTGTCTTTTCATGTACACTGCAGGCTAAGAGGTTCATAAATACTTTCTAGGGCATTGATCCTTGAGGATCATTGGAAGCCTAGCTATATGTTTCCATCAGGGCTTTCTGATTTTTGTCTCTGTTATTCATTCAGTCTGTAAATGTGTGACATTCAACTATGTGAAAGAAAGGACATAACCAAAAGAAAATGAAACTAAACTGGAAAACCAATGATTATAGTGAAAAGTATGGAAAACTGCTAAATCAACCACTTTTTGTTCAGGATTTGAAGCAAGAATGGCTAAAGAGAGGTGAATTTAAACCAACAGCTGTAAGGTTAAAAAACAATAACCAGAGTGTCCTGGCAGGAAAAAAAAAGAAAAAAAAAAGTTGGAATGTTAATAAAAGCAGCTCAAGACAGTGGGCTAAGTAAAAATTGCTTTGTAAAGTGCATAGAAAAAGTAGGAAATACACTCAAGTGCAGGTTGTGTAGTTCAAAATTAGAAACAGTTGCACATCATGCTTCTTGTGATGGTCTTTATACTAAAAGGCACAGTACTGTGGTAAGACTGTTGCATTGAAGATTGTGCAGACAACATACAGGCAGCTGAGAAGCAGAGAAACATGAATCACAACAAATTACTGAAAATGAAAAAGTTCTGATGACACGGGATCACTCAATACCAACAGAAAAAAAAAGTAGAAACAAGAAAAGGATATACTCTAGTAAAAGAAAATAGGACAAAAGTAATAATGGGATGCATGGCTAGGCTTTAAAAGGCCCCAGTGGTCATTAGTGTAATACACGTCTATGAACCTAAGAATACACATGAACTTATAAAAATACTAGGATATGTAAGCAACAATTAGAGCGATGTGAAAAAAAACAGCCAGGTAAAAGAAGCAACAGAGCTGTTAAAAAGAATTTTCAAGCATACATAAATATACTATAAATTTATGTAACTCCAAATAAACTTCAGAAGGAAGGAGGCAATTCTGGGTACATAACATTGCAGGTGCTGAGAACAGGTCTCTTATCAAATGAAATGTCAAAGACTGAAGCTTTCAATATTAATCTCATGAACTTTAATACCAGATTACCAGTGTACATGACTTGGCTTAAATCCTTGTCACCGGGTGCTGGTCTAGCTTTTATAATATTAGTAAACCCGATGAACTGTGTGTGCAAGTAAATAAATTAGTAAAATAAACGTTTTCACAGTCGCCTATAAAAAAATGTGCATCTTAGTTCATAGCAAGCATGCTGCAAACTGCAAAAAGAGAAAATGCTTCCAAAATTAGCAGGAAATTAAATTAGAAATGCTCCAGACTTCAGCTACTGAGCTACATCACTTAGCAACTTACTGTTAGAGAAGGTGAACTCACAGGCAACACAGAACAGAAGTTAGGAAGGAATTGAAGGATTAGGAATCAAAGTTCAACTCCGACTCTCTCTCTCTCTCTCTCAACAAAAGGCAAACAAGTTGTTCCACCAACGATTAACGATAGCAAAAGTACTGACGTGGTACATGCTACTGCTACTAAAACTGATTGTTTCCCCACTCTCTTTTTGGGAAGAGAGTGAGAACCAATCAGTAGCCATCCAGTTGTCCACGTCATGTACGTGACTGTGGACATGGCAGTCCGACCCCCCCTTCCTCTTTACTGTCCAGTTAAACTGCATAGACTTCTGGGCATCACACTGCTGCATTCTCTCCTTAATCTGGACTGCTTTTATAGCAGTCCAAATTTTCATTTTCAGAAACTAAATAAAAAAAAAAAAACCCCGGAACTCACTGAGCATGCGTAGTTCAAGTTCCGGGACTTTGCGAGTCAGTCGGACTCGCAGATAAGAAAAGCACTGATTGAAATAATTAATTTATTTATAACTATTTTATTTTTTAAACTTTCTTTTCCTTACTTAACAGCTGGGGGGACTGCAGTCCTGCAGTCCAGTGGCATGAGCCACCACTGCTTAGACTTATTTCTCTTTAGTGTTATTCTAAACATTAAAGACATAATGTGAGGTTTATGCTTTATAGTCCACTCGCAAGTTTAATAAAGTCAACAAAAGTCCACTCTTTTCTGAGCTACTTTTATTTGCAAAGCTATATTTTACAAATGTGATTAATGGTTTATAATCTCACATTTACTCATGAATTTCAGTGTTGCTGGTCTTCTTCCTGATCATCTCCATCTGCAACACAGCACTCTGGTTCAGTTGTAAGGGTTCCCTAATTCTTCTAGTCAATACATGTGCTTTTTTTCTGTCTCTCAAGCTTTTTCCTTGAACACTGAAAAGGTTTCACTAGCAAAGTTTCTCTTATCAGCTTTATTGTCAGAAGAATGAAAAGCAGAGGCTCCTTCTACTTGTTGGCTCACTTTTTGTTGGATAAACTTTTTTTTTTATTTCTTCTTAGCCAGTTCAGTATCAAAAAAGTTTTTGATCCTCCAGGAAAAAATACTCTGAAGACAGCTGAATACAACAGCTTGAATCTCACACATGCTGGATACAATGGCTTGAACACCTGCCTCTCAACATTCCCTGATTGCTGGCATATATTTGCTTCTCTTTTACCTGTTGTACGGTAAATAATCATTTTCCACAAACACTCAACTGTCTCCAATTTTCAATACTTTTTCCTTCTGACACATTTTTGTCAGGATCAAATCTTTCTGCTGGTATAACTGTTTAATAACAAAGGCCTTGGCTGCTTTCTCATGGATAGATTTGGAGCATAGGGTCTATATTATATCAGCGAATTCTTGAAATTGTAAACACTGTATAATCGACCCAAACACTTTGAAAATCCAATGGAGCACATGGATCAGCATTTTTTTCCCAGGGGAAAAAATCGCTGATCCGTAAAAAAAAAAAAAAAAACACAAAATAAAGTGGGGGGCTTCACCACCCACATCCCCCGATGTGGGGGGTTGTGCCCCTCACACACACCCTACTTAAATATACCAACTCTGAGATAGCACCACAGTGGAGGAAATGGCAAAGTCCCAAAAACAGCCTAGTGATTTTTTTCCCCTGGGGAAAAAAAATTGCTGTTCCGTACTTTTGGAATTTTGCCATTTCGAGTAAATAGGTTCGATGAAACAGTATTCACTTACAAAATAGGAACCCGGAGCATACACTCAATGTGCTCTTTCAATTAAGTCAAATAGAAGAAGCTTTAACTATCTATTCAGATGAACTAATAAAACTGCAAAAATCAGAGGTTAAAACGAAGAAAAGCCTGGCTGTGTATGAGTCTTCTGAAGAAGACCTGTTTCAAAAAAATAGTGCAGTTAGAAGAAAAGAGCATGGTGAGAAAACATGAGATTTTCTGCTGTACAAGAGAAATTGGAAAAGACACAATGTATTAATTTTATGAAAACACCGGTCCAGTTGTTTATTTATGCTTTTATAAAATTAGTGCATTCTGTTCTTTCCAGTTTCTCCTGTACAGCAGAAAATCTTATCTCAAATCTCAAAATGGGTAGTACTGTACTAATTTGTGTGTGGTTAGATAGTTACAGATATTGCATGTTTTCTCTTATTAATTTTGTATCCCCAAAAGACTTGAAGCTGTCTCAGAATGTTCCACAACGCCAAAATATCCTTTTCTGGTTTTATTACCTACAAAATAATATCATCCATACCATACTAATTATATCCTGAAATTTCTGAGTCCTTTATTTTCTTTGCTAACTGTTCTAAATATAACACAAAACAAAGGGGAAAGAGAACATCCCTGCCTGGTTCCTCTGCTCAAACAGAATGCATGAGAGAGGAAACCCACACTTTATTTTTTTCCTCTGATCCTTCACATATCCCCCTAATCAACCTTATTATTTTATCACCAACTGAAAATGATTCCCCTGCTCTACTCATAAAATCCCAATTTACTCTATTGAATGCTTTCTCTATATCAAGACCTGCCAACAACATTCTTAAATTTTGCTTCCCTCTGGATCACCATTGTTTAATTAGTGTTGCTAAATGTTTGCCTCCCCTCCACAGAACCACACTGATCCATAGCTATCAATTTTGGCATCATCTTTGTCATTCTTTTACCCATTATAGATATAAACACTTTATAATTGTGGTTTAGAATCAAAATAGGTTTATATGAAGCTGGATCTGTTTTGTCTTTACTATCTTTAGGTATTATAGCCACCACAGCTGTCTTCCAGGGTGTTGATGCTTCTCCTCTTTTTAAAGTACTGTTAAACACAACCTTCCAGATCTTTATAACTTTCTTCCATTCTAGCTTCCAAACTTCTACAAGAATGCCATCTACTCTTGGAGACCTTCCTGTAGATAGGCTATACATCACCATTTTACTAGCTGTTAGTAACTAAGCCTCATCTGCCTCTAACCTTGACATATTTGATTTTCCATAAACATTTTAATTTGTGCCTTCTTGATTTCCACATTTTTCTGCTTCATACAGATTTTTTTATAAGATTTTTGAAATATTTCTAATACGTGTAAAGGATCGCTGGTTATTTTCCTTGTTATAATATTCTCTAAGCTTGGCAACAACCCTTTCTAATTTCTGTTGCCTCAGCCATTGTGCTAAAATATTTTGTGCCCTGGAGTTATTACCAAAAACAGTTGCTTAACAGCAATCCTTCTAAACTCATGCATATTATTGAGGTAGTCCCATATTTTCTCTTTAGTACTCAGCAGTTGCACTTTTCTTGTTCTGTGAGATTCCCCCTTTTCTGCAATATTTTAAACTTTGTCAGTCCTTCTAAATTTCTCTTGTTATCTTAATCTTCAAGATTATGTTGCATATTTGGGATACAAACATATATCCTCCCATTGTTGTTTTGTGAATCGCTTATCCAATCTCTCTTCCCAATTTGTTCCAACCTCTTCTGATTGATTCTTATAGTTATCATGCAATATCATATATGCTCTACTAATTATTATTTTTAACAGCAGCTTCTGTTCTACAGTCTACTAAAAATTCTACCAGTGCTGGTCTTTCATTTAAGACCCCCTTATTTCTTTCTCTTTCCTATACTCTGATATCAGTCCTTGATAGGGAAGGCAATCTCTAACCTGCAGTCCAAATAAACTATTGGCCTCTTCCCATTCTATTACCTTTCCCTGTCTAATTATTTGCCCCCAGTGCCTTGGTTCCTTTGCCAGTTTTCTCTAATAAATTCCAGTTCCCTCCTGGGCATTGCCTGTATCCCTAATTGCAGTCATCTCTATCTGCAGAATCTCCCTTCTCCATTTCCATATTGGCTTAGTTCTTAGAATGCTTTCTGCTACTTTATGAATATAATATTCTGTATGATTATTGTTATTCTCCTTAAAGGTCTACATCCAAAAATCATTGTCTCTCCTTTTTTCTTGAGCTTCCCTCCTGTTTCATCATCATCCCTTTCCATTTTGAATTATAGGTTTCTGCTTGTGCTGTGTATATGAACCTTAACTGTGTAGCTCTGAAATACTCCTTCAAATCAGGTAATCCCAATCTACCTTGTTCTATTGGAAGAATCAGTTTATCCCACTTGACCCTTGCCATCTTCTCCCAAATTAAATCCTTCAGCTCTCTATTAATTGCTATTTACAACACTTCTATTTTTGTTGATAAAAATATGCCTGACCTGTGTATACGACTAATGGGACTAAAAGCATTTTGATGGCTTGTATCTTACTATCCCCATATCCATATAACAGAACTTCCAATTTCTCAGTTTTTGTTTTGTCTTTTGTTTACTCTCTTCCAACATATCCTTAGCTACCCTACTGGAATCATCTTTAATCCATACTCCTAAATACTTCATTTTATCATGTGCCTATAAATGTGGATATTGCTGAACTAATTCATGTGTGGGTACATAATTTTCCACTATTGCCTTTGTTTTAACTTCATTAATTTTGTATTGCAAAAAGATATAAAACTGTCTCAAATGTTCCACAACACTGTAATGACCTTTTCTGGTTTTATCAGGTATAAAATAATGTCATCTACAAATAGAGCCAACTTTTCTTGACTACCATACTAATTATAACCTTGAATTTCTGAGTCCCTTATTTTATTTGCCAATGGTTAATACAAACAACAAAGGGGAAAGACGACACACCTGCCTGGTTCCTCTGCTCAAACAGAAATTATCAAAGAGGAACCCACCCAGTTTAATTTTTACCTTCTATCCCTCATATATCCTCCTAATCAACCATATAATTTTATCATGGAATGCAAATGCTTCCATTGCCCTGCTCATAAAGTCCCAGCGTAATCTGTAGGATGCTTCTCTGCATCAAGATCCACCAACAAGTATTTTTTCTGACATTCTGTTTCCCCCTGGATCATCAATATTCTATCAATATTGTCAAATGTTTGCCTCCCCTCCACAAAACCACACTGATCCATATCTATCAATGTTGTGATGACTTTTAACATTTTTTAAGCCATTAGACATAAACACTTTACAATCATGGTTTAGGATTGAAATGGGCCTGTATGAAGCTGGATTTGATGGATATTTACCCACTTTACGTATTACAGCTACCACATCTTTCTTCCAGGATGGTGGTACTTCTCCTCTTAAAATACTGTTAAACAAAACCTTCCAGATCTTTATCAGTTTTTCCCTCCTAGCTTCCAAACTTCCACACAAATACCATCTATTCCTTGGAACATTTATGTGGATTGCTTATACATCACTGCTTTATCTCATCTCCTCCTATCCTATCTGTTAGTAATTCAGCCTCATCTACCAGTAACCTTGGCATATTTAATTCTTCCATAAACATTTCCATTTGTGCCTTTTCTTGATTTCCATGTGTGTCTGCATTATAGGGACTTTCATAGATTTTCCAAAATATGTAAAATACTTCTTTAGGATCTCTTGTTATCTTCCTTGTTATAATCTCCCTAAGCAGCTTTGTGGAAGCCCTTTCTACTTTCTGTTGTCTGAGTCATTGTGCTACAAGTTTTTGTGCTCTAGAGTTATTAACAAAATTCAGTTGCTTAACAGTAATCTTTCTAAACTCATGCATATTATGGAGGTAATCCCTTATTTTTTGTTTAACATTCTGCAGTTGCTCCTCTTCTTGTTCTGTGAGATTCTTCCTATTCTACAATACTTTAACATTTGTCATTCCCAATAAATAATTTTTGTTACTTCATAACAATATCTCCCTTTCTTTTATTTCCACCCTATCTTTAAACCCCACTTTAATTTAATTTTTTTCCCACTCCATAGCAATATTTTCAGAAGAATTTTTCTCTTTTCTAATAGCTCCTGAATAATGTCTTCTACCCATTCCTTAAATTCCTCTCTTTTCAACAGATAGGTGGAAAAGCACCAGTGTCTCATTTTTATTTTATTACCCTGTGTTTTTATTTTAGTTATTATTAGTGCACGCTCTGAAATAGGAATTGGATGTGTATCAAGACCTTCAATTGCACATATTCCTGTGAAATGTAAATTCTATCATAGCCCAGTTTTTGTATCTTGGGGAATAATTCACTCCGAACTGCTGGTACTGAATTCACATCTTTCATGCCAAATATTTTCATAAATCTCTTCAAATATCTACCCTACTTTCAAGGGCGCCCACAGGCAGGTGCAAGGGGGTGCACTTGCACCCCCCTGGAATCGGCTGACTAGTTAATCTTCTTTTAGTTTAAAATTTAAAAAATATATATTTTTTATTTTTAGGGCGTTCTTCTTTAAGAACGCCCTTAGTCCAGGCACAGATGCGTGCTGACATCATCACTCAGTGCACATAGTTTCAGTTTTGTGAGCGGGAACTGAAACGGACAGTTTCAGGTTTGTGAGCGGGAACTGAAACAGACGGTTTCAGTTTTGCGATGGGTTTACCTTAGCTGCGACTGAGGAGGACTGAAGATGGAGTCAGATCAGCGAGCAGTGAAACAGAGCTATGGGTTTACTTTAGCTGAGGACTTCACGGGAGATAACAGGGACGCTTGTCAGAGTGAGTAAGGTGTGTGTGTGTGTCATACATCTAGAAGAAGAACCCAAAGATGGATCTTTATCCTGTTTTAGTAAAGGACAAATTGTGTATGTTTCCATGATGGATGTATGTTAAATGCAGTTTAGTCTCTGTAAATGTTTTCTGTAAGAGAGGTAAAACACTGTGAGGTAATATTTTATATAATTAAAAAAAAGTGATGCTGTCATTACTTGGAGCTTCATTTTCCTTCAACCTTTTATTTTGTGCCTTTATTTCTATTAACAAATGTTATATACTTTTTTCTATTTCCTTGTTTAAAAGGCATCAATTACTTTTTCATTTTCTAAGCAACTGTTCTGCTCTTTAATTTTCTAATAGTGTTTTTTTTCTTCCTCGTCTGTATATTTCCTGTTACTACCAGGGGTACACATGCTGTTTCTAAGATTAAGAAAGTCATTAAAGTTTACTAAATTCTTCACTATTGCAGAAATTCTAGGTTTGATAACTGCACTGGTATCATTTTCTTTAAGTATACCATTAAAGTTTCCTGTCATTATTATGTTTTCTTCCATATCTGAAGTTAAAATTTTTGGATACTTTCTAGAGAATTTAGCTCCAATTCCCAGAATCTAGTATGTTTGCTAAGGTTAATATTCTGTTTTGATATTGAACGGCATAGCAGTGCAATGGTTTGCATCGTTGCCTCATAGCAAGAGGTTTTACAGCTTGATTCTTGGCTGTGGTGCCTTCTGTGCACAGTCTGCATGTCCTCCCTGCATTTGTGCGAGTTTCCTCTGGGTGCTCCTGTTTCCTACCATGTTACAAAGACATGTATCTGGAGTGCTTTTCCACGGGCCTTCACTGAAAATCATCTCATTCAAAGTCGACTTTCCCAGTAAACGGATGTTAAATAAATTAAATAATAAACAATGACCATAAGTATCATACCTTTATCATCACTGTATGAGTCAATTACTTTGGACATTACAGCAGTGTTTCTCTGTAAGATTGCTGTACCCCTTGTCTTTTCTTTAAAGCTAGAGCTTGTTAGGGCTATATATTCCTTTGTATTTAATCAAATAATATAATAGCATTTTAAATAAATTAGTTTCTTGAAAAAAAGCCACTTGTAACTTTTGCATTTTTAAATATATAAACACACTACCTCTCTTACTGTTACCATGGTGGCAATTTACATTTAAAGGAACACATTTTAAAGAAGACTTCTTATATCAGTTACATACATACACATGCTATTATTAATTCCTATAACATGATTTCCATAATAATTAAAATCCTAAGAGGAATGGTTGTATGAAAACAGGAAAACTACTGACTGAAAGCTCATTTTATTTGATATACACACAAAAAGCAGTGTTATTAAAGTAACTAAACTACAAGTACACCATTTCCTTTCAATGGAACTTCATGTTTCTAGTTTGAATAGAAATATCTTTTGAACTATGCTTCTAATTCTCTTTACTCTCTTACATCCAATTAAGAGTTTTTCTTATTTTAAAAATATTGACTATTGATATATGGATGCCGCTACCATTGTTGTATGGTGTTTTGATGGACATCTGTTTAGTCAGCACAGATTGGTTGTGGGTTCTACTCCCACAGTAGTTAGAAGCATTGCTGATGCTGTACTGTGTTATACAAGGGGTGGATGCTGCAGTCCTTTTTGGCAAAGATACCTAGTAACTATGAACCTGTTATCAGTTTGCTATCCATTCCCTATTGTGGTATTACTAGCTTATCATTTTTTTTAATACATGCAACATAGGCAATTTATTCTTCAAGGGCAAAAGTCACTTTATTGTAGATGAAACAATGACATATAAACTTGTTTGTTAGCAGCAACCTCTTTATTAGTTACAGATTTCTTTAATGTGGATTTTACTACTTCAGAGATTGTGCATATTTACTGATACTGGTGGACCATAGAAGGTTGAGTAGACTTATTTATGATGTAAATGTTCCGAATTGGGCAGTTTTGTCATTTGGTGTATGCATTTTGTTTCATTGTTTACTGGAAAAATGCTCAAAACAATACATTTAAAATGCCCTCTAACAAGTGTACTATATTGTACAAGGAATATAATGTAATGCAGTCAGGAAGGTGTATCAAAGAGCATGTGTATGTTTCACGTTCAAGGTGCCTATGATTTTGAAAATAGCCCAAACTTAATCTTTATCTGCCACTGGCAAAATGTATTTTCTTTGAATGTGGGTTTCAATTCAATGCTGTTTCAATGCATGTGAGTTTCAAGGGCAGAGAGGTTTTAATGCTAAGTCTATTTTCATTGTGAGACTGCATTGCTTTGCTTAACAGATATTAGGGTTTGTGCTGTAAAATGCAAAATAAAACTTTCAAATGAAATCTAAATCATTGCAGAAGTAAAGCAGTATGCACATTACAGTGTTTATGGTAAATGGGGCAAAATAACCAAGGAATGGGACATTGGAATGGCTGCAGGGGGGGGGGACCCCCATTCGACCATGATTTTGTGAGGGGGGGGGTAGCAAACTTAGACAGCCCCGGTTGAACTATACCTCTCAGTTGTCCATATTTTTGCAGAATGAATTGATATTTGCTTCTTATTTTTGGTTTGTTCCTCATACAATGTGTGATTTTCTAGCAAATAATTTAGGAATGAAGTCACTAAATGAGAGACATTGAGTTTCAGATGTCATAACCTTCAGAAAAATGTATGCTAATGCAAAACCTGTTATTCTATCACTTGTCTTAAGTTTATACAAGAGCAATTTTTAGTAGTGTTTGTGTTCCCCAATATTTGACCCTGTCCAGATTTCCTGCATTAAGAGGTTGAGAGGTATGTGCAAATCGCTTTGTAGATGTAAGAATATCCAAACCTCTCCATTGTCCCCAATTTTGGCTCAAAATGTTGCTCTCCCCTAATAATCCCTCCTCAAAATGGCAATTTTGGAAGAAAACGTGATTGAAGTCTCCTAGAATAATGGTATTGGCTTAATGCATAGGGACACCATATTAGTTAGGTAGGAGATATGGACTGATGGGGTACATAGAGGGGACCTATAGTTAGGTATGACACAGTAAGGAGTTTTGTTAATGCTAAGTTGGATGTAGAGGAATTCCACGTCATTATCTCACCTAGCAAGTCTGGAGATGAATTGTTCTTTAAGAATATGTAGATACCATCACCCTTTCATCTAAGGTGGTAGACCTGAACTTGTGGCAGGTATTGAAATCCTGCATTAAAGGAGTGCTGTCATCGGTCTTGAACCAGGTCTCTGTGATGAGCAGGTATTGAAATCCTGCATTAAAGGGGTGCTGTCATCGGTCTTAAACCAGGTCTCTGATGTTTTCCAGGGGAAGCAGTGCTTGTAAAGAGTGGACTTTTTAGCTTAGCCTCTGAAAAGGAAACTGGTTATTTTCTAATTCATGTAGCTATAAAATTCAGTATAAAAACTGTAAAAGTTTCTGAATGCAAACACTATTTATTAAAGCAGCATTACGGTAGGGAGTAGTTCAGTACAGAGAGATTCAACTATAATACATAGCCATGAGTTCCTTTATACCTTTCTGTCAAAAACCAACACCATGGTCACACAGAGTTTACAGTTGTAACTTTGAAAAAAATCTGTTTTATGTATTTCTTGCACTAAGAAGTTGGTGTGTGTGTGTGGTAGCATACCCCTCAGCTGTCCAGGTTTTTGCAGAATGTCCAGATTTTTGCCCCATATTCCTTCTAAAAAGGATTGAAGTTGCTAAATAATGAGACATTTCAGTTTTAGACGTCATATCATTTAGGAAAATGCATACTAACACAAATCCTGTTACTCTTGCAATTTTCTAAGTTTATGAGAGCCATATTTATAATCCGTCCCTATTTATTTTAGGCTTTGTCCAGATTTCTTGCACTAAGGTTGAGGCCTTGAGGGGTGTGGTATGTTTGTGAGAGAGAGAAAGTGAAATGCCCAAGTTAGAGTTAGCAGGTGGAATTTATTTTCAAGTGCATTTTCAAGGAACTGTGAGTTTTAAGGGAAGCGAAGTTTACTGCTGCTCATGTCAAGTCTATTTACAATGTGCAACTGTTTTGTTTAGCAAATGGTATCTCTATTGTGGTATAAAGTTTTAAAGCTATGTTAGTAGCACCACAAGTAGAATAGAATATTTGCATCTTAATGTAGAGGCTTGAGGTTCTATTCCTACAGCATGTACATTTGTATGCTGCAGTCCTGAAGATGTCCTTCTTTGGATGAGATGCCTAATAACTAGGAACCTGTTTTTCAGCTTGCCATCCATTTTCTATTGCAATATACCAGCTTACCATTTTTTTAATTTAACATAGGCAATTTATTTTTTGACAGCAGCAGGCACTGAATTTGTAGATGAAACACTGAAATATACAGTTGTTTTCTAGCAACAACATCTTCATTAGTTTCAGATATCTTTAATGTGGAATTATTCAGATTACTTTTACTTCGGCAGAGACACTCAGACAAGTGTTGCTGTATAATACAAGGGATATAATTCAATTATATATTATAATTAAGACAATCGGGTAAATCAAATAACTTTTGCATGGCCCTAACAGTGTGCAAGGAGACTATTGCTTGAAAACAGTTCAAAGGTAAATAACCTGCCACTGGCCAGATGCATTTTCTTTGAATGTGGGTTTCAATGCTGTTTCATTGAATGTGAGTTTCAAAAGTAGAGAAGCTTTAATGCCAAGTCTGTTTTCATTGTAAGACTATTGCTTTGTTTAGGTTTAGTAAATGTCTGTGTTTGGGCTATAATGTTTGAAATAAAAGTTGTAAATTAAATCCAACTGCCTGTAATCATTGTAGAACTAAAGCATAAAACAGTATGCACACAGATTTGAACAGTGTCTACAGCAAATGGGGAGAAATAGCCAAGTAATGGGACACTGGAATGGCTGTGTGGGCGGGGCTTGGGGTGGGTGGACTTGGGCGGGGCTGTGTTGGCAGGGGGCGGGGAGAGCTATGTGGGTGGGGCTCTGGGTTTGCACCCCCCTGCAAAAAATCCTGCGGGCTCCCTTGCCTACTTTGTTATATTTTCCCTTTGGGGTCCCAGATGCAGTTTCACTGTTGCAAATCACATTCCACTTCCCACCTATAAATAATATTCTGTACTGAAAGCTGATTATTTCTCCCAGAATTTTCTTAAGCTCTATTATAGCAGTTTTAGGGGGAATATAAATACATGCCAGTGTAATCCTCCTCCTTGCCCCTTAGTACTGCAAATCTACCATTATCTTTTTGTCCTCTTCTATCACTATTGGAGGTCCTCTTGCAATTAATATAAGTACTCCTGTTTTCCTTTGTCCCAGGTATTCTGCTGAATAACCATCCTGAAAACCTTTATTTATCTAATTCACATGTTCAGTTGTTTCCAAGTGTGTCTCCTGTAGCATTGCTGTTTGCACTCCACATGTTTTAATAGTTCACTACTTTTTCTTTTTTGTATTTATCTGTGAGACCACTGACTTTTAAAGACATTATAGAAAGCATTGTTGCATTAAAAAAGTTATTATTCCATCCTTTTATGTATAACAGATTTTTTGTTAAATGTCTGCTGTTTTTGTCTTCTCCATTTGAACCCATGCCACATCTTGAAAAACTTTTTATTTTACTGACAGCTCTCAAAAAAAAAACACCTCCCAATACCATCCAAAACCCATGAACTTAATAACACACAGAACCATCTACATCTTCAAATATTGAAGTTTTACCCTCCTAATAGGAGCAAATTTTCCAAACTGGCAGCCACATGCACAAACTTAAGTTAACCTAAAAGAAATGTTATCCATGCTAAAATGCCTGTGTTTCTATTAAGTGCTGTCTGGTTTTGTCTTATCTTTATACAGTAGCTCTCCCAGCTGTGAAAACACTTGAATGCTTTCAGAGAATGTTATCTCCTAGCCATTTCTCTTTATTAGATTATCTGATGGAGACATAAGGACCAGATGTAGAATTGCTACTAAGCATAGATTTATTTTATGAGGAAAAAAGGCCTTATAATATTCAATATTATTTTTCATTTACATGCTTTCACTTAAAACGTATTACTGGATAAAGCTAAGAGCTTTAATCCAGTCATTCCCTACTTATGAATTAGAAAAAGCACACACATTTTTTTGGCATGCTGTTTTAACTAGACATTTCTATTTTTTTATACTGCAGTACCTACTTTTCTTAAAACTGAAAAAGGAGAAAGAAAGATGGGAAAAAGAAAGAAAAAAGAAAAAAAAAATCTTAACTTACAGTTACCTTTCTCCCTCCTCTCCCCTTTCATAAGTATTTTTCTGAACAGTAATGACATGAATAGGTCGTATATTTTAGTGTCCCCTACAAGTTTAGCAAAGTCCAAAAAAGTCCAATATTTCTAGATTTTATTGTTTTGTCATGTTTCACAAATATAATTATTGCTTTGTAATTCCACATTTGTCAGTTTCCAAGTTACTGTTTTATTCCTGTTCATCTCCATCTCCCAAATCTTGTCTCTGCTTCATTTACAACATACTCTCGATTCCTGAAATATCTACCCTACTTTGTTCTATTTTCTCTTCTGGGTCTCCAGACACATCTGCACTGTTGCAAGTCAAATTCCAGTCCCTACCTATAAGTAATATTTTCCATTGAAACTTTGGCAAAGGTTTCATTGGCACAGTCTCTCTGTGGTCATTGCCAGAAGAACACGAAGTAGAATCTCCCTCTGTTTCACAGATCACTTTTTGTTGGACAAAATCCATACTACTGGTTCCATTGCATATTCAAGTATTGATGGCATTGGTGGGAGATTAGAGCCTAATTTTTTTCATTTTTTTATTCGACTTTTTTACTGGGAGTATCTGAATGGAAAAAGCCAATGAAGGCCCAGGGAGGAAGCTCCAACAGATACATTTAAGATATTCATGACAAAACAATTTGTTTTGCAAAGATATTACATAGGCAGTTCTTAAGACATCTATATACAAACAGATTGTTGTTCTGTACTGACACTATACAAAGATGAAAAAAGTTATTTTTTCAGTGGTGAAACTGTACACAATACTAAATTCCAAGTATAAAACATTTACATGTAAACAGTTTACATGCAACATATGTGACAAGCACACATTAAATATGACTTGTAAGACATGGGTAAGGAGGGTTACAATAGGAATAAGTAAAACTGAGGTAAGGAGTATGAAACAATAGTTGGCAGGTAGATTGTAGTTAAAGCTAGAAGAGGGACAGATATTATATGGCTGATGAGTCAAGGATAGTGGAGATAAGAATACTAGGGTATGTACTGACATGGAACCTAGTTATAAAAGAGTGTTGAAGGGTACTTAAAGGAAACAGCTAAAGTGTGACAGTCAAAAAGATATAGAATTGTAAGGTAAGGATTAGGGTAGAAAGGAAATTAAGCGGGAGTTTTTGAAAGGTTTGTTGTGTAGAAGGGGATAGAAGTTATAAAGGGATGGGGATATGAGGTGATGGAAATGGAGTTACCCAGGTGCGGAGCCTGCACATGACCATGTGTGGTTTAGGTGCTATTTTAGTAGGGGCCTGAAGGCAGAAAGTTTTATGGTCTGTTTTATATATGTCAAGGTGGTGTTCCATTGTTCAGATATGTAATGGGAGTATAGTGAGTCAACTGCTGAGTTACTAGAATTTGTTGTGACTGCTAACACCTTATTGGGTGAGCAAAGGTCTCTACCCGGAGAGTAGTGCATGCAGGGTATCTTTTAAGTCTTGGACATCTGTCTGGTGCATGCATAACATTGTGTGCAGTTATAAGTTGTGAGCATGGTGAATAGTTTGGTCTCAAGCCAGTGTAGTTGTTTCAGGGCTCTGCATTGAGTCATATATGCAAGTTTGGCAGCAAGTTTGGCTACTTTATCGTAACAGGTAGACATATTAGCTGGAAGTGTAATATTTAGGTTTGTAAGGCTAAAAGAAAGTTGGTTGGTGCTATTTTCTGTCTTGACTCACCTGTCAGGTAGTGTTTGGTTCTATAGAGGGAGTCAAGTTTCTAGGGTTTTTTTAATGGTTTGCAATATGTGTTAGTCAAATTTGAGGTAATTGTCAATTAGAACACCCAATTTTGTTTACTGTTACAGTTTCAATTTTTATGTACTTGGATGAGTCATTTAGAATGATTATGTTTTATTTTGGTGTTGTTTAGGAGTGAAGATCATACGTTTTTTTTTAGGATTTAAAAAAAGAAGTTATGTCTTACCATAATGTTCCATGTGTATTGTTGATCCTCGTTCAGTCATTACGTATGGGTATCGGTTCCGAGCTCGGAACCAAGCCAGCCATTTTCCAAGCTCGCGTCAGCTTCAAACTCTCGAGCTAAACTCTTATCCACAATTCCCCTCTCCTTGATACCTCAGATTGAGTTTGCAAGTTAAACAAAGGTAGAGGCTACCTCTGGTCAAATAACCTAAGAGAACTGGATGGTGAGATCCACTAGAAACCACAGGAGGGGGAAGGAGGGAGGGTCGTAATGACTGAACGAGGATCAACAATACAGATGGAACATTATGGTAAGACATAACTTCTTTATCTGATACTGTTAATCCTCGTTCATTCCTTACATATGGGACAGATCCCCAGCTACCTCTATTCCCAGGAGGCTCTCATGGAAGGACATTCCTGAGCACCATAGAACTGAAAGATGCTCTTCCCCTGGAGGCCAAATCCAATTTGTAATGATTGATGAAGGTATGAGGTGTAGCCCAAGTTGCGGCTGCACAGATATCATGTAAAGAAGCTCTGGCATGGAAGGCAGAAGAAGTTGCCACTGATCTAGTTGAATGAGCTTTCATGGTAGCAGGCAACGAGATACTACATTGTGTGTAAATGCAGGTCACACAGTCCTTCAACCATCTAGCTAATGTGACCTTAGCAAAAGCCAATCCTAATCTAGATCCAGAAAAGGCCAAGAATAACTGGTCAGGTTTACGAAAAGGTTTATTCCTGTTGAGGTAAAAATGGATTTGCCTGTGGATATCAAGGGAATGTAGGCAATACTCTCCTCTGTTTGAATGGTTGGGAAAGAAAAACTGGCAATTCAGTGGCTTGATTAATGGATATTTCAGAGATCACTTTAGGCAGAAATGACGGATTAGTTCTCAGAGACACTCTATCTCTATGAAAAATCAAGTATGGACTCTTGATACATAAAGCTTGAAGTTCAGAAATATGTCTGGCAGAAGTAATAGCGACCAGAAACAAGGTTTTCCATGACAAATACTTGAGGTCGCAAGAAGAGGCTGGTTCAAAAGGTGCCATTGTCAAAGCTTGTAGAAATAGTGATAAATCCCATGGTTGAATAGGTTCTCTAAAAGGTGGCTTCAGATGATTCACACCTTTTATGAAGGTCTTGCACAATTTATGGGACATAAGAGAGGAAATTTGGACACCCTCATGAAAATTAGAAATTTCAACCAAATTAACTCTAATGGTAGAGGCCGATAGACCCGATTGAAACAAGTCGGCCAGATAGTCTAGTATTATCGACACTGGTGCTGAAAAGGGGTCTGCTTGTTTATCTTTCAGCCAACAGGTAAACCTTTTCCACTTGCTCAGATAAGTAATTCTAGTGTAGGACTTATGAGAAGCAATGAGAATATCACATACTGGGAAAGAAAGACCATTCTGCCTGGCAATCAAGGGAATTGGAGTAGCCAAGCAATTAGCTTCAGACTGTTCAGGTTGGGATGAATCAGGTTCTGTGGGTGTGAGATCATGGATGGAGGATCCATGGTTGATCTAGTAGGTGAGGCCAAAGGAATGGGAAACCAAATTTGTTGTGGCCAATATGGTGCTATGAGGATTACCTTGCTCTTCAACCGCTGGGCTTTCTTCAGAAACTGGGGAATGAGAGGAAAGGGAGGAAAAGCATAGAGAAGACCGAGGGACAATCATGGACTAGAGCGTCCCTGGGAGACTGTCCCGGAGGGGGAATCAGGGCGAAGTAGTTGCTGTATTTGTAGTTGGCTGGGGATGCAAAGAGGTTACAGCAAGGATGGTCTCAGCGGTGGAAGATCTCTGCTGCTATCAAGGGATTCAGGGACCACTCGTGAGGTTGCAGAATGCACCTGCTGAGTCTGTCTGCTATCACGTTGGAACTCCCGGGAATGTGCGTTGCTAGAAGAAAACAGTTGGTAGCCATCGCCAATTGTCATATCCTCATGGCCTCTCGACAGAGGGGGTAAGATTTGGTTCCACCTTGCTTGTTGATGTACCAGACAACCGCCATGTTGTCTGATTGAATCGCATTTGTTCCAGACGGCAGCAGGGGATGGAATGCTTGCAACGCCAGAAGCACTGCCCTCAGCTCTAGAACATTTATATGCAGATGGGCCTCCGATTGGGACCAAGTGCCTTGGACTGTCTGTCCCTGACATAGCCCCCCCCCCCACACCATCAGGGAGGTGTCCGTGGTCACTGTGGCCTTGGGTTGCTGGGGGGAAAGGGGGCGAGACCATTGAGAAAGATTGTGTGACATCCACCAATTTAAATCCTGTTTGCACCTGTGGGTTACTCGAATCATGGCTGAAAGAGGATGCTGAAAAGGATACCATTGGGTGAGTAGTAGCCATTGTAGAAGCCTCATGTGAAACCTGGCCAGGGGAACAATGGTGATGGAGTCTGCCATGGAACCCAACAGCTGTAGGACCAAGTGAGCCGTGGATTTTTCCTTTTAAAGGATTGGAATTAGTTGTTGCTTTATCCTTAAAATTCTGTGCTCTGGAATAGCAGCTTTGCAGTTTTTTGTGACCAAGATAACCACTATGAATTCTGTCAACTGAGATGGGGTGAGATTGGATTTCTGCCAGTTTATAGTTATGCCTAGCCTTTGACCAGCAAGGAGAGAGTATGCCAGGGCTTTTTCCAGTAGATGTCTGGTGGGGGGGCGGAAATGAGCCAGTCATCTAGATATGGAAATACCTGGAATCCTTGAAGTTGCAAGTGAGCTGTGACAACTGTCATGCACTTTGTGAACACTCTGAGGGCTGTAGAGAGTCTGAAGGGCAGTACTCTGAACTGGTAGTGACTGGCTCCCGCACGGAAGTGCAGAAATCTTCGTGATGGCTTGTCCACCTTTATGTGGTAGTACGCATATTGAAGATCTATAGAGCACATCTAATCGTCTTTTTCCAAAAGTGGGAGGATAGACTGTATAGTGACCATCCATAATTTTTGTACTCTCACAAACTTGTTCAATACACTGAGATCCAAAACTAGTCTCCAGTCCCTGGTTTTCTTTGGCACCAAAAACAGTCTTGAGTAGAATCCAAATCCTATCTGGTCTGGAGGGACTATTTGGATGACTCTTTTTCTTAGCAGCTTTTCTATCTCTAGTGCTGCTTCTTCCCTTTGAATGGGTGGAACGTCGGGAAGATTTTTTGAAGGGAAGGGACAAAGATCGAAGGGGATATGATAACCTTTGGTTATGATCCTTTGTACCTAAGAATCAGTGGTGATGGTTAGCCAGGCAGAAGTGTACAAAGAGAAACGTCCCCCAACTACCTCCAGAGGAAAGGAGTTGGGCCGCTCTTCAGGAGCGCTGGTAGGATTGACCAGGGAAAGAATCCCTGGAACCCTGGTAACGCGGTCCCCCTCTGCCCCGAAAGGGGCATCTTCTCTGTGAGTTTCCCCCTCTGCCTCTGGGGGAGAACTTCGCCTGTGTGTCATGGAAAGGACCCTGAGATTTCTTGAACCATATCTTCCCACTCTTTTGGTTTCGGGAGAAAGCACGTTGAGGGGAAGAATAACGGATACCTACAGCAGAAAGGGTCTTATCGTCTTGTTCACATCTGGCCAGTGTGCTTTTAAATTTGGGCCCAAACAATGAGGAGAGCTCAATGGGGGCATTAAGAAAGGAAGACTTAAAAGGTTCTGTGAAGTTGCACAAGCGCATCCAGGTGTGTCATCTCAAGACCGCAGCTGAACCCGCCGCTCTAGCTGCTCCTTCTGATGGGTGAGATATCAATCGCATAGAGGAGTTAGATATAGACTTAATGGTGGCCAGCTGAGAGGCCACTTTGTCATGGACCTCATCAGACACTGCACCTGCCAAGGGTTCAGAGAGCTCAGAAACCAGATCCCTTTGAAGCCTGGTAAAATGTGCCATATAATTTAGGGACCTGATAGCAAAGGTTGCTGAAGCAAAGGTGCACTTCCCTATTCTGTCCAGGGCCCGGGACTCTCTGTTAGGTGGATGGACAGTCTGGCTTTCTTCTTCTTCCAGATCCTTTTTTGTTGTGGCCACCACCACCAAAGCATCTACAGGAAGACCTTTGGACCAATGGGGGTCTGAAGCAGAAGGGGACAAGATCTTATCTGGCCTCTGGGGAATAGCTTCAACCATATCAGGGGCCTTCCAAGCACACTGCACGATGAACTTGACAAGTTCATCGGCAGGTGGAGTAACCCAGGAGGTAGGGGGCCAGGCGCAAAAAGCCTGCAGGAACACAGATTCCTCAGGGGTCAGATTAGAGGGCTGCCAGTCACCTCTCTGTTTCAGGATTTCAAGGATATCACCAAAGGATATCTCAGATAGTGACCGAGGGGATCCTTCCCCCTCATCGAAATCTGTGTCTTCATTGAGAGACTCCTCTGTGGAGTCCATGTGCTTCCTCTTACACAAACTTTTCCGGTGGACCTCCTCAGCGGGAGAAGCTGGGGAAGACAACAGAAAAGGGGATTCCTGAGGGAATATGTCCTGAAGCCCTTGCACCAAGTGTTTGCTAGGTGTGACATGTGAAGCCAGTGTACCAGAGGAGGGCGGAGGTATAGACAGTCCGGTATCCCCAGCAGCAGCGAAAGCCTTTTCCATCAGTTGGAAGGCTGGTCCACCCGGAGAGGAGTGTATGTCAAGGACAGGGGGCACTCCACCCCTAAGTGGCTCAGCCTGCCAACTCGGAGTCCCTGGATGGCTGTGGAGCAGCAATCTATGCGTATCACAGCTGACATCCTGGGTCATAGCAAAACTTTCCTGCCATGAAGGCAACTGCGGTTCGTTAGTGAGATCCATAAAGGGAACCGCAGAAGGGGAAGACTGTACTATATTCATGGACTTCAAAGGCAATGAAGGAGGAGAATAAGAAGGTGTCTTTGGAGATGGGTGATCACCTCCCAAGGAAGGATAGTTCCTGGGGGGTGAAATACCTCTGGCCAAGAATGCCTGGTCCACAAGACGCAACACATCATGTTCAGAAAGACTTCTAGTGGACCTCACAGAGACTGAGGGAGAAACAGGCCTGTCCACAAAAGAGGCAGACTCGGTGCCCATCTCATCTGATCGCACTGACAATGGTGCCAAGAAAGACTGAACTACTGTAGTCTGCAACAAAGAAATCATTGGTGCCGATGTGATTGTCTGCACTGACACAGGGATCGGTGCCAAAGTGGTTGTCAGTGCCGAAACTGGAACCGACAAAACTGGAGTCATTAATAAAGGCCTCGGTTCCGAGGAAGATCTCGGAGCCGAATGGGCCAAGGTCTGTGCCGACTGAATGGTCAGTGCCGATACAATGGTAAAAGTCTGAACCGAGGAGCCCCTCAGTGCCGATGTGTAGAAGGCTGCAGGAGAGGACGGAGCTGAAATCACTAGTGGAGCAGAAGACCTCAGTGCCGAAGGTCTGGGCACCAAAAGCACTGGGGCTGACTGAGAGAGCTCCGGAGCTGAAATTTTAGCCTTTTTAGATTTTGGTTGGTGAGAGTCCCCAGCCGGGGATGAAGGCAAGGATTTAGCCTTAGTAGAAACATCCATTTTCTTATGGGCTTTGGGAGGGATTGAGACCTCTGGCCCAGAAATAGCCTCTGAAAAGGGAGATTTTAGAAGTCCCTTCAGTAACAGCTTATTTTTCCTTTCTAACAAAGTTCTATTAGAAAAGTTTTCACATATATTACAAGGTGGTTCAACAGATAAATGGGAAGCTCCCAAACAATAAACACAAAGTGTGTGCATCAGAAGTAGGTTTGTGTCCACAATCAGAACACCACTTCAACCCCGGACTACCCTTTTTATCTGCCATATTAATAAATAGAAAAGTACCAACAATGGTACAAGAGAGTACCCGAAGGTATGAAAGAGAAAAGGAAAGGTATTACCAACAATAGTAAGAAGAAACTACCTCGCAGTAAAAAGGGTAAGCAAAGGAAATTATGAACGCTAGATGCGATAGGACAAGAGACAATAAAATATCAACTTTTCTGACAGAAAAGTAATTTGTAAAGCAATTAAACAACAATTGACTGTACTTAGCTCAAGAGAAGTAGCTTGACACGACCAGATGGCAACGCGACAAACAAAATCTGAGGTAACAGAGAGAGGGGAATTGTGGGTAAGAGTTTAGCTCGAGAGTTTGAAGCTGACGCAAGCTTGGAAAATGGCCGGCTCGGTTCCAAGCTTGGAACCGATATTCATATGTAAGGAATGAACGAGGATTAACAATATCAGATGCAGAATTTACATCTTGTTGCCCCCTGTCCATCACTTCAGCTTCAGCTTCTAAAGAATGAATCACAATGTTCCTTCTTTATAGCTTAATTCAAAATGTGTGGATCTGTATATATGAGAATATTGTCAGGCTTCAAGGTAAAATATGCTATTCACTGATTCATTAGATTCAATCTGTTCCATGGTCTCACCCACACTCTCCCTTTGTGCACTTCTTTTCAGCTCTACATCTGAAAGCCTCCATAACTTTCTTTAGAGCTGATCTGACTGGCAGAGTCTGAATATTACAAACTCCTGACAAACAGTCCAGACAAATAAATAAATCTTCATACTTTACATGTATATCATAATTCATTTTTACCATTATTAAGCTTCCAGCAAGTCAAATGACCCAATATAGATGAAATTTCTATTCCATCTATTTGGAACTAAATCTTATATTTATTAATTTTATAGCCAGAAGTAAGTTTTAACCAAGCGGTCACACCAGATGTCCTAGAAATAAGCTAGCAACTTGCTTTTAGATTTGTTGCCTGGAACTGATTAGACATTATACTCTACCTCAGTGTCTAGTTTAAATACCGCACAATTTATTTTTTGCTTCTCTGCATACATGCCTGACTGATCATCTTGTTTCAAATTCTGCATCCTAATGTGCACAGTATTCACTCTTTCAAAAGTTAACTGTGCTCACAAATAAACCATTTTCATGGCTTTGTTCCATCATATGCATTCTTTTTGTTTGGAAATTAGTTTTGGGCATTTTATATATTCAAGCTAAATTACTTCCTTGGGCACAGTTTTTGCACAACTAGCCAAGCACATCACATTGCTTTCCATTACTTTTATAATCATACATTTTGCAGAACTCATCTTTGGCACATTATTTCTTACATGCAACTTAAGACATATCTAATTCTCTTAGATCAGGAGTGTGCAACCTTTTGGCTTGCTGGGGCTACATTGAGTAAACAGAAATTGTCTTAGGGCCGCATATAAAATATATCATATAGGTAACTCTTTCGCTGTCACTGGTGACCAAAGCCGACCTCCTGGCTGTACTGTAGATGCATTCGATCACTGAATAAATGTAATAAATGTGTAATATTTGCTTTAAAATTCTAATTCTCATTCTAATTCTCTAATCTAGCAGTTAACTCTAACATCTTAGTTAATTTTTTATATATATATATATATATATATATATATATATATATATTTTAATAAAGATATTCACTACAGCACTAGCATTTCTCACTGGGAAAACCACTCCAGCAGTCCAACTATGTAAAATGTCAACATTAGCAGTCCTACAATACTATAATCCACAAAAATAAGCCAACAAATTTGCAATAAAGTAAAGAATTCACGTTACTTACTTAATAAAACAATTCTAAATAAGCTACAAGTGGGTCTCACCCAAACAAATGACTTGTGTCAGAAACATGGCCTCAAGCTAAATGCCAAAAATGCAGCATCATCCCCTTTGGGGAGAGTGATGTCCCCACAAATTATCGCATTAAGAACAATGTTGCACGCACGCAATCAGTCATGAGGTGCTTGGGCACCCAGGTTGATAAAAACCTGACTTCTGACCACAATGTTATCTCCATTGCACAGAAAGCTTTTTACATGGCCCACCTCATTAGTAAGGGTATCTCATCCAGGGACAAGGTGGTCATAACATCCCTGTATTCTTCCTTTATAAGAGCCATTACTGAGTGCAAAGCCCCTTTTGGCATGTGCCTCAGCAAACACCCAGCCAAAAGAAAGACTACAACCATTTCTGACAAAAAGGTCAAAGGACTAAGTTTACTTAGTTATCCAAACAGACTAAAAAGCTTCTTGTTTTCCTCTGTCTCTCACTGGCCCCTATAAATTTCATCACTGGCTTGTTTTCCAGGCTAAGAAAGACCCTGTCTTAAGAGACTTCTTCCTCCTCCTCAGAAATACTGGTTGTACTTAAAATGCTCACTACAATGAACACAGCCTTCACTGCAACATAAACAAGCCACTCTGTATGGACAGGTTCTTGATACAAAAACTTAAACTTCTGTAAAAAGCTCATCTCATAGTTTATAGTTCATAGGTTAGTACTAGGCTACCTGCCCTTGCGAGTCATTTTAAGCCTAGCCAATCATACCCTGTGAGATTCAAACCCTGTACCTTCTGTTTGCAAGGCAAACACCTTAATCATTAGGCCACCCTCCCAACCCTCATTATCAAACAATGTAGTTCAGCAACACGACAACTGGATGGATAGCCATCAATGTACTCCTTGAGTAAGTAGCATAGCCTTCATCAAACCGGATGGAAAATCCACATACTAAACTTTCTAGTTGGATGGCTAAGATCTAATATTGGTTACTCAAGTCTACTTTCCCACGAAGAGGGACCTATTATTTAAGAATTCCATCTGCAAAAATATATTCAGTATATATATTAAATCTCTCTCTCTTTCACACACTCACAAAAGGAGCCCCTACTTCTAAAATAGGCAACCTCAGTAATCACATGACACACACTCACTGAATGAAATTGGAAGTAAAAATATCTGAAAAAAAAAATCATACTAGAGATGGACTCATCCATCTAATTCCCCCACCACCAAAAGGACAATCAGTAAATTAGCAAACAACTGCTCAGCAAAAAGTAAATCAATAAGAAATCCATAAACTCTCTAAGATCATACTACATACTGGAGTAAACATATAACTTCCCTCCAATCTAAAGCCATTTGACATTCAGACATTTTAATTTGTGCAGAAGTTATTCACAGACTGACAGTTTACTGAGCTGTCACATTAGCACTCTATGCTTACATCTGAACCAATGAATCATATTTGTCAATTCCAAAAGAATTAAAGTAGCATAATAAGAAGGTTATTTGCAAGGTTACATGGCAGTTTATATTGGAAATAAGCAAAGATATTAAAAAGGTTCTGTTTCTTGTAATTATGCTGAAAAGTCTTCTAAGGTAAATACAATCTTCTGATTTAGTATGGAACCATACCTTTCAACCTTAGAGCAGGAAATCTGGAGAAAGAGAAAAATAAAAGTGGGACACAGGTCCAAAAACAGTTATGCATCACAAGACACCATTGAAACAACTGTAGCTGCAAATATTATACATCACTTATAATCTTTCTATCCCATCATCGTCAGTTAAGCATTATATAGCTCATTCAATCCAGCCTTCTTTTGCAACAAAGAAAATCATGCTTTGAAATGACAAATGCATTAAAAATAATAAATAAAACACATTGCATCCGCATCCTGTAACTTCCTATCCGCAAACAACCACAGAGCTTTCACTGAAACTAGGGCTGCTTATTTCCCTGGAATGATAGCGCTCCCTAATTAAGTCTAATGGGATACAATCTACCAGGATCTGGACTACCTGAAATAAATTAAATTATGGCCTGAAAATTGCAAGTGCACTTTGTTTAATTAAACTATATTTCTAAGCCCACTTACTATATTTTTTCAGTAGCATCCCAATATCCATTTCCAGGTCACTTTACAAGACATTGGCAAAGGTAGACTTGCCATCCTTCAGATCCCTACAGGAGCACACTCATACTGCTAGCATTGTCCATTAAATGTAAATATCCATCCACTGCAAATGGCAAGAAGCTATGTCTTAAAAAAATCTACTTTTGGCATGCCTAGTACCCAAGTATCAGGTTTTGAAACAAAGAAACATTCGCCACAGTCCGTAGGTCTCGGTCTTTAATAATCATCTACTGTTGCAGCCCTCCCAACACACAAATACACACATTCACACTAAAACCCCCAACATTTAAAAAATGAGATTGTACCCACCTGATTTGCCAGTATTGATGATCCACCAAAGCTATGCTTATTGTTGTCCAATCTGCCACTGCTTAGAACCCACCAATCACAAAACAGCACTGGTTGCTTTTTGGTTTGCCAGAAAAAAACAATACTTTATATGCTACAGTCCCCACAAAGTCAATCCAGTACTGACCCATTAACCCTAGGCTGGTGTCGCATTCTTACTCCCTGGAACTGCATTACCTTGGATGACTAATTTTATTTCCTAAGCAAAAGACACAAATTGGAAGATGAAGCGAAATCCATACAGTTGAGAGGTATGATTTCATATTCAATACAACACTCTCTCTGTCAGGAAAGCCACAATTTAATGAAAGTGTACTTTTAATGTACGATATATCTGTGAGCTAACTTTTGTGTTCAGTAGGTAGATTGATAGTCATTAACCTCTTTGTGCATGTGTCTCTCTCTGCCTCGCTGTCATGCACACATGCACACACACTCTCTTCTTCTGCTTTCACATACACAAACATTCTGCTTTCATGCAAGTACTCATTCACTCACTCCGTACTTACCTATTAACACAGGTAAGTGCTGTTCCTTTCAAAGGCAATGACGGCAAATCCATACACGAGTCCCTCTTCAGTGAGAAAACACACACACACATACACACACACATACTGATTCTTTGTCACGAAATAACAGTGGGAACACACAGATCCTTCTTTGGCATAAAAAAAATCAAAACTTTCACGGGTGTGAAAAACACAAAACAAAAAAAGTGTTTTGGGGGCATGTGTATATCGATGTTGCACTTAGAGGTTGGGGGCTGCAGGTAGGACACACCTGTCTTAGATAAGCAGATTCACTTGCTTGACATACCTTGCTTTACTTAACATTAAATCTGCTTCCTGTGGCAATGTGCCTTTTGTCTAATTATTGTAAACATCACACAGTGACTCTTGCAATTATCAACCTGCTTTTGTTTTACTTCATTATTTCAGTAACGAGCATCAATATTTTCCTTTGGACCTTGTTGAAGAATAAACTGTGGATATATGGAAGAGTTTTCCTTGACTCTCAGTAAACTTTGAAACTTCTTTCTCATCACTACAATACATCCTCTTTTTCAGTGCTGCATTATAACCCTCTTTCTGTCTTGAAAGTTAGATGTATTACATACTTTCCTTCCTCTGAAACATGCAGAAATACAGCACATAGTACTTTATCAGACTTCTTGGTCATTTTCTTCTCAAGTCTAGAATAAATCTAATTTCTGAATCAACACTTTTATTTTTCATACAGGTACACAGGTCTCCCTGCAGGAAGAACCTTTCCAGCAACTGTAGCTGCACCATTTCTCAAAAAAAAAAAAGTTTCTCACTTCTGACATCTTTTAACATTTAGAAGCAAAATTAGAAATACAGGAGATGGACATGAGGAGATGTGTAGCCAACTTTTCAAGACTAGAAGCAACAAAGCAAGACATATTTTGATACATGAATACTGCAAAAGCACTTTTTAAGAAACAGTACCATAAGTTATAGATATAATGGTGAGGAAACCTATCATACTGCAGCAGCTTCACACTGGGATAGTGTGAGCACATGAGGTGTATGAAGGGGTCAACTCAAACTGTAGACTGTAAATGATAAAGTGCTCAAGAGGAGGAAGTCAGTGTTAGGTCTGACACTTGCATCAGACTTAGTCCTCTAAGGGTGAAATCCTGTGCTCACAGTTCTTTCTCACACTATAAGTAAAAAAAATGGTTCCTACTCATACTGGACTAAAGGGCACAACAGGGCCTCAAGTGGAGACCTAACAGGCAAAGCTTTGGCTCTGAGTATTCCAGAGTCCATAAACATGTGACTCAGGGATTGCTTCCCATGATTAGGCCATATATCAGCTAGGAATGATCAGATGGAGAAGGTGACTTTAACACTCTGGGATGTACTCCTCAGTTTAGGGGCTTGAGATGCATGTTCTAGACCACAAACCCTGGGAAGAAATGCAGGGCTGAGATGGGATTATCATCAATTAATCAGAGACAATGCATGCCCCAGCAAAGTCCTGAAGGTCGTGCAAAATGTGTCCTACAATGGGTTTGGGGGCTAGGTTCCAGCCAGTCCTCTGAATGAAGTCCAAAATGTAGAAATCTATGTTCTTTCACAGAATGTCAAGGAAGGGAGGGCCTTCCCACTAGTCTTGTATGGAGAACCATTCTTAGGATATGGAAAAATGTCCCCTAAGAAGCTGCAAGAAAAACATGTGCAAATGTAGAAGTTTTGCCAATAGCAGCATGGACTGAAAACCCAACTGTGCAGACAGCAAAAATGAATTGGTGGTTGCAAGGACTTAAACAGTTATTGTGTTACAACATTATGGCAAGTGTTGTGCATCTGTCCAAAGCATGAGAACTACTAAAACAATGCTGAGAATCAGAAAGGATAAGCCAACCATAGGACCCAATAAGGACAGCCCTCAATATTGGGTCTGGGAAATGTGACAGTTTATCAAACGTTACATGATATACAAACACCCTGACAAAAAAGCTTGCAAAAGCCAAAACAATTGTGTGGGGAAAAAAAAATAAAGGCAGGTCAAGTGGCCTGATGACATTATTCCTAAACAGTGACAGTCCTGGTACATTCCCTTATAAGATTCATCCCTTGGGTTGGAATAGTGCAGTACACATATTTCATTTAAAAATTACCCTTTTATAAGGGACTTAGTACAAAGGATTAGTCCATATAAAATCACTTTAGCTAGCAGACCTAGGAGACTCTCTGATACTCTCCTTGTGGAAAGAATAAAGATACCTTGTTGAAGTTTCAAGTAATTTATTAGTTAAGTAGGTAGATGGACGAGTGTTCTTGTTTTAATACATAACATTCAATAGGTCGGTTATTTAAAGGCAGTTACACACAGAGTGCATATGAGAGCAAATGCGAGGCCGATATACGCAAAGCCCAAAAGTAAACCACCTAGGAAGAAGCTATACATTAGCACAGTGGAACTGGCTGCTCTAAAAAATCTGAGCAGAGATAACACTCAGAATCATAAGAGAAAAGGCATCCTAGTCAGATTCAGCTGCTTATAACGGCAAGATTGAGCCCATGCTTGACAATAACAGGATTTAAATTAAATGTGATTTTTAACATTGTGAATGTTGCTTATAACAATTTGAGAGAGCAACTGAGAATGATGATTTACTACATGACAAGCTTTTTGACTTTTTGGTTATCCCCCCCCCCCCCCCCCACACACACACACAAAAATACCAAGCTGCTTTGGGATCCCATAAGAATTTCTCTGATCCTCCCTATAGACAGGTAATGGCAAGTGGTGGTTTCATAACTGAGACAATATCTATCTACCTTGATGCTCAGATAAAAGCGATGGCAGAGGCCAACAAATCTTTTATTTTAGACTCTGGATTTTCTGAGTAAAATTAGAGATATTCCAGTTAGCGATTTCACAATCCTGGTCACAACAGTCGTGGAAGCACTTTATACAGTGCTTTCAAACAGCTACTGTATTCAAGCAGTAACACAGGCATATGAAAAGGACAGGAGAGACAGAAGTTCTAGGAAGGTTACTGGATCTAACTTTTAGGAACAACTACTTCATGTTTAACAACAGGTTTTATAAGCAGACTACTAGACTAGCTATGGGGGCAGGCATGGCCCCAAGCCTGGCCAATGTGGCTCTTGGAAAATAGGAGGAGGAGGAGGAGGCAGTGTACCAAATCCCCTATTTGCATCAATGAACTGCTGAGATTCAAGACCTCCCACAGCAATTCTTCAGTCAGCTATTAGACATAACCATATCTAAGGACACTGAAAACAAATGCTTCTCCAATAACCTGTTCAGAACACCAACCAGGATTACTATGCTGATGCACAGTAAACACATGCATTCCTAAGTAATTAAGAAAAGTGTTATAAAATCTCAGGGGATGAGAATTGCACGCGTCTCCATATAGCTTAGAGACTTCATCACAAATCTAACCAGCCTACACCAAGACTTCCTGGCTATGGGGTACAGCAATAGATTACCAAATCCCATCCTCAACACCATCAGAACTTTTTAAAAGAGCCAGAGGAATCCATTTTGAGGGACCCCCTAGTGATTACAGACAAACAACTGGAAGAACTCCTAGGACCCCATCCTTGTTTTGTTTTCTAAGGAGTTAAGGACTGGGCTGAGTGCAAATTCAGACTGGTGGAGGACAACAGAGAAATTATCCTGTGCTCCCCCCCTTTGCACTTACTGAAAATACATGAGCAAAAAGGACTACTTTTTGTCCAGTATTCAGGGGAAAAATCAACAGCACTTGTTCTGGTAATTCCAACACTGCTTTTGTGATATACAGTGCACAGTGTAATGGCTGGAGTGGTTTTTACATAGGGAAAACAAGTTCAAAATCAGGGGTGACATACCACCTATCTGACATCAGACCCCAGATCCTCAAAAACAACTAACAAAGCACTGCTGTGATTTCCCAGACCGTGGAGGTTTCCACTTCCACATCCTAGACAAGCTCACTGTGAGTCTATTTGATGGGAACAAAAATGCCATCCCTGAAAAAAAAGGAGTTAAACTGGCAGATCAAGCTGGGGGCCCACCATCACACTTGTTTAAAATCAGGCATTTCAATTAAAAGTGTGCTTCCATTCAGGAAACTAAACCATAATTACAGTTACAACAGCTGTTTTACTTGGGATTTGTACATAAACTGTTAATTAACTCTAATCACTGCTGTTAATACGAAAAAGCCAGTCAAGAAATTAGGTTTGTAAATCACTGTATCTACCTTGATATGGTTTATCTGATGAACTAGTAACATGGGAATCAGGCACATTTGTTTATATAAATTTATATATTTTGTGATCTCAAGATGGCTACAAATCTAAACAGTAACTGTCATGAGTTTGAAAATGCTTTTAATCTTATGATGTACAAAAACGTAATCAGCAACTTTCAGATATTTAAAAATGTTTTATTCTACTACTCATTTTGGACTTGGGATTTCCTTTTGTTGTTAGGAGTGAGGAAATTGGGCCAAACACTAGCCTCCTAGTTTGATTGACACTCTACACCTATAAGGATTACATTAGCCTCTTACATTATCTAACCCCCACACAGGCCCCACGGCACCACCCCCTCTCTCAGGAGATTAGTTAACTACCCTTCCACTTGAGCCCTCCCAGGTTCTAGCCCATTATCTAGCCAGGCACAGAGCTATCTAGCCCTTTTTTGCACTGACTTCACAACCTGGAACCTGAAAAGAGGAAGAATCTGAACAGAAGAGCCCTCACTAACTGCTAGACTCAGGAAGAAACTTGATAGTGAAGACTCCAGACTGAAACACCATAAAACCATGCTCCAAGACCAGAATCGCACATTCTTCCTCTCACTGCCACTACCAGACAACAACCAGGCATAGATACTCTACCTACTTGGCCTGCATTTAACAAAATTTGTGTAACTTACATAACAATGAAAATAGTTTTTTTAAGAAAGAAACATCTTTAGTAAATTATCAGTTATCACACAGGCAATCATACATTTATATAAATGAAAACAAACTAAACATTATAGGTTCATAGATTGGTACTAGGCTAACTGCCTTTGTGGGCCATTTTAAGCCTAGCCAATTACCCCGTGTGAGAATCAAACTCTGCATCTCATGTCTGTAAGGGAAATACCCTGACCATTATGCCAACCTCCCACCTACTAAGTAATGCTCATAGGTTCATAGATCAGTTCTAGACTAACTGCCACTGTGGACCATTTTAAGTCTAGCCAATTACCCCATGTGAGAAACAAACTCTGCACCTTGTGTCTGTAAGGTAAACACCTTAACCATTATGCCAACCTCCCTAATACATCACTTATAATCTATCCAATCACTGTCAGTCAAACATTACATATCTCATTCAAATCCTACCTTCCTTTAATCCTCATTCCTCCTCTGCATGTACTGTTTCCACAATTCCCATTTTTTTCTATGTAATTTGCTCCTACCCTTCATTAAAGATCCCATTTCCAGTTGTTTTATCTCTGTTATTATATTCACTTCTAGTACAGTTGGTTTAGACTTCGATTTCCATTTTCTAATAATTGCTTTTTTGGCAGCCACCATAATTAGACTCATCAAGACCTTACTATGTCTAGGCAATTCTAATTCTGTATCATAGCTCAAAAAATAATTTCCTTAGTCAATACCAATTTGCTCACCCAGTATTTCTGATAGTCTGCAAGGAACTTTTAAAGTCTGCCAGCTCATTACACTCCCAGAAAATATGTTCCTAGTTACCTCTTTCTTCCCTATCATACCCCCAACATTTGCTATCTACCTGAAAAAAAAAACAAATTTGGAGTCTATTTGGGGTATAAAAATAACTATGTAAACATTTCCAAGCAAATATCCTAAATCTTCTAGACTTTGTTGCACATTTGGGAGACATACATATACCTTTCATTCTTTCTTTGTGAATTGCTTATCCAATCTCTCTTCCCAATCCTTTCTAACTTACTCAGATTGATTCTTATCATTATCTGCAATATTTTATATGCTATATTAGTTATTCATTCTTTAACAGCAGTTTCTGTTTTAGATTCTATTAAAACCTGTACAAGTGCTGATCTTTTGCTTAGGATCCCCCTATTTCTTTCTCTTTGCCTATACTCAAATACCAGTCCTTGATAGGAAAGACAATCTTTAGCCTGCAGTCCAAATAAATTCTTGGCCTCTTCCTATTCTATTACCTTTTCCTCTCTAATTATTTGCTCCCAACACCTTAGTTCTTTTGTTATCTCCAATAAATTCTAGTCCCCTCTTGTCTTTATCCATAATTGCAGTCATCCCCATTGTCAGAATCTCATTTCTGCTTTTCTGTGTTGGCTTAGTTCTTAGAATATTTTCTGCAACTTTATGAATATAATACTCTGTATGGTCATTGCTATTCTCTTTAAGGATCTGCATCCAAAATCCCAATCTCTCCTTGTTTCTTGAGCTTGCCCCATTTCATCATCATCCCTTTCCATTTTGAATTACAACTTTCTGCTTGTGCTGTGTATAGGAGCCTTAACAGTGTAGCTCTGAAGTACCCCCTCAAATTGGGTATTAAAAGAATCAGTATATCTCACTTGACTCTTGCTGTCCCATTCCCCCCCCCCCACTAGATAAAATCCTTCAGCTCTTTATTAATTGATATCCACAACTCCTCCTCTGGTTGATAAAAATATGCCTGATCTGTGTATAACATTAAAGGGACTAAAAACATTTGAACTGCTTGTATCATGCTATCCATATCCATAAAACATCCAAATTCTCAGTTTTTGTATTATCTTTTGTTTAGTCTCTTCCCACATATCCTTAGCCACACCAGCATCCTTTTTTAATCTATACTCCTAAGTACTTTGTTTTATCATGTCCCCATAAATATGGATATTGCTGAACGAATTTGAGTGTGGGTACATAGTTTACAGATATTGCCCTTGTTTTAGCTTCATTAATCTTGTATCCCAAAAAAGATTTGAAACTGTCTCAAAATGTTCCACAACACTGAAATGTCATTTTTGGGTTTTATCAGTAATAAAATAATATAATCTGGAAATAGAACCAGCTTTTCCTGACTACCATACCAATTATATTCTTGAATTTCTGAGTCCCTTATTTTCTTTGCCAGTAGTTCTAAATATAATGCAAATAACAAAGGGGAAAGAGGACACTCCTGCTCAAACAGAAATTATCAGAGGAGAACCCACACACTTTATTTTTCACCTCCAATCCCTCATATATTCTCCTAATCAACCTTATAATTCTATAAAGGAATGCAAATGCTTCCATTGTCCTGCTCATAAATTGCCATCGTACTCTGTCAAATGCTTTCTCCACATGAAGACCCACCAACATTGATGAGAAATTGAGTAAACTCATTATTGATGCTGAAAGATTGAATAATAATATTCTTAATTTCTCCCAGTGGGAGAATTTGTATAACAAGCAGTATTTGGAAGCCAAAAAATGGGTCTCTAATATCACACAGAGAAAGACAAAGAAATTGAATAGAGATAGTGAGCAATATACTAATAATAAAGCATACATTTGGCCTAACATGCATACTAGGAAACATCTTAATGATACAAATGTACATACACAGTACATGGATGATGGGAGTTATTCCACTCATCAGGAAGGATATAGTGATACTTACCCTAACAGACAAGATTTTTATAAAAGGGATTTTCAGAAGGTAGGAAAACAATACACACAAACTTACAAAAATGGACATCAGAAACCCATGGGGAAGAGAAGGTATTAGATCCTATTAATTCCCATACTTCACAAGAAGTTCATAACATCACTAATATATATTTAAATGAGATTAAAATTCAGGGGAAAGTACATACTTATAACAATTTTAACATATTAATTATACTGATGTGTGTATAGAGAATGTACATTTTGACTTATTCACTAAGGGAATGAAATATATCCCAAATCCTAAATTTGATTTAGCAGGTACTATAATTGATTTTAAAACATTTATCAGAAAAGTTAACTTAGATATTTACTTCAATAATTTGGGTGCACATGAGACAGATAATCATGTTCATATAGGTTATTCTAACCTCCCTTTTAAGAATGTTAGTAGGTTTGTTCCACCCAGTCACCCTACTACTGAAACATTTGAGAACATTATTATTAGGGAAATCTATTATGGGTCAAGAAAATTTAAATCAATTACTTCCACCAACAATTTAACATATGAAGAAGAGCAATTATTACGTGATCTTAGAAACAATATGAATGTAAGAGTGATGAAACCTGATAAGGGTGGTGGGGTTGTTTTATATAATAGTACTGAATATATCAAAAAGTTATATGATTTATTGTATTATTCTGGCAACTATACACCCATTTCTATTAATGAGCTGAATATCGCTTGTCAAAGAATTGATTCATATATTGAGGAATATTATTTAGAAGGGAGAATAACCAAAGAGATATATGACTTTTTATCAGTTAAATTTCCTAAGTTAGCCACCCTTGTTGGTATTCCTAAGGTTCACAAGGATGTTCATGATCCACCATTTCGACCAATTGTCTCTGGTAGCAAATCTAAGACCTTCCCTATAGGTAAATATATTGATTTCAAGTTAAAATTTTTGTATGAGAAAGTTCCTCATATGGTGAAGGATTCTTGTTTTTTTTTAAGAAATTACCCTATTGACATGAATTTTGACCATGTCACTTTTCTTACTATTGATGTAATAGATTTATTTTCCTGCATCCCAAAAGACAAAGGACTTGAAGCATTTACTGCTAGCATCTTTAAACATTCTAATCTGGAATGGGATGAAATCATATTATTGGAAGAGATGATGTCCATTGTGTTGGACAATAATTACATCTATTTCGAAGGTGAACATTTTAAGCAAACCAAAGGAGTAGCGATGGGAGCAGCTTGTGCTCCCATCTATGCAAACCTTGTTATGCTTTATTGGGAGGACTCGATACTCTTCACTAGTGAATATTATAAACGTGAAATATTATTCCAGATATTTAGATGATATAGATATTTTATGGGATGCAGATAATATGACCCTAGAATCTTTTATAAAATTTTTGAATGAAAGTAGTGAAATTTTTGAATGAAAGTAGTGAATATTTGAAATTCACTTACGTGCATAACAACACTGGGCTACCTTATTTGGATACATTTATCCAATATCAAGTTAATACTCTTACTTCTTCTATATATAGGAAAGACACATTTTCCAATAATTTACATTATAATAGTTGTCATCCCGAGCATATGAAGAACAATATATTTAAAGGACAATGTGTACGAGCAGCTCGTATGACATCTAATGACGAGTTATTAATCACTGAATTGAACTATATAAAAGAGTTATTTACACAAAGAGGTTACCCTTTAAATATGATGCAACATACTATCGAATATATACTACAATTGAGGAAATATAGATTTCAACCGCTATTGGGAAGGAAGCTTATGTTGACTACATATGAGACACATACATTTCAAAAAAAGAACAAAACATCTGTTTTGAATGTGGAGGCATTTCAAAAGTCTTTTATTTTACAATTTAACTTAGCAGCAAGTCATATTAAGAGATTAATATATGATTTTTGGTATTATATAACTAGAGATACCCAGCTAATTAAAATTATAGGTTCAAAACCACATTTTATATTTAAAATGGGAACTAATATAAAGCAAATATTAGAATATAAGCATATAGGAAGTAAGAACAACAAGCTGCCATTAGTTCGCAGCCCGAGATGTGGTACCTGTAAACAATGTAAATTTATGTCAGAAGAAATTATAATACACATAAGCAATGGACACAGAAGTATTGTGTATAGGAAGGCTGGGAATTGTAACACCAAGATGGTGATTTACCTGAGTATCTGCCAGTGTTGTGATAGTTTTTATGTGGGAAAAATGGAAAGAAACCTTAGGAAAAGAATTTACGATCATATTTACTGTATTAAAGCCAAAGATAGTAATAATGCATTATACAGACATATTGAAAGGGAAGGAAACAATCACCATTTTAAATTTATAATACTAGAAGTGATAAACAATGACCCTAAGGGTGGTGATATAAAAAGCCTACTTAGTTATAGGGAAGTATGGTGGCAAATTTTGTTAGACGCCACCACACCCCCAGGATTAAATTAAATTATTTCTGTGAAACCACTGCTAATGTTCCCTTAATGAATTTCAATAAAAAATTTTAACAAAAAATTTTTTTTATAGTTTTATATATTAAATTATTTTTATTACATCAAGAGAAATATATTATTGTGAATGAGAATATTCTATATGATAATTATTGCTTATTATTTTGACACATATTTGCATATATTTATATATATAAACATTTTTTTATAGATTTTACTTAGCAAATAATAAACAAAGCATCTTAGAATATAGGTTCTATCTATGATGTAATGTATAATATACATCAGATTTTTTAGACTATGTTTGTTTGGACTGTTGAAAAATCTAATTTTATGTGATGTTATTTATTTATTTATTTATATATTTATCATAGGACCTGATGGGTTTTATGATGAAATTAATAATAGTATTATATCTGTGAACGACTTGTTTAAATTGCGATTTATGTACTTGTTAGGTTTGGTATCAGCAACAGACATTTGTTTTATAGTTACTATTACTTTAAATTTGAGGCTTTTGAATTTTTTGGCACCAGAAAAGGCTTAAATCACCTGGATTGTATTAACAAGTTTAGTTCTGAAGAAGCCCAGATTCACTGGGTGAAAGCTCTTAACATTTTGACTTTTCTTTTTGTACGTGTACGTTGTTTTTAGTCGTTATTTTAATAAATCAAGATTTATAGTATCCATTCCGCTGCCTTAGTCTTATATAAGATTTCGCTGCTTTCAGTTACATATAAGCTGTCGTAGTGTGAGAGCACTCATTGGTGTACTCGTGTGGTGTTTTACTTTGTTTTTTTGTTGCTATTCGTCTTGCTGTTTCAACATTGGTATTTTGTTACATTTTGTCTCTGTGGATCATCATTGCTCTGTTAATGTCGTCAAATGTTTAACTCCCCTCCAACCACATTGATCCATATCTATCGATTCTGACATTATTTTTGCCATTCTTTTAACCACTACAGACACTTTTTAATCATGGTTTAGGATTGAAATGGGCCTGTATGAAGCTGGATCTGATTGGTCTTTACCCTCTTTATGTATTACAGTCACCACCACTTTCTTCAAGGAGGTTGGTGCTTCTCCTCCTCTTAAAATACTGTTAAACAAAACCTTCCAAAAACTTTATCATTTTTTCCCTCCTAGCTTCCAAACATCCACAGTAATACCATCTATTCCTGGCCACTTTATTGTAGATTGGTTATACAACACCATTTTTATCTCATCTCCTCCTATCCTGTTGGCAATTGATCTACCTCTAACCTTGGCGTATTTAATTCTTCCATAAACATTTCCATATGAACCTTTTCTTGAATTCTCTATTTCTCTGCTTTATACAGATTTTCATAAAATTTCCAACATATTTCTAGTACCGCTATAGGATCTTTTATCTTTCTTGTTATAGGCTCCCCAAGATTGGTGGCAACCTTTTCTACTTTCTGTTGCCTAAGCCTTTGTGCTAAAATTTTTTTTGCTCTGGAGTTATCAAAAAAAAAAAAACAGTTGCTTAAGAGCAATGTTTCTAAACTCATACATATTATCGAGGTAATTCCTTATTTTCTGTTTAGCATTCTGCAGTTGCTCCTGTTCTTTTTCTGTAAGACTCCCCCTATTCTGCAATACTTTAACCTTTGCCAGTCCCTCTAAATAATTCTTGTTACACTAAACCTTCAGTTAACCAGCACCCATGGGGATTGGTAGATGCTGGATAACTGTAATTTCAGGTTGCGTGAGAGTTACTATTAAAAACAAGAGTGACTAATACTGAACCCCATACTATTTGTTTCTCAGGTTTTAAAAATATAAAACTCTAAAAATGTAAAGTATGTTTCTGCGGGGGCGGGCGTTAAAGTGGAACACATGAAATGTGTACTGTATTTCTTTGATATTGTTTTGCAGGTTGGTTGAGAGTGCTAGTTGCTTGAGTTCCAGTTAACTGAGAGTTTACTGTACTTCTTAACTGCATCTTTCTTTTATTTCCACCCTATTTTTTAAATTCCACTTTAATTTTGTCCTTCTACCTAGCTATATTTTTAGAAGAAATTTCTATCTTCTCTAATAACTTCCAAATAATTTCCACTACTCATTCCTTAAATTCCTCTGTTTTCAACAGACTGGTGGGAAAGCACCAGTGACTCATTTTTATTTCATTACCCTGCATTTTTATTTTAGTCATTATTGGCGTGTGATCTGAAATAGTTATTGGATGCCTATCAAAGCTTTCAATTAATGCACATGTTCTTGTGAAATATAACTTCTGTCTAGTCTAGCCCAGATTTTGTATTTTTGCAAATATGTACATTCACCCCAAACTCCTACTACTGAATTCACATCTTCCATGCCAAATATTTTCATAAGTGTCTTCAAAAATCTAACCACCTTTGTTATATTTTCCCTTCTGGCCTCCTGAAACATGTTCACTGTTGCAAATCAAATTCCAATCTCCAGGTATAAGTAATATTCCCTGTTGAAAACTGATCATTTCTCCCAAAATTTTCTTAAGGTCCATTATAGCAGTTTTAGGTTGAATATAAATACATGCTAGTGTAATCCTCCTCCCTTGCCAGTAGCCCCTTAGCACTACAAATCTACCATTTTTATCTTTTTTATCCTCTTCTATCACTATTGTAGCACCTCCTGCAATTAATTGAAATATTCCTCTTTTCTTTTGTCTCACGTATTCCACTAAATAACTGTCCTGAAAATCTTTCCTTATCAAATTCATATGTTCAGTTATTTCCAAATGTGCTTCCTGTAGCATAGCTATTTGCACTCTACATTTTTAATATAGTTCACTGCTCTTTCTTTTTTGTATGTATCAGTTAGACCATTTATATTTAAAGATACTATAGAAAGTGTCTATGTTAAAAAGTTATTATTCCCACCTTTTGTGTGTAACAGTATTTTTAAGTGTCTAGTTCCAGCTTTGTGTTACATAGATACACTCTTTGTCAGGTTAATTTTCTATACAGTTGTTTCTTGTCGTATCCATTTGAACCTATGTCACATCTTACAAAACCATTTGTTTTATTGAAAACCCTCAAAAACACCCTCAAAACACCTCTAAAACCTATTAACTTAATACTAGCACACAAAACTATGTACATCTTCAAACACTGGAGTTTTACCCTCCTACTAGGAACAAGTGTCCTAGACTGACAGCCACACTCATAGACTTAGATTAACCTAAAAGGAAGGTTATCCAGGCTAAGACACATGGTACAGCCTGTGCTTCTAAGTGCTGTCTGGTTTTTTGTCATATCTTTATTATTCTCCCAGATTGGGAAAAAACTTGAATGCTTTCAGAAAACATCATCTCTTAGCCATTGAAAGTAAGAAGTATTCTGTTTATATTGCTCCTTATCAGACTGTCTCCATGGAGACATGAGAACCAGATACAGAGTTGCTTCTTTATTTATTTGCTATCTCTTAAATGTGTTATCAGATCAAAACAAGGGTCTTAATCCAGTCATTTCCCCATGCAGCATAAGAAAAAGCACATCAAATTTTCTTGTATCAGACTTTTTTTTTATACTGCAGTGCCTAAATTTCAGTCCCCTACAACTTTAACAATGTCAAAAAGTCCAATATTTCCAGGTATTCCTGTTCTGTCACATTTCACAAATATAATTAATGCTTTGTAATACTGCATTTACTTGTCAATTTATGAGTTCCTGGTTTTATCCCTGCGTATCTCCTCCCAAATCCAGCCTCTGATTTGTTTCAAACATACTCCCGGTTCTTCTAGTCAACTCTTGTGTTTTTCTCTCTCAAGTATTTTCTGTTGAAACATTGGAAAAAGTTTCACTTTCACAGTCTCTCTGTGGGCTTTATTACCAGAAGAACAAGAAGCAGAATCTCCTCCTATTTCATAGCTCACTTTTTGTTGGACAAACTTTTGTATTTCCTCCTTAGCATGGTTTGCATTAAATAATGATTTTGTCCATCCAGGAAAGAATATTCTGAAAACAGCTGGGTACAGCAGCTTGGATCTCATGCCTGGTTCTTGACATTCCCTGATTAGTGGACTAAATTTACTCCTCTTCTTCCTGGTGTACAGTGAGTAATCATTTTCCACAAACACTCTACTGTCTCCCACTTTTACTACTTTGTCCTTCTGTCAAAGTTTTGTCAGAACCAACTACTTCTGCTGGAAGGATTGCATCTTTACTATTACAGGTCTAGGTTGGTTTCTCATGGCCAGGTTTAGAGTATACACATGATGTGCCCTTTCAATTTACAACTTCTGCTGTGGAATACCTGCCCAGTTGCTTATTTGGCTTTCATAAAATGAATATAGTCAGCTCCTTCCAGCCTCTCTAGTACAGGAGAAAATCACAGATTTTCCCTACATACCTTGTCCTCTAATTCTATTCTTTTTTTAAACATTCCTTCTTGAGCAGTCTCATATTCAGCCAGCATTTTCCTTCATTGCAACCTCTGATTTTTGCAGTTTTTTTCCCACCTCACCTGAATATCTTTTTAAAGCTTCTTTATTTTTTCCAGCTTATTATTTCAGTTGATATACTCCTTCAGTGTTTCATTTATTTTAGTCAGCTCTGAGTACATTTGATTTATTTTTTCTTCTAAGTTACTGGAATTCATGTCTTTCACCAGAGCTGAAGCTTGTACTACTTTTTGCTGAACAGCTGCAGAATTCTTCCCAGTCAGTGTTTTTTCCTCACCTTTTGTGACTGGCTTTCTTTCAGGTTCTCTGAATTTCTTTTTTGCTGGCATTCAGGCAGTGCACTTACTAGCCAGTAACTGAAATTTACTCAGAAATACCAGTTTACTGGCTCCCTCTTCTGCGTTTCTGTTTTCACACTGAGAGAGCTGAAATTAATCCGTTACTTAATGTGCAGCCATTTTGGAAGCCCAGTACAATGAAAATTGTTATCCCAGGGCACCAGTCCACATTGTTGTAGTTTTACACCGTAGTTACAATTTGCATACGGTTAAAGAAGATCTGGGATTCTTATTTTTATTAAAGTTTTTAGTTCATCACTTGGTGGATTTTTATTCCATGGTCACAGAAAGCCTATACAAAAGGTTCTGATATCTCAAGCTTTATTTACATTTTTTCTTCTACTTGCACACATCCATGAGCTCTGCAAAAATGAGCACTGTGACTTTTTCCCACTGTAAGCTATTTCTCCGGATGTATGTATTGTTGAAAAAATGGGAGTCAACTAGTGTAGCTCCAAGTGACTACCTCTTCCTTTGCATAAAAAGGTCTGTCATCATTAGGAAGAAGAAAAGGGACTGGTTACATTAATCACGTATATGAGCCTCTTACAACCAGGCACTGAGAAGATTAGTATTTCATACTGTATTTCAGTAAATGTGAGCCTCATAAAAGTGGGCACAGCCTCTCATATTACATGTTATACAAGCATTAAGGACATGTTAGAATGGGAAAAGTTCTTTAATAAAAAAAAGTGTTTTACTCTTTGATCATTGAAAATGCCTGTTTTTATGAGGTTATCTGATATTATGTTTTGTAACACATGTTATAAGAGAGGCTGTATCTGTCCTTTGAAAGCTTTATTAAACAGACCTGATGAAGATTAGGCAAAAATATTTTCTTAAATATAGTTCTATAGTGGTAGCTCATGGTGTGTTACCATGTTTTATTTGTTAAAAATACAAATAAAAACCTTTTAACTAAGAATTAGGTTCAACAGGCTGCTGAGCTAGTAAACTCTCAGAAGTCTTTCAGAATTATTCAAATAAGGGACTAACTTTTAAGCTTTGGGATTGGGTAGTTGTTTTTCCATCTACCTGATTTTCCTCCAATCAGCCGTCCTGGACTCTTGCACCATTGTCTGTAACTGCCTTTAAATTACTGACCTGTTGTAAGTAATGTATTAGGAAAAGAACACGTGTGCATCTACCTAATTAACTGAATAAACTGCCTGATATTTCAACAAGCCATCTTTATTCCTCCCGCAGACAGGGTATCAGAGAGATGATCTGCTAGCTAAAGTGATTTTATCTGAACTAATCCTTTGTTCTCTATTTCTTGTTAGTCCTGTCACCCTCTGGGTCACAAGTGGAATACCAGACTTGACTCAAGCCTTCTGGATTACCTCTACTTTCTTTTATAAAGGACTCTGATATTTTTACTTTTTAGCTGTATAAAGCCATGCTGTACTGATCCACTATGTAAAGGGATACCCATCATATAATCAAATGGACAATGTGTTGAATGTCATATGATCGAAACCATATCATCAACAATTCAGTCCACTGAAACAAACTCAAAACAGGCAGCACCTGCATACACCACAAAAAACTGCTTTTGCAGGGGAAAGGCCCCTGCACCTCTCACACCTCCTGTTAATTACACATACCAACTCTGAGATTTCACTACAGTGGGGAAAAAGGGCAAACTTCCTGATCCCTACTGTAACTCAATCTCAGTCAGAATGGTTCAACGGACTGAATTGTCGATGATATGGGTTCGACCATATGACGTTCGACAATTTGTCTACTTTTTTAAATAGGAATCCATGTAACAGTCACTGAAAAAAGCTCTTTTTCCTCCATATTCACTATACAGATAGTTTTAGGCATACTGCATTGGTCCGACAAGGATACATTTAAAAACTTTTTTTTTTTTCTAAGTGGGCATTTCATGACCATCAGTTGGCTCTCTGGGCAGGAATGTTTGTTGCACTCTAAAACATCTCTGCTGGCATAGAAGGATAAAGGGGTCTACTTTACATGGTTGACTTTTCACAAAGTCGGCTTTCATAAGGCTGGGACCACATGATCGACTTTCGGAAAACTGACCATGTAAAATAAACACAAAAAACACAACGAACACTTACCTTAAAACTGTTAGTAGGGGGGCAAGCCACCCTACACCCCCCATGGGGGGGCTCTGCCCCCCACATCCTCCATAACTTAAATATACCAACTCCGAGATCGCACTACAGTGCGGAAGAGGGAAATTTTCCCATTCCACACTATACAGAGATAGCAGTTCCCCATGGTTGGCTTTTCAAAAGTCGATCATATGGTCTCGGCCATATGAAAGTCGACTTTGTAAAAAGTCGACCATGTAAAGTAAGGTCTATATTACCAGATTGAAAACCCATTTCAGTGAACACCACAAAACACATGTATTGCGCGAACCACAAATATGCCGAACCCTCTAAACCACGAAAGTTCAAATCTCGAATCATCATACTTGGCCAACACCACCGCATGCTACATACTACATACCCAAACATAATAAATAAAACACATGCATACACTAACCTAACCCTACACTAAACCTTACATACATTACTATCTATGCACTTAACCCGCACCCTAACCCTAAGGTCCGTAACTATCGCACAGTTACCCTACAGTCATATAGCCAAACAAAAAGTACAGTTGTGTACCTACCATAAATGTAGATGTTCGAGTGTATTCACTGTTGCAGTCATTATACTTGGGTTATCCTGCTGGCAGGCTACCCGCAGTCGACGCAAATTCCAAAGTCCTGGTCCGGCGTCGGTTGCTGTTGCCTCTTCCCTGACGTCAGTGCACCAGGGGTATAAAAGATGCAGCCGACGCCATTTTCTTCAGTTTTTCTTGCCCCAGATGTCAGGTGCCCCCAAAAGGGTAGGCTAAAAAATTTTGATCATAAAAAAGCATGCACATGACCTTCATCTATAAGCAAATACACCACATAGGTTGTATAGAATAGAGAAGTACAGATAAGTCCCAGCAATGAAAGGGGGATGGTGGGAGGTTAACTTGGACTGCAACAGTGAATACACTCGAACATCTATATTTATGGTAGGTACACAACTGTACTATGTTCATCACGTTTCACTGTTGCAGTCATTACACTTGGGTTGAATCCCAAAGCTGAGGTTGGGTGGCTGGGCCTAAATAGAATTAAGACTGGCTATGAGGCCCTGCAGAACTGCAGTGGCAAAGCCTGCTCTGGATTTAGAGTAAAGAGGTAAGTGGTAGTGCTTTGTAAAAGTGTGCACTGAAGTCCAGGTTGCAGCCTCCACAATGTCCTTGGTTGGTACTCCTCTGAGGAAGGCTGCTGAAGTGGCTGCTGTTCTGGTAGAATGTGGCCTAATGCCCTTAGGCACTGATTTGCCATGTTGTGAATAGCAGAAATGAATGCAGTGGCCTATCCATTTTGAAATAGTCTGCTTTGAAATAGCTTTTCCTTGCAATCCTGCAGCATATGCCACTAAGAGTTGTTCAGTCTTTCTGAAAGCTTTAGTTTTGTCCAAATAAAAGTGTAGCTGTCTGTGTATGTCCAAAGAATGCAGACGTCTCTCCCCCTTATTCTGCAGGTTTGGATAAAAGGTAGGCAAATGTATGGTTTGGTTACAAGCTACACTGGACACTACCTTAGGCATAAATGTTGGGTTTGTCCTTAGAGAAACCCTGTCCGGATGGAAAATAATAAAAGGTTCCACAGCCATTAGTGCCTGTAACTCTGAGACTCTTCTTGCTGAAGTTATTGCTAGGAGAAGAGCTGTTTTCCATGATAAGTATTTTATCTCAGCTGTATTGGCTGGCTCAAAAGGAGGTAGTGTGAGTTTTTCCAAGACAAAATTGAGGTCCCATGCAGGTATTGGAGCTCTCCTTGGAGGTCTTATGTTTTTGGCCCCTCTGAGATACTGCCTTAGCAGTGGATGAGAAAAAATAGGTAGGTCCGTATTGTAATGAGCTGAAATGGCAGAGGCATGGATCTTAATTGATGAGAAGGATAGGCCTTTGTCCAGCATCTCAGTTAGGTACTGTAAAATCTGAGGAATATTTGGTACAAGCGTGTCAATTCCTTGTGCCTGGTTCCAAGCACAGAATCTCTTCCATTTTTCTGCATAAGATTTTCTGGTGCTGAGCCTCCTGGCCTCCAAAATAACATCCATAACTGCTTTAGAGAGAGGTGTGTTCTCAATGGTTACATTATCTACCATGCAGCCAGATTTAGGGTTCTGAGTTGGGTGTGCAGGATCTGATTGTTTTGTTGGGTCAGCAAATGAGGAATTTGAGGTAATGTCCTGGCTGGGCCTCGAGACAAGATCTTTAGGATTGGGTACCAGTGCTGGCGTGGCCAGTCTGGGGCAATCAGGATAATTTTTGGCTTCTCTTGTCTGACCTTTAGGAGTACCTTGGGGAGGAGAGACAGAGGAGGGAAGGCATATACTGTAAGGGCTTTCTAGCTGAATGAAAGGGCGTCCACTTTTCATGCTTGTTTGTGATAAGTCTGAGTGCAGAATCTCTGTAGCTGATAGTTGTGAGGGGAGGCAAATAGATCTATGTTTGGGCATCCTCATTTCCCTGTTATCATGCTGAAAATTTGTGGATCTAGTTTCCACTCGTGAGGATCCATGAGGTTTCTGCTTAGTTCATCTGCCAAAGTATTTGTCTTTCCTGGCAGGAACTGTGCTTGCAGGTGTACTTGATAAGTAAATGCTGTGTTCCACAAAGTCATGGCTTGTCAAGTACACCTGCAAGCACAGTTCCTGCCAGGAACTGTGCTTGCAGGTGTACTTGATAAGTCAATGCTGTGTTCCACAAAGTCATGGCTTGTCTGCAGAGGGGGTAGGAATGTGTGTATCCTTGCTTGTTTATGTACCACATGACTGTAGTATTGTCCGTCTTTATCAGCAGTTGTCCTGGATGAAGCAGGTCCTTGAAGGCTGTCAGGGCATTCTGTACAGCTAGCATCTCTTTTTGATTGATATGAAGATGCATTTGGCTTGTGGGCCATGTGCCCTGAATACATTTTCCTGCCATGTGTGCCCCCCAGGCATAATCTGATGCATCTGTTGTTAGTGTCTACTTGGCTGTGAGTAAAGTGAATGGCTGTCCCTTGTTGTGGTGACAGGCCTGTGCCCACCATCGAAACTCATGTTGCAGGCAGGGAATGAGAGTAATTAATGTTTCCAGGCTGTGGCAATGTTGAGTCCAAACACTTTTTAGATACCATTGTAGTTTCCTCATATGCAGTCTTGCATATGGAATTAGTAGAATGCAGGGTGCCATGTAGCCCAGAGCCTGCAGATTTTTTCTTGCAGATAACTGGGTCTTTGTTGCCATGCTTTCGAAGTAAAAAGTCAGTTGCCTTTGTTTGTCTGGCATGAAATAAGCCATCTGGGCAGTTGTACTTAAGCTTGCACCCAGGAATATTATCTCTTGAGAGGGTACTAGTTTTGATTTCTTTTCGTTTACTGTGTACCCTAGGCAAATTAGTAAATCTTTTTACAAATGCCAGATGCTTTAGTAGAATGTCTTTTGTCTCTGCTTGAATAAGGCAGTCGTCCAAGTAGGGATATATTTGAACTCTTCTTTGTCTGCAAAATGCAATTACTGGTGCCAGGCAGTTTGTGAAGACCCTGGGCGCAGTAGATAAGCCAAAGGGCAGTGCAGAGAATTCGTAGTGCATTGAGCCAGCTATGAATCTGAGGCATCTTCTGCAAGATTGTCTGATTGGGACATGCAGGTATGCCTCTTTGAGGTCCAAGGTTACAAGCCAAGCCTTCTTGCCCAGCATGGGCAGAAGCTGCTGCAGAGTCAACATTTTGAATTTTGGAATGTCCAGAAAAGTATTTAGAATAGACAGGTCCAGAATTGGTCTCCAGGCTTTGTCCTTTCTTGGTACTAAGAAAAGTCTTGAGTAAAATCCTAGTCCTTGCTCTTGTTGTGGCACTGGCTGAATAGCCCTCATGCCCATGAGAGATGAAACTTGTTTTTGTGCCTCTGCCCATTGATTGTGTGGCAGGTCTGGCATACCTTTTGCCTTTGGAAGGGTGTGAAAGTGGAACCTGTAGCCCTGAGAGACTATATTTAAGACCCATTTGTCCTGGGTGATCATGTGCCAATTTTGTGAAAAAAGTGCTAGCTTTCCCCCTAAGGGTGCTGCCAAAAGATAAGTGCTTTGCATTGGCAGAGGGAAGTCATTGGGACTGTTTCCTATAAGGCTGTGATTTGTCTTCTCCGCTTTTGGAGGTAGAAGCACCCCATTGTTTGGGCCTGTATGAGCCCTGGGGCTGTTGCTGTTGTCTGCCTCTAGGGCATCTGTATCTGCCTCTTTGTGGCCTGTCTGACACTGGAAAGGACCAATTCTTAGAAGGCCAGTTCCTGCTAAATCTGGGTGGCTGTACCTGTAAGAAATCCTTTCCTGTCTGCATAGATTTAGCTTTATCCTCCATTTTCTTCAATACCTCTTCTGCCTTAACACCAAACAAAGTATCATGCTGTAATGGAGCATCCAATAATTTTGCTTTAACATGACCAGGCAGATTCTGTTCCTTTAACCAAGCATGCCTTCTAATGACAGAACCTGTAACTGCGGCCCTGCAAGAGGCCTTCAGTGAATCAAAACCACATTGCAAAGTATGCTTTCCCACTTGTTCAGCTGCATGCAATAAATCCTGCATTTCTTTGTTCTCAGGAACATTCAGAATTTGTCAACATTTTCTGTTTTAACAGTGACATTAAGTATTGCTGATATTTAAGCATATGAAACTGACAATTTAAAGCCCTTACAGCCAAGATAGCAGAAGGGTAAACTTTTTTCCCCCATCTGTCCAGTGCCCTTGAATCCCTATCTGAGGGGACAGGGTTTTTTGCAGTAGAGGCCTTGACCCCTTTGGGACCCTGAGATATAGTTTCTGGGTCAGCAGCAGGGTTTTTGTATAGAAATGTATGGGAATCTGGAACCCTGTAGTATCTGTCTGGCTTAACAGGTGCAGGAGCTAAAGAGTCGGGAGACAGTCCCAACTCTGAAAATACATCTACAATGTCTAGAACAGGTGGAATAGCAAGAGGTCTGTGCTGAGGTAGTAGAAGAAAGTCTCTGAGCCTTTTCTTAGATTCTGAGTAATCTTGGCTCTCCCAGTGGAAATGCTCCCTCATGGTATGCAGGGTTTCCCCAAAGGAATAATCCTCAGGAGGAGAAGCTGAAGGAATAGATTCTTCAGCATCAGAATCCTCATAGGGAGCAATAGAATATCCCTGTTCTGAAGAGGAGTCAGAGGAAATGGAAACCTGATCAGAGGAGTCATACTCAGTGTCTTGCCTAGGCCTCTTATCAGGAGGGGGATGGGAACCCCTGATCAAAGTAATTAGGTCTTCGGCCATTTTGAGCATCTGTTTCTTAGGCATGGAAGTCTGTCCTGGAGAATGCTTTACATGTTTCCTTGTCTTTAAATCTGTTTTAGTCTTTGTCTTGGATGCTGAAGTTGGCTTGATATAATGCTGTGTAGGTCTGAAAACACCCTCAGAAGCAGATGCCTGCTCAGCGGCTCCAGACCCATCTGAGGGATTAGTTTCCGAAGGCCCAATACCTTGAGAATCCAGAGGCCTAGTTGTCTCCACGTGGGAGTCGGAGGTGGCCTGTTGCTCTGAGGTAGCGGGTTGTCAGGGGCTGCGAAAGCGCCTCACTGAGAACCGGCGACTGGCCTAGAAGAGGCTTTGTCGTCGGTTTTTGACCTTGGATGCCTGTCCTTTTCTTTTTCCTTGCGCTTTTTATGAACTCCGGTCGTCGGCTGTTCCAATGGCATTATATAGTTAAACCTACGGCCAAAGTAATGAAATGCAAAATTGTACCGACGCTTAATAGTGCGTTGGTTAAATCTGGCACAAAACCGACAACTAGCAACGTTGTGGTCAGGGCCTAGGCAAGGAATACAGTAAGAATGAAAATCCTTATGAGGTATTTGCTTCCCACAAGAAATACAATTGTTAACCTTTTCTGACATTGGTCTGGAGCAAGAAAAAGTTTCCCCAAAGGGGTACTTAGCTTTATTGAAGACTTTGGATCTGAAATTCAATTTTGAAAATCTCAGGAGTCGGCCGACCGGCACTTGCAAACTGCTTTTGCTTCCGGCACCGTGCAGCAGGAAAGACTGAAGAAAATGGCGTCGGCTGCATCTTTTATACCCCTGGCGCACTGACGTCAGGGAAGAGGTGACAGCAACCGACGCCGGACAAGGACTTTGGAATTCAGGCCAACTGCGGGTAGCCTGCCAGCAGGATAACCCAAGTGTAATGACTGCAACAGTGAAACACGATGATCATCAAATAATCCATACACATACACTTAACAAAACCCTACTTCTAACCCTACACTAAACCTTACATACATTTCCTATCTATGCACTACCTGCACCCTAACCTTACAGAGCTATACTGCAGATGGGCCAACCATGACACTTCGACATTTCGTGTTTCACGGTTTTGAACATTCGCTGTTACCGTAGTTCGCACTATACATGTCGGTCTTGTGGTGTTCACTAAAACGGGTTTTTGATCTGGTAATATAGACCTGTAAATAGATCTGGATAAAGCCCTATAACCCAGGTGCCCTGAATTTGATTAGAGGTGAAGGGAGGGGAAGAAATAAGGCTTAACTAGCTTATCCGTCTTTAGGGAAGGTGTGGGGCATGGTGGGGACATGTGGATAAATCTTGAGAACTCTTGTGATGATACTAGAGTCATGAAACTTATCTAGTTTGTTGTGGGCAGGCATCTTGAGGGGCATATCACCTCATAGGTAGGGTGGGTCCCTCAAAGTGGCACTGCACATGGTTATCATATCAGCCTGGCATGTTAACAGACAGCATGGCTAACAAGAAAAAGCACTAGTGCAGAAAAATGTATATGATACTACAAGCATTCCAGCTTCACTCCCCCTCTCATAACTCCAGTTTCTACTTCCTTTTCCCTGTCCACCACTAATGGCCTTAGCTGGGGTGCATTGGGACTAGTACAAGCCATAACATTGCTGTCCAGCTTTCCTTCTTCCCTGTCAAAAATTTCCTAATTTAGGAGGGCAAAGGGGTACTGCCTATGTGTGGGGCTAGGGACTACAATAGGCGATGTCTGACTCCTAATGGTCATCATGCGATATTCAGGGGACAAAAAAAAAAAAAATAAAAGTTTGTTACAGCCTAAAAGAAGACGCCATAAAATGAATGTGATTTTTAAAAATGGCTAATTGTTGCCATGTATTTGAATTTTACGTTGGCATATTTAAAATGTTTGACTTCAATAGGTGTAATTTGTGGAGCACCATACTTTATAATGGATCTTTCTTTTGAGACACACCATCACCAACGGCGTGATGTCAAGTTATGCAGAATCACAGTAGTATTCAAAATGGTTTAGAAAGGCAGTTCAATATTTAGTACTTCTGCACTGCACCTGAAGATACTTAGGGATTCATAAAAGAATCGTTGAGTATCAGCAATTAGGGTTGTTCTACATATTCTGCCAAGTACTATCATCTAAAGAAAGTCCTGGTTTGCAAATAAGTTGTTTCAAAAAAAAGTCGTTTACCTTGGAAATCAGCAGCACTGGCCAGTCTGATGAAGTGGAGGGTGGTATGACTGATGACACATCTCATCCTAGATCAGGGACCCGCATACTTATCAACTTCCGAATATTAAAAATCATACCACTGGCCTTTTAAAATCCCAGCAGAGGGTCAGAAAGAAGAGCACTTTCTTTTTTTTACAGAACAGAAAGATGTACGATGCTACTCCCTGTAGAATAAGTGAAAACTAATCCTCCTTTTTGCTTAGCAAATAATGCATACAGTGCAAAGCATTGCAAGCCCCCTCCCCCAAAACATCTCTGATTTGGCAGAACATCCCTGATTTGCCTCCTTCATTTTTTTCAGCACCTTTATTAAATTATCACTTGACATAGACATCATGCATTAACAGAAACATACCATTTGAACATTTTCCCATTTAACTACAATATACATCACATAGATTTTCTTTGCTACTATCATCAGTCCAACATTACAAAATATTATTCCTCCCTTCCCTTAAATATCACTTCTCCTCCTGAACATTATTATGCCTATACAATTTCAATTTACTTCCATTTAATTTACTCCTTCCCTTTTCTAAAGATCCCTCTTCCAGTTCTTTTATCTGTTTTATAATATTTAATACCTCAATACCTCAAATACTGTTGCCTTAGACTTTGATTTCCACTTTCTAGTAACTGCTTTCTTGGCAGCCAATATAATTAAATTTAATAAGGCCTTACTACGTCTAGACAATTCAGATCCTGTATCCTAGCTCAAATTAATCATTCCTTAATTACAGGCATTTGCTCACCCAATATTTCTGACAGAGTACACTGTAGGGAATTTTTAAAAATCTGCCAACTCATTACACTCCCAAAGCATATATTCCCCAATTACCTCTTCTCCATCACATCTCCATTTGCTGTCTACCAGAGGAAAAATTATTTGAAATCTGCTTGGGGTATAAAAATACCTATGCAAACACTTCCAAGTAAACATCTTAAACCTTCTGGACTTTGGATACTTGGGAGCCATACATAATGCATATTATCCAGATACTCCCTTATTTTCTCTTTAGCCGTCTGCATTTACTCATAATCTTGTTCTGTGAGATTCCTCTTAAGCTGCAATACTTGAACCTTTGTCAGCCCTTCTAAACACATTTCAATTACTTCTTAAACATATCTATTTCTGTCTTATTTCAACCCTATTTTTAAAATCCATTTTCATTTTATCCCAGTTACTAGCTATAACTTCTGAATATATTTATATATTCCCTAACAACTCAAATAATTTCCACTCCCCATTCCTTAAATTCCCCTCTTTTTAACGGGTAAGTGGAAAGTGCCACTGTCTTATTTTTACTTCACTACCCTGCATTCTTATCTTAGTTTTTATTGTTATATGATCAGAAATAGTTATTGGGTGTGTGCCAAAGATTTCAATTAAATGCACATGTACCTGTGAAATATAATTTTTTTCTAGTCTAGCTGAGTCATTGTACCTTAGGGAATAACATGTAAATGTTGACTTCCTACTACTGAATTCAGACATCTTCCCTCTTTTGTTATATTGTCCCTTCTAGGTCCCTGTGATACAACCTCATCCAGTCCCCACCTATAAATAATATTCTTTGATGAAAGATGACTTCTCCCAAACTTTTCTTAAGCTCTGTAATAGCAGTTTTAAGTGGAATATAAATACATGCCATTGCAATCCTCTTGACTTGCCAATACTCCCTTATTACCACAAATCTACCATTTTGCCTTCTTTTCTCATATCTTTTACTATTGGAACCCCTCTAGCAATTATTATAATTACTTCCATTTTCCACTGTCCTTGATATTCTGCTGAATATCCATTCTGAAATCCTCTCTGTCAAATTCACGTGCTCATTTCTTTCCAAATCTGTCTCCTGCAGTGTAGCATTATTTGCACTCATTGTACCATTTTCCTCTGTCCCTGATATTCTGCTGAATATCCATTCTGAAATCCTATTTGTCAAATTCACATGCTCATTTCTTTTCATATCTGTCTCCTGCTGTGCAGCATTGCTACTTACACTCATTTGCACTCTGCATTTCTTAATATAATCCAATACTCTTTCCTTTTTATCTATACCTGTAAGGTTATTTTCATATCAGAATAATATGGAGGGTATAGCATCTTGATTAAAAGCTATTATTCCCACCTATAATATGTGACCTTTTTTTTTAATGTGCATTTCCAGATTTTGTGTTATGTGCATATGCTAATGTTTTAGCAGGGTGATTTTTTGTACATCTGTTTCTTCTCATCTCCAGCTGAACCCATGTCACATTGTTAAGATGGTTTTAATGAAAACCCTCAAACAAATAACTGAATAAAAACACTCCCATTCCCTGTTAACTTTGAACAAACACACAGAACTATGTACATCTTCAAAGGATGAAGTTTAACCATCAAGAAGAGAACAATTGCCCCAAACTGATGGCTGCACCTACAGGCAATATCTAACCTAAAATTAAGGTTGCCCATGCTAAAGCTCATGCTACAGCCTGTGCTCTCACTTACATTGACGACTGTCTGTTCTTTTCTTATACTCTTCTCCTTCCAGATATGAAAAGCAGCTTGTGTGCCTTCAGAAAACATTAACTTTTTAACCCTATGAAGGGAGCACTGGATATCTTTAAATAAAACTAAATTGTACACTGTTTTATTAACTTCATTAAAATATTAAGGCTGCTAACAAGGTTACCTCTAATTCCCGTCCCATAATTTCAAACTTATTTTTTTCATTGAACTGCATGCCATTGTATCTTTACATTTTGCATTTCCCTCAGCAAAGAATGTCCAGGACTCTCAAGATGAGAAAGTATAGAACTCCCTAGTTTACTGCCTTCAGATACAGACTTCAGAATTCTCAAGATTAACTGCTTGCATCTGCAGACAACTTCTCTAAATGGAAATGTACTCAGCAATGAGTTTTGCAAATTTTACTCAGAAATGAGCAAACAGTTGCCCTCAGCTGCAGACATCTGGACTCCACTGAACATTTGCCAGTGGAAAACAAGTAGGCTAATACCAATGCAGTTGTAAAAAGCTTGGTATTTTCATCACTTTGTCTTATTTTTAAAGCCTACATGCTTATAAAAACATGTTTACATCTTACATCAAAGACAGTAATCTAAACATTCACACTTGTAAAATAAAAAGTGAAAATATCCTACTTCTACATATAATCAGTGCACTTTTACACCCCACCCCCATCTTAGCAGTGTATGAACATTAAACTTGCTTTTGTCCATCCTTTTTCTCGTTACACTGTAAAACTTATATTTTTACAACCAAAATGAATGTGCTTGTTTACTTTAATATCTTTAACAAATACAAGTAACTGAAAAGACTTCTCCCAGATTTAAAATAACCCTGACCACACAAAACTGTTTTTTATGTATATAACATGCAGTTTATATCATGAAATGTTTTATACAAATACTAAGAACAAAAGTTTTCACTTAGTTTATTTCCTCCTTTTAGTGTCCTTTTAAACATTAATGATATAAAGTTGGGTATATGCTTTACAGTTCACCAAGTTTAACAAAGTCAGCAGAAGTCCAGGATTTTTTAGCCAAGTCTTCTTGAAAAGCCAAATTTCACAAATGTGATAAGAGGCTTGATATTTTTTCATTTATTCACTAAGTTCATTGTGGCTGGTCTTCTTCCTGTTCATCACCATCTCCCAACACCAGACCCTGGTTGAAGACAAAGATACTGCTGATTCTTCTAGTCAACTCCTATGCTTTTTTCTGTTTATCAAGCATTTTCCTTCGGAACATTGGAAAAGGTTTCACTGGCAAAGTATCTTCTCTATAAACCTTACTGTTGGAATAATGAGAATCAGAGTCCCTTTCTGCTTGCTAAATCACTTTCTCTTTAGTCTGTTCTGCATCAAAAAATTACTTTGATCCTCCAGAAAAAAAAAACATTTTAAGACAGCTGGATACAGCAGCTTGAATCTCACACCTGCCTCTCAGCATTCTCTGATTGCTGTGATAAATTTGCTTCTCTTCTGCCTGGTGTACAGTGAATAATCATTTTCTACAAACTCTCTGCTGTCTCCTACTTTTAATACTTCACCCTTCTGACACAATTTTACAAGGATCAACTCTTTCTGCTAGTAAGATTGCATCTTTACTAATATAGGTCTTGGCTGCTTTCTCAAGGCCAGGCTTTGAGCCTATACTTAATATGCTCTATCAATTAACAAATTCTACTGTGGAATACCAGTCCAGTTGCTTATTTGTGCTTTCATAAAATGAATACAGCATGTTCCTTCCAGTTTGTCCTCGCACAGCAAAAAATCTCAGGTTTTCTCTGCATGCTCTGTCTTCTAATTGTATTACTTTTTTAAATCAACTCTTGAGAAACCTCAGACCCTTTCTTCATGCCTCTGTTTTTTTTTTTTTTTTTTTTTTTTTTTTTTTTGCAGTTTATCAGTTCATCTGAATGAGAAGCTAGTGTCTTCTATTTTTTCCAGCCTTTTGCTGTTTGAACTGATACATTCTTTCTTTCTGTTTTTTTGTATGGGTATTATTTCTTGAAGGGGGTTACACCGAGGCGCTAGAATACAATAATTGTATTTTACTACTTGGTTTCCTGGAGTATTATACTGAGAGCAGAATTGCTGTTGAGTTTGGACAGTAATTGTGATAATTTCAGGAGAGACAGAAGTAGCGTGGTTGTGCTGATACATTCTTTCAGTCTTTCATTTATTTTAATCACTGCTGATTACATTTGATTTTATTTTTCCTCCAAATTACTGGAAACCATCTCTTGAATCAAAGCTGAAGCTTGAACTGCATTTTGCTGTTGTCATCTTTTCTGGTTGATTTTTTTTTCAGGTTTTCCAAATTTCTTCTTTGCTGCCATTTAGGCAGAGTACTAATTAGCCAGTAACTGAATTTTACCAAAAAAAAAAAAATAATAATAATAATAAAAAAAAAATCAATGGTACTTCTTTTTCTCAGTTTCTGTTTTCACACTGGGAAGTTATGCTGCCAATCAATGTGCAGCCATCTTAGAAGTCTGCTCATTAATTTCCTGGTAATTCATTGAGGATTACAGTTGGTCAGTAAAAATATTACTGTTTCATGCTTATTGTTCAAATAATAAAATAATATATGTCAATGAAAAGTCTCTTCAGATCCATATTCTTTAGGAAAAAAGTTGAGAGGTATGGTCTCTCCCTCTCTTACACATGCGCGTGCGCGCACACACACACTCACCCACACCCACACACACACTTTTTTTTCACCTTATCTCATGAGACTTTTTTTTCAGCAAGGTTTAAATAAAATGTTAAGTCCTTGTAATTACTACTACAGTTAATTTTATTAGTTGAGTTTTTTTTTTTTTTTTACACCTGCTAAAAGTAAAACCTTATTTAGAAAGCACTAAAAATGATGGCTATTTGATTGTTTTTAGTCACCGCTTCATGACAGCTTAATACATCGCCATGAAGCATCAGACATGTTTTACATGAATACCTTGTTGGAGAATGTTAGTTCGCAAATTGGAGTGAAGATGTACATTTTGCCCATTGACTTAGATCAGTTATTTAATCACATCTGTATTCTTTAAAATATGTATGAAAACAATCAATATACCTAGGAGGAGGAAAGATAGACCTGGAGGCAAAAATCACAGCATTATGTTTCAGCCATCAAACTTGATAAATGCGATGCCCAAGGTTTGGGGAAAAAGGTCAAGGCCATAAGGATTAGGACAGATGCTATAAAGAATATCCAAGAAATGGCTCATAACTAAGGAACTTCAACCATGCTCAGTTACTCCCACTGGCAAAATGACATTGTAAAAATAGAGAATTATGACTCCTAAATGGGATTAAATTACAGATATTTAGTGCTTCAAAGGAAATGTTAAGCTCATTTTCATGTAGATATCCAAAATAAATAACAGATAGGAAACATGTAACACATTAATACACTTCTAAAAGCTTTAGCTGTGAAATCAACTTCAAAATATACACTCCTTTGTGGTCAACAGTAGCAAATCATGGGAACAATAAACCCTGACTGCTTCATTACACTGTTACTTGTGAAGAGCTCCTCTTACAGTCACTGTTATCACCAGTTCATTGCTACAGCATAGTCTAGAGGTACAGTAATCATTATCTGTTCTCCTTTTCATTTCAAACATTCATATGGGACTTAAAATATGTGGAGGAAACTCAAATAAGAATGAAGACTGTAGGTAAAATTAAAAAATCCAGCGTCTAATTCAATTACAGGTGTTCCATTATGTACCTCTCTAAAGTAGAGCTCGGTAGATGCCAAGTGGTATACTGCCCCAAATTCTCATTACCAGAGTATGCTTGCTCTTTACACAGCAAATAGCTGCAAATGTACAGTATGACATTTATAAAGCTACTTAATGCTTTACTCAGTATGGATCATCTTCCCTCATCTCAGTTCATAAGCCCCCCAAATGATCACATGGAAGAAGAGTAACCCTGACACTGAAGCCTGTTACTGGTATTTAAATGCAGTTCATCTTAATTAGTATTTATTTTAGTACTTTCTAGTATTCATTAAGGTATTACACATTCACAATGTAACAAATATAGAGTTTATTAAAAAAGCTGCTGCAGATGTGCAAAACTGCATAGAAGAAACACATTAGTTACAGAAACATGTTAATTGCATAACAGTTGTTAAGAATATCAGGCTACAATACATGAACTGTATAACCCCACTTTACTTACTGGCAATCTGTCAAGGTACTGTCGAGTGAAAGTGATAATTTATTTTTTTTTTGTATTAGTTGCATTTTAACATAAGTCTACTTAGAATTTTTAGTTTACTGTACAGGGTAATTTGATTCTGCAATAGGTGCCTATGTTTCTTCTCAATCCAATTGTCAAAACTGTTTTACAGGAGACAAAACAGAAACACATTTCCCCGTACTACTTAGATGGGAGTCACCATCATTAATGTCCCCAATTTAAGGACTAGATGGGGGCTACAGAGACAGAAGTCCCATTACAAATGTCATTAAGGAAAATATAGATTGTAGATAACACTAATAGGGGATATGTTTAAATTGGGATGCATCTGGTACACACATACCTTTTTCACAGAGCACAGTACTTATAGTCCAACATTCTTAACCATCACCAGTTACACTCTGCAGATTAAGTACACAAAGTGTGTCTATGTTTCAAGTAGTTTAACACTGTGTTCATATAACAATGCATATCCCCTCAAAACAAAAGGGGAACACAGATGTCAGTGTACAAATAACTAAGCTATATTCAGACATTCTCCCAGAAATGTAAGTACTTAATGCACTAAATATTATATTTTACTTATTACTGCAGTAATGCAGTGAAGGCACATTCATTATTTTTCAAATACTATATTGTTTTAAAAAATTATGTAACTATTCAGTAGAGTTTTAAGAACATATATTATTTAACACACAAAAATTGTGAATGTATGGACTGCAGAAAGGTTTTTCATAATGACAACTTACTGTCAACAGAAATACTTGATATAAGTAAGAGGCAACCAGATTATTTGCCAGAAGTAAAAATGACAGTTTTCTTTTTTTTTTTTTAGTTTTTTTAACCTCTTTGCCTTCCAGCCATTAGCACTCCCTTCAGTGATCTGGACCCCTCTTCACCTGGTGAAGTGGTCAACTGTTGAAGGCTACCATCCAAGAAGCCATCTTTTTTTTTTTTTTTTATTACGTATGACCTTAACTCCTCAGATATGAGTATATGCAGTATCTTCCACATGAGGGCATGCACATTCCCACACACACCCCATGAAGACTACCACATACATAGCTTGACAGGAATCACGCAAAAGCATTCTTTGACTTCTACTGCTTAGGTGTCTACATTACAGTAATTTGGAACACCTCTCTGTCTTCTGCAAGATGGCAAGCTGAAAATGGCCACTCATATCCTCCCCAGATGCTATTAGCAATAACTATTGACTGGTCATAGTCAGGACTTTATCCCTTTATGCCACACAGCTAGGCTAAAAAGACTACAAAATTGTTCAAACTGTAACAAAACAAATTACTGTTACTTCTGTTAAACTGATACATTTTTTTTGTGTTGTACATTGCATTACATTAAAGAGAAGAAAAAAATGCTTGTAATGTTACATTTAACAACAATGCAGAAGACCTGGCATTTTTATTCTGCAAAGTGAAAATGAAAGACATTAAGACATTTCTGAAATCAAAAAAGCACTGAGGAACTACACCATTAGACTGATATACAAACAGCAGCTGTCCCAAAATATTTACAGCAAATCTGACAACCTGCCCATTTTGTTCCAAATGAAACTATAACCAGAACAGGAATGTATGATATACCACAGTCTTTGGCAAAAAGTAATAAACTGCCATTCTTGAAGATGTTTTTTTTTGCTTTACTGGTTGTACTATGACTGTATGTTCTCTGCAGCAGACCACCACTTGGTTCATGATGCTGGTGTGCACCTCTGTAGAAGCAAAGTATGACAGGTATCACAGACACGTACAGGCTTGGGATATGAAGGCAGCGGAAGTTCATTGCTAGAACAGTTGTTGCAGAAAATATCACCACAGTTTCTGCAATGATGCTGTAAAGTTAGATAAAAAAACTATTAAAAGAGAAAAGATGATTCTTACTTCCTGTGCATTTACTTTATTTCTAATATAATACTGTGATACAGTAAAACACATCTTATCAACTCTCCAAAATAGAAAATGCACTACTAAGGTACGGTTTACTTGCACAGCTTTCTGCATATGCATGGATTACAATGAATTATGCACAAATTAAGCAATTTGTCACTTGTCTGGCATATGAATAGCAGGTCAAGGATAAAACCTGAGGCAGAAAGATAATATACTTACAGTAAAATACATACATAAATAAATACATAAATAAATAAACAAACAAAGAAATAAACAACAACAACAACAAAAGAAGACATTGAGGGGTACAAAATGGCACAAGCTGGACAGGAATATTGTTCTGGTGGAGTAAAAGGACAAAACTCTGACTATAGTCCAGCTGTCCTGGGTTCATTCAGTGGGTCAAGCTACTGACAAAGTGGCAGAGGAGAAAGGGTGTACTCATCCGGGTGATGGGCAGTTACATGGGTGCTCCCTGTGGAATTTGGAACATCATCTTGTTGGGGTATAGTCCAAGGAGGAGGGGGAGGTGGCATGCATGACTGAGCTGCCATGAAGGCAGGGTGATATGCTGCACATCAGCACTGCACACCCATCCCTTGGAAGCAACCATGGACACCGCACTGGGAGTTAAGTGTAATGGGTATGTCCCAAGTTAAAAAAAGTAACCCTGGCTGAAGGTGATGGCCAAGATTCCCAGGATGCCCTCAGGTTTCGCAACTAGCACCAGGTATTGGAGAAAGTCGGGGGGAAATCAAAGCAGCTGGCAGAACCAGTGTAGACATGGAGTACTGGATAGGAAGGTTGTAGAATGAAGCAGTGAACAAAATGTGCTTTAAAAAAGCCAGATATAAACAGAGGGAGAGATATTTGTGAGGTGCTCAGGATGCGGTGCAGCTGTTTGGATACAGGAGCTTTGGGTGGCAGATGATGTGGGGTCTGTAAGAGAATAAGGGAGCTTCATAAGAAAGAGTAGTCAACAGGTTTTTATAACTGGTTAGATAAGAAAGGGCACACTGAGACCGAAGAAGACAAGAAAGGCATTCTGGAGAACAGGCATACAGAATATGGGCCGAGTTTGTCAAAATAGTGCAGGTAAGTGCAGTAGAACAGAGTAAGGTAAAGGGAGATGCAGCCACAAAAGAGAGGAGATGCAACCAAAAAAGAGAAGACATTGAAAAAAAAGCCAGGGCAAAAGGAAAGGTGCAGACAGCAGGATCAAGTGATGAAGGGGAAAGAGACTCAGAGTATGAAAACCAGCAACATACTGAGTTCAAGATGGGAATGGGCAGGAAGGGACACTCACCAGAGGGGAAGAACAAAGCATAGAAATGAAACAGCACTGGAGATTTCTTGCAGAACAAGCAACAGCAGAGATGGATAAGGGCTGCATGCAATTCATGGAGGAAGTCAGTCAGCAGGGACAGTGAGAAGGGGTAGGGGTAGGGGCAGTGAAAGTTAATAAGGAAGGATACAGATAAAAGTGGTGATGTCATCCAGGGAGAAGTGGAAATCAGAGCTAGTGGGGGGGGGGCACAGAAGAGTATTTTGGTGACCATCTTGATCAGCAAGAAAGGAGAAAACTGTTTCTGAAGTTACCAAGGTGACCATCAAGGGGTGGTGGATGGATGTTGCAGTGAATATGGTCACCAATGACCCGATAGAGGAGAGAGCCAAGACAGAAGCAAGCAGGGCCTGTCAAGTGGCAGAAAGATGCCAGGAGAGTGGATTAAGGTATTATCATGGCTCAGTCATAAGATCATCACAGCTCCATGGTTCAGGGGTTAAACCTGAACATTAGAAACAGTTGTGAAGTACAGGTGTTGTTGTCATGTCTGCATGAGATTTCTTCAGTTACTTTAGTTTCCTCCAATCTCCCACTGCTGGTTGACTGAGCAGCCCAGACTTTCCATTAACATTGTATTTACCCCCCCAATGACTTGGGGGCATGACTGAAATGAGTTAATGATGAGTAGTTCACTTGCTTGGTAAACCCAGATCCTAGTCATCCTGTACATCCAATTTGATTAATATGTTTTCAGGCTGCTTGTTAAATCTCAGCTAGCAAAAATAGTGCTCCAGCCTTAAGTTCCGTAATTATTTTCATTCTCATAATGCATTTGTATGTGCAGAAACCTCAGATCTCATTTGCAGTCTAAGTGATCAGATTCAGGTCTCACATCAGAAAGCTAAGTACTCCATCTCATTCAATTTGTAGAGATTCTATCTGCACTTCTATTATGTTACTGTTACATTCCCCTTGATACTTTAGAGCTCCTTTCATATGCTTTCCTCTGATGAATCATTCACTTGCCAATGCCACTTTTTTCCAAGTTCTTAATTTAAAATAATAATAATAATAATACACACACACACTCTGTAATATTAACACATAGTGTTAATTGTTTTCTTCTCCTCTATATTTTTGCATGTGTTTGTACTTTTGGAATAGACCCCCCCCCAGGACACTCATGAGTTGTGAGTGGTGTGTCTTAGGGTGGATCATTTGCCTGCAGACTGTTAAATCTGGAAAGGCTTTGGTCCTCATGCCTTATTAGGCTGAAGGACTAAGCTTATTATAAAAGGGTTGCCTCCCCCAGATTTTGAGACAGACACCCACGAAAGGAAAAGACAAAAACAGAGTTAAAGAAAAGCAAAAGAAGAATGAATGCAAATCCAAAAAGAGAAAGGCTGATTATGTGGCTGCTTCATTAGCTCCAAAATTAACTAGGCTATAGTTAGCAAATTCTTTGACACTGGCCAAATCTTCTTATTTTTTTAGCTTCACTGACCTCAAAGCCAACAGTGATACCCAACAGGTCACCTAATTGAGTGGTTATCCAAACTTTCTTATTTCCCTTCTCAGTTACCTTCCACTTCTTCATTATGTTCCTTCAGAAGTACATAAGAACTTGACTGGGATCGCATGATAAGGGCTTTCTTAAAGGCTCAGCTTGAGACGGGCATCCTCCCATCCCCCCTGACTTAAAGGTGGCTCAGGCTAGCCCTTCATCTCCCATTTTTGCTCCTTCCTCAGTCCATGCTTTAGGAAAGGCAGCTTCAGAGTCGATGTTTCTCTCCCGAAGTTCATTCCCTGAAGACTGACTGGTCCTTTGATCTCAGTTCCCAGGGTTTCAAATCTGACACACTTAACTCAGAGACCCTCAAAGCAGAGTAAATCTTGGGACTGATGCCAAGTCTTCAGCACCATCCTCAGATCCATTTTGTAAGGCTCCTGCTATAGTGTCATGAGACATCGACCATTGGTGTTTCAGCTCTGATCCCCTCCTGGGGCCATCCATTGTGTTGGCCTCGGGGAGCCTTTAACAGTGATGCCCACTTATTCCTTGGGGAGATTGGCTCCAGCACTTGACAGAGGCTCCTCAGATCTGATGGATGTGGGGTTGACCTTCAAGATAAAGGGGGGGTTATAGCTTTTCCACACAGAGCTAAGTTTCAGGTTTCTTCAATGTTGGTTCCATTCAAGGATGCCTACCCTTCTTTGTCTCTGCCCTTCATGCATTCCAAGGTCAGAGCTGGGGGATGGTCTAAAAAATGCCAGCTTAGATTCAGTTAGGAGTCCTCTTTGGAGTTGGATTTGCTCTCCCCTGACATTCCAAGGAAGAGGACTTGCAAGAGTAGTCACATCAACTCTCCCACAGCGTCTGTCACTTCAGACATTGACTTGGATGATCAAGAGGGCTCCCCCAATCCCATTTAGAAAACACCAACTTTGGTGAGACCCTTGAAATGATGCAACAGAGTGGATCTTGATCAATGGACCCACCCTCTCAGGATGAGGAGGTCCTTTTTGAGGCTTATCACTTGGCCTCCTCTACTTCTTGAATGGTACTGCCTAATGAACTCCTCATTGACTTGGCTGCTAGAAAGGCATGGCAGGAGCCATATTCCTCTGAATACATTCCCTGAAAACTGGTTAAGTCTTTGGAACTCACAAAAACTGACAGTTTTCATCCAAGGGTTCCTTGGTCGACATTATTATTATTATTATTATTATTACAGCTGTGACAAAGAAAGAGCTGACAGATAATACAATCACTATCCATCTACTCAATAAGAAGTCTACGGCCATGGACAGAATGAGGAGGCAGGCATATGCTTCAGACACCTTTGCCCCAAGGGCCTTGAACTATGCCACCCACATGAATAGCTTTCCAAGGGATCTAGTGGAACAAGCTTTAGCCTCTTTGAAGAAGTTGCCTACCAGAGACTCTAGAAAACAATTAGAGACCACTTTGGGCACTATGTTCAACATAACTAACCTCTTCATGTGGTTAATGCATAATGAAGCTGATGGAGCAGCATGTGCAGGCATTACAATGACGCTTCATGCTGTACTTCAATTTTGTGACTTCAGAAAACTTTAAAGCATCCTTTATGAATTCCTTATATGATGGATCATCTTTTAACACCTTTGTTGAATTATCACTTAAAACATAGGCAAGCACATGTTTATATAAAAGAAAACAAACCATGTTAACGTCCACAGTTACAAACATTATACATCACATACATGACTTTATGCAATTATAATCAATATATTACATACATTGCTAAATTCCTGTCTTCCCTTAAACCTCACTTCTCCTCCAAAACATTATTCTGCATGTATTGTTCCCACAATTTCCATTTTTTCTAAAGATTCCATTTCCAGTTCTTTTATCTCTATTGCAATATTCACTACTTCAAGTACAGTTGGTTTAGACTTTTTCCATTTTCTAGTAATTGCTTTTTTTTGGCAGCCACCAGAATTAAACTTAACAAGGCCTTACTATGTCTAGGCAATTTAGATCCTGTATCCCAAGGTCAGAAAATGATAATTCCCTTAATTAAACCCATTTTCTCATTTAATATTTCTGACAGAGTACTTTGTAGGGTATTTTTGAAGTCTGCCAACTCACTACACTCCCAGAAGATATGTTCCCAGTTACTCTTTCTTCCCCATCACACCTCTGACATTTGCCATCTACCACATGAAAAATTCTATGGAGTCTGATTGGTGTATCCAACACCTATGCAAACACTCCAAAGCAAAAATCCTAAATCTTCTAGATTTGTTGCATATTTGCGAGCTATACATATGTCCTCCCATTGTTTCCTTGTGAATTGCTTATCTGATCTCTCTTCCCAATCTTTTCTAACCTCATCTAATTGATTCCTGTAGTTATCATGCAATATTTTATATACCCTACTAATTATCCCTTTTTAACAGCTGCTTCTATTCTACATTCAGCTAAAAATCCTAACAGAGCAGGTCTTTCACACAGAATTCCCCTATGCCCTTCTCTTTGCCTAAACTCTGATATCAGTCCCTGAAAGGGAAGGCAGTCTCTAGCCTGCAGTCAAAATGCTTTAATGGCCTCTTCCCATTCTATTACCTTTCCCTCTCCACTTACTTGCTCGCAATATCTTGGTTCCTTTGCCAGTTTTCTCCAGTAAATGCCAGCCCTCTCTTGCCTATTCACTGTTCCCCTAATTGCAGTCATCCCTATCAGCAGAAAGCACAGTTGTGTAAAATCTTACCATAACAGTAGATGTCCTTCTCTTCACTGTTGCAGTGTTCTTCACCTAAGGGATCTCCTGCCAAGGACAGCTCAACAAAAGCTTCAGCTATTATACGCACCATATGTCACACGTATGCTGCCCATGCAAAATGTAGGGCATAAAGGTGACATACAGACAAATACTCAGAACTGAAAAAGCCTCTTGAGGAACAGAATGCCCTCAGGGACAAACAGAAACATGTGTATCCACAGGGAAAAAGAAAGAAGGAAGAATGGAGAAAGGGCCCCTTGGCCAGAAGGGAAACAGAACACAGGGCAATAGCCAGGACAGAGGGGGGAAGGAGGGGAGGGAGCAAATATTGCAACTGTGAAGAGAAGGACACCTGTTTTTATGGTATTATTTATATAACTGTACTATGTCCTTACATATCACTGTTGTAGTGTTCTTCACCTAACAGAGAGTACAAGAGCTATGAGGAAACCTGGGAGGAAGAAGCCACAGAGGAACCCTCCACAAACACGTGCAGGTAGCCCTGGCAAAACCCACTCTGGCCCTGGAAATAACACCCAACTTATAATGTTTAGTGAAAGTATGAACAGAGGACCAGGTAGTAGCCTCAAATGATAGAATTGGTATTCAGACCCTTGAAAAAGGTACCAGGAGCAGGCCACTGTCCTAGCAGAATGTGCCTTCACAGATGAGAAGGAACATTTGCCATTAAAAGAATAACAGAATGAAATGGCCTTAGAAATCTAGGAGGATATGGTTTGCTTAGAGACAGCTAAACCCAAAGTCCTTGGATGAAAAAACAAAAATCTGCTCAGATTTGCATACAACTTTAGTTTTATCTAAATAATATCTGAGCTGTCTATGCAAATCCAAGGTGTGAAGAATCGTCTCACTGGCAGACTGTGGAGTAGGAAAAAAGGAAGGAAGTTGAATACACTGATTAAAGGACAACTCATTGACCACCTTGGGAATAAAATAATGATTAAGTCTGAACAGACACTCTGTCTTTATGAAAAAATAAAAAGGGAGGAATTGCCACGAGAACTTGAAGTTATTTATGTATTTATTTAATATTTTCAGACAATTTCTTGGCTGACAGCCAAATGAAGAACAGTCTTCCACGTACAATATTGTAAAGAAGCAGGCTCAAAAGGAGCCTGTGTCAATTTTTCAACTGCAAAACTGAGGTCCAAGAAGGTGGAACAGGCTCCCTGGGAGGCCTGATATGAAGAATACCTTTAAGAAATTGCTTGATCTCAAACCTAGAGGCCAGAGGAGGATTCAAGGGTAGACAAACAGAAATTGCTGAGAGGTGAGCTTTAAATGAAGAATATAACAACCCAACTTGCAGCAGATCACACAAGTAGGGCAGAATTAGAGGAACCTCCACAGATAGGGGATTCTGATGGTGAGAGAGGCACCAGACAGAGAATCTCTTCCATTTGGACATATAGGATTTTCCAGTAGTGGGCTTCCTGGCCTCTTGCAGAACCCTGAGCATGTCCTCTGAAAAGATGTGCCTAAAAGGAATCAAAGCCCTATTATCCACAGTGTCAGTTGAAGAGTGGACAGGTGATGATGGACAAGAGATCCCTTGTCTTGTGTGAGAAGATCCACCTGGTGAGGTAAATTGTGGTAACTACCTCTGGCCAAGTGAGAGAGAAGGATGAACCAATGCTTTCTGGGTCAAAAGGGAGTCACCAGCAAGATTTTAGAAGAGTCCTGTTTGGGCTTGTGTAGAACTTGTGACAGCAGGAGGAGGGTGGGAAATGGTATAGAAACATCTCCTTCCAATTAAAAGTCATGGCATCCACTTTTCAAGTCAGAGGACTTGTGACTCTGGAACAGAATACAGATGTTGCCTCTACAGTGGGGGAGGTGAGGAGGGTCTACCTAAGGAATACCCCATCAATGAACAATGTCTAGGAACACATCTCTGTGAAGCATCCATTCATGAGCTTGTGTTAGGGACTTGCACAAAGAATCTCCCACTAGATTCTGCTCTGAGGGAATGTCAACTGCCTGAAGAGTCACTTGATACTGGATATGATCCGACCTCTGAAGAGGAGGCTTGAGACCTAGGACTTTTAGGGGGCTACAAAAGAGGCATCCCACCCCCCTGCCTGAGGCATGTGTGAAATGCTCCTGAGCGGGAACTGGAGCTACAAAAGGAAGCCCTGGATTGAGAGAGTTGATGAAGCCATCACTGAAGCTTGAGCTTGAAACAAGGAAGAAAAGGAACATGGAACTCCAGGGGTGGCAGTGCTGAAGCCACACCTATTTGAGGTACCACTCAAGTTTCCTCATATAGACCCTGGAAATGGAAAACCATAAATTTATTTATTTACTGTTTAGAATTTATTGACATTTGATTAACGGGAAAGACTGACTGGGTAGAAGCTCATTTTCAGTGGAAGTACTGGGAGAAAAGCTCCAAATTATTACAAAATATTTTAACAACAATCACTGTACAATCTTCAAATATAAAACAAAACACCTGCAGTTTAAACAATTATAAAAAATTAGACATAATGTAAAAACATTGGTTAAAAATGATGCAAGTTATATGACAATCACTTATTACGTTGAGAAAATGTTAGTTTGTAGAGAAATTAAAGGTAAGTTAGCCTAATACAAACAGGTATTGCAATATAAAGTGAGAGAAATCAGGTTTATGGTACATTTAGAGAGAAAGTCAGGGAACAGAATTTGATGGAAGTGAAGAAGGGAGAGAGTAAGGAGGTATACAAAATGAAAAAGTACTTGTTCATATTTAGTGGTGTAGTTTATCCTGATTTTGAGAACAGAGCCAGATTTTAGCTAGGAAGTCTTTCAGAGTGGTTTTAGAAGATGGGGGGGGGGTACCTGATGGTACAGGTAAGGAACCTTGTACAAATACAGACAATGTCCAGCAGATTCGATTGGTTTGTAGACAGACAAGAGTTTTTGGTCACTGGATCGCAATGACCGGTTGGGAACATAGTTGTGTAGAATATTTTTTAGTGCTGGACAGGCAGGTGGATGTTGGATAATTTTATAGGTGGTAAGAAGCTGTGTATATGTTAGTTGATGTGGCAGTTCTAACCAATTTAGGCTTTTTTGTGTTATACAGTGGTGGGTTCTGAAAGAGGACCCTGAGAAATTTCCTGGCCCCGAGAAATTCCCTGGCCATGACAGAAGACAGAGGAAGAAGAGACTGGAAAAAGGTTGTCAGACAGAGAGAGAGCCTTGGGGGCTGAAATAGATGCCAGCATGGAAATGGTCTGAAGCCAGCATATGAGGAAACCATGATTCTAGGAAGGTGTCAGAACTAACATCTGGAGGTTTATGGTGAACCCCATACTGTGCAAAAGACAACTGGTAAACAGGAGATCCTGTTGCAGACTGCTGAGAGAAGGAGCTTGAATAAGCAGAGAAAGATCTATATACCTCAAAGCCAGTAAAAAGCAATGACAGGAGCAAGGCATTTGGTGAATACCCCCTGGGGCAGTAGAGAGGCCAAAGTAGAAAACTGAAAATGCAAGGAAGAGACAGAGAAACAAGCATTTCCTAAAAAGAGGATGAAAGGTGATGTGAAGGCATGCATCACTGAGATCCAGAGACACCAGAAAGTCCTGGGGAAACAAAAGACGAAAGAATGTTTAATGGATAACATCCAAAAAGAAGGGATATTGAGAAAGGTGTTGAGCAAGAAAAGACCCAAAATTGGTCTCCATTTATCTTCCTTCCACGGAAACAAAAACATTCTGGAGTAAAACTTCTTCTCTATCTGTGTAGGAGGAATGGGCTGGATATTGCTCTGATCCAAAATGGACTGAAGAATATCTGGAATTGAGAAAGCTGTTCCCAAGGAGGTTGAGGAATGCCTGAAAAGGGAGGAAGGGATTTCCAAACGATGAAATAACCCTGAAGATAAGAGACAGAACCTAAGAATTTTAGTTGAATCAAAGCCAATTTGGAAGAGACAGGGAAAGGCAGACAGACAAGGGGACCTGGCATCAAACTGAACCAGACTTATCCTGAAAGGCTGGCTTCTGGGAGGAAGGAGTCTGTGTGGACTTAGCAGGAGGAACACACCTAGACTCTTTTCACCCTTAGGAGGGCAGCAAGTCTGCCTACGTACAAAGGCAGACTTGGAAGGATAGTTCCTCAAACTTGGGAAAAGGGGGAACAAAAATATGTTTTAACTCCTGCAAGGCCTTACCCTTATCCTGGAGGGACTTAAATAAGTCAAAGATTGCCTGCAGACTACACTGTCGAAGATGCTGGGTGAGCAAATTAATGTAACTAAGGAAATTATTTTCTTGAGCTATGATACAGAATTGGAACTGCCTAGACATAGTATGGCCTTGTTGAGTCTAATTATAATGGCTGCCAAAAAACAATTACTAAAAAGTGGAAATCAAAGTCTAAACCAACTTTACTAGAAGTAGTGAAGATAGTAACAGAGATAAAACAACTAGAAATGGGACCTTTAGAAAATGGTAGGAGAAAATTACATAGGAAAAAATGGAAACTGTGGTATCAATACATGCAGAGAAGAAATGAGGTTTAAAAGAAGGCAGGATTTGAATGAACTATGTAATGGTTGACTGACAATGACTGGATATATTACAAAAGATGTATAATGTTTGCACATACAGTTGTGGTGGCATGGTTTGTAATGTATAATATTTGCAACTGAGATTGTGTCGGTATGGTTTATTTTCATCTATATAAATGTAAGACTGCCTATGTCATACATGATAATTTAATAAAGATTTATTTTTCAAACAATAAACAAGCATAATGCCTCATCACTAAACCAAAAGCAGCAGCCCTGGAAGCGGCATCAGCTGCATCATAGCTGTATTTTATTGAGTGATGGGCGACTTGAGAAATAAAGCCTAGCAGGGGAAAGGGCAGACGCCTTTCCCACAGAATCAGGGAAGTCAAAAAACACCTTAGAAACCTTGGGAAAGAAGGGCCAAAACATATCTGGTCATATGAGTCTAGTAGTTAATGGGCCTAAAGGACAAGGTGGCAGGAGTGTAAACCTTCTTGTCCAACCTTTCCATGGCCCTACTATCCTTACTGGAAAGGAGCAGCTTAGCAGATAGCAACAACTTGGAGGGCTTGTCAGAAGAAACTGATACTACTGAAGGATCAGCAGAAGGATACTTAAAGAAATTTGCGGTCCTCAGGCACCTGGTAGAACCTATCAAGCTTCTTTGGAGCAGGAGGCAGACAGTCAGGGGGCTACAGAAGCTGCAGAAAAAGCAGCCCAAACAGGAGGAACAGCCGATAGTAGGAATTTCCTCCCTCACTACAATCTGAGGAATCCCCCCCGGATATTATCAGCTGAGGTCCCCCTTCAACATCAGGTGGTAATGTTGGAAATGCCTCAGAGGATGTGAGAGAATTTGGATCCATGCCTCTGGCATTCCTAGGCAGTGGATCCAAAACAAACCCTTAACGGTCTTCGGGGCATTCACTTGCCTCTAGAGAGACATCTGGGGGATGCTGGATAGGAGCTGGATCGGTCTTGACTTTTTTGGGGCTTTTTCTTGCAGATGGCTGGCCCTTGGGACAGAAAGATTCTGCCATAGAATCCTGAGCCAACAACATAAGCCATGTTCATTCTCAAGACACATGGACAAGGAAGAGGGGCAACTATGCAGGGTCTTAGGCACAAACACCTGGCAGACAGAACACCCAAGCAAAAAAGACACTGCTCATGATGGTCTTTTTGGGGAATCTGCCTCCCACACTGACATTTTCCCTTTCTGGATGACATGAACACCATACTAAAGAGTAAAAAAGCAGAGAAGAAACCCCAACAGGACACTTATCTGAAAGAATGTCTTGGCAACCAGGACATCAGAAGGGCATTCAGACTGACGGATAACAGTGTTTGGACTGGTGGCAAAGAAGTTCCGAGTCTTTGCATCTGTATGTCACCTTTATGCCCTACATCTTGTGCGGGGAGCACAATTGTGATGTACGGTGCTTATAAAAGCTAAAGACTTTAGTATACTGCTGGATGTTGGGCTATCCTTAGCAGGAGATTAGACAAAGAATACTGCAACAGTGACATGGAAGGACACTCTTTTCTCCATTCTCACATTGGCTTAGTTTTTAGAATATTTTCTGCTACTTTATGAATATAATATTCTGCATGGCTATTTTCCTGATGGACATGCATCCAAATACCATTTTCTCTGCCTAATTTCTTGAATTTCCCCTCAACTCATCATCATCTCTTTCCACTATGAAATGTAGCTTTCTGCTCATGTTATGTATAAGAGCCTTAACTGTGTAGCTCTAAAATATCCCTTCAAATCAGGTGATCATAAACCCCCTTGTTCTACTAAAAGGCCCAACTTATCCCACTTGACTCTTGCCCTCTTCCCCTCCCAGATAAAATCCTTCAACTCTTTATTAATTACTCCCCATAACTTCTCTGGTTGATAAAAATATGCCTGACCTTTACATAAAACAACAAGGAACAAAACATTTTCTGTGCTTCTGTCTTGCTATCCATAACCATAAACAAGAGCTTCAAGGTTCTCAGTTTTTGTATTACCTTTTGTTTAGTCTCTTCCCACATATCCTTAGCTGCCATAACAGTATCCTTTTTAACCCACACTCCTAAATGCTTCATTTCATTCTGTCCCCATAATTATGGGTATTGCTGAACCAATTCATGTGTGGGTACATAGTTTACAGCTATAACCTTTGTTTTGTCTGCATTCATTTTACATCTCTATAAAACTTGAAAGTGTCTCAGAATGTTCCACAACACTGAGATGTCCTTTTCTGATTCCATCAGGTACAAAATAATATTGTCTGCAAGAAAAGCCAAGAATTTCTGAGCCCCTTATTTTCTCTGCTAATGGCTATCAATATAATGCAAATAACAAAGGGAAAAGAGGACAACCCTGCCTGGTTCCTCTGTTCCAGATGCAACATATCAAAGCAGAACCCCTAGTTTAATTTTTGTCTCAGATCCTTCATATATCCTCCTAATTAACCTTATTATTGTATTGGGGAATGCAAATGCTTCAATTGCCCTACTCAAAAAAATCCCAGCTTACTCTGTCAAATACTTTCTCTTCATTTAGACCCACCAACAACAGTGTATTTTCTTGCATTCGGCTTCCCTCTGGATCATCATTGCTTTATTAATGTTATCAAATGTTTGCCCCCCCCCCCCCCTCCACAAACCACACTGATACAGTCATATCAATTTTTGTAACACAGTTACCATTCTTTTAGCTATTATAGAGATAAACACTTTATAATTATGGTTTCAAATTGAAATGGGGCTATATGAAGCTCGGTCTGATGGGTCTTTACCATCTTTAGGTATTACTGCCACCACAGCTTTCTTCCAGGATGTTGGAGCTTTCCCTACTTTTAAAACACTGTTAAACAAAACATTCCAAACCTTTATCACTGTGTTCTCTCCTAGCTTCCAAACTTCCACGGCAATACCATCTTTACTTGGACACTTTCCTGCTGACTGATTATACATCACTGTTTTATCTTTTCTCCTATCTTAACTATTCATTGTTGGGCCTCATCTACCTCTAACCTTGGCATACTTAAGTCTTCCATAAATGAACGTTTTCTTGATTTCCACATTCCTCTGCTCTATGCAAGTTTTCATAAAATTTCTGAAATATCTCAACACCTCTACAGGATCTCTGGTTATTTTTCTGGATACAGGCTCAGTAAGCTTGGCAACAACCCTTTCTATTTTCTGCTGCCTATGTTGCTGTGCTAAGAGATATTGTGCTCTGCTGTTATCATTGAAAACAGTTGCTTAACAGCAACCTATGATGGATCACTGTTTCAGCCTTACTACAAAGAGAAGATACAGAAATGTGAGCAAGATGGAAAAATGCTACTTGCCACAGACATCAAGTTTGAGATCCCTCAATGATCTTACAATAGGAACCAAAAGAGGGTAAAATCCCTGTGCTATAGGGAAGTCTAGTATTATACCTTTGACTACACTTCTGAAAGGAGAGGCCATGGCAGAATTAGCCCTTTCAATGGATGCAAACCCAGAGGTCAAGGTAGCCTGCAATACCAGAGATCTCATGGTCCTTTCTCTGAAAGGCAACCTAACTGTCACTGAAGGGCTGGCTGATTGCTTCCCTCTGGAGGCAGTTGAGGGTTATCCCTTTATCCTCCTGCAGGGATGGCCATCACATAGGGTTCATGGGTGAGAAGGATAATATCCAGAGGCTGTACAATTCAATTTTCCCACCAACCCCTGCCAGCATGTCACTCTCTTCCAGACATTTCACTCCATCAGCAAAGAGAGATTCTCCCTCTCTACTAGAGGAAGAAACAATGTCTAAAGAGCCATCCTGAAAGTCCCACCAGATCAGTGAGAGTCAATATAGTACTCAAGATTCTTTCTTAGTTTTGAACAAAAACAAGGACCTCAGGCCAGTTTTGGACCCCAGTAACCTACACACACATAATGAAAACCTCATTCAGAATGGTCACAGTGCAAGTAACTTATCTAATGGCAAATGACTGCATGTGCTCCACAGCTGTCCAGGATGCTTACCTTCAAATCAAAATAACCAGGGCATCCAGGAGATATTTACACTTCTGTCGGTGGACCAGTCACTTGCAGTTTAGAGCCCTACCCTTTAGTCTCACCACAGACCCTCCCCTCCAGGTGCTCACCATATGCATGGTAGTGGTTGTAGTTTACATTTGACTTAAAAGGGATTCAAGTTTCTATATCTGGATGGATGGTCCTTCACTGCCACAATGAAAGATTCCTTGAGCTATGTGACACCAGGGAAATACTGCCAGTCCAGCTATCTGGAATTTTGTAAATAATTATATGTCACTTGAAAATATTAATATGATTTAGATAGAAATGTGACACTGCCAGCCCAGCTATCTGGAATTTTGTAAATAATCATATGTAATTTGTGAAGAGTAATATGATTCATATGCTTGTCCTACAAATGTAAGAGAACTGTATGTTATGTACTGAGCTTCAAGAATGCAATCACAGTGTACCCTACCGGAAAAGAACAGAAATGTATATAAACTATATACCTGTGCAAATGTATGTTTCTAATAGTAGAAGCTGGAACATACAGAGTTAACTTGCAAAGCTTCAAGAAAATAAGTTGAAATTGTTTTACGACTGTGTTATCTCTTAGTTTCAGTAAACAGACAATGTCTAGAGCTAGAAGTATTTTGAAACAGAGATAATTACTAGGTTTCAAATGTAAAAGGATTTCATTGCTATACGATTTCCACATTCTGCAAACCTCTGAGAAATATATACTTCTTATATAGAGATGTTAAAATTGTGTTAGTTTCTGTTAGCTGGGAAACTGAAGGCAGGTGACAAAGAGTGATGTCATCCAGGCTACCCCAGCAGTAATATGTGATATTAATTTAACAGCTCTCTCAGAGAGGGAGAGGGGGCATGTTGTATCTTGTCTTGGACCTAGAAACATCCATTCAGCATTTCTCATCTGCATTTGTCTTGCTCTGTAACTAAGTTATTTAGGGCATAAAATATTTTAGATCTAGATAGAAATATAGTAAAGACTGGTTTAGATGTTTTCTGTAGTTGTATGAGACTGTCCTGCAATGTTGTTTTAAAATATTTCCTGTGATTCTGAACTCTGCTGTTACTGTGTTTATTGAGTATTGTCTTGTTCTTTTATTATCTATTATTAAATATATTTAAACCTATCTTTGTGGCTGACATTTGTGAGAGATATTCAGGCTCTTAGAATACTAGCATATATATTTGGTGACACTGTACAGGCCACTCCTAAATAGCCTTGGTCTTCGTCACACTTACCATTTGGATAATAGTAACAATACACAGTAGGATTGGTCACCCTTTGTAAGGGCCTTTACAGTAGCTGATAAGTAGTGGTTGGTGGCAATGATAACTACCTTATAGTCTGCAGAAGGGGGCACAGCCAGTAAACCTGTGCCAGCCTTCCCCAGGAGTGTCTGTGTGTTTGTAAATAAATCAAATTTCAAAGTGTGTATGTGTGTGTGTGTGTGTGTGTGTGTGTTGTCAGCTAGTTGGGCAGGGACACAAAACACTGGTTGGACAGAGAGGGTGCTGGAGGTTTTGGCCTGACCACTTGGCTGAGACCTTAACCCTATAGCTGTGCAAGTGGGGAGTCTTATTGGGGATCTGGAGAAAGAAGCAGAACCAGCTCCAGATTGACTGTGATCTCTGTGTGCTCTTAAGGGAAATTGTACTTTACTGTGTGTGTACTTGTCATCCTCTCAGTGTGCATGTCCCTCACTGGTGCTAGTGGTGAGGATTGAGGCTCCTTGATTACTGGGCTAGTGCAGGGGCTTCACAAGCTACACCAGAGATTGTGTGTTTCAGGTCTGTCCTTGACCATTTCTATAAACTATGAAAAATCAAATCTTCGGCCAACACAAGCAATTCAGTTCATAGGATGTTACCTGGACACAACAAAGTGCATAGCATTTCTTCCTATACACAGGATTCAGATTCTAAGAAACTCAATACAAACCCTTCTTTAGTTCCATTCTCCACTGATGATCCAAGTTCTTAGAGTCCTGAGCATAATGGCTTCCTCCATTCTCATGGTGCAGTTTGCCTAGTTTCACATGAGAATACCCCAGTGGCTAGTTAGAGCACAATGGCCTCAAGTTTCAGGCTATGCTTCTGCTCTGATAATCATTCATCATGCAAGGCTCAGTTACACTGGAGGTGAACTTCCCCTTCACTCCTTTAAGAAAACCATTTGTTATGACAGTTCACTCAGCAAAGATAAACCACAGAAGCCTCATCTCTGGAGTGGGGGAAGTACTTTTTACAGGAGGATGGTCCAATGTACTTGGAGTCAACAACAGGGCAACTTCCATATTAATGTTCTGGAGAGAAGAGCAGTACCACTTTTGTCGCAGGAAGTAAATGACTTTTTACCTCCAGAGGTGATTTTTCTCAAAACTGACAAACACGACTGCCATACAGCATCAACAAGCAGGGAGGAACCAGGTCCTACCCCTTATGCTGAGAAGTCATGACAGTGTGTCAATGGTTTGCTTCGCATCACTTTCTTATATTAATGTTATTCTTGGAAGAAGCAACTGTCTTGTCAACTACCTCAGCAGATCTATTTTAATGCCTCAAGTGGTCTGTCAAGTTAACAGCAGCTCAGCAGAGTTTCAACTGCTGGTGCCATCCTTGCTATGACCACTTTGTCTCCCTTACCAACATCAAGTGCAATAACTTCTTTGTATTGATCTGCCAAAGAGAGAGTCCCTGAGAAATGCTCTAGTCAGACAGTATCCCTCTGGGCTCTTTTATGCATTCCTTCCTCTTTCCGATAAGGTAAAGGTTCTCACTGAAAGCAATAAGATGGAAAGATATTGCAATCCTCATCGCACCTTACAGATCCAGGAAAATTTGGTTTCCCCTGCTGAAGCCTCACATCATGAAGCCTCCCCATCTCTTGGATCCCAAGAAGGATCTCTCTCTTCCATATGGGACATCTCACCCAGACTTGTACAACCTCCAGTTAATTGCCTGGTTTATCCAATTCCTATGATGGCCAAAGACCCTTCCTTGCTCATGATGCTATTTGCGTCTTAGCTGCAGTTCAAAAACAGTGTGGACATGTGATTTACCTCAGTAAATGGAAACACTTTTCCATGTGGGCAGATTGTCACAGAATAGACCCTCCTAATACCTTCTGCTCCTAAGGTCCTACTATTTCTCACACACAAGTTTGACTCAGGCTCTAGTTATTCTACTAAAGGTACAGCATGTTGCTATCTATAATTTTTGTAATGGATTTGATTCCTACACCTTAACTTCTTACAGATGCGTAAAGCTTTTGCCAAAGGAACGTTTCTTCTACATCCTCCAGTAAGAGAACCTGTACCTCAACAGGACCACGATTTTGTTCTAGAAGCTCTAACAAAGTCCCCCTCTGAGACAGCATCTTCCAATCCACTGATGTTTCTTTTCTAGAAGAGTTTAGTCTTATAACAATAAGTTTAGCTATAAAGATTTCAGAGTTAAAGGCTCCATCTTATAACCCACCTTATGTAGTATTTCATATGGTCAGTGTCTCACTACGCACAGATCCATGTTTTGTAACTCAAGGTGGCATTCAACAGAAGTTTAAACCAATCTATTTACCTAATAGTACATTTTCCCAACCACTCCAACAAGGGGAAATAACATCATTCACATCTTGAATGTTCATAGAGAAGGAAGATTTTATTACCACAGCTCAGCTCATGTTTTCCTTTGGAAAAAAAAAACATACTTGGGTCTAAGGTTTCAAAATCTTCCCTGTCCACATGGCTTTCTGATTGCATTTATTTTGTCTATTCAATGCACAATTAGTGTTTACCATTCGGACCTAAAGCTCATTCTGCTACGTCTGTTGCCACTTCCAAACTGAAAACAAAAGCACGGCAAAGAGAGCTAGCTTCCAAAAAGCAAAATGAAAAAGCTGGAGTACTTAAAACCATTTAATAATCCTGTGAAAACAAACACACAAAAAAAAACAAACAAATAAGAGCTTTTGTCCTGTTTTTGTTGTTCTTTTGTGTTTGATTTCACGGGATTACTAAATGGTTTTAAGTACTCCAGCTTTTTCATCATGCTTTTGTTTTCAGTTTTTAGTGGTTCTTCTTAGTATTGTAATGTTGTCACTTCTACAGCCTTCTTTAGGAATTCTTCAAATGATTAAATATATGCTTCAGCAATCTGGCCTATGTTGCATACTTTTGCCAGACAATACAAACTGTACGTTATTTTGGGGTCTAAGTTTTCATTTTGAGCTGAGCCACTGTTCTAAAGAGTCACCTGTTGTGACATCACCCAAGTATTTGGTAGCTTGGGATTCTGACCCATCAGTTGGATCAGATGTACAGGATCAACTGAATACAGTAGCTATGTACTTACCATACTGCTGGATCCTTTCATCCATATCCATCCAATACGACAACTCTCCCTCCTTTCCCCTTTCAAACTGCCACTTCTAGAAAATATGAAGGACCCTTATAGTTCTTATCCAGTGGTCCATTTCAATCTCACTTCCTTTGGCAACAAACTTATCTAAGGTAGCTACACACAGGTGCCTTATTGGAAGGAAAAGCATTGAAGATGCTTGAGACTAGAGCACTAGTTTTGCCGGTTCAGATCTGAAAAGCAGCCTTAATATCAATAAGACATATTGGACTAATGTGGATGAAAGAATCCAGTGTTATAAGTACATAACTACAGTTTAAAGGTAGCTTTCTCAGAAGTATTTATTTAAACTAGCAGCCATCACAATAAGGAAAAAAAAAGATTAGGGAGTATGACTGGCTGCAACAGTGGACAAGGAAGAAAGGCATAATAGTTGTATCAAGAATGAGAAAGTCCTGCAAAACAGAACAGCTGTATGCAAGGAACAAACTCCATCTAACCTCAGAAGTGGCAGCTTCTGGGTGAGGATTAGAAAGGCACATCTTACTGACTTGCACCTTTAAAACTAAGCTGGAATGGGAACAGAGCATCACAGTAACAGATGAGGGGAGAAGGTATTTAGGCAGATGTTCTACATTCGTTTTTGATTTGTCTTAACACAGGAGCAATGGTGAGTCAGATTGTGGCAGGGAATGTCTAGGCAGGAAGACAGGGAACTGCAAACAGTGATACAGGAGAGGAAAGTGACATTACAGCAACCTGGAAAAGTGACAAAAGCAGTAGGACATAGAGGCATCAGGGTATATACTATTCAAGGAGGACAGAGAAGAGGGAGAATGAAATGGAGTAACAATCTGTATAAAGAGGGAAAAGACCAAACTAAGATGGGGCAGGAAAAGAACCTAGGTTAAATGTCCTAACAACTAACAGGGAAGTGATGTGAGCTGTTGGACTGATATAATGCACTGTCTCCCAGACGCATAAAGGGAGAAGGATGACAGACTGAAGTAGAAAATAAATAAATGCGGTAGAAGGAAATAGGTAAGACTTATTGCTGGATGTGAATTCACCACAGGCAAACTCAGAAGTATTTCTTCACAGAGGGGACTGTGGGCTACCAGAATTGGTGGTGGAAAGGGAGTTAATGGGGGCATTCAACAAGAAATAGAATAGGTGGGGAAAGGCTGAGAAGGAAGGCAGGAATGTAGTATATTAAAGGAGGAGTGGACTAATAGTTTGTCTCCTTCTGCCATGAAGTTAATATACAGTGATTTTTATTCTTTTACATCATTTATAGTACCAGGCTGTTAATTTCAAAATATGCCTCTGAACTAGTCTTCTTCCACCCTTGCAAAATGTGTGACTGTAAGCAACTTACTCAGTCAGAGCACTGCTCCCAGGTCAGATAGTGTAAAGGCACTTGCAAGGAAGATACTGATGAGAGTACTTGGGGAAAGGCTTCTTACAAGAAACCAGTCCCTAGAAGAGCAGCTAGCTCTTGTTTTCGTGAGCATTTGGTTTCAATTCATGAGTGGCTAGAGGTGTCTTTGTTGTCTGCATTTAACATCTGGAGCTGTTTTTGTCTCATCTACACTTGACAAAATCTAAGTCAGTTCAATTATATCCCTAAATAAGAGCAAATGCCTATTTATACCTTACACCTCCTTACTTTCCCTTCTTCACTCACTTCCTTACTTTTATCAATTTCTCTCTCCTGGCTTTTTCTCTAAATATACCATAAGCCTGTTTTTCTCTCACTTCATATTGCAATTCCTGTTTGTATTACACTAACTTTCCTTTAATTTCTCTACAAAATGGCTAAAATTTCTCCAAATATTAAATCATTCTCATATAACTTGAATCTTTTCTTAGTCAATGTTTTTATATTATGTCTAATTTGGTATAATTAGGTATAATTATTTAAACTGCAGCTGCTTTTTTGTACTATTTTTAAAGATTGTAAAATTATTGTTCTTAAAATGTTTTACAATAATTTGGAGCTTTTCTCCTAGGGCCTCCACTAGGCTCCTACCCAGTCAGACTTTCCCTGTAATCAAATGTCAATCAATCAATAAATAAGTAAATAAATAAGTAAACGAATTGCACTGAACTAATACATACTTAATATTCAATGAGCAACAGCATTGAAAAACAGCAGTAGAATTGAAGGACTGGGGATTCGGAGTTTAAAACAAGGAAAACCATATATTGTGCAAAGATGGCAGAGTATGGAAGCATGGTAAGAGCAGAATGGACTACAGAAAAGGAGGACTGATGCAGCAAAGTTAAAGTGATACAAATGTAAGATTCACCACATCAGCCAGTGTTCAAATACGAGGATCAGCTGCAGTATCATATAATTGTCTGCCCATCCAGCTTTACTGGGTATGTCCCAAAAGCACAGCATATCTTCCTGCACTTGGGAAAACAATCAGATGCTTGGTATTAAAGACAGAGCAGCCTACACCACATTTTTTTTGTGCGAGTACATGTATCACCAACAAGTGTGCCTATATTTTACAATACCTGGTCATAAGATATAATCCTAAACAAGCCAGAATGCAAAGTCTTCTCCATAACTGAGAAAGAACAGTTGTCAGAGATGGGACAGTACCTCCCCTTCCAAAGTTTCTCACTGAATAACTACAGAAAAGAGCAAGGAAAGTCACAGATGTTTTTTTTTTTTAAACAAGAAATAGCTTTATTAAATTATCATGTATGACACAGGCCATGTTACATTTACATAAATGACAATAAACCACAGCGACACAATCTCAATTGTAAACATTACACATTCCAAACCGTGCGACACAACTGCAGCTGCAAACATTATACATCACTTTTAACATATCCAGTCAATGCTAGTCAACCATTACATAGCTCATTCAAATCCTACCTTCTTTTAAACCTCGTTCCTCCTATGGATGTATTGATACCACATTTTCGTATGTAATTTGCTCCTACCCTTTTCTAAAGATCCCACCTCCAGTTGTTTTAACTCTGTTATTATCTTCACTACTTCTAGTAAAGTTGGTTTAGACTTTGATTTCCATTTTCTAGTAATTGCTTTTTGGCAGACATCAACTACTATGTTTAGGCAATTCCAAGTTTGTATCATAGCTCAAAAAAATTATTTCCCTAGTCACTCCAACCTGCTCACCCAGCATCTTCAACAGAGCAGTCTGCAGCGAATCTTTAAAGTCTGCCAACTCATTACACTCCCAGAATATATGTTCCCAGTTATCTCTTCCCGCCCCATTACACCTCCAACATTTGCTGTCTACCTGAGGAAAAACTGTTTGAAGTCTGCTTGGGGTATAAAAATAACCATGTAAGCACTTCCAGGCAAATATCCAAAATCTTCTAGATTTTGTTGCACATTTGGGAGACATACATATATCCCCACATTGTTTCTTTGTGAATTGCTTATCTAAACTCTCTTACCAGTCTTTCCTAACCTCCTCTGATTGATTCTTATAGGTATCATGCAATATTTTATATGCTCTACTAATTATTCCTTTCTTAATGGTAACTTCTGTTCTTGACTCTACTAAAAACTCTACCAGTGCTGGTCTTTCATTTAGGACCCCCCTATTTCTTTCTCTTTGCCTATATTCTGATATCAATCATTGATATGGAAGACAATCTTTAGCCTGCACTCCAAATAAGTTCTTGGCATCTTCCCATTCTATTACCTTTTTTCTCCAATACATTCCTGCTCCCTCTTGCCTATTGTCTGTATCCCTAACTACAGTTATCCCTATCAGTAGAATCTCCTTTCTCCATTCCCATGTTGGCTTAGTTCTTAGAGAAGATCTTCTGCTACTTTATAACTATAATATTCTGTATGATTATTACTGTTCTCCTTAAAGGTCTGCATCCAAAATCCCAGTCTCCCCCTATTTCTTGAGCTTCCCTCCTGTTTTATCATCACATTTTTCTACTTTGAATTATAGTTTTCTGTTGTGCTATGTATAGCAGCCTTAACTGTGTTGCTCTGAAATATGCCTTAAACTCGGGTAATCCCAATCTGCCCTGTTCTATTGGATGAATAACCTTATCCTACTTGACTCTTGTCATCTTCCCTTCCCAGACAATATACTTCAGCTCTTTATTAACTGCTATCCACAGCTTCTCCTCTGGTTGATAAAAATATACCTGACCACTGTATAAGACTAAAGGGACTAACAGCATTTTAATGGCTTGTATCTTACTATCAATATCCATATAATAAAGCTTCCATTTTATCAATTTTTGTATTATCTTTTGTTTAGTCTTTTCACACATATTCTTAGCTGCCACACCAGTATAATTTTTAATCCGCACTCAAATATTTTATCATGTCCCCATAAATATGGATCTTGCTGAACCAGTTTATATGTGGGTGCATAATTTACCGCTATTGGTTTTATTTTTGCTTCATTCATTTTGTATCCTGAAAAGGTCTGAAACTGTCTGTTAGACTGTAATGTCTCTTTCTGGTTTTGTCAGGTATAAAATAATGTCATCCGCAAATACAGCTAGCTTTTCTGACTACCACACCAGTTATATCCTTGAATTTCTGAGTCTCTTATTTTCTTTACCAGTAGTTCTAAATATAATGCAAATAACAAAAGGGGAGAGAGGACACCTCTGCTTGGTTCCTCTGTTCAAGCAGAGATTATCAGAGCACCTCACCCACTTTAATTTTCACCACTGATTCTTCATATATCCTCCTAATAAAAGCAATATCTTTCAGCTTCTCCTGTTAGGGGTTGCCACAGCAGATAATTGGTCCTCAGATTGGTTGGCAGTAGAGTTTTTATGGTGTCAAGTTGCCAGCCCAGCACCCAAGCTTCACAGAAGGCACATGCACACACACATGCATCTACCTGCATGTCTTCAAAACTCCCTCAACCGCAGGGAGGACATACACAGAAGGTGCTCCAGCCAAGAATCAAACTGAAAAAACACTTGCTGTGAGGCAACAATGCTAACCGCTGCACCACCATGGCCGACTTAATATATATCATCCTAATCAACCTTATAATTTTATCAGGAAATGGAAATGCTTCCATTGCTCTGCTCATAAAATCCCAGCTTTCTCTGTCAAATGCTTTCTCTGCATCAAGACCCACCAGCAACAATGGTATTTTCTTATATTCTGCTTCCCTCTGGATCATCACGGTTATTGTTTATGTTGTCATATTTTTGCCTCCCCACCACAAAACCACACTGATCCACATCTATCAACTTTGGCATCACGTTTGCCATTCTTTTGGCCATTATAGACATAAACACTTTATAATGATGATTTAGTATTGAAATGGCCCTGTATGAAGTTGGATCTGATGGCTCTTTACCCTCTTTAGGTAGTACAGCTACTACCGCTTTCTTCTAGGATGCTGGTACTTCTCCTCTTAAAATACTGTTAAACAAAACCTTTCAGATCTTCATCAGTTTCTTCCCTCCTAGCTTCCAAACTTCCACAGGAACACCATCTAATCCTGGGGACTCTCTTGTAGATTGGTTATGCATCACCATTTTTATCTCATCTCCGCCTATCCTGTTAGTAATTGAGCCTCCTCTCCCTCTAGCCTTGGCATATTTAATTATTTCTATTTGTACCTTTTCTTGATTTCCATATTTTTCTGTTTTTGACTTTCATAGAATTTCTGAAATACTTGTAATACCGCTACAGGATCTCTAGTTACCTTCCTTGTTATAGGCTCCCTAAGCTTAGTGACGACTCTTTCTACTTTCTGTTGTCTGAGTCGTTGTGCTAAAAGATTTTGTGCTCTAGAGTTATCAAAAAACAGCTGATTAGCAGCAATCTTTCTAAACTCATGCATATTATCAAGGTAGTCCCTTATTTTCTGATTAGCATCCTGTAGTTGCTCCTCTATTCTGTGACATTCCCCCTATTTTGCAATACTTTAATATTTGTCAGTCCCTCTAAATTTAAGTCTTGTTACTTCTTCACCATATCTCCCTTTCTTTTATTCCCACCTGTTTTCCATTTTCATTTTATGCCACTGCCTAGCTATATTTACATAAGAAGTTTATATCTTCTCTAATAGTTCCTGAATAATTTCCACTACTCATTCCTTAAATTCTTCTCTTTTCAACAGATGAGTGGGAAAGCACCAGTGTCTCATTTTTATTTCATTACCCTGTGTTCTTATTTTAGTTAATATTGGTGTACGACCTGAAATAATTATTGGGTGCATATTAAGACCTTCAATTAAATGCACATGTTCCTGTGAAATGTAAATTTTGTCTAGCCTAAGTCCAGTTTTTGTATCGTGGGGAATAATAAGTAAATTCACTCCGAATTCCTAATACTGAATCCATATCTTCCATGCCAAATATTTTCATAAATTTATTTAAAAATCTACCCTCCTTTGTTAGATTTCCCTTTCTAGGCCACCGAACACATCTTCACAGTTGCAAATTAAATTCCAGTCCCCACCTATAAGTAATAGTCCTTGTTGAAAGCAGATTATTTCTCCCAGAATTTTCTTTAGCTCAATTATAGCAGTTTTCGGTGGAATATAAAAACATGCCAATAGCACCTTAGTACTACAAATCTACCATTATTGTTTTTTCCCCTCTTCTATTACTATTGGATCTCCTCTTGCAATTAGTTTAAGTACTCTTCTCTTTCTTTGCCACAGGTATTCTGATGAATAACCATCCTGAAAGCCTTTCTTTATCAAATTCACATGTTCAGTTCTTTCCAAGTGTGCCTCCCACAGCATATCTACTTGCACTCTACATTTTTAATATAGTTCACTACTCTTTCTTTTTTCGATTTATCTGTGAGATCATTAATGTTTAAAGACATTCTAGAAAGAATGTAGCTCCTTCTTTAAATAAAAGTTCAAGATACCATCCAACAAACGAAAGCAGCAGCCCTCTGATAAAAACTCCACACTTTATTGGGACATGAAACAGACACTAACAACAGTTAAGCGCTTTCACCTGTACACAACACAGGCTTCATCAGAATTATCTTACATTTTGGTTTAGCTCAATTTAAATTACTTTTTTTTTTTGGGCGCCAAACAGAGCTCACAGATTTAAAGACCCAATGTGACCAAAATAATTTGTCTTACGTTACTAAATTTCGTAAAAGCAGATCAATTCATACGATAAATCCAAAATACAATAATACAACCTATAATACAATCTATATACCTGTTTCGCTCAAATGCATATCTTAGTACTAACTAAATCAATAATATAAATATGTTAATAAATATTAAAAAATATATAAAAAAATGTATATATAACAATATAATGCCCTGTATGTGGGTAAATGATTATATAATTATTGTGCAATATACTAATAAATACATAAAAAAATTCTAATAAATATATATACATCAAACTCGTGACATCATTTAAAATATATATACTTACAATATATTTAAAATATTAAATGTGAGACTACTTGCTAAGTAGAGGTTTAATTGAAATATTATCATTCAGACCGGGAGTAGAAGAGGCATCCATGAATAATTGCCACCACATTTCACAGTAAGATAAATGCCCTTTACTATCACCTCCCCTAGGGTCTGATTTAATAATATCTATAATACCAAATGAAAATTGATGATCAGAACCATACTGGTTAATATGTCTATACAACGCATTCTTGTCATCTCCCTTTTTTATACAATACATATGGTCATAGATACGTTTGTTAAACTGCCTTTCAGTTTTCCCAATATAGAAAGCTGAACATTTTACACATAATGCAATGTAAACCACAAACTTTGTTTTACAGTTTCCATGTCTAAATTTAATACAAGACCTAGATATATTATCTAACCTCACTACTTCCTCGGTGTTAATCAAATAACACCAGTTACAACTACCACATTTGTATGTATGTGTAGCTTTATTACTTATTAAAATTGGTCCTTTTTCTAAAATACTTTTTATATTGGGACCCATTTTATTTACAAAGTAAGGCTTGTTACCAACTATATCGGACACATATGTTATCTGTCTGGATAATATTCCAATTTTTGTTTAAAATCTCTTTAACCTTATGTATATGTGGCCCATATTCCAATATACATGCTCTACTTAAATCAATGGGCTTATGAGTATTATTGAATATTCCATTGCTGTTACCAGGATTTCTAAGTGATATACCTAATAATGGGATATATTTAGTCCCCCATCCCTTAACCACTTGTTTTTTTTACTTTATCCATCATTTTCATATCATATCCTCTATCTTTAAATAACATAGTTATATATGTTACCTCCTCCAACATATCGCTATATGACGAGGTCATTCTTAATGCACGGACTAACTGTCCCTTGTATATATTTCTCATCAAATGTTTAGGATGATTACTAGAAAATTCTAGATAACTATTAGAGAAGGTGGATTTTCTATGTATTCGTGATGAAAATTGCACATTATCTTTGTATATAAAAGTATCTAAATAAGCCAAACCTGTCTGATTATGAGAACTAGTGAATTTAAGAAGTGTGCTACTCAAATTGATGTAGTCTAAAAATTGATCCAAACTCTTTTCATTACCTTGCCATAAGATATATATGTCATCCAAAAAACGACAATAATACTTGATATTTTTATAATATTCACTATGAAAGATGATCGATTCTTCCCAGTCAAGCATTACTAGGTTGGCAAACACTGGGGCGCAAGCTGCTCCCATTGCCACACCTCTCTTCTGTCTAAAAATTTCCCCTTCAAAGTAGATAAAATTATAGTCGAGTACTATACTCATCATCTCCATAATGAGACAAATCTTGTCCCATTCGTACTCAACATATTTCCTCATACTTCGAACAAATGCTTCCAGCCCCTCGTCCTTGGGAACACAAGAGTATAAATCGATTACATCAATAGTGACAAATCTTATACTTTCGTTAAAGGCATCTACGGGATATTGAGACAAAAACTCCCAAGAGTCTTTCACTAAATGAGGGATTTTTTCATAAACTGATTTTAACATAGTGTCGATAGCAACCCCTAAAGGAAATGTTTTAGATCTACTGCCGGAGACAATAGGTCTAAATGGTGGATTCTCGATACTCTTATGAATCTTTGGTATGCCTACTAAGGTTGCTATCACTGGATGATCTACTCTTAAATAGTTATAAGTATCCATAGTGATACGTTTATCAATTAAAAATTCTTCAATATGTAGATGAATCCTCCTGTATGCTAAATTCACCTCATTTAATGAAACAACTTCATAATTGTCTGTGGAATGTAGTATATCCAAAATCTTCGAAGAATAAGTCAACTGATCATACAAAACAATACCCCCTCCTTTGTCTGGTTTCATTACTCGAATTGTTCTATCATTTCTTAACTCATTTAAAATTTTTTGTTCATCATCAGATAAGTTGCTTTTAGTTTTATTGCCCCTAAGAGTATTATTCAACTGATACAGTTGTTTGGTTACAAATTTATCAAATACTCCTATAATAGGATGATTAACTGGTATGAATGTGCTCTTCTTTTTCAAGGTACTAGGACCATTATAAATATTCTGTCCATTCATTTCCTTGTTGTTGAACATAACAGCTAAATTTAATTTCCTGGTATATAGTTTAACTTGACTAATATTGTCTACCAGTTTAAAATTAGTAGTAGGAATATATTTTAATCCTTTAGAAAACAAATTGAAATGGGATATATTTAATTCAACATCCGTATAATTGTAAATATTAAAATGCTTATAACTATTTATAACTCCTACCGTAGTGACATGTAATCTACTGTCTAAAATTTCATCTTCTCCGATAGAATTAATTTCTATATTCTCATTGATTGGTGGTACACTATTCTCAATCAGTGATATGGTTCGAATTTTTTCCAGTTCCCTCCCCATTTCCAATCTCTTGTCTTGCCTATCTGTTTGTTCTTCCAAAAATGTGAATTCTGCTCAGTCTGATCGATCACATCCCTTTTTTCATAATTATCATAATTATGATCATACCTATCCTGCATGTTATAATTCCATCGATATGCAGTACCATTTTTATATTGTTGAATATCTCTCTTCATTTTATTACTCTTCCTTTCAAAAGCTTTTTTAGCATTAGATTCAGCCACATTAAATTGTTTAGTATACAGTCTTTCCCACTGTGCAAATAATAAATCTTTTAAAATCACTTCATTTAATTTTTCAATTTCTTGCATACTCTTAATTAATTTTTCATCATTAAATTTTATCAACAATTTCATATAACCTATACCACAACTATCAAAAAACAAATTAAAATCATTCATAATATTGTCATTAACATCAATTCCGATAGGGTAATTGAAAAACCTTAAGCCCTTCGGTATAATATTAGATTTAATACATTTACTCAGATATGCATTGTCTAATTTCAATGAATTGATCAGATTAAGTTTCTTTCCAAACATATAAATAATATCCTTTAACGATCCTTTAGGTACAAAATTATCTAATACATCATCATGTACTTTATCCTGGTCAAATTCACAGTCCTTATTTAAAAATAATCTCAACTTATTTGTACTGCCAACTTTTTCAGTATTGTCCATTCGAAAACTGTTTTTATCAGTCCCAGTGTCAGTCACAGTATGGGCATAGGTCCTCACCGGTATCTTCCTCTTCGGTTTAGTACCTATCCTTTTAGCCTCATCATCAGTGTCAGTGAAAGAAAAATCAAAAGTATAATCTAAAAAACCAACTCTACTACTATTTCTGTGTTCATTGACATGTGAACTGGAAGGCAAATCAATAATGTTAACAACTTCTCTACCATCCCCTTGCCCATTCGGGATGCTAGAAAGTTTCACTGTACTGTCCGAAGAATTGTCGTTATACCCGACTAAACAGTTTACCTTAAAATTCTCAATATTAGCAGCAAGTTCCATAGGAAGTTTCTCTAATAAATCTTGTCTTTGTGAACAGTGCAACGAGCTAATAATCTTTCTGCTATCGTCTGCACATTGTCGGTTAGTCTGCTTTAACAAGCCACTGATATTGACTTTGTCCTTATCCTTATCGGACATACCAAATGGTACTAAATTAGTGATAAGCGACGTGAGTCTCTGTACTTCAATTTTTAAATCAAATAATTCTAATTGCATCTGCTGCATAGATAGATCTTGTACCTTTGGTGGAGACTGTCCGGATTCCCGATCAGATTCCATAGCTGAAAACGACTATATCCAAAAACAGCGTTCGCCGCAACAAGTAACAAAAAACAAACAGGAAAAGCTTACGCCACTGGCTATGAGAATCTTGAGAAACCTGTAGCTCCTTCTTTAAATAAAAGTCCAAGGTACCATCCAACAAACGAAAGCAGCAGCCCTCTGATAAAAACTCCACACTTTATTCTGACACAAAACATACACTAACAACAGTTAAGCGCTTTCACCTGTACACAACACAGGCTTCATCAGAACTATCTTACATTTTGGTTTAGCTCAATTTAAATTACTTTTTTTTTTTGGGCGCCAAACAGAGCTCACAGATTTAAAGACACAATGTGACCAAAATAATTTGTCTTACGTTACTAAATTTCGTAAAAGCAGATCAATTCATACGATAAATCTAAAATACAATAATACAACCTATAATACAACCTATATACCTGTTTCTCTCAAATGCATATCTTAGTACTAACTAAATCAATAATATAAATATGTTAATAAATATTAAAAAATATATAAAAAAAATGTATATAAAAAATTTATATATAACATAATGCCCTGTATGTGGGTAAATGATTATATAATTATTGTGCAATATACTAATAAATACATAAAAAAATTCTAATAAATACATATACATCAAACTCGTGACATAATTTAAAATATATACATAAGGTTAAAGAGATTTTAAACAAAAATTGGAATATTATCCAGACAGATACATATGTGTCCGATATAGCTGGAAACAAGCCTTACTTTGTAAATAAAATGGGTCCTAATATAAAAAGTATTTTAGAAAAAGGACCAATTTTAATAAGTAATAAAGCTACACATACATACAAATGTGGTAGTTGTAACTGGTGTTATTTGATTAACACCGAGGAAGTAGTGAGGTTAGATAATATATCTAGGTCTTGTATTAAATTTAGACATGGAAACTGTAAAACAAAGTTTGTGGTTTGCATTGCATTATGTGTAAAATGTTCAGCTTTCTATATTGGGAAAACTGAGAGGCAGTTTAACAAACGTATCTATGATCATATGTATTGTATAAAAAAGGGAGATGACAAGAATGCATTGTATAGACATATTAACCAGCATGGTTCTGATCATCAATTTTCATTTGGTATTATAGATATTATTAAATCAGACCCTAGGGGAGGTGATAGTAAAGGGCATTTATCTTACCGTGAAATGTGGTGGCAATTATTCACGGATGCCTCTTCTACTCCCGGTCTGAATGATAATATTTCAATTAAACCTCTACTTAGCAAGTAGTTTCACATTTAATATTTTAAATATTTTAAATATATTGTAAGTATATATTTTAAATGATGTCACGAGTCTGATGTATATGTATTTATTAGAATTTTTTTATGTATTTATTAGTATATTGCACAATAATTATATAATCATTTACCCACATACAGGGCATTATATTGTTATATATACATTTTTTATATACATTTTTTTATATATTTTTTAATATTTATTAACATATTTATATTATTGATTTAGTTAGTACTAAGATATGCATTTGAGCGAAACAGGTATATAGGTTGTATTATAGGTTGTATTATTGTATTTTAGATTTATCGTATGAATTGATCTGCTTTTATGAAATTTAGTAAAGTAAGACAAATTATTTTGGTCACATTGTGTCTTTAAATCTGTGAGCTCTGTTTGGCGCCCAAAAAAAAAAAAAAGTAATTTAAATTGAGCTAAACCAAAATGTAAGATAGTTCTGATGAAGCCTGTGTTGTGTAGAGGTGAAAGCGCTTAACTGTTGTTAGTGTATGTTTCGTGTCCGAATAAAGTGTGGAGTTTTTATCAGAGGGCTGCTGCTTTCGTTTACTGGATGGTACCTTGGACTTTTATTTAAAGAAGGAGCTACAGGTTTCTCAAGATTCTCATAGCCAGTGGCGTAAGCTTTTCCTGTTTGGTTTTTGTTACTTGTTGTGGCGAACGCTGTTTTTGGATATTATAGAAAGAATCATATTCTTGATGGATTATTATTCCCACGTTTTATGTATAACAGCTTTTTTGTTAAGTGTCTAGTTCCAGCTTTTGTGTTACATGCATGCACTGTTTGTCAGGTTAATCTTTGATACAACTGTCTCTTATCAACTCCATTTGAGCCTATGTCACATCTTGCAGAAATTTTTATTTTATTGAAAACCCTCAAATAAAAATACACACACTCCAACCCCCCCCCCCCCAAAATCTACTAACTTATTAATAACACACAAAACTAGGTATATATTCAGATATTGAAGTTTTACCCCCTTAATAGGAACAAACTGGCAGCCACACACAGACTTGAGCTAAACAGATAGAAAGCTTATCCATGCTAAGACGCATGGTACAGCCTGTAATTCTATTAATTGCTGTCTGGTTTTGCCTTATCTTTATAGCTCTCCTAGCTGGAAAACACTTGAATGCTTTCAGAAAACATTTTCTCCAAGCCACTTTTCATTATCAGATTGTCTGCTAGTGACATGAGAACCAGATACAGGACTGTTTACAAGAAAAAGACCTTACAATATTCAATATTCTTTTTCATTTACTTGCTTTCTGTCAAAACATGTTACTATATAAAGCTAACACGGTCATTTCCCTATGCAAGAATGAGAAAAAGCACACCATTTTTTTCTTTTGCCATGCTCTTTTAACCAGATCCCCCTTTTGTTTTTACACTGCAGTGCCTACATTTCTTAAAAGTAAACAAGGAGAAAGAATGGTGAAAGAAACAAAAAGAATGAACAGAAGCACATATTTACATAGGTATTCCCATTATACTTAAAAACATCTGAAAATAAAATACTTTCTAACATGTGGAAGGTCCCAGATGTTGGTGAGAAGCCTGCACTGCAGCACAGAATCCTATATTTGAACATCTATAGCTATACAGCTGTAGATTCATTGTATGGATCACTGCTGCAATAAAATCCACAATGGATGGGAAGACTACTGAAGTAGTATGCATAGTAGCTACAGAACTAAAAGATCAGTATGCCCAGAAAGGCTGCAGTGGTAAATCCTGCCCTGCTCCTTTAGTAATTGTCTAGTTTGTAATATCAAAAGGAGAAGTGAAAGGAAGTCCTGGTGGCTGCTTCACAAAAGGTTCTCAGCTGATACTTTTGTAGTGGGAAGATGTGGTACCCTAATCTTTCCCTGCAAATCCTCCCCACAGGGGCCACAGCAAATAAGCAATACAGTTAGCTTGCTAGTTTAAAAAAATTTGCTTGGAGGTTCCTGGCATTTGTCTGAGATCTTTTGTTCTAAAAATATAACATCTCAGTTGCTGTGCACATCCATCAGGTGCAGAAGTATTTCTGCTTGTTTTTGAAGTTTAAGCTGAAAGCTCCACAAGTGAACAAACTGGATAATTAGAGGCCAGTTCTGAGATCACCTGAACATAGGACGAGTTAGTCCTAAGGTGCGCACTGTCCCTGTAGAATAGTGTTTAGTTCTTTAAACATTGAAGCCTACAATTCTGAGGGTTGTTTTTTCTTGCTGAAGCTTTATTCTGCTACCAATAAAAATGATCTGGAATTTAACTGCAGTTCTACTTGTTGATTTGGGGGGAGGGGGAGACTGCAATTTCTTTTTTATCATATACAAAGTTAAAGTCCCAAGGTCTGGGAACCTGGTCTCTTTGGGAGCCCCAAGTGGATGCTCTCATTAAGAAAATGCTTGACTTAAGCAATCGATGTCATTTGGAATGGCATGGGCAGTCAAACCATATGTTACGTTCTTATAACAGAAGAGTACAGCAAAACGTGTTAGACTGAAACATATGGCATACAAAGACGAAAATAAAAAAGTTATGCACTCACCATAACTTTCCATCTGTGTTGTCCATATGGGTTTGGATCCAATCCTCAGATTCGACTCGGCCACTGTTCTACAGCTCGTGGAAACCACAAACTCTCAAGCTCCTCCCTTACCCATAATACCGTAGTTCCCCTCCTTCTCCAGATCTTGGCATATGCATATACTATGGAAATCACTTTCTGGAACTCAAAGAAAGGAAACTTAGTTCCTGAACACTCTCCTGCTTTTCCAAAAGTAAGTCATCAAAGAAACATGGATGGGGGCTGGAGGGAGAGGAGTTGAGGAAGAATGACAATGGACAACACAGATAGAACATTATGGTGAGTAAATAACTTCTTTATTTGATGTTGTCAATTTTCATTCATTTCTCAACATATGGGACAGAGTCCCCAGCTACCTGAATACCTGGTGGACTCTAAGGAAGGATATTCTTGAGTGTTGCAGAGCCAAAAGCTTCTCTTCCCCTCAAGACCAGATCCAGTTTCTAATGAATGATAAAGGTATGAAGGTTAGCCAAGTTGTGGCTGAACAAATATCATCCATGAAAGCTCTGGCTAGGAAGGCTGATGAGGTCGCCATAGATCTTGTTGAATGGGCCTTTAAGGGTTTAGACAGTACCAGACCCAACTTGTTATACACAAAGGAAATACAATCAGTCAACCATTTTGATAAAGTTACTTTTGAAACCAGATGACCCAATTTGGTTTCAGAAAAGAACACAAACAATTGATCAGATTTCCTAATTTTTTCACTTCTGTGCATACAGAAATATAATTCTCTGTGAACGTCCAATAAATATAACATGTATTTGCCTTTGTTGGAGAAATTTGGAAAGAATACAGGGAGATTAATGGTTTGGTTAATGTTAGATCCTGACACCAGCTTAGGAAGGAAGGGTTGGTTCTTAAAGATACCCTATCCTTGTGAAAGATCAAGCAAGGATGCATGGTACATGAGGCTTGCAGTTCTGATACCCTTCTAGCTGATGTTATGGCTATAAGAAAAATCGTCTTCCAAGTCAAATATTTTAGTTCACATCTTGCTGCACATTCAAAAGGGACTCTGTGTGAGGCACTGCAACATTACAGTAAGATCCCAAGGTGGAGAAGTGTTGTCTTCCAAGTCAAATATTTTAGTTCACATCTTGCTGCACATTCAAAAGGGACTCTGTGTGAGGCACTGCAACATTACAGTAAGATCCCAAGGTGGAGAAGTGTTCTTGAAGGAAGGCTTTACTAAAAATGCTCCTTTTATAAAGGCTTTACACAAAGACGTAAAGATGCTAAAGTAGAATTATCAGTTCCAATATGGAAATTGGATATAGAAGTTAGCTGAACTTTAATTCTACATGGACTAGCCCAGTCATTGAAAATGGAAGCCAAGAATTCAAGGATCTTATATATAGGTGCTGAAAAAGGGTCTGTGTCATGTTGCTGTGTTCAAAGGACAAACCTTTTCCATTTGCTCTTGTAGAGTCTCATGGTAGAGGCCTTATGAGAAGATAAAAGAATGTGGCGCACTGGAGAAGAGATTTTAGGCTGTCTAGCTGTCACTAGAATTGGAGATACCATCTAGTTAACTTGAGGCCCAAGATATCCAGTGAGTCAAATCTGTTGGATGAGACAGGTCTGGAATTGGATCCAGAATCCAATTTTGATAAACCAGATGAGGACAAAAGAAGGGAAACTGGACCTGTCAAGGCCAATAAGGGGCAATGAGGATGACTGTGCTCTTCAAACGAGATGCTTTCTGCAGAAATTTGGGGATTAAGGTAGTTTGAGGATAAGTACAGAGGAGACTTGGGTGCCAATTGTGAAGGGGAGTGTCTCTCAGTGAGTCCCCCAATGGGGGAATAAGGGCAAAATCTCTATTTGTTGTTTAGGGGAAAGCAAATAGGTTGCAGCATGGCTGGCCCAAGTGGCGAAATACATTTCTTCCACTTCTGTGTTGAGAGACCACTCATGAGGTAATAATATGGACCTGCTCAACTTGTCTGCTATCATACTGGATTTTCCCAGTATATGGGTTGCTGTTAGAAATTGATTTGAAGATATCACCCACTGCCACACTCTCAGCTTCTCGACATAATGGGTACAATCTGATTACTCCTTGTTTGTTGATGTACCATACTACGGACATATTGTCCGTTTGAATTGCAATTGTCCCAGAAAGGAGAGAGTCTTGGAACACCTGCAACTCTAGGAGTACTGCTCTCATTTCCGGCACACTGATATGCAAGTTGGCTTCTTTGGGGGACCATGTGCCTTGAACAGCCTTCCTCAAGAAATGCCCACCCACCCGATCTTGGAAGTATCCATGGTCACTATGGCCTTGGGTTGAGGAAATCTAAATGGACGACCTTACAAAAGCCTGAGCTATGTTGATCTTGGTGGACAAAACTTGAGGTAAGATGGACCCACTGGGTTGCCAACGTCCATTCTAATATTCTCATATGCTACCTTGATAGTGGATGTAGAACTGTCGCCACTGACATGGACCCCAGGATCTGTAATACCTTGTGGGCTGGTCGCGATGAACTCTGAATTATCCTGTCAACTTGGAAATTAATGGTTTGAACCCTTGGCAAGGGCAGAGATGCCATCATTGATGCTATGTTGAAACTGGCAACAATGAACTCTAGAGACTGAGAAAGTGGAAGGTAAGATGTCTTGTAGTTTATTGTGATACCCAGATTGGAGCAAGTCTGGAGTACATAGTCTCAAGCTGTTATCAGTAGATGCTTGGTCGAGGCAGTAAGGAGACAGTTGTCTAGGTATACAAACACTTGGAATCCCTGCAGTCTGAAGTGAACTGTTATCACTGCAATGCAATTGGTAAACACTGTGGTGAGACCAAAAGTCAGTGCTCTGAATTCTTAGTGACTGGCTCCCAGACGGAAGTGTAGGTATCTCCTGTTCCATCTGTTCATTTTTATGTGACAGTACACATCTTAGAGATCTACAGAGCACATCCAGTCATCCTTGTGCAGGAAAGGGAAAACGGACTGAACCATGACCATCGAAAACAAGGTATGATGAACTGACTTGCTCAGTATGTGGAGATCCATGATTGGTCTCCTGTTCCCAGTTTTCTTTGGCACTAAAAATAATCTTGAGTAACTTCTGGATCCTTTCTGGTCTGGGAGACCTCTTGGCTGACTCTTTTTCTAACAGCTTTTGTATTTCCAAAGCTGCCATTTTCCTCTGACTGGATGGAGCGTTGCAAATTTTGTTATGTAATGGCAGTGGTAGGGAAAAGGGAATTATTTAGCATCTGGAAATAATCCTCTGCACAAAAGTATCCTTTGTTATGTTTAGCCAGGCTCTCAGGTGTAGGGATAAGTGACCCCCGTCTGCCTCCAGAGTAGGAAATTGGGTCACCTTTCAGGAGTGCTGATAAGGCCTGCCAGAGAATGAATCTCTGGACCCTTGGTTCTGTGGACCTCCTTTGGCTTGTGGGTGACATCTTCCATTAGAGTTTCCTCCTCTACCTCAAGGAGAACTTTCTCCATGTGTATCATGGAAAGGTCTCTGGGATTTCATGAACCACACCTTTTGAGTACCTCACTAATTCCTGGAAAAGGTTCTTTGAGGAGTCAAAAAATGTACACCAACAGCAGACAAAGTCTTCTTAACTTTCTCACACCTAGAGAGTGTGTCTTTAACGTTGGGGCCAAATAACGAACTTCTGTCAAAAAGAGCACTGACTAAGGATGACTTAAAGGTATGGCCAGGCATGTCTGCTAATGGAAATGTCTGATCCCGTCACTCTTGAGGCTCTTTTAGCTGAATGGGAAATGAGCCCCCTAGATGAATTCAAAATGGACTGAAGGGTGGCTAACTGGGAAGCAACAAAAGACTCTGCCTCTGCAGTATTAGTTCCTGAGAGCGTTTTTGAGAGCTCCTTGATAAAATCCCTCTGCAATCTGATGAAGTGCGCCAAGTAGTTCAGGGACCTGAGTGCAAAGGTCACTGATGCATACACCCGTGTCCCTAATCTGTCCATTGTCGTAGACTCCCTGTTAGGGGGATGGACAGACAAACTCTGTTCCACGAGTTCTTTTTTGGTGGTTGCTGCCACATCCATAGCATCTACTGGTACTCTTTTGTTCCACAATTCCCTTCCTTTAGGTGCTGCCAGGATCCTACCTGGTTTCTTGGGGATCGGCTCTACAGAATCTGGTTCCTTCCACGTCTGCTGAGAGATCAAATCAATGAGCTCATCATCAGGCGAAATTACCCAGGAGGTAGACGGGCCAGCACCAAAAGCCTCCAGAAATACCGATTCTTCTTGAGAAGGGTTGTGGGAGGACCAACCACCCCATTGTTTCAGGATTTCTAAAATGCCTCCAAAAGAGACGTTGTCAGGTGGTGATCTTGGGGACCCTTCTCCTTCACTGAAATCCATACACTCTGTGACTGACTCATGGGGGGAGTTCTAGTGCTTTCTCTTGCACTTTTTCTTCCTAGGGATCTCTTCAGTGGGACACTCTGGAGAAGTATTGGAAGAGATAACTATGTCCTGTGGGGTCATCTGCAGACTTTGGGCTGGCTGTCCCTTTGGAGTAAAATGCTGAAACTCACAACACAAAGACATCTGAGAACAAGAAGGGAGATCTAAGGAGGAGGAGCCATCTGATCTCTAGATGAAAATACTCTCTCTACCACCTCAAAGGCAGAACAGTCCGAGGAGAAAGATACCACTGGAGCTGAGAAGATTAGCTTCTGGACCGACAGTTCCCTCTGACCCGAACTTACCACCCCTGAGCCAGGAGTTGGAGCTGAACTATTGAATGCAGAGGCTCTGATGGGTAGAGATGGCTCTGATAATTTTGGAGTAGAGTCTAACCCCTCTGATCCGACATGAAGCTTTAGCTCCAACAGCCCTCAAACTCAGACAAGCTCAGAGCCCATACACTCAGATAAGACTTCAAAACTGAAGATAAGGGTATCTTCGGATCCAAAGCAGGAGCCATCCAGATACTTGGATCTGAAGACTCCGAAACTAAAGGATGGGTTGGGTTGGAATAGGAGCAAAAAGAGCTGGCATCATACTAGTCAAATTCTCCAGACCCAATGGGGTAGGGGCCAGGAGAACTCCCATCTGAATTTGTGTTGAAAGAAACTTCCTCATCATTCTATCCATGTAAGCTTCTGAGAGACTTCTGGAGGAACGGGAAGAGGCAATGGAGGGAGATTGACGTCTTTCTAGGAATGAAGAAGGGAGCTGAGATGGGACTGGATCCAGAGATGATGAATATCTGCTCCTGGGAAGTGTTTTTGGCTCTGAGGGAGCAGGATCTGAACAGATGGATCTGGTGTCTGAAGGGATAGGATTTGAAGACTTGTGGTGTCGGATCTGAAGATTTTTTTACTCTTTTTTTCATGGCTCTGAGGCTGGATCTAAAGAAGAGTGCGAACAGCCAGCCTGATCAGAAGACCTTTTTCTTGCCTCCTTTTTGTACGACCTGGAGGTTTGAACTTCAGAAAGAGATTCTGAGAAGGCCGATGGAATGAGGCCTTTAAGTGTCAATTTGTTTTCTTGGTCCAGAGGGGCTCCTGGATTAAACGATTTAAATATAGCACAGTCAGCCTGTAAATGTTCAGGTCCTAAGCAATATACACACAATGCATGGGTATCAGATAGGGGAATCTTGTGCTCACATTTACCACACTTCTTAAAACCTGAAGGTTTATCTGACATGACCCCTCTAGCAATAATACAGCAACTAGAAACGTTAACAAAAATGATAGACTAAGGAAAAAAAGGAGAGAAAAATATTTTTTTAAACAATAGCAAGATAGAAAAAAAAACAGACTACCAACAATGGTAACTGAAATGATACTGCTAAGCAGTAAAGAAAAATATACCGACAATAGTAACTATTAGAAATAGCCGACAAAAGGTAGGAATAAAGGGTAAAGGGAGGATAAACTTTAGAAAGAAGATAAATATAGAAAAAACTTGCCATTTTTGAAATAGAAATTATGCTTGAGAGCTGTAGCAACCACGTCTGTTCCCAATGAACGCAAATGAGATCTGGAGAAGGAGGGGAACTACAGCATTATGGGTAAGGGAGGAGCTTGAAAGTTTCTGGTTTCCACGAGCTGTAGAACAACAGCTGAGTGATTCAAACCCATATGTTGAGGAATGAATGAATGAAAACTGACATCAGATCTTCTATTTTGCAAAACAAGATTTTACCAATGGCAAGTTTTTTGTCTTCCTAGAGTATATGTAGCATTTCATTTGTGAAATGGGATCAAGTTCCCAGCCTCAAGGCTGCTTAGATTTAATCATAATATAACCTCCTCTCTGGATCAGGAGTGTCTGGAGGAGGCAGGAGGAAAAAGCAAGTACTCCTTGCTTAACTGTATTGGCTGGGATGACTAGGGTTGTCCTCACCAAAAGGGAGCTATTAGTATGTGATTTGCTTTTTCTTTCTCTGTTGGCTTGAGAAGGACTCTGTGGATGAGGGAAAATAGGGGAAGGCCAATATTGGCTCCATGTTCTGCTGAACTGAAAAGGCATTCATTACCAAGACCTTCCTGTATGGGTAACTGCAGCAGAATGTCTTTATTTGATAATTTAGAAGAGGAGCAAACAAGTCTTTTTCTGGGGCTATCCACTGGAGACTCAGGCAGTGGAAGATGGTCCAGTTTCCATTCCTGGAGACTGGACATTGACCAATTCAGCTTGACTTTTAAGGATCTGTAATCTAATGGGAAATATAAGGCCCTCAGATATAGATTCTGCTGGGCAGCCAGATTCCAGACAATCATGGCTAGTCTGCCGAGTCGGCAAGAGTGAGATCTCCTTTTCTGCTGATGTACCTCATAACCGTGGTGCTTTCTGTGATAACTTTTAGGACTTCAGAAATCCAAGTCCAGTTAAATATTTGATGGGCTAACATTTGTCTGACAATGAAATGCTTGGTAGTCATGGTTGTTTCACCTCCCCTGGGCCTTCATGGTTTCCATGTGTGCTCCTCAAGCAAAATCTGATGCACTTGTAGCCAGATTTTGGAACTCTTGAAGTGGATTACAAAAAGCCGACCTCCCCTGGCAAAATCTGATGCATCTGTAGTCGGAGCATAGATCACTGGGGAGAGTTATGAAAAACTAAGCTCTCAAGCAAAATCTGATGCATCTGTAGTCAGAGTTTAGAACTGCCCAGGAGGGTCACAAAAAGCTGGGATGATGTCCACCATCTAAATTTCATTTGGATGGCACTCACAAATCCAGCCCTGATGGAGCTGCTACACATTTGCAAGTTAAAAAGCATGAGGGTCACCCAATCTAAGGATCTAAACATAACAACTCAAATAAAACATTCTGGATAGGCAGGTATATGTCTCCGAGATTGCCCCTTCTTTGGAAAGGCCTCATGTTCATGTTAAGCAGAACCTTTCCCCAGTCCTCCTCAAATGTAATTTGGATGTTCATGTTAAGCAGAGCCTTTCCCTGGTCCTCTTCAAATGCAATTTGGATCAATGGATGGGAAATTGTAAATTCATACCTGGGACAGTGCCTACATTCCTTATGTACAATGGCAATCTGTAAGATACTCAAGGTATAAGCACAAACCCATGCCGTCCTCTTACTCTCCAGGGGCCATATATTGGGTAATATTATGTTATATTGGCTAGGTGTGGCTCTTAAGCCATTAGGCTAGAAATCTCCTGTGAACCTATGAACATATGGCATCATATTTTCAAATGGGTCAATGATTACTACTAGATTCCAAAGGTATCACTATATCTTCCTTGTGGGTAAGCCCAGATAGGAAGGCCTTGAAAATGAAGGTTGACATGTACCTGGGTGCATTCAGAATGGCCCTCATCATCATACAGGTTGTCTCTGCTAGTCAGCCTGTAGGAAGAAGGATTTCAGAAGAGATACATTTTCCAGAAGGGAGATATGATCTGCATTCCCTGGTGTTCAGGACTGTTCCAAGGAAAGTTCCCCTGTAAGAAGTTATGAGATTAAACTTCAGGAAATTGTTGGAGATACCCAGACTGGTCAGGCATGAGGTGGTATAGTCCAGGGCCTTCTTTAATTTTTCCTGGATAATTTCCAGGATAAAGCATTTGCTAAGCATGGGTAAATGTGTATGACCTTCAATCTGATTTGAGCAAAAATATAGATATGCATTTGCTAAATAACCTGGAAGTAGGTGACAGTCTCAAGGGCAAGGAGGTAAACTAAAAATGCTACATTCCTACAAAAAACTTTGGGAATTTTCTGTGTTCACACACTTGCAGCAAATGGAGAAATCACGGAGGTTTTTCACCATGAGAATCCAGGGCCTCCAAAACATAACATATATGGAAAGACTGAAAACCATGTCACTGTACTCAGTATCATACAGGCTGCTGAGAGGCAATCTATGCCTGGCCTACAGAGCAGTCTCAAACCATGTACTATTGGAAATGCTGGACATTCGCAAATCAAATGGCATAAGAATAACTTGCTCCAGGGATTTCAACCTAGCCTGTGACATACACAGAACATGCTGAGGAGACAGCTATATCTCACAGCAATTGCCTCTCCACTGGAATAGATTCCCAATGCATGTGAAGCACTGCTCCTCAATGACCCTATTCAAGTGCAACCTTGACACTTGGATGGGTGACTGTAAATTCACCCTAGGGCTATGCTTGTACAGACCCTATGGCCATCTCCTATGAACCTATGTAGACCTCCCAACATCTTCTCTCCAACATGCACTGCTAATGTCATCCGCTAAAATTTGTCCTGCAGCCTTGTAAAAATCAGACTTGTGCTGTGGTGCTTGCATAAAGTACTCAGCTCTGTAGTCTGTGTACTTAGGTAGGGGGTCTGTTCTCACTGCAGTAAATTGGTGTGTGTGTGTGTGTGTGTGTGTGTGTGTGTGTGTGTGTGCACTTGCTTAACATTACAGAGAGCCTTTTACAACACCATGAGGGACAATGTTATTACTATATTCTCCTTAGCAGACCTTGCTGATGTAATCAGCTACATCGGAGTTGTGGATGTACACTATTCCCACCATGGCAGGGAAAGAGACTGGCCTGGAGGCCAGGCAGAAGTCACCTCAGCCTATATAATACAGATTACAGTGGCATGGCTTTCAGTCTATCCACATACATTATGGCATGTTTTTAGGCATTGTGTTTTCCTAGTGAGAAAACCCTGTGGTCACCCCAGCTGCTGCATGTGTCTGCTGAGGTGCATGCAAAAGAGTGCATTATATTCTATTACTGTTCTAATGAGGTTCTAGTATAGTGCTGTAATATAATCCTCAGACCCAGATATGATGGTGTGACTTATGATGTGCACAACACAGACTTTCGATACCAGTGAGACACTTAGTTGTCGAAGTTCAGACTGCTATCTATGTGTGTTCCCAGTGCTTCCATCACTGGGTTTCAGCATAGCAGGAATATTGTCCAATGCTGTAATTAGCAGGGAATTCCACTTTGCAGAAAGACAGAATAAAGACACATTTTTGCATTTTTTGTAGAGCATGTGGCTTTGTTACCACTCATTTATCTGTGTTAACCCCTTCTGTAGTATGTTATCATCATACAGTGGATATAAAAAGTTTACACACCCCTGTTAAAATGCCAGGTTTTTATGATATAAAAATAAGACCACAATAAATCATTTCAAAATGTTTCCCACCTTTAATGTGACCTATAATCTGTACAATTCAATTAAAAAACAAACAAATCTGTTAGGGGAAAAATATAAAAAATGTACAATAAGCTGGTTGCATAAGTGTGCTCACCCTTAAGCTAATAATTTGTTGAAGCACCTTTTGATTTAATTACAGCATTCAGTCTTCTTGTGTACAATTAAAGAGACTCTGATTAACCCCAAATAAAGTCCAGCTGTCCTAGTAGGATTTTCCTGAAATTTACTCAGTTGCCTGCTACAGCAAAAGCCATGGTTCGCAGAGAACTTACCAAGCATCAAAAGGATCTCATTGCTGAAAGGTATCAGTCAGGAGAAGGGTACAACATTTCCACAGCATTGGGATATATCATGGAACACAGTGAAGACAGTCATCAAAAAATGAAGAAAATATGGGACAACAGTGGCGTTGCAAAGAACTGGACTTCCTTCCAAAATTGATGAAAAGACAAGATGAAAACTGGTCAGGGAGGCTGCCAAGAGACCTACAGCAACACTGAAGGAGCTGCAGGAATTTCCGGCAAGTACTGGTCGTGTACTACATGTGACAACAATCTTCCATATTCTCCATATGTCTGGGCTATGGGGTAGGGTTGCAAGACGGAAGCCTTTTCTTACACAGAAAAACATCCAGGCCTGGCTAAAATTTGCAAAATAATACATCAAGTCTCCCAAAAGCATGTGGGAAAATGTGTTAGGGTCTGATGAGACCAAGGCTGAACGTTTTGGCCACAATTCCAAAAGGTACATTTGGCGCAAAAACACTTTGCATCACCAAAAGAACACCACTCCCACAGTGAAGCATGGTGGTGGCAGTATCATACTTTGGGGTTGCTTTTCTTCAGCTGGAACTGGGCTTTAGTCAAGGTGGAAGGAACAGTTCCAAATACCAGTCACTTTTGAGAGAAAGCCTTCAGGTGTCTGCTAGAAAGCTGAACATGAAGAGGAATTTCAAGTTTCAACATGACGATGATCCCAAGCATACATCCACATCAACAAAAGAATGGCTTCACTAAAAGAAAATTAAATACTTTAGTATGGCCCATCCAGAGCCCAGACCTAAATCCAATAGTAAACCTGTGGGGCGACCTGAAGAGGGCTGTGTACAAGAGATGCCCTTGCAATATAACAGATTTGGAGTGCTTTTGCAAGGAAGAGTGGGCAAATATTGCCAAGTCAAGATGTGCCATGCTGATAGATTCCTACCCAAGAAGGCTGAATGTCGTAATTAAGTCAAAAGGCGCTTCAACAAAGTATTAGTTTAAGGGTGTGCACACTTATGCAACCAACTTATTGTACTTTTTTTATTTTTTATATTTTTATATTTTTTCCCTTAACAGATTTGTTTGTTTTTCAATTGAATTGTACAGTTTATAGGTCACACTAAAGGTGAGAAAAGTTTTGAAATTATTTATTGTGGTCTCATTTTTTATATCACAAAACCTGGCATTTTAACAGGGGTGTGTAAACTTTTTAAATCCACTGTAGGTGGACTCAATGATTGCACCCAGTATGCATAAATTAGCAAACACAGTAAGCCAAAGGCCATATACTTTAGCCTGAACTGTCAAGAAATACATTCCATACAGTAAAGAGCCAAGCACATATCCCTCTGGTATGCTAGTGGTGACAAGTACAGGTTGATTCTGTCAGTGAGCCAACTGGCTATCCATCTAGTGACGTAAGGATTAATCCCCAGCTGAGAGAATTTCTCAATGATATCTGTGTGGGGGATGGTGTCCAAACCCTAGGCCAGATCAGGATAGGTAGTATGCACTGTCTTACCTTCATCCAGGTCTAACACACAATCAATGGGCTGTGACAACATCAGAGATCACCTATTGCGTGACTCAGCACATGCACCTTCTTGACACGGTTGAATACACACTTCAACACACCATCCACAAAGACTATGTTTCTGTAGAAGGTGTACATCAACATGCATCCATGTGAGTTGGGGGGAGGACAGCACCTGATGCTTGCATGTACAGACACATCCTGACTCTCCTCATCTGTGAGGTAGACCAACATGTCATCATGGACCTTTTTTAAATGGACACTAGTAATATCCTGGCTATGTGCAGCAGACCTGTGTCAGTTGTTAATGATACATCATGTGTTATATCTGGTAGATGTCCACAAAGAGGGCATACGTGTTGACAACCCTATCATCCTTTTGAACTTGACAAGCCCAAGGCATCTGACACAAATACGCACTGAGGTATTCACTTAGCACTATCAGATGTGGTCATAAACACCTATATCACCAAATGGAGAGATCACCATATCCATCTAAATATGTTGAAATATGTGAAGTGACCTATATCTCAGGTCCAGTGATCCGGTCCTTATGTCAGGGATGTCTGCTAGGCCCTCCCCTGTCCATTATTTAAGTCACATACAACACAAATGAAATAAATGTCCTGTGTCCAAACAAGTTGTCTGAAGGACTACAGACTGTGGGCAATCATTGACTCCAACTGTGATATTTATATACTACATACAGAATCAACACACACCAAAGATTGCTGCCATGGCAGCACCTGCAATGACACAAACATGGGGGGGGGGGTTTTACATCTTGAAAGCAAGCACACAACCCAAGTATTTCCTGCAATTCATCTGTGTGTCCCTATTCAATATACCCACTTTCCCTGAGTGTTTATTTTACGTGACAGTCCATGTACCCTTACAGATCATTTACACAACTTGTTGATACAATAACAGGTTTTGCATTAATATGAATTTTCTGAAGGCTGTGAAGTCTGAAACTCAAACATCTTGTCAATGTTTTCAGACTTCAGTCCTCAATAATTTGTCAAAGATTGACAAGAAAAACAAAATTTTATGAGGAACAGGCCAAAAATATGAGGAAAAAATCTGGACATTCTGCAAAAATTTGGACTTGAGAGGTATGACTTTCTGGAACACCTTATCTTCAGTCAAAACTTCCAGAGTATCTGACACGGGTATTCTACTGTGCTTCTTTGATTTTGAACATGTTAGTCAATACCAGAAGACAGCAAAAGATTTCTGCTCCACATACAGATATGAACACACCAAAATATAGTGGTTATAGACTCCTCCTAAATTTTGCAGTTAGCCTCCATTACAGCTGCTCCTCACTTTGGTCTATCCTTTCCTTGATCTATCACAGGCACCTCCGAACCCCTCAAATGACTTATAACACACAATGAATCTGGGGCCCCAACACCCTCACCATAGGCAACTTACAGTTGCCTGTCTGTCCCATTATCTCCCCCTTCACTTGCACCCAAATTAATCAATATAAAATTGCACCCAAATTAATCAATATAAAAAAGGCATTTCCAAAGATATTCAAAGAAAAATACAGACAAAGGCATCCAGATATGGAAAATTTCACAATAAAAAAAATAATATCACAGAGGGGAATGTAGAAAAGAAGATTTGTACAGTAGAAGTTAAAAAAAATAGAAGTTGAAGTTATGGAGTGCCTGTGAAGCGAAGGATTTGGTATAGAAGGCCTAACACAGGTTACATCACAACATGATGAAACGAGTCCCCAAAGTAAGGAGAAATAGGAAAACTGGGAAACATCTGAAGAAGAAATATGGACATGGGAGAGAAAAAGATATTTAATACGGTGTAATATCTATGCAAAGGAGAAAGCAAAACTAATTAATACAAAAAGAGCAGCACCAAAGATATTTGAAGAGAAATAACAGGCAAAGGAATCCGGACATGGAAAACTTTACAATACAAAAAATAAGAAGACAAATAGGAAAAGGAGATTAGTAATGTAGACATTAAAGAAATAGAAATTGTGGTTATGGAGTACCTGTGAAGTGAAGGATTCTGTGTAGAAAATCTAATTCAGAGAGCACCACAAACAGGATAGAGCAATGGACATCCAAATTAAGGGGAAACCAGTGGGACAAGAAGCAATTGGTCAGGTGCTATATGAAGATATTTTGCAGCATTCCACAGGAAACCAGTACAAATATTCACTTGAAGCTGGATAGCAAGGGAAGGAACAGGAAACTGGCACAGTCAATGCTGAGAAGTGATAGGCCAGTGAGTTCCCATATGACAGAGCAATGGATGGCACAAGATGAAACTGAAGAGAATGTGCCACAAGAAGATGCTATAGACCTTTCTACAGAATGCTTCCAGGAAATGGAAAACAAAAATTGCCCTCAGTTTAGAAGAAAATGAGCTAAGAGACGAGTTGCTTGATTTAATACAGATATAAAGACATTATGATCAATGATGGAAATAGACTGCAGAAGATAAATAAAACCCAACAATTCAGAAGTCTGATAAAACAAATGAATTAGGACTGTCCATAGAGTTCCATGCGATATAACAGAAGTAAACAGGATATATTACTGCACAGCTAAATTAATAACTGATAAAGTTCTACCACAAGAACACAGGTAGTGAGGGAAAGTAAGGGGAGAAATCAAAAACCATCACGGGAGTATCCAACACAGAAAACTATAATGCAATTAAGACAAGAAGTGTCAGTGTTAGAAGAGGGAACAGATTAACAAAAATACTTAGAAAGATAGACATGATAAAAGCAATGCACAGTATTAGAACAGATCAGGATCTATCATGCACTATCACAAATAAACTAAAAATCTCAGCACAGGAGGACAAACTTAGAAGATATGCAGATAAATATAAAGGAAAGGTACAAAATATGTAATTTACTGATGACCCAAAACAGTTTTATAGAGAATTGGGAAACAAGGTAAAAGGAATTGAAAGACCACCAAAAAAAGAAGAAATAGATATATTTTGGAGAAGTATTTATGAAGATCGTGTGGAGCATAACAAATATGCTAAATTGATAGAAGAAGTAAAAGAAAAAATAAGAAGTTTAAAGGTACAGGATATTAAATGGGATTCAGTAACAGCCAGAGAGATTGAAACAAAGTTAAGAAAGGCCAATTGGAAAACCCCAGGCAGTACCTAACTTCTGGTCAAAAGTATTAACATCTTTGCACGAAGATTTAGCCATGAGTAACTATTTATATGCACATTTAAACAGACACCAACCTGGCTAACAGGAAAAGCAATACTCCTACTTAAGAGTGAACCTGTAAGCTACCCTAAAAATTACAGACCAATAACTTGCCTTCTGACTACATATAAACTATACACAGAGTTTATAGTCATTCAGAAGAAAAAAGAAAACTCAATTATGGCAATAGAACAAAAGGGCAATAAAAGAAAGTCATATGGAGCAAAGGATCATTTGTTGTTAAAGTCATACTGGAGAACTGTAAAAAGAGGAAGAAGCAAAGCAAGGTATGGATTGACTACAAGAAAGCATTTGATAGTATCCCACATTCATGGATAAAACAGCGCTTAAAATGTATAAGATACACCCTACACTGATCCACTATATTACAGTGACCATGAAACAGTGGCAGACCACTTTGTGATTAAGCCATGATAAAGGACAAATTACTGTCCCAGGGATAAAAATTCAAAAGGGGATATTCTAGGGTGACTCTGTCACTGCTGCTATTCTGTCTTGCCCTTAACCCATTAAGCTGTCTAACAGCTTAGGCTATGGCTATAATTTGGCTCCTAGAAGACAACAAAGTGTGAAGACTTTGCATCTTCTCTCTTTGTCGATGATTTAAAACTGTACAGCTCATCAGATGAGGAACTGAAAGCATGGCTGCAAGTTGTCAAAACTTTTTCAGATGATATAAGAATGTCATTTGGTCTTGATAAATGTGCAAAAGCAACCTTTAAAGCAGGAAAACTGTAGCACCAAGAAAAAAAGAAGTTATGTACTTACCATAACATTCCATGTGAGTTGTTCATCTCGCCTTCTTTACTGATGGGTTCAGAGCCAATCCCTCGGCTCTGATATGGCCAAGTGCAAAGCTCGAGGTCTTCAAATAGCTCAAGGCCAAGTCCCTATCCCATAATGCACCTGTGAATTACCTCAGATCTTGTTTGCTGCATATACTAATACCATACGCATCTATTAGCCCAGGAGGGGGTAGGAGGGAGGGACGTAAGAATGAAGGCGAGATGAACAACTCGCATGGAACGTTATGGTAAGTACATAACTTCTTTATGTGAAGTTGTTCAATCTCACCGTTCATTCTTTACTGATGGGTAGCATCCCAAGCACCATCAATGTCGGGTGGCTCACAGGAGTATATTTCTCAGGACCGTGCATCCAAAGGAGGCCCTGTCCCTGGAGGCCTTGTCAACTTTGTAATGAGTGATAAAGGTATGAGGTTTTGACCAAGTGGCTGCTGCACAAATGTTATCAATGGGAAGTCTGGCAGAAAAGGCAGATGATGTAGAAACTGCTCTGGTTGAGTGAGCTTTAATCTTATCTTGCAAAGGCATATTGGCAGCTGAACAGGCAAAGGTGATACAATCAGATAACCATTTAGACAGAGTTGTTTTAGCCACTGGTCTCCCCTTCCTGGAGTCTGAAAATGGAACAAAATGCTGGTCTGATCTTCTGAAATCTTTTGTTCTATCCAGATAAAATCTGAGCTGAGATTGGTTTCAGTGCAAACTTTAGGCAAGAATGAGGGATTTGTTCTAAGTAAGACTCTGTCAGCATGGAATACCAAATAGGGAGGCTCGATGGATAAACCCTGAAGCTCTGACACTCTGCAGGCAGAAGTAATGTCTACCAGAAAGATGGTCTTCCAAGACAAAAATCTGAGATCATAAGATGAAGCTGGCTCAAATGGCGGGAAAATTATACGTGAAAGCATTCAACTTAGATTCCATGGAGAATAGGGAGGCTTCACAGGTAGCCTAATATGAAACATCCCTTTGAGAAATGCTTTAGATAGCTTATGAGACATGATATTCAAACCTTCAAATCCAAGATGAAGATTAGAAATAGCAGCCAAATGAACCCGAAATGTTGCTGCTGCAGCTCCTTTGTTGAAAATCATAATCATAGTCAAGAATTCTAAGATGGAAGCCATAGGAGCTTGGTAAGGATCAATATTATTTTTAGAGGGCCATGTAGAAAAGTTCTTCCATTTGTTCAGATATAGCTTTCTGGTAGAAGATTTATGACAGGACAAAAGGATCTGTTTTGTCTCATTGGAAAGGTTATGGAACCTGGCTATGATGGGAACTGGAGCAGCTAAGCTGTCAGCTTCAGGGAATGTGCAAAGAAGGATGGAGGTCCCTCGACAGGAGTGTCAGAAGGTCTGGAACTGGGTCCAGGATCCAAGGGTTCTCCAAAATATGACGTCGAAGGAGGGGGAACCAAATCTGATGAGGCCAGAGGGGCTATAACAATGATGGTCCTTCCCAGGGATTTTGATTTCTGTAGAACCTTGGGTATCAACAGGATTGGTGGAAATGCATAGAGGAGACCCAGAGGCCAATCATGCAAGAGTGCGTCCTTTGGGGCTTCTCCCAGAGGGGAAATCAGGGCAAAGCAGCTTCTGCATTTTGTGTTCATGTGACTGGCAAAAAGGTCGCAGCAAGCCTGGCCCCACCTGCAGAATATCCTGTCCGCAACTTCTTTCTTGAGGGACCACTCTTGGGGCAACAAGACTGCCCTGCTCAGTTTGTCTGCTATCACGTTGGATCTCCCCGGGATGTGCATTGCCAACAGAAAGCACTGGGTGGAAACAGCCCAATGTCAAACTCTGAGAGCCTCTCGACAAAGGGGGTAAGATCTGGTTTCTCCTTGTTTGTTCAAATACCAGACCACTGACATGTTGTCTGTCTGAATCACAATCGTACCCAGAGGAAGAGAGTCCTGAAAGTACTGCAACGCCAAAAGTAATGCTCTCATCTCTAGGACACTGATATGCAGCTGTGTCTCTTGGTCGGTCCATGTGCCTTGGGCAGTCTTTCCATGAAAATGCCCCCCCCCACACCCTATCAGGGAAGCATCCGTGGTCACAGTGGCTGCTGGAGGGGGTGGTACAAATGGGCGTCCTATCATGACATGAAGTGAGGTCAACCACCACTGAAGGTCCTTCTTGCAAGAATTTGTGATCATTACAGTGTGATTTATGGGTAGCTCTTGGTAAGACTATTAAGTGAACAGCCGCCATTGAAGTACCCGCATGTGCATCCGAGCTAGTGGTATGGCTAGAATTAATGCTGCCATCATGCCTAATACTTTCAGAACTTCCGATGCTGGTGCTTTGTTTTTTTATATCAGGATGTGGGCATGTTGACGAATGAGAAGGACACTTTCCATTGGAAGTCTTAGAGTGGTGGTGGTGGTGGTGGTGGTGTCCAACTCTGCCCCGATAAAAACAATATGCTGCGATGGCGACAAGGCAGATTTTTCTGAGTTGATTGTAATGCCCAGATGATTGCAGAGTGACAGAGTGGACTCCTTGGCCTGAATGAGTTGATGCCTGGTGGTGGCGGTAAGGAGCCAATCATCTAGGTACAGAAACACCTGGAATCCTAGATGCCTCAGGTGAGCTGTGACCACTTCCATGCATTTGGTGAACACTCTAGGGGCTGTTGTGTGACCAAAGGGCAGGCTTCGAAACTGGTAATGACTGGCTCCCAGCTGGAAGCGCAGGTGATCCCTGGATGGCCTGGACATTTTTATGTGGTAGTATGCATCCTTGAGATCTAGACAGCACATCCAATTGTCTTTCCCTAAGAAGGGAATTATAGACTGAAGCGTGATCATCCGAAACTTGTCTTTCGTTACGTATTGGTTCAGTCTGCTGAGGTCCAATATGGGTCTCCAGTCCCGTCTTCTTTGGAACCAAAAAGAATCTTGAGTAAGTTCCGGATCCTGTTTGGTTTTCTGGGATTGGTTGGATGACTCTTTTTGCTAGCAACGTTTGGACCTCTATAGTTGCCTGTTCCCTATAACTGCGTGGAAGGTCCAGGATTTTTCTTACAATTGGGGGGGGAGAGATGAATGGAATAAAATACCCTCTGGAAATGATACTTTGTATCCAGCTGTCTTTTGTTATTTTGAGCCAGGCATCTGGGTACAAAGACAAGCGACCCCCGACTGCCTTCAGAGCAGGACAGTCAGGCTTCCTTTCAGGAGTACTGGTAGGGCTTCCCAGAGAAGTGATCTCTGTCACCTTGGTGTTGTGGACCCCCTCTGCCACGCGGGCGGCATCTTCCATTATTACGCCCTCCTCTGCCCCTGGAGGGGGGGGTTCACCACGTCTGTCCTGAAAGGCTCCTTGGGGGTTTTCGGAACCACATTTTTCCTCCCCTTTGACCTTTAGGATAGGATCGGGTAGGGGTGGAAAAACGGACCCCGATGGCAGACAGAGTATTTCCTTCCTGTTCACACCTGATTAAGGTTTCCTTCACTTTAGGCCCGAAAAGGGACGAGCCATCAAAGGGAGTGTTTACGAAGGATGACTTGAAGGGCTCCACGAAGGAACACAAGTGCATCCAGGAATGTCTCCTAAGAGCAATTCCTGTACCCGCTTCCCTACTCATGTACCCTGAAGAGTATCTCCCAACTCCTTAAAAAGATCTTTTTGCAACCTAGTACAATGGGTTAAGTAGTTCAGCGAATGGAGAGCAAATGTCGCTGAACTGAACATGCGCTTCCCATAACTATCCATAATCCTGGAATCTCTGTTAGGAGGATGGATAAAAGAGGAAGTCTCAGACATTTCCTTCTTGGTGGTCGCCGCCACCACCATGGCGTCAACCGGAACACGTTTAGTTAAGAATGTTTTGTCAAGTGGGGCAGAAATAAACCTATTAGGCCTCCTAGGGACAGGCTCCATGGTATCTGGAGACTCCCATGCCCTTCGTGAGACCAGCTGCATCAGCTCATTGAAGGGCGGAGACACCTAAGAGGTGGAAGGCTGAAACCCGAAAGCCTTTAGGAGAACTGACTCATCCTCAGTAGGGCTGTTAGACTGCCAATCATCCCTCTGCCTAAGGATCTCGAGTATCTCAGCGAAGGAGATATCCTCAGAGGGGGACCGTGGGGACCCTTTTGACTCATCTAAGTCAGTATCCGATGTAAGAGACTCCTGAGTGGAGTCTAGGTGCTTCCTCTTGCACAATCTCTTCCTGGGAACCTCATCAGTGGGAGCCTCTGGTGAGGTCTCAGAAGAGCAGGGGCCACCCATTGGGGCTTCCTGAGGCTCTGGGTCTCTATGCTTGGTCAGGACGTATGATGCAGAAGCAGACAGGCACTTTTGGGAAAGAGGAGGACAGACCCGAGGTCGAGGATGTTCTAGGAGACACGACTCTCCTCATGGCATCAAAAACACCTCTGCTCCAATGTGAGGGAGCCGACGGATCCGAGGAAACCATCGACACCCCCGGCACTGGGACATCGGGCTCCGAGTCCGAGGTAGGAGTCGAGCTCATCCAAGCCGAGGTCCCGAGAGGCAAAGTTGGAGCCGAGAAGTCTGTCCGACTGTCCTCCCTGGACCTGACCAGAGAGTGTCGGCTCTAGAGTCCTCGATAGGCACAGAGGGCTTCAGAGTCCATGGAGCCGAAGACACTGAAGCAGGTGTTGGCTCCGAGGGTTCCTCTAACATCAGGTCAACCTCCTCTGGCTCCGAAGGACCAGCATGGCTCAGAGGAGGAAAGAAAGAGTCAGTGCAATGGTCTCCAGCTCCGAAGCCACTTGGGTCGAAGCCGATAATATTCTGGCTAATGCCGGTGCCAACAGCTTCTGTACCATACGATCCATGTCCAGATCTGACAGACTGATAAATGATCGAGACGATCTTACCAAAGGTGGTACTGACTGGAGGATAGGACTCTTCGGTGCTTCGGAGACCGGTTCCAAGACTGGGGAGTGGCTCAGAAAGGAAAAGACTGTCAGCTCCAAGGGCAGTGGAGCCGAAGTCGATGACTTGTTTGACTTTTTCGAGTCCGATGTCTTGGAAGACTTTGAAGACCTACTGGAACCATCCTGGTCACTCAAAGCTTCCTGAAATGAAGGCTTCAGCAAGCCTCTATGGATCAATTTCCTCTTCCCTTCCTGCAGGACCCTAGAGGAGAAAGAATGACAAATGGCACAACTGTCTTGCAAATGCAGAGCCCCTAGACAGTAAACACAGTTAACATGGCTGTCTGTAACTGACATTTTCTGGCCACACTTTGGGCATTTTGTGAACCCAGACTTAGGGTGCTTACCTTGTTCAGCCATAGCAGTGAGAAAAAAATTACTGTTACCACAAAAAAAACTACAACAGTAATTTTCACACAATAAAACAAAATTACCACACAAGCCTTAATAAAAGCAGGCTAAATCACACACACACACACACACACACACACACACACACACACACACACACACACACACACACACACACACACACACACACAATATATAAATGTAATTTCACACAAGCAGACTATACAAAAACAAATAGCTGGTGAGAAACAATCTTATCTAATTATAAGTAGTGTTTACTGTAAAATATTTAACAGTAATAAAGAACTAAGCCTTATCCAAAACACAGAAGGCTAGAAAGACCACAGAGTAAATGTAAGTTACTAAACTATCTAAGAAATGTGACAAAGGTTACTGAATAACACACAGCAAGCTGATAAAAGGAAAAATATCCTATCTATAATGTTTACTGTACTAAGCCTTAACCAAAAAAACGGAAGTCTACACAGACTACACCCAGAAGGATACTACAAGCTAGGCCTAAAACAGTCCAACTAGAATTATATAAAAAACAGCAAATGAGAAGGGAAAACACACTGAAAAGCTATAAGAGCTTTATCAACAATCCTATCTAATAATACTAACTAGCAAAAAACGTTTTTAGAAAATTTTAATGAAAAATTTGCTTATCTGACCCAAGCTAAATCAGAACCTCCGATCTGTTGCAGCAGCAAACTAGATCTGAGGTAATTCACAGGTGCATCATGGAATAGGGAACTTGGCCTCGAGCTATTTGAAGGCCTCTAGCTTTGCAACTGGCCATATTGGAGCCGAGGGATCAGCTCCGAACCCATCAGTAAAGAATGGACAGCAAGACTGAACAACTTCACATCATCAGTTTGGGACAAGAATGTGATATAAAAGAACTTGAGCAAGAAGGAGTATACAAATATTATGGAACTGATGAAGGGTCAACAATAAACATGGACAAATGGGAATAAAAGTTAGACAGCAATACTTCAGAAAATTAATCCTGAAAACAGCATTGACATCTAGGAACAAAATTCAATCTATAAAACAATTTCCCTTCCTGCCCGAACTTACAGTTTTGGAGTGAGTGACTGGCCCCAAAACATGTTGGATAGATTAGACACGAAGACAAGAAGGATGCTTCATGCTCACCAAATGATTTAAAAAAATCAGTGCATACCAAGATTATATATTCCCTGTTCCAAAGGAGGGATGGGCCTCCTTGAAACTGATTACCTGTATAGATCTGCAATCGTGGCACTGCATACATATCTGCTGACCTCACAAGACCCAAATATAGTGAACGCTTTGAAACATGAGGAGAATAAATCTAAGATGACTTTTCTGCTTAATCTAGCAGAAGCATATCGACATCAAGCAGGAATGAAAATCAAACCAGAAGAAGATAAAAATCAGGCAGCAACTGAATGTGCCAAAAAACAAAAGAAAGAGAAGGCAAGAAATGTGGAAAATGCATAAATATAGTTGCAAGTATAGAAAACTTCTGGAAGAACCTCATGTTTACCAGGACTGAACACAGGAATGGTTGAGGAGAGGCGAATTCAAACCAAGAGATGAAAGACATTGGGCTACGTACACGTTGGTTTACAAAGTCCAATGAACACATGGGAGAAACAGACAGACGTAAGTACTGTAAAAGAGAATTGGAAACAGTTGCACACCTTGTTGCTGGCTGTGACATAAGGCATAATAATGTATCAAGACTGTTGCACTGGGGATTGTTCAAACATTATGTTACTGAAGTGGGTGAAAAACACTGGAAACATGAGGCACAAAGCATCATAGAAAATGATGAATTCTACATCACATGGGATCACCCATTACCAACAGTTTAAAAGATAGACGCTAGAAAACCAGATATAGTGGTTCATGAAAAGAAGACAAAAGTAGCACTGATCATTGAAATCACCACACCCAGTGACTACAGTGTCCTGCGTGCAAAGAAACACAAAGTTATACAATATCAGGATTTGCAGGCAGAAACGAGAGCAATGTGGAAGAAAGATACTCAGACAGTTCCAATAGTAGCAGGAGCAACGGGTCTTTTATAAAAACAGAATCTACAATTGTATTTAAATATGTTACCAATACATGTAACCCCATACTATTTGCAGATGGAGTCATTACTGGGCACATTGCGGGTGCTGCAAAGAGCACTTCTGGCTGACATCAAAGATTGAAACAATACTAATTTCATGAACTTTAATCATACTTTGACTTAGGAATGGGGTCCATTCCCATCATGGTATTAGAAACTCAAAAGACTTGGAGAAATTAAAAATGAGAGAAAGTAACAGATACATTTTATCATACAAGTTTATATATATGAATGCTCTCCAAGGATGGTCCTTATGGTGTGGCGTCATTCTTTTCACCAATCAGGATTATTCAGTGATCAAAATATATGGATGACTCATTCAAGAAATAATAAATGGGTACGTCTTATACCAGTTCAGCTGTTGAGGGGGCATATGTTAGGATTTCCTCTTTTGTTAAACTCATCTTGGTTATATTTTACCTTTTCACTCCTAAATTCAGGTTAAGTACACCTCTTCCTACATGTACAGTGGATATAAAAAGTGTGCATACCCCTGTTAAAATGCCAGGTTTTTGTGATATAAAAAAATTAGACCAAAATAAATAATTTCAAAACTTTTCCCACCTTTAATGTGACCTATAACCTGTACAATTCAGTTGAAAAACAAACAAATCTGTTAGGGGAAAAAATATAAAAAAATTAAAAATGTACAATACGCTGGTTGCATATATGTGCACACCCTAACTAATACTTTGTTGAAGAACTTTTTGATTTAATTACAGTATTCAGTCTTCTTGGGTACACACCTGCTATCAATTAAAGAGACTCTGTTTAACCCCTAATAAAGTTCAGTTGTTCTAGTAGGATTTTCCTGACATCTACTCAGTTGCCTGCTACAGCAAAAGTCATGGTTTGCAGAGACCTTACAAATCACATCAAAGGGATCTCATTGTTGAAAGGTATCAGTCAGGAGAAGGGTACAACAAAAATTTCCACAGCATTGGGTATACCATGGAACACAGTGAGGACAGTCATCAAAAAGTGGAGAAATTATGGGACAACAGTGACGTTGCAAAGAACTGGACGTCCCTTCAAATTTGATAAAAAGACAAGATGAAAACTGGTCAAAGAGGCTACCAAGAGACTTACAGCAACACTGAAGGAGCTGCAGGAATTTCTGGCAAGTACTGGTTGTGTCCTACATTTATTTAAGTTTGATGACTGGGAAAGTCCACTGGGCCAAGAAGACCCTGTTTTCAGTGGAGGCCCGGGGAGAAAAGCTCCACAATAATTGCAAGCTACATTTCACATGTTATAAAAGGACATAGTTCATACAGCTAATTAAACATTTTCAGATAAGCTCTATGATATATGCAACTGGCTTGTCACAATATTACAAAAATGAAAGACATAATTCAATACAGAAATTTCAACAGTGGTGGTGCTGTGGTAGTGTTGTCGCCTCACAGTAAGATGCTGTCCGGTTCAATTCTCAGCTAGAGCGTCATCTGCATACTGTTTTATGCTTTACTTCTACAATGCTTACATATATTTGGTTTTAATTTACAACTTTTATTTCAAATTTTACGGCCTCAGGATCAATAGCCTAGTAACTTCCTATTTTATAGGACAAACACTGATAGACATTTGCTAAACTTAAACAAAGCAATAGTCTGACAATGAAAACAGACCTAGCATTAAAACTTCTCTACCTTTGAAACTCGCATTCACTGAAACAGCATTGAAACCCACATTCAAAGAAAATGCATCTGGCCAGTGGCAGGTTAAGTTTACCTTTGGACTGCTTTCAAATTATAGGCCCTTTGCACATATTTCAAACCATGCATAACTGCTTTGATTACTCTTCCTGATTATATAATAATTTAATTATATCACTTGTTAATACAGCACCACTTAGAGAGTGTTTTATAGTTTTGAATATTTTTTCCAGCAAGCAATGAAACAAAACATATGAACCAATAATGACAAATCGCCCAATTCAGAACATTTCAACCATAAAAGGCCAGTTAAACATCATTACAATCCACCAATATCAGTCAATATGCACAATCTCTGCAGAAGAAAAAGTCATCTGAATAATTTCACATTAATGAGATCTGAAACTAATGGAGAGGTTGTTGCTAGAAAACAGCTTTATATTTCAGTGTTTCATCTACAAATTCAGTGCCTGCTCCCCTTAAACAATAAATTGCCTATGTTACATTTAAAAAACTGCTAAGCCTGTATATTGCAATGGGAATAAGTGGCAAGTGGAAACACAGGTTCATAGTTACTAGGCATCTCATCCAAAGGAGGACATACTCAGGACTGCAGCACTCCACCCCCTTAAAATACAAATCTACATGTGGTGGGAGTACAACCTACAGCCCCCTCTACATCAAGATGCAAGTATGCTACCTGCTGTGCTACTAAGACTGTTTTGAAATTCTACACCACACTAGTGATACCATTTGCTAAACAAAACAGTTGCACATTTTAAGCAGACTTAGCATGAGCAGCAGTAAACTTCTCTTCCCTTAAAGCTCACAATTCCTTGAAAATAAATTCCACCTGCTAACTCTAAATAGGGCATTTCACTCTCTCACACACACACACACACACATACCTCAGCCTCTGTGAAAATCTGTACAGTTGAGAGGTATGAGTCACACACACATACACCCCCCGACCTCCTTAGAAAATGGATAGAACAAAATTGTTTGCATTAGTATGCATTTTCTGAGGATATGAAGTCTAAAACTCAACTTCAGTCTTCAGTGATTTGCCAGAAATGACACAATTTTATGAGAAACAATCTGAAAATATGAGGCAAAAATCAGGATAATTGTGGGGTATGACCCCCCCCATACACCCCTCCCTCTTAGAAACAAACACACACACACACCCTTAGTAAATGGAATCTTTGCATAGAGATTAAGCCACACACACGCCCCTTAGTAAATGGAATCTCTGCATAGAGATTAATCCAAACACAATGGACCTTAGAAAAACGGAGCACTTCTGCCTGCACATAAACTAAAACAGCAGTGCATAAACCAACCCAGCATAAGCCTGCATAGAGATTAACACACACACCTTAGTAAATGGAATCTGCATGGAGATGAATCCAAAAACAACAGAGCACTTCTGCCTGCATATCAACTAAAACAGCACAGCACAAGCCAAGACTGGGTATTGACAACACTTGTTCCTTAGTTCTTCATGTTTACAATAACAGCGTGGCTTACATAAAGGGCTCTAAATATGTAAGCAGGGCTGTTAAATATAAGAAAAACACTTACACTTCATCCACATTAAATGGAGCAAGAAAAAGATTACATTACTTCATAATTATTCCGAAGTAATAACAAGGATATGAGTAACGATCAGAAAACGGCGATGGTCTTTGCATCATTCTTCAAAAGGAAACTTCCCAACAATCACAAAACCATATATTCAGCATTTCGGACTAAATATGAGCATTTCTGTGACATATCCATATTTCAGCAAGATTCTGTTACAGACTAAAATTAAAAAGTAAACTTTTCCCTACATTTTTAGTTGGTACTGATTATATCAAACACTGCTTTACTCTTTTAAGTTTCTCTCCACAAGACGTTGACACTCAACCCTATGCCATCTTGATGCTGTCCCCATAGCAACATAAATTAAGAACAACAGGAGCTTCAGACATTTTAGTCTATCTTTTTGAAGGTAGTACGAGCATAGCTCTCAACCTTCCATCTCCAAAATGAGGAACATTAGCCATCATAATGTGGAACACAAACTAAGATCTTACAAACAACTTCAGCTAGGAAGGACATAGGATGGTTAAATATGCTGTTTTTACTTAAACAAGATATTTTAATTAATATGATTTCTTTTTACAATGGGTATCAGCTAAAAGAATTGCTAACACTGAATATGTAACAGACCCTTTTCGGTGTGAAACTTCGAGGACCATGAAAGTTTTAAGATCCCACATAAGGTACATTCCTCTGCTGTATATAAATAAACAAAACAGAGCACTTCTCTGGCAGAAAATTCCTTACCGCAGCCTGCATATAAACAAAAACGGCAGCGCATAAATGGATCACTGTGACTCTGGCAACCTCCGCGTACTTTTGTGTTTGAATTTACGTTAGCGTGCAATGCACGCATGGGTTTTCTATGATTCTGGCGCCTATGGATGCAAAGAGCATTCTTAAAGAGGAACGCCCTTTAAAAAAAGAAAAACTTTTTTTTAAATTAAAATAAAATAAATTTCTCAGCCAGCCAGTTCCAGGGGGGTGCAAGTGCACCCCCTTGCACCTGTCTGCGGGCGCCCATGTCCTCAGCTCTTACTCACAAAGGCTGATGCTAGGGAAGCATCTCACCAGTCTGTCCCATAGTCTTCCACAGACCAGTGGCAAACTGTCCCTCTTACTGGAAGGAAGCTCACCATTAGCATGGTCTTCAAGGCCAACATTAAAGCAGAGAACCTGGAACTAGGCTGAGGGTTTTACTGATCTGGCCTCTCACGTTCTTACCTTAGGCCTTTCTGGCAACCTAACAACTACAGGAACACTTGGAAAAGCTTCTCTTTCAAGGCATCACGCAGAAGAACTTTCTAATGATGTTATGATGACAGCCAGACTGCACAAGTTGCAATAACAAAGTGGGGAACATGGGCTAGGCACACCCTTTAAGACCACTGTAGCACACCCCTCCTAAAGGAGGGGAGATCCACATAAAAAAAAATTCAGTAAGAACAGCTTCATGCTGTATATCAACTGGACAGTGCTCCTCAAAAAAAGATAATCTATTTTTTCTTCTCTGCTTCTGGTGTTTTGAAGGATCCAAGCATTCAAACTGCTGTTACTGCAGTAGCTGTGGTCTTGGACAAAAAGTGTCTTTTAGTATCTTGAAAGTTTCCAAGGTACTGGAAAGAGGACAATGTTATCAGAAATCTAAGTCTGCCCCTTTTCTCCAGGTCAGCCAAAAGATCTTTTAAGAGTCCGCCAAAAGGGCATACTTTACAGAGGGAACCATGTATTAAGGCCTTTTATCACCATATGAGTAAGGCTGAATTATCAGCTGAACTTTTGTAGTAGCACTTCTTATGTATGCCTCCAATGAATCAGAAGCATTTTACTTCACAAGCTGTACATATGTTAGTGTTTTTAGTTTATCACTAAGAGTTTTTGCCAGGAAAAAGATAATGAATATTCAGCGTCTAATCTAATGTTGATGTCTAATGATAGGGATGAGATGATACTGGTTGGGAGACAGTCAAAAGGCACACTTGAGTGTACAGGTAGTTACCAGGCATGCAGACTAGAACAATAATGAGCCTAACCCAAATTTCCAATTGCTCTGAAGCACTGTCTGGTTAAGTGACTTGCTCAAGGTCACAGAGTAGGCAAATGAAGGTCATGGGAATCAAACCCTGTACACAGGAAGTGGCTTATTAGTAAATGTCCTTCTATATCTCTGTTGCAATATTCTTAACTATAGGGCTCTCCTGCCAAGGTTAGCCCGACATTTGGTCAGTATACCAAAGCCTTATGATCTTGTATGCAAGATATGTCATACATATGGTCCTCGCAGAAAACATAGGGCATAAAAGTGAAGTACAGACGCAGTTACCAAGAACATCTTTGATGCCAGTCCGAATGCCATTTTCACTCTTCGGTCTGAATGCCTTGTTGCTTCGCTGAATACCTAGACACCAGATAGATAAGTGCCCCATTGGGATTGTCTTTTTTTTCTTTCCTTTGGTCTTGTATTTTATTTTGCTTACATTGAAAGGGAAAATGTCAGTGTGGGAGGCAGATTTGCTATAAGGATCATCACGAACAGTCTCTCTTTTGTTTGGGTGTTTCCCATGACCACACACCTTATAGTATGTGTAAGCCATTTGTGCCTTAGATGTTCAGAAGCTGTCTATCTTCCCTGGCCATTTATCTTGAAAACCAATGGCTTAAAAAGTTAGCCCAGGGTAATATGGCAAAATCCATTAACCCTGAGATACTCCAGCTAGATAAGAAGAAGGCCAAGAAGTCTCAGCTGGACTCTTTAGCTGTCCAATCTCCAAAGGACATCCCTCTAGAAGCAAGTAATAGCTCTATAGGCCATCTGGCATCTACATTGGATTCCTCTACCACGACCTTAACAGAGGCCGGCATGGATACATCTGTTTGCACACTCCTAAGGCTTTGCAGGCATCTGCTCTGAATGTCAAGGTGGAACTGCTGGTGATTATCTTGCTGGGTTGTGGAGGGATTCTGCAGATATTGGTCAGAGAAGAGGTTCTGGGTACTCTTACTGAATTTCAACAAGGGTCGGAATCTCTGGTATTTGTTAGGGTTGATGTCCCTTCCAAGAAAAGACAAAGGACAAAGTATATTTTGGTCCATCTCAGGGATCCTCAAAGGGAACATCAAGAGTTTACTCAGGCTTGTTTTCTGCCTGGATGGCCATGAAGTCGCCTCAAGGGGTTTTGGTGCCTGCTCCTCCTTAGATCTCTATCCCTTCTAAATGGCCTATAGAACTGGACTCCTCAGATGAGGATTCATAGTCTGATGAGGGGTCCTTGTCCTATTCTTCATAGATACCTTCCCCTTTCACTTATGGTTCTGATGGGGAGAAGTCTATTAGCCTGAAGTCTCCTTTTGATGAATTGCCCTTTCAGGACACAATTGTTAGGATCATGGAATACTTTAAGTGGGATTCTTCTCAAGTGTCTGATATTCAGAGGAGATATTATGAGCTATTTCAGGTGGATACTCCTAATCCTCTGCAGTTCCTCCTGTGTTGGCTGCCTGGTTAGACACTTTCATTGCTGCTTCCAAGTCTCCTGATTCTCTGCCTCCTGCTCCTAAGAAATCTAAAAGGTTCTACAAGGTTCCTGAGGATTGTCATTTTTTTATTTGTGTCCTTCTGCTGATCATGCTGTGGTGTCAGTCTCTTCTGACAAACCTTCCAAGCTCTTGCCCTCTTGTAAACTTTTGCCATCTGATAAGGATAGTAGGGCAATGGAGATGATTGGTAAGGATTACACTGTTTCTATTTTGGCCTTTAGGGCTATTAATTAACAGGCCCACATGACTAGATATGCTCTGGTTTGATTGCTCAGGCTTGTCAGGTTATTTCTGACCTCCATGATTCTGAAAATAAATATTCTGCCTTATCTATTTTAGGTTCTACTTTTTAAGTGGCTCACCACTCTATCAAATGTAGCTATGATGCTGCTAAAGTGTCTTCCAGGGCTGTGGCGTCTGGGTCTGTTGTGAGGCATTATTCTTGACTTTGTCTTCAGCCTTTGCCTGAGGACATTAAGGCCAGCTTGTTGGATGCTCTTTTGGATGACAAACATCTTTTTGGGACTGGTGCGGCAGACCTGTTTAAGTCTCTTCACGAGTAAGCTAAAGCCTTGCAGGACCTAAAACATACTTGTGTCTCTCCTATCCCTACATTCCAGAGGAATTATCCTTCTAGATTTGCTTTTGTCCACAGACAGCCCCTCCAGGCCACCAAGGGCAGGAAGGGTTGTAGGTGAGCCACCTCTGCTAAAGCTTCTTAAACTTCTGTGGCCTAAAAGCCTCCTTTATCTGATAAGCCCGCTTCTATTTGACAACCCCCTCCCAACTCTTAGACTAGGTTCTTTTGTCCCTTCAGCTTTCCCTTTGTCTTCCAATCTGGTTTCTTATCACTTTAGACTCTCGGGCTCTTTCCATCATCCATTTAGGGTTACTTCATAGTAAGGAAGTTGCTCCTTCCTTTTTCAGGGATTCCTCAAAATCCTCTAGAGAAGCTTCCTTATTTTCTGGAGGCCCTAGGGTCCCTGGTGAAGCAAGGAACCATTTGGCCTGTTCTCCCTTCCCAAATGGGAAAGGGTTTTTATTTCAGGATGTTCCTCGTTTGTCGTAAGGAGGGCACTTGGCTACCTATTCTGGATCTCTCCCTGCTCACAGCCTTTCCTGAAGGTCCCCTCTTTTTGGATGCGTATTCTTCAAACCCGGTTTTCTCTTTTACTACCCCAAGCATTTCTGGTTTATTTGGATCTGAAGGATGCTTACCTTTATATCCCTATTCAAACTCTTTTCAGGAAGTTTTTACATTTTTCTGTTTCTTCCTCTCATTTTCAATTCTCTTCTTTGCCCTTTGGCCTCTCTACTGCCCCTAGGGTATTTACAAAATGCCTAGCTCCAGTGATTGCTTTCTGCAGGCTCTAAAGCATTCAGATTTTTCTTTATCTAGACAACCTGTTGCTTCAGGCCCCTTCTCCCAGTCGCCTTTGACAGGATCTGGAGTTCACCATCTCTCTTTTTCAGTCAGGGGTTCAGTATTAACTTCGAAAAGTCCGTCCTGACTCCCTCTGATAATCATGTACATCAACGATGCAGGATTCAGACAGTGCCAATGTTGGCCTCTTTTCCACCTTGAATTTTTTTTGTCATTGACAGCCTTCTTTGTCTCTTCTTCCTCTGACTGCCATTGAAGCCTGAGAGTTTCTTCAGGCTGTGAAATTCATGGCCTCTTCTATTCCAGTGCTTCTTCTCACCAGACTGCATATGTAGAAGCTTTATTGGTACCTCAAGTCTATTAAGCTGCAGCACTGCCATCCTCTGGATTTCAGTGTACCTCTCCTTCCTTGCCTAAAAAAGGAAGTTGAGTGGTGGATTCAACAGTTTGCTCTCAACCCAGGCCTGCCCTTTTAGCCTCCAGTTCCTTTTTCAAGAACTGTTCACCAATGCCACAGACATGGGGGGGGGGGGGGGTTCACGTGCTCACCTGAAAGTTCAGGGTTTCTTGTCCCCCCATCAGAAGTCAGACCATATCGACATCAAAGAGATGAGAGCTCTGATTCTGTCCCTTCAAGCTTTTCACCCCATGTTCTTTCCAGGCCCCTTGAAGGTGTACACAGACAACACTACAATGCTGTGGTATGTCAGCAAGCAGGGAGGCACAAAATCTACCTCCTCCGCAGGATGACTCTTCAGGCCTCTGAAGTGGGTCTCAGTTATCAGTTAACTCTTCAGGCAGTATACATTCCTTCAGAGCACCATCTAGAGACAGACTCTTTGAGCAGGTTTAAAACAAAGGCTCACGAAAGAATACTTCACAGAGATGTGCTTCTGGTCATTGTCCATTGGTGGGGTATTCCTCAGATAGAGCTTTTTGCCTCTCCTATGAACAGGCAGCACCCTCTCGTCTGTTCTAAAGTGCCACGTCATTTGGTATAGAAGACGGACACCCTTTCTTTTTCTTGGAAGGGGATGTTTCTTCATGCTTTCCCTCCTCTTCCTCTGCTTCCAAGAATCCTGCAGAAGATTCAGCTGGACTCCCCGAAAACCATGATAGTAACTCCCTTTTGGTCAAGACAACACTGGTCCTCCTCAATCTATCTGGCCAGAGACAATCACAAGTTACCTCACCAGCTGGACCTCTCTCACACAGGACAAGGGGTTTCTCATCCATCCTCACTTGTCCACTCTTCAACTGACACTGTGGGTGATAGGGTTTTGATCCCTTTCAAGCACCTCTTTACCGAGGGCATGGTCAGGGTTTTACAGGAGGCAAGGAAACCTTCAACCAGAAAATCTTACATGTCCAAATGGAAAAGATTTTCTGTCTGGTGCCATGCTTGTAACCATGACCCAGAACCCATTTTCAGTGGGGTCCCTCTGGTCGTCTCCTGTTTGTGAGAGTTGCTCCAGTTTGGCTTGGCCTATTCTTCTGAGAAAGCCAATTTGTCAGCCATTTCTGCTTGTCTACCCTTAAATCCTCTATTGCCTTCTAATTTTGAGGTCAAACAATTTCTTAAAGTCAAAGTAAACTTTATTATCATTCAGAAATCACACAAGTGCAAAAACTGAACAAAATTCTGTGACTCCGAGCTCAATATGCAGACAGCATATACACTATTTTCACAGACCTTTACACATATAACACCTAGCTATTACATCATGGACATGCAGGTAGACAGACTAATATTGCACATAATTAGAAACACATTTTAACACTTTTCACAATGAACACTTACTTGCATGAGATTTTAGTATTGCATCCTGCATCTTAGACCTACAAGGAAACCTATTCCTCTTCCTTGGGAGACCTTAATTTTGTTTTGGAAAAATTGACTCAAGTTACTTTTGAGTCTGCAGATTCTGTTTCCTTGCAACATTGTACCTGGAAGACTGTCTTGTTGTTGGCTCTTGCTTCTGCTCAGAGGGTTTCTGAGCTTCAGACCCTTATGACCATTCCTCCTTTTTTTTTTTTTTGTTTCTTCACAGGGAAGGGACAGCCCTTTATACTAACCCTCCTTTTGTGCCCAAGGCAGTAAATGAGTTGCCATAAAGTCAGTCAGTACAACTCCCTTCTTTTTCCCTTCTCCTCAGTCTGCTAGTTAGTGGGTATTGCATACCTTGAACTTGCGCAGACAGCTCAGGTACTATTTGGATAAAACTAAGGCCATTCATAGGTCTGGCCAGCTTTTTGTTTCTTTTCATTCAAGGACATCGGGTTTCACTGTTTCTAAGCAAACCATCTCCTCCTGGATATCTAAGACCATTTCTTTTTGTTATTCTTTTCATGGCAAATCTTTGTCTACTTCTGTTAGTGCTTATTTCACTTGAGCTGTTGCCTTCTCTGGTGCTTTCTTCAAGGGGTTGGACACCAATTCTACCCATGAAGCTGCTACTTGGGCTTCAGTGCATACCTTTACAAGGCATTACAAGTTGAATAGGATTAATAGGGCCAGAGAATGCTTTGCTGGAGACATTTTGTATGGGTTTGTGGAGGGCTCTTCTCAGCCTTCCACCTCCCATTCTGTTTCTTGAACTTTTTTCCTCTCCCCATAGTAAAGAATACTGCAACAGTGATATATAAGGACATAGTACAGTTGTGTAAAATCTTACCATAACATTAGATGTCCTTCTCTTTACTACTGCAGCTCCCTCCCTCCAAACCCCCCCTTTGTTTGTTCTGTTTTTTTGTTTTAGATTCCCTTCTGGCTGAGGGTCTCCCCCTTTTCTTCTGCAGTTTCTCCTTCTGGATGTGCATGGATTCCTTTGTCCTATAGAAACTGTTCTCTACTGGGGTAATTCAGGTCAGGGTAACTGCGTCCATACATTACTTTTATGCTCTATGTTTGGTGAGGGGAGCATATGTGTGATGTACAGCGTATACAACATCATAAAGCTTTGGTATACTGGCTGAACATTAGGCTGTCCTAGGCAGGAAATTCCTATTGTAAAGAATACTGCAGCACTGAACTGAAGGACATATACTCTTATGGTAGGATTTTAAACAACTGTACCTTCAAAGTCTTGATCCTCTGTGCCAATTGTCAGACTAAATTCAGTTAAACTATTCTATTTTTTAATTTTATTTTATGCATTTGCTAATCAGGTAAGCCCACTAAGCTTGTGTCCCTTTTCAGCGGCAAATCAAGAGCATTTTAGCCAAGTGACTTGCTAAGGACCCCACAATTGGCAAACAGAGGGAGGGAAGGAACTAACCCTGTATCTTTGACTACAAGAAGCAGATCATTAATATAGTTTAGAGACTTAACCCTCTGCTCTAACTGCCCAAATATTGTTGTGAATACTGGTTGTTTTAATATGGAATGAAATGATAAAGACTTGAATTACACTGCCATCAAAATGTATCGATGTGGGAACTCCAAATGGAGAATCGTGCATCAAAAAAGCTCTTCAACTAAGCTGTATTTCTTAACACAATCTTCTGATTTAGGCCTATCTACATTTGGTATGAAGATGAGTTTGGAAGATGCAGATTTCTGGACTTCTTTTTCATCCATTCAAGTGACTGCTTATCCCTGGTAGTGGGACCTTCACAAGTGAGTCACTACTTCTCAGTTAGGAGGTTTTCATCTGTTTTTTTATTTTTTTTCTTCAGTCTCAACATACCTCTTTTGTAGACACCGGTCTTTTGAGTCTGACACATATTTGAAACTCTTGCTTTATTCCTCTAATTCTGTTAATAAATTATCTTCTCCAAATGAAAGCTTTGTAACATTTGGTATTTTGATCAGCATTTTACAGTGTGCACAGCAACCAGACGTATGCAAACAATCTAAGCACAATAGTAAGCACTGAGAACAAAAATGTTTATGTACTATTCATCTAGCATAACAACAACAAACGTCTGTGGGGAATTAATTACAGTCTTAGATTATAAGGCCACTACTGGTGTCAAATTCATTAAAATTCCTGACATGAATATTTTCTATATCTGGCAAAAGAAATGAAGGATAGAACTGACCAGTATCTAGTTCTCAAATGAAAATACAATTAAATAGCCACTGACTTTAGTTATGAACATGAAAAGATGGACTGAATGCTTACCACTGTGCACACCAGCCTGTATGAGGGAAGTATTGTCATACAGGAGTTAAACAGGTTATAGAAGGGAATATTACTGATGAAGAAAACAGCTAAATTCATGAAGTTTCACGAGATGATTTATACAAGTTGCGTCTTTCGGCTTTTCCCGGTTAGGGGTCGCTACAGCGGAACTCCGGTCCGCTAATGATTGGTATTTGATTTTTACGTGCCGAGTTACCAGCCCTAACGCACAACCTTCAATGAAGGTATGCCCATTCACGCATGTCTCCATGCACAAGACGCTCTAGCTGAGAATCGAACCGGACAGCGTCTTACTGTGAGGCGACAATGCTAACAGTTGTTAATTAGTGTTGCGTCTCTTCTAAGTTGAAGCAAACAAATTTAAGAATGAATGAATATAAAATAAATAATGCACAATGTAATTACAATAATAGAAAAACTGAGATTAAAAACCACAATATAAATCCATGGTGAGGAATTAAACATGAATTTTGGCTCGGTGCAGTGAAAAGAGGGGAAAAATTGAGCATCAAACATGGTGTATAAATCTTGCATTGAAGCATATATGAGGGATACACAGACATTTAATCTCATGTATTCCTTAACACATTCTATTAACAAGAATTAAGATAAAAATATTACAAAACCAGGGAAATGGACAAGTGCATCTCTGATTTCTTTGCAAACTTCTATGGGGCTCAAAGGCAATGACATTAGCAAAGTAGTAGTGTAGCAGGAAAAAAAAACATGAAATAAAGGTATTACAAAACCAGGGAAACTGCAATAGTTTTCATCTGTTTGTAAACTTCTATGGGCAATAGAAGCAAATATATTAATAGAGTTGTAGTATAGCAAAAAAGACGAAAAATAATGGAAGGCATAGCAAGGGGGAATAATACATACCAGAAAGTAGAAGGCAAAGAACCACATACCAGGTCAAAGATTCCCAAAAGCTGTTTTCTAAAGAGGAAGCCAGATTAAATAAAGGAGTGAGAGATTGCCACGAGCAAGGCAGCCTTGATACAATATATACAATAAATTTAAGTACAACATTCTCAATAATGTTGGCACAGCCAAGATGGCTGCACACTGATCAACAGCTTAATTTCAGCTCTCCCACAGAAAACAGAAACTAAGAAATAACAGCCAGAGACATTGTCAGCTTGGGTAAAATTAAATTTTAAGCTTCAGTTTTGGTACAAGAGATGGTTTACAGTGATTTAGAGGAAAATAAATCAAATGTACTCATAGATGATTAAATAAATGAAACACTGAAAGAATATATCAACTCAGATAATAAAAATGAAAAACTAGAAAAAGCTTTAACCAGCTAACTATTCAGATGAACTGATAAAACTGAAAAAAATCAGAGGGTGAAATGAAGAAAAGCATGTCCGAGTATCAGGCTTCTCAAAAAGAGCTGTTTAAAAAAACAGTAGAGTTAGAAAACAGAGTGCACAGAGAACACTTGAGATTTTCTGCTGTACCAGAGAAACTGGAAGGAACAGACTGTATTCATTTTATGAAAGCACAAATAAGCAGCTGGACAGGTATTTCTTAGCAGAATTTGTTAAACGAAAGTGCACATTGAGTATATGCTCCAAACCTGACCACAAGAAAGCAGCCAATGCATATATTAGTAAAGATGTAATCATATTTAGCAGAAACAGTTGATACTGATAAAACTGTGGCAGATGGAAAAAGTAGTACAAAACTGGAGAAAGCAAGAGTGTTTATGGAAAATGAATATTCACTATACACCAGTCAGACGAGAAGCAAATTTATCCCAGCAATTCTGGAATATTGAGAGGCAGCTGTGAGATACAGGCCGTATCCAGCTGTCTTCAGAATATTTCTTCTTCGAGGATCAAAAAAAATTCTGGATGCAGAACAGACTAAGAAAGTAATAAAACAGTTTATCCAACAAAAAGTGAGCCAGCAAACAGAAGGGGATTCTGTTTCTCATTACTCTGAAAGCAAGGCTCATAGACAGACTGCCAGCAAAACCATTTCCAATGTTCCAAAGAGAAATGCTTGAGAGCCAGTAAAAATAAGCACAGGGTTAACTAGAAGATTCAGGAGTAATTTTGGCTTGAATCAGAAGCTGGTGTTAGGAAATGGACAGGAATAGGAAGAAGACCAGCAACAATGAAATTACTGAATACACGAGAGACTATAATCAATCACCTTTGCAAAATATGGTTTTGCAAGAAAAAGTGACAGAGAAAGACTGGACCTTTGTTGGCTTTGTTAAACCTGTAAGTGGAGTGTAAAGAGTGTACCCTACTTTATGTCATTAATGTTTACAACACAAAAAGAAAAAAAAAAAGAGTAACTAACTAAAACAATTTTTATTATTAATATTTAGAAAAACACTTTATGATACAAACTGCATATTGTACAGTAAAGCACTAATATTGTGTGGTCAAGCGTATTTTAAATGTGGGGTAGCCTTCAGTGTCTACCGTATGTGTTAAAGATTTTAAAGTAAACAAGCACTTGTTTAGTTGTAAGAAATATAAGCTTTATAGTATAACAAGAGAAGAAATGCTGGGCAAAAGCAATTATAAGTTAATATGCTGGGATCTTGGGCTGCTGGGGTGGGGTGATTACACTCTATGTAGAAATAAGACAATTCATCTTACTTTACAAGGATGGATGTCTAGAGTAATGCCCTTGAAAAATAAGAAAAAATGATGAAAGCCCATCAAAAACGCTAACTTTCTTATATCTGCAAATATATTAGCTTGTTTTTTTCCCACTAGCAATGTTCTCAATGGGAAACAAGATGTCTGCAGCTGAAGGCAGTTGTACATTATGCAGAGTTGTTAGCTATTATTCACATGGAGATGAGCAGTCGGCAGGTGCAAGCAATTAATCATGAGAGTTCTGAGCATTCTTTGCTGAAAAAAATGAAAGATAAATAGAGGTGCAATGGAAACAGTTCAGTAAAAAATAAAGTTTGAAATTATAGGAAATGAATAAGGGGTAACAGCCACCCTAGCGACCTTAATACTTTAATGCATTTAATAGAACAGTGTACAATTTAGTTTTATTTAAAGACAGCCAATGCACTTTTTTCTCAGGGCTGAAAGTTAACATTTTCTGAAAGCATACAAGCTACATTTCACATTTAGAAAAGGAAATGATAAGAAAAAAACAGACAGTGTAAGTGGGAACATAGGCTGTAGTATGGACCTGGTAATTTTAATTTTAGGTTGTTGATTTGGGCCAATTGTTCCAACATGGAGAATTAAACTTTTGTGTGTTTTTTCTAAGTTAACAGGCAATGGAGATGGGGTGTTCTGCAAATATCCTTAGTTTTTTGTTTGAGGGTATTCATTAAAACAAAATGTTTTGAAAAATGCGACATAGGTTCAAATGGAGATAAGAAGTAATAACCGTATAAAAGATCAGTCTGTCAAGCATTAGTATGTGCATGTAAGTCAAAAGTCGGAAATACACATGAAAAAAATTGTCACACATAATACGTGGGAACAATAGCTTTTTCTCATAATGGCTATGAATCCATATTTTCTTGGAATGTAAATGGCTTTACAGGTATAGACAAAAAAGGAAAACATATTGAATTATATAAAGAAAGGCAGAGTGCAAATACCAATGCTACAGGAGACACATTTGGAAAGATGCAATTGAATTTGACAAAGAATGGATTTCAGGATGGATATTCAGCAGAATATCAGAGACAAAGAAAAGTGAAATAATAATTCTGACTGGTAATGGGGCTCCAACAGTAACAGAAGAGGGGGGAAAAGACAGTAATGATAAATTTGTAAAAGTAAGGAGCTACTGGCAATGGAGGAGGATTATGCTGGCATAGGTTCATAGATTTATAGTTAAGTAGTAAGTTAGCTGCCCTTGCAAGCCATTTAAAACCTATCCAATTTTTCTTTTTGCACTTTAAATAATCTGTTCCCTTAGGTTATACACTGGCCTTACCCATTCCATGGTCAACAACTATATACTACCCCTAATAATCTGAGGGGCCCAAGCATGGTAGAAAAGCATTTAAGAGCTGCACCTGTCCATCAGTAGTAAAGGGGACAGTCCTGGAATAAATTTTCTGTTTCTCATCCATAGATTTAAGTTGCATTTGAACATGGACAGGGACTAACTTTGTTAAATGTGGATGAGGAATCTATTCCACAGCAGCTGTATCCACTGCAGAATATGTCTGTTCCTCCAAACCAGTCTACTGATGTTGCAGACAAATTTCATATCCCTAGACCACATATTTCTGATGCATTTTGACTTGCTGATGTGCAGTAAATTCATCAGTAATGGGTTGGAAGATGCCTTGTATGCCAGACAGAGGTCACCTCAGTCTGTAGGATAGAGATAGGGATATGGGGAAGATCAAGCTACAAGCTGACCAAGAACCTGGTTTAAATTAGGTGATTAATACTAACTGCTTTCTTAGGGATGGAAGGATGACAGTCAGAAAACTTATATAATGTTATGGTGGGGGACAATTATTTTTTCCCTGTATTTTTTTCTTTGTTTTTAACAGCTCGTGTCTTTAAAATTTTGAATTGTGATTCAGTTATCCTATTATTATTTTTTTTTATATAAAACATTTGCAAATGAATGTAGTTTTTGTCTGATGAATTCCTTTGGATGAAAAGCGGATAAATAAACTTACGTTACACTTAATTGCTCCCATTCCTTACAGTCTCAGTAGAGCAATTGGTTTTTGCTTTTATTTGTGTTTGATTTGCCACTTATCTGCCATTCATCTTTATAAAGGGAGAATTATACTCAATGACTGGCCTAATGAGGGCTGAGTAAAGGGGAACAATGACATCCCTAGATCTAGACACAATCCCTTTGCTCAAAAGCTGCGTAACATAGAAGGACTTTCTAAATACCACCAGTTATTTCTTTGAGACAAACCTTCTTGCAGGATGGCTAAGTCATTTGGGGATTCAATGATTCTCCTAGCTTGTAGCCATTGGCAAACTTAGTTAGCCAAAGCCCCATGGTATGGGTTTTTAACTCAGAAAAGTAGATGCCAAACAGGACAGGTCCCAGCACAGAAACCTGGGGACTCAACTGGTGACGGATTTCTTTGTGGAGGTAACTTCCCCTCTTTTGATTATCTGTGTCTCATCTGTGAGCTAGTTGGCAATCGGCAAGTGACACAAGGTTTTATGCACATATTCATATGCCACCAAAAACTTTTATTACGGAGCTTAAGAACATTTTTTGAGAAATAAATCACCTTTCAAGCAGGGAATATTACTTACAGCTGGGAGACTGGAACTTGATTTGCAATGGTGATGACATATCAGGAGGAACTAAAAGGGAAATACATCAAAAAGTGGTAGATTTTGTGATGAAACATATGAAAATATTTGGCAGGGAAGACATGAATTCAGTAGGGCTGAGAAAAGTTAAGGTATAATTGAATAAGGGGAATCTCATGGAAGAAGAGGCACAAATACAGAGTACTAAAGAGAAAATAAGGGAGTATTTGGATAATATGCATGAGTTTAGAAAGATTGCTCCTAAATAACTATTTTTGTTAACAACTCCACAGCATATTAACTTTTAGCACAAGTTGGGCAACAGAAATATGAGACATCTATAACAAGAAAAAACAGCCACAGATCCTGCTGAGGTATTACAGACATTTTGGCAGTTTTATGAAAATTTGTATAAACCACAGAAATGTGGAAATCAAGAAAGAGTACACATGGAAGTATTTAGACTTAATTATATCAAGGTTGGAGATAGATAAGGTCAATAACTAATAGTTAAGACAGGAGCAGACAAGATACAAACAGTGATGTATAATCAATCTGCAGAAAAATTTCAAAAAACAGATAGTATGTTAGCGGAAGTCTAGAAGATAGGAGGGAAGAAAGTGATATATCTGGGAGATTTTATTTAACAATATTTTAAAAGGAGGGGAAGAACCACCATCTTGAAAGAAAGCCGTGGTGGATGTATTACCTAAAAATGGTAAAGACCTATCAGATACAGCTTCATATAGACCCATTTCAACTTTAAGCCATGATTATAAAGTGTTATGTCTACACTAGATAAAAGAGTGGGAAAGGTGTTGACAAAATTGAATTGACAGATACGGATCCATGTAGTTTTGAGGAAGAGAGGAAAACGTTTGACAACACTAATACAACAACAATGATCCAGAGGGAAGCAGAATGTAAGAAAATATCACTGTTGTTGGTGGTCTTGATGCAGACAAAGCATTTGACAGAGTAATGTGGGATTTTATGAGTACTACAAGAGAAGCACTGCATTCTCTGATACAATGAAAAGGTCAAGTAGGGTGGTATATGAAGGATTGAAGGCAAGAATTAAAGTGTAAAGCTTCCTCTTTGATAGGTTTTGTTGGAACAGAAGAACAAGCAGAGGTGTCCGCTTTCCCCTTTATTTGCTTTATAATTAGAGCCATTGGCAAAGAAAATAAGGGACTTAGAAATTCAAAGACATAATTGGTATGGCAATCAAGAAAAGTTGGTTTTATTTGCAGATGATATTTTCTGTACTGGATAAACCAAGAAAAGGATATCTTAGTGTTGTGGAACATTTTGAGAAAGTTTCAAGTCTTTTTCAAGATACAAAAATAAAGGTAAAACAAAGGCTATAGCTCTTAATTATGTATGCACACACAAATTGGTTAGGCAGTACCCATTTTGATGGGGATACTATAAGATGAAGTATTTAGGTGCATGGATTAAAAAGCTTCTGTTATGGCAACTAAGGATGTGGGAAGACACTAAAAAAACTACTGGAAGATCTTCTTTATAGATATGGATAGTATTATGCAAGCAATGAAAATGTTTTTGCCTATTTAATTTTACATTTTATACAAAGGTCAGGCATATTTTAATCAACCAGAGGAGAAGTTGTGGACAGTAATTAATAAACAGTTGAATGGGTTTATGTAGAAGGGGAACAGGGCAAGACTGAAGTGGGATAAGTTGATCCTTCCAATAGGACAAGGTGGTTTAGGATTGCCAGATTTGAAATAATTCAAAGTAAAATGAGATGATAAAGCAGGGAGAACTCAAGAAATAAGGAGATAGTGGGAGTGTGGATGCGGATCCTTAACAAGAATAATAACTCTACAGAATATTATACTCATAAAGAAGCAGAAAGTATTCTAAGAACTAAGCTAACACTTGAAATGTGAAAGGATGTTTTGCCACTATGGATGACTGCAAATAGGCAAGACGGGGCTAGAACTTTTCTGGAGAAAACTGGCAAAGGAACCAAAGTATTTATAGCAAATAACTAAAGATGGAAAGGTAATAGAGTGGGATAAGGCCAAGAGGACGTTTGGATTGCAGGCTACAGACTGCCTTTCCTACTAGGAATTGATATCAGAGTACAGGCACAGAGAAATGGATACGGTGAATCAGAAGTGTAAGACCTGCTCTGTTAGAGCTGTTAGTTGAATACTTAACAAAATCTGCTGTTAAAAAAGGGATAATAAGTAGGACATATAAAGCGTTGCACTATAACTATAAGAATCAATTAGAGGGAGGTTAGAAAAGATTGGGAAGAGAGACTGGAAAAGCAATTTACAAGGGAAGAATGGGAGGACTTATGCATGGCTCCCAAGTATGCAACAAAGTCCAGATGGCTTAGTATCTTTGCTTGGAAGTGTAGGTATTTTATAACCCAAGCAGACTTCAATGAATTTTTCCTCAAGTAGATAACAAATGGAGGTGTGATGGGGAAGAAAGTGATAACTGGGAAAACATATTTTGGAAGTGTAATAATTTGGCAGATTTTAAAACTTCCCTAGAGAGTACTCACTCAGAAATATTAGGTGAGCAAATAGCTCAAACTGAGGAAGTGATTTTTTTGAACTGGGACACAGGATCTGAATTGCTTAGACACAGAAAGGCCTTGTTAAGTTTAATTCTGTTGGCTGCCTAAAAAGCAGTTAATGGAAAATGGAAATCGAAGTCTAAACTGACTGTATCTGAAGTACTGATGTAAAACATAAAAGAACTGAAGAGTGATCTTTAGAAAAGGGAAGGAGCAAGTTACCTAGAAATAAATGGAAACTGTGGGAACAATACATACAGAATAATGTTCAGCAGGAGGGAGGTTTAAAGGAAGGTAGGAATTGAGCAATTTATATAACATCTGACTACTGATAGTTATAAAGAAAGAAAACACATGTGGTGTACAATGTATGTAAATGGAAAACATGTCAGTATGATTTGCTTTCTTTATTGATGTATGTATGACTGTCTTAAGTGATAATTTAAAAAGCTGCTTAAAAAGAAACATTCTCAATAACATTGCAGTAAATTTACAGAAGACAGTCGCAAAAACATTGCACCCCAATTGACAAAAATCTGCATGAAAAATACCTTTCTTCTTGAAACAGAGAACTCCTTTTCACATTGCTTGCAGTTTGCTGCTTCATCGTCTTTTAACCAGGCACTGCCCTACAGTAAAGTACAACAGCAAAAAAACAATCAGTGATCAATCCCTAATGCAGATGAAGATGGGTTTTCAATCATGTGACATCCCAAATACACTTCTAGTGCACAGATAAATGCTCCACTTCTTCTATCAGTATTACAATTATACTGTCTATGACCCTGAAAGATATTACAGAAATATCAATCAAAATGACATATGCTCAAAGGTTCCTCAAGGAGAAGACCTTTTAAAAACGTATGCTAACCACTAGATGGTGATCATTAGTTATTCATATAAAGCAGCCACATTTAGGATTATACTCCAGTTTATTTGGTTGCTTATAACCTGCTCTATTCAAGGCACACACAAAGGAGTGAACAACCTTCTCTATTTCTTTTCCAACCACTCTCTTGACTAGACCAATATGAACCCAGATAAAGAAGTCATTGTGTGTGTGTGTGTGTGTGTGTGTGTGTGTGTCCATTTGTATGTGTGTACTATAGATATATATATATATATATATATATATATATATATATATATATATATATATATATATATATAGTACACACACACACATATATGTATATATATATATAGGGTCTATATTATCATATCGCATGCTCAGAAGAGCAAACGACAGATAATCAACCCCATGTAAGCGAAAGCTTACAACGTTGAAACTTCAGAACAGCGATTATTTTCCAAGGGAAAACAATCGCTGTTCCAAAACAAAAAAAAAAAAAAACAACAGTAAAACATTACTTAATCACCCCCAGATGAGGGGGGCTTTGCCCCCCACAACCCCCCCTACTTAAATATACCAACTCCGAGATCGCACTACAGTGCCGAAAAGGCAAAGTAGCAAAAGCGGCCAAACAAATTCTTTCCCAGGGAAAGAATTCACTAAACAGCCGCTTCGCTATTTTGCCTTTTTGAGCTTTACTGTTCGACAAAGATGCATTTGACAACCTGCGTCTGCGACAGTGTAATAGGGAACCACACACACACACATTAATAGAAATTAAGACTTGGGTGGGATGAGGTGGGCCAGAGGCCTGCTGATCAGTGAACTTCCTCCTAAAGATATGGAGTCAAGCCAGGTACCTGCAACTACTAATTTATCTTTTGTGAGACATGCTCAGAAAAAGGGACTTAATAACATATGCAGAAATTGAAGAAATGGATCCAGGGAGAAGAGGTAGGCTTTTCAAATGGAAGGACTTTTTATGGCAGCAAACTCCACAATGCTGATCTATGAAAAACTACACTAATGGCAGAGCCCAGGTTGCAACACTTGTGAAAATTAAGTACTTCTGAACAAGTGGCACTGACACATACATGCTACACTATAGTGTCAAACTGATTTTTGCTATCAGTCTTTGCCTTGCTCCCCCTAGATTTAATGATTTTCTTCATTTGGTTAACTGTCAGAAAAATATTCATTTTTATATATGTTTAATGCTTATTAAAAGCTAAAAGGGTTAACACATTTTCATTCTATTTTATATACAGCTTAATTCTGTATGAAATTATAAGATAATTTTTCAAACCACAGTACGCTTTCTAAAACTGCAAGATGCACCCTGACCTAGTAATTGCTAGCACAGCAATATTCATGTTTATGCCTTTTTAAAAATGTACTTAAAAAGCAGGTGATTATCTGCTAGGTCAGAAAATAAATAAATACAATACTGTTTTCTACAATATAATTAAATATAAACAATCAGCTCTGTTTGCGTTACAAAAACATGCACAGCTCCAAAAAAAAAAAAAATACATAAAACAAAAAACTGCTTAAAAAATCTGTACTTGCTTTGTACTCAAATTAGCTATAGTACCTTAAATAAAAACATAACATAGTAAAAAACTGTATCTAACCGGGGGTCACCAAGGCCACATTGTTTTTCTTAAAAAGTTTTTCACAAAATTAATAGTGCAAGCAAAAAAATATAAATAAACAGCTGCTATGTAATGATAATGTTAAAACTTGTAATCTGTAATGTCAGCTTAGTAGACAATGTCTTGTTAAAAAGTGTATAAAAATAAACTTACTTCCTAATTTTAGTTAGACAAACTCTGTATTAGCACGTTTTTGTCTCCTTGCTGCAAAATTAAAGTGCCTTAACCTAAACCTACCGTATATTAATAATTTTTAAAGTTTATTTTTCCTATGACATTAACCTTTCCAAATGAGTTCAGAGCTACATGCATTATTAAATAACTAAACTAAGGCTGTGCAAAGTTTTCTTAACTGTGAATGGTTTATTACCTAAAGGCATCCATGACCAAATTTCTCCTAGTCTGTATGAATACCACCTCAGGTATCCTGTGAAAAGAGGCTACTGGTTTACTGACACTAACCCAGAATATGATGCATAAAAAACTGCTCCTCTTTCTGACCCCCTGTAATGATTTTTTTAATGATCTGTACTATGATTTCTAATGCTTAGAGGTTAAGAGGTATTTCCTATACTGGTAAACTCAAGGACGAATCTAATGAGTAAGTACTTATTTTACACATGCCCAAGAAGAGGCTGTTAACTAACTTTAAACAACAGAACCAAACACCAGCAGCCTAACAAGCTCAGAACTTTAATGACAAAACAAAAATCTTGAAGGTAAAAACAGTCACAATTTAGCACTTTCATCTTATATAAAAGACATCATCAAAACCATGAAAACAGAAGTAAAAACTATTTTTAAAGGAAATTCATGAAAACACACCCCAAAAACACACAATCAGGTGACAAGGACCACTAAAGCCCAGTAAAATAAAGTAAATACAAAATGAATACGCTATTTACAACTTGGAAACTTTCATTTTAAGTTCACTGACAATAGAAATAACATCATTAATTCTAAGTTGCCACAACATTTCACAGTGCTGTAATTTGTTCTTCCAGCCCCCTGTGTAGGCAAGCTGCTTGGTCTTGTTCTAAAATAAAAATAAATAAATAAATAAATAAATCTTTTAAAACCTAGACAGGACAAAGAATGCCTAGCAAGGGCCTTCTATATACTATAAACATGCTGACAGATTATTTTGTTGAGGGCATTGTTGGTTTTGCCTACATAAAACACTTGGCATTGTTTTGAATTAGTGTTTATATCAGTACTGGGTTTCCTGCTTATTTCTGGATTAACTTTAAACAATGCTAATATTTGATAGCCATAGCAGGCAAGTTGCTTGGACAGATGTTTTCCTTCTGTGCTTTAATGGGAATACATAGCATTTTCCTTTTGTACCTTAGTCAATGGAAATACAAAACTGCTTATCTGAAGAAGTCTGCTCCTTATAAGCAGTGTTTCAAGTAAACATCCACTTTGTTTAATGAGACAACTCTCAAGTTATACTTTCAATGAAGTATATGGTTAAATAACAAATACATTTCTTACCATATCAGCTGATCCAAGAGGGGGCACTCTTTGGTGGTTCTAAGCCTGAGATCATCTCTTCCACCATTCCAACTTATTTTATTCTTATTTATGTACTCCATATGTTATCCTATTATGTGGCTGTCGGACATGACCTTTTTTAGCCATGACCTAGGCCACCAAGTGACAACACAGTTAAAAGTAAAATAAAGCTAGCAATATCTACAGTATATTACAAGCCTTTATACTTTTATAGATATATACAGATGTATTTACACTTCTGAAAACATGTATAGTCACCTGATGAAGTTAACAAACATAGAGATGAAGTACAGAGAATATACACTGCAACTTGCAGGAGTAGTAGTAGCTAAAAAGACATCAACATTAGTTGGCATATCACTGCTCATTGAGATCCAGAGAACAGTGATAAAAGCAATTCAAGTAAGTGTATAAGCTGCCAGAACACAGTAGATTTAAGAGTGAAGAGATCAAGGTAGATTGCAGAAAAAAACGTACTTAGGAAATCAAAGAGGAATGTTTGAAAGGAAGTAGTGGAATACTAGTTGATTACATTTAGTGGTACTGAGTTCCACACAACAGACACAAGTTCGGAGAAAGGCTACAGTAAAGTGTTAATTGTAAACTGTTGCTGAATAAGGTTGGTGATTTCAGGGGAGTGATTTCTCAGGGCATAATGGGTTCTAATTATGTTGAGAAACTAAACTGTGGACAATGTTTTTTTTCAGAGAAAATGACAGTGAATCTGCAAACAAGAAGTTGGCGCTTTCAGTTGTCAAAATGGAGCTTGTATATATAAGTAGGCAGTAATGGTGATTCCAAATATATGAAAGGTTTATGAAACAGTTTTTACTGGTGGTCTTGTAGAAACTTTGCTGTTCAAGATGTTATTAAATGCAATTAGAGCTGATACTACCAATAATCCTTCACCTGCTCCACAACATGGAGTTTAAATCCATTGGGGCTTCCTATGCAGGTTCATATTCTGCTGATCACAAACGTTATTGCTTCAGTGGTCTTGTAGCTCAGGGGTCAAAGCACTGGTCTAATAAACCAGGGGTCATGAGTTTAAATCTCATCAAGGCCTCTTTTCTTCTCATCCTTTAGGGGGTTGGGAATAGGCATAATGGTTAAGGTATTTACCTTGCAGACAAAGTACAGGGTTCAATTCACACATTTGAAGGGAAATTGGCTAGGCTTAAAATAGCCTGCAATGGGAGCTAGCCCAGTCATTACCTATGAAGCTATGAACATATAAACAGACTCTAGGGACAAAAGGCTACATCAAATGCAAAGCACAGAGGAGTGGATCAATCAAGCCAAAGGGAAGAGTGAGCAAAAGAAAAATGAGAATGAATACAAAAAGGGTGTCTGGGGACTTGCAAATATCCCAACTTATGCACTGACATGCATCATCATTCACTGGACAGAAACAGATAAGACAGAGCTAAGCAAAAGAGAGTACGGGAGAGGGAAACATAGAGCTATGTTACCCAAAGGACATGAATAAAGCAGCACTTTAACTAGGATGCATGAAGTGGGGCACAGGAAACCTCAAAAAGTTATGGAGAACAGAAGGGTGGGGGCAAAGACAAGGTAACAAAATGAAGAAACCAAGTGGAAGAGCTCAAGAGGAAAATTTGGTATGCAGATAAAAGAATGGTGGGAAAGATTTAAAACAATGTTGGAGTTAATACAGAAGGCCCAGTGGTGGAATTACTTGGTACTCATGGAAATCTGGTAAAAGAATAAAGAAAGGGCAACAGAAGAAAGGAACAGGTAGGAAAGGGGGGCAAAAAAGAGAGAAGATGTTCCCTGAAGAAAATGAAACAGGTTGGGAAGGTGAAGCATCAAATACATCTATGAAGCACTAAGGGAAAGTAGGGTCAAGGTCAAACAAGAGAGAATGGGAAATAATTAGGAAGGGAGGAAAGACCCAAGGGAGTTAAAGGATACTAGCAGAAGACAATTCAGGCAGTGAGGAACATGCAGAAAATACACAGGGATGTAGATCAAAGCTTGAGTACACTATACAGATAGTAGGAAGTCTGGAAGCAGGCAAAAAATCTAGGGAGATATTTTTAAGTACAGAATATTTGAGAATTCTCTAAGTGGGGGCATAAAGAAAAATGACAGCATCTAGAAAGAGAAATGAACATAATCAGACTGCTGAGTACTGAAGTTAAAACCATCATCATCACTCAAAATGGGGACAAAGACAATATTAGAGTGTGAATTACACAAAAGGTTCCTGGATATGGGGAGAAGATGGCAGAAACTGACTAGAATGAGGAATGAAGGGGAGGGGAAAATGAAAAAGAAGTGGAAACATTAAGAGTAATACAGTAAACTCTCAGTTAACCAGGACTTAAGCAACCAGCAAAAAAATATTTGAAGAAATACAGTACAATTTTCATGTGTTGCACTTTCTGTCCCCCCCCCCCCCCCCGCATAAACATACCTTATGTTTTTAGAGTTTTAAAAAGGAAGATAGGAATCGCCAATATGGTCATGGCCCAATGGGAGAATGATCATGTGTTGAATGGGAGAAATAGATTCTTTAAGTATATTAGCCTATATAACAGGTTTGTTGATGATGTTTATATGCTGTGGCTGGGAGATGAAGAGGAGTTACTATGTTTTCTGGATTATATACATAGTACCACTTCCTTTTTGAAATTTTCGATCAAATAGCCACCCGATGAGATAAGAGTTCCTGGACGTGAAGGTTGTTAGACTACCAGATATGACATATGGCACCACGTTATACAGGAAGGACTGTTATAGGAACTCCCTCCTATATAGGACTAGTATGCACCCCTCATATGTATTTCGTAATATCATTAAGGGACAGGGCATGCGAGCATCTAGACTTAATGCTTGAGATTCTGTGTTCCGGGAAAAATTGTCTGTTTTAGAATGCAATTTTAAGGAGGGGGATATAAAAACAGGGAAGTGGAAGTTGGACTTGATACTAGTCATCATCTTAGATCTGACAGAGGGTGACCATACTTTTCTAGGAAATATAGGGAAGAAAATTTAGAACAGAAAGAGGAACCACTTAGATGCTTCAGCTTACCAATAACATCGCAGTAACGTGAATGATGCTACTGCTGTTATTAAGAAGCATTGGCTGGTTCTGTTAATGGATGAGAAGATTAGGACTATTGTGAGTGATGAACCTGCCTTTATGTTTAAAAATAAAAAGAAACTTAAGCGGGTCTTATGGTGCCCCGATAGAGTTAAGGAGAGTAGAGATAGGAATGAAAGAAATGGCACATTTCCAAGTGGAGGATGCAAATATTGCACATATATTGAGACAGGTAATGTTTTTGTGAACCCTGGTAATGGCAGGAGACTTTATTTTAAAGTTTCTGCTAGCTGTGACACTACATATGTTATTTACTTAGCGCATTTTGTCACATGCTCTTCATTCTACGTGGGGAAGAGCATTGGAAGTTTAAGGAGCGTATGAGGGAACACCTTTATACCATTAATATCAAATGTCAAATGCTCTAACGAAACATGTAGTGGAGAAAGGAGCTGAGCATAAGTTCAAGTTTAGAGTTATTGATAGGGTTTTTGAAACCCTGAGAATGGGTGACATCAAGAATTGTACAGAGACTGTGGAACTTGAGTGGATTGTTAGGATGCAAGAGCACAAAGGGTTGGGACTAAATGAGAATGTCCCTTTTAAACTTGTATTGAAAGCATGCAGGTTATTTAGGTAAATATTTTAAATGCCTTTGTTATATATAAATGTTTTTTACAACATGTTTTTGGTTGTATGTATTTGTACCTTTAAATGAAAAAGGGTGTGTGAGTCAATTTGGCTCATGACTGGTGGTGTATGTAGTACTTAAGCTGCTTCTGTTGTGAATATGGTGGGTCTGATGAAGCAGAGTTCTTGTTTTCTGTGAAAGCACTTATCCTTGTTTACTTGTGGAATAAACTACAACAGATTTTACCTGCCTGTGTCGTTCCTAGTGCAACGCTTTTGTGGACTATGCTTTTCTTAACTTTGTTTCAATCTCTCTGGCTATTATTTCATCCTACTTCATATATCCTGTAACTTTGAACTTCTTATGCTTTCTTTTACTTCTATCTATTTAGCTTCTTTGTTATGTTCAACAGGATCTTCATAAATACTTATCCAAAATGCATCTATTTCTTTTTTTGGTGGTCTTTCAATTCCTTTTATCTCATTTTCCAATTCTTTATAAAACTTTTTTGGGTCATCAATAAATTACTTATTTTGTACTTTTCCTTTATACATATCTGTGTATTCTCTACGTTTTTCTGCCTGTGCTGATATTTTTAGTTTATCATTTGCAATAGTGGATTATAAATCCTGATTCGTTATAATACCGTGCATTGCTTCTATCACATCTATCTTTCTGAGTATTTTTGTTGATCTCTTCCCTTGTTTATACTTGTCTAACAGTGACACTTCTTGTCTTAACTGCTTTATAGTTTTCTCTATTCGATACTTCCACAATGGTATTTGATTTTGCCCCTTCCTTTCCCTTACTACCCTGTGTTCTTTTGGTAGAATTTTATCTGGTATTAATTTAGCCGCACAGTAGTATATCCTGATTACTACTGCTATATCACATGGATCTTTATGGACAGTCCTAATTACTGTGTTCATGTGTTTCATCAAACTTCTAACTTTTTGGGTTGTATTGACCTTCTGCAGTCAATTTCTTTCATTGAGCTTAATATATCTATTACTCAAGCAACTCTTCTCTTAGGTCATTTTCTTCCAAACTGAGGGCACTTTTTGTACTCTATTTTCTGCGGGCATTCTATAGAAAGTTCTATAGCATCTTCCTGTGGCATATTCTCTTCAATTTCCTGTGTTATCCATTGCTCTGTAATATGGGAACTCACTAGCCTATTACTTGTCATCACTGACTGCGTCAGAGTTGCACAGTTTCCTGTTCCTTCCCTTGCTGTCCAGCATCAAGTGAATGTTTATACTGGTTTGCTGTGAAAGGCTCCAAAATATCTTCATATGGCAACTGACCAGTTGCTTCTGGTTCCAGTAGTTTCTCCGTAATTTGGATGTCTATTGCTCTATCCTGTTGTGGTGCTTACTGAGTTAGATTTTCTATACTGAATTCTTCACTTCGCAGGTACTCCATAACCTCAGTTTCTATTTCCTTAACTTCATTACTAATCTTCTTTTCCACTTTTCCTCTGTCTTCTATTTTTATACTGTAAAGTTTTCCATGTCCAGATTCCTTTGCCTGTATTTCTCTTCAAATATCTTTGGTGCTGCTCTTTTTTGTATTGACCAGTTTTGCTTTATCCTTTGCATAAATATTACACCATATTAAAACTCTTTTTTCCCCATGTCCATAGGTCCATAGCTGTTCTTCAGATGTCTCTTGATCTTCTTGTTTCTCCTTACTTTGGGGACTTGTTCCATCATGATGTGATGTAACCTGTGTTAGACCTTCTACACCATATCCTTCACTTTGCAGGCATTCCATAACTTCAACTTCTATTTTATTTTTTAACTTCTACTTTACTAATCTTCTTTTCTACACTACCTCCTTGTGATATTTTTTTACTTTGAAATTTTCCATATTTGGATGCCTTTGCTTGTATTTCTCTTTGAATATCTTTGGGGCTGCCTTTTTTGTGTTGATTCATTTGGCTTTTGACTTTGCATACATATTGCACCATATCAAATCTCTCTCTTTCCCATGCCCATATTACTTTTTTATAATTTTCAAAAATCTCTAGGTTTTGTTGTTTATATTTTTGCACTTCCTCAGATGCTTCTTTTTCCAAACAGATCAAAGTTTCTTCATCTATATAGTGTTTTTCAAAAATCTGTTGTATTAATGAACACACATTTTTGTTTGAAGCTTCTGACAGTTTTTCTTTTGGAAGTAATTTTCTTTCCTCTAATTTCTCTCACTTTTTATCTATATCTTATGTCTGGAAATTCTGGACTTTTTGCATAGCAACAATACACAAGTTCTTTCTTATCCTCAGTAGTCCACTCTATCATTTTTATGTCTCTTCTTTGGCCTATCAGTTTTTGTGGACTGCTACTTCCTTCTACAACAGGGGGGCCATCCTCCATCTGGCCCTGGCTGGCCCCATTGTAGGAATGTTTCCATATTTTGAGGATTCAAATTTCTGTATTTTGAGGAACCTGTTTCCATATTTTGAGTATTATGTTTCTGTATTTTGAAGATTCAGTTTCTGTAATATTCTGTATGACTGTTATTATTTTCCTTAAGGATATACAGCCAAAATCCCACTCTCCTTATTTCTTGAAACCCCCCCCACTTCATCATCCCTTTCTACTTTGAATTATAACCTCCTGTTTGTGTTTTGAATATCGGCCTTAACTGTGTAGCTCTAAAATATCCCTTCAAATTGGGCAATCCTAAATCACCTTGTACTATTAGAAGGGTCAACCTGTCCCACTTAACTCTTGCCATCTCCCCCTTCCAGATAAATTCCTTCAACTCTTTATTAATTAGTGCCTGTGACTTCTCCTCTGGTTGATAAATATGCCTGACCTGTATATAAAACTAAAGAAAATATAAACATTTTCACTGCTTGTATCTTACTGTCAATATCCATAAACAAGGGCTTCCAGTTTCTCAGTTTTTGTACTACCTTTTGTTAAATCTCTTCCCACATATCCTTAGCTACCATAATAGAAGCCTTTTTAATTTGTACTCTTAAATATATAAAACTTATCGGGCCCTCACAAATATGGGTATTGCTGAACTTGAAACTGTCTCAAAATGTTTCACAACACAGAAATGTCCTTTCTGGATTAATCTGGTACAAAATAATACCAACTGCAAATAAAGCCAACTTTTTTTTTACAATACCAATTATATTCTTGAATTTCTGAGCCCTTTATTTTCTTTGCCAATAGCTCTAAATATAAAGCACATAAAGAGGACACCCCTTCCTGGTTCCTCTGTTCAAACAACTTATCATAAAGGAACCTTCCCACTTTAATTCTTGCCTCCAATCCTTTATATATCCTCCTAATTGTATCAGGAAATGCAAATGCTTTAACTGCCCTATTCAAAACCCCCAGCTTACTCTGTCAGATGCTTTCTTTGCACCAAGACCCAATAACAACAGAAGTATTTTCTTCTAGTCTGCTTCCCTCTGAATCATCATTGTTCTATTAATGCTATCCCATTGAAAAAAATGATTGCCTACCTTCCCCAAAACCACACTGATCTATATCTATCAATTCAGTTTTACCACCTTTGCTACTCTTTTACCTAGAATAGGCAAACATTTTATAATCACAGTTTAAAATTGAAATGGGTCTATATGAAGCTGAATCTGATAGGTCTTTACTGTCTTTGTAATATAGCCACCACAGCTTTCTTCCACGATATTGTTGTGTCTCTTTCTTTTAAAATACTGTTAAATAAAATCTTATAGACCTTCCACAGGAATATCATCTCCTTCTAGCTTAACGATTAGTTGTTGAGCTTTAGCTACCTCTGACTTTGGAATAATGAAGTCTCCCAAAAATCTTTACATTTGTGCTCATTCTTGATTTTGTTTCTCTGATTTATACAAATTTTCATAAATTTTCCAAAATATCTCTAATACCGCTACATGATCTTTAGTTTTCTTTCTTATAACCAAACAGAAGAACTGCCTGGTGCCAATAAATCCAGTAACAAAGTGAAACAAGCTCAGTGATGATGTCACTGGCTGCGTATGAACCTCGAGCCAACATTTCTTTATTACTAAACTTAAAACTCAATAAAAATTAAATATAATGGTTTAGTGCTTTTGTCTCTACATTGTTTGGGAATTCATCGGAACCATGAAAACATATAACCCTTATTTTTAATTTAAAAGTCTAAACAAATCATTACTTAATCTCCAAAATGTAATTGGTTAAAATTGTATCCATTCTTCCATATCAAATCATCATTTAAATAAAAAAAAACTTTTCTTAAGTATATAAAAAACTTTAAATATATAAAATGCATTAATGTGTTCATCTATATCACACTGCAAAACTAATGTTAATTACATAATTAAGATGCTCTAAGTTTTAACACATTTGAAATGGAACTAGTCTCATTCAATTCTAGCAAGTTTGTTGCATTGGTTCTAATTTGCCAGATTAACTCTCTCTTATCTAATAATGTTTTCCAATCCCCTCCCCCTGCACTGGAATGTTATTTGCTCAAGTGCAAGAAATAAGAATTAGTTCCATCCTGTGCATACCCATGAAAGTCTAGCTAATTCAATGTTGTCACCTTTTTTGTCTATATTGTACGCGTGTTGATATTTTTTTTGCCTGCACTGTATGTATGTTGATGAATTATTTTCTTAATGGACTTCTCTGTTTTTCCTATATAGAATGCATTACAGACATCACAGATGACCAAATATACAATCCATTCTGTATTACAATTAAATATGCCAGCACCTTGACAGGCCTTTATTTCAAATATTAACACCCCTTTCTTGTATATATCAATACATTAACATTGGGGATTGACTTGTGGCTTTTACTTGCCTTGTTTCAGGCCTATTCTTTCCTACAAGTGACTGATCCTCATCATTCTTGGTCTCATACCAGGTTGTTATAAGCTGTATTCTGTCATGTAAATTCACACCTTTCATTTTAGTTTACATGATATAGTTTTCTGAAAATGTATATCTGAATAAATCATTTTGGACTTTCAATAATTATGTAACTCTCTTAGTTTATTTTCAACAGGACATAACCTCCTTACCCCAAATAATCACTACTCAGATTTTTGAAACAGTGAAGTGCATTTATATTCCAAGTTATCTGTGAAGACACAACTAAGTTCTGCAGCTTTGTTTAAAGTAAGCACAGCCTCTTATTTTTTATCTTATGCTGCAAGTTATCTGTGAGGCCTGCTAGTTACAAGGGGGATGCTGAAAAGTTCTAAGTCTGACCAAACTTTCTAAATTCTGAGCATTATTTTGCCTCTGCACCTAAAAAGAGGGTTATTTCATCATGTAAAGTGCCAATCTGCAGAATAGTAACACTATGTTTTGACACTTTTTCAGATTGAACCATGTCAATGAAAAGTGTGGAATTTTCAAGTGTGGAACTCCAAGCCGTCATGAATTTTCTATTCATGCAGAAGAAAAACTCCAAAAGAAATCCAAGAATGTGTGATGCAAACATTGAGTGACAAGTGCCCTTCTTACTCAACTGTGAAGAAGTGGTGTGCAAACTTTCAGCTTGGAGATTTCGAGACCGAAGATGCAGCAAGGTCTGGGAGGCCTCAAACAGTGACAACTCCTGAAATTGTTGACCATGTCCATGACCCAATTTTGGCAGACTGGCAAATATCAGCTAAAACAATTGCTGAGACACTGCAGATATCCAGGGAATATGCTGGGTTATCATTCATGAGCAGCTGGGTATGCAGAAGCTATCAGCCAACTAAGTGCCGAAATATTTGAATGCCAATGAGAAAAGACATTGAGTGGACACTTCCAAGTAGATTTTGTGGCCTTTTCATTGAGCTGGTGCCAACTTTCTGGAATGACTAGTTACTGTTGATGAAACATAGTTACACTTCTATGACCTTGAGACAAACAACAGTCCATCCAATGGCAGCACTCAGGATCACCGAGGCCAAAGAAGTTCAAGACCCAAATGTCAGTAGGAAAGTTCATGGCCACAGTGTTTTGGGATCAGGAAGGTGTTGTAATGACTGACTATTTTTCAATGGGCCAAACAGTTTTAATGCAGAATACTACTGAAATCTGCTGTGCCAATTAAAGGAGGCATTGAAAGAAAACAGGAGAAGGAAGCTGCTTAAAGGAGTTCTCTTTTTGCAAGACAATGCACCTGTTCATAAGGCTGTCAAAATGATAGATGTTTTGTCAAAATTGGGGTTTGAGGGCATAGACCATCCACCCTACTCACCAGAACCTGCTCCATTTGACTACTTCCTATTTCCAAACTTAAAAAAAGAGTTTGAAAGGGTGGCTATTTTCGAGTGATTCAGAGGTGACTGCAGCAGCGGAGTGGTATTTCAGTGACCAGACTTCAGACTTTTTTTTGGCAGGGTTACAGAAACTTCAGAAATGATGTGCCAAATGTGTTCAACTTCAGGGAGAATATGTTGACTAACTTGTAAGTTTCATGCCTCAACCTCACTCAACCCCATACAAGTGAGACAGGGTGCACAGACCAAACCAAATGTAGTCAAAAACACAAAAAGTCCAGCACCAGGGAGATATGAAAAATATAAGATTAAATGTGGCAAAAGAGCAACAGCAAACCTATTTCAGCAAAAATTAAAGCCTTCTTCAGTGTATTAGCTGACATTAGTTCACTACACATTTAAATAGTACAATATTAGACCAAAGTCAAAGCTGATTGGTACATGCCAGAATTAGCTTAATTCATTAAGGCCAGGCTTAAACAGAGCCCCCAGCCTGCCAATCCAAACAGATTCCTTATTATTTAATATAGAGAGACATCCTGTTTTATTAGATTTGTGCCATTGGATTTTGTCAATAACTGTAAATTTAAACTTAGCAGTACAATGGGTCATTGTGTGTTTATAAAGAGCATTAGATATTCTTTTGCTTCTTATGTCAGTAAGATGCTCACTAATCCTATGTTTTAATGGCCGAGATGTTTGTCCTACATAAAAAGCAGGGCAAAAACAGGTGGCCAGATAGATGGCCTAGTCACTGCTGCAGCTGCCGAAGCATCTGATTTCGAAAATATGTGGAGTATTGCTACTGGTAAATTCCTTTGTTTTGCAAATGTGTACAAGCACTGCAATGGCCATGCCCACTAGCTTGTCCCCAAATAAAGTGACTTATTGTGTGGTAGTAGGCGTGAAATGTTTGTAGTGAGTTAGATGAGAATTGATGGTACGACCTCTTCTATAGGAGAAAAAAACATTGTGGGGAAAGCATTCCAGCTAATTTCTCATTGGCCAACAGGATGTCCCAATGATTATTAACAATATTTTTGAAGCCATCTGTATTGCATCCAAATGTTGTAACCAGACGAATGGGTTGGGGAGATTGTCCATCCCTTCTCTTGGATCCCTTACTATAGGTCAATAAATTCTTCCTATCTTGTTCAGTAGCAAAATAACATGCCCTGTTGAAATTGTTTGCATGATAACCCCTATATAGAAATCTTTGGGATAGATCATTTTTACTGGTATTATAGGCCACATCTGAAGAACATATACGTTTAATACGTAAAAATTGGGATTTTGAAATGGGAATGTGGAAGGGGTGATGACTGGAAGCATGATGTAAGGTGTTAAATTGGGGAAATTTTCTATAGACCTCCATTTCAAGTGTATGGTCATCCTGACGTAAAATATAAAACGTCCAGGAATGTGATTTCTTTATAATCATAATTAAGTGTAAAATGTATCCCCCACTTATTTACATTTAAGTATTCTACAAATTCCTGTGCATATTCACCATCACCCCTCCACACCATCCAATACTCATCTAGATAACGTCTCCAAATATCCATGTTATCCAAAAATATATTGTGGTTCTCATTATATATCAATTGTTCTTCAATGTAGCCCATAAAGAGATCTGCATAAATGGGAGCGAAAGACGCTCCCATAGCCGTACCTCTTAACTGCCAGTAGCATCTCCTATGAAAGTGGAAAGCATTCTTAGTGAGAACATGTTCAACTAAGCAAACAAGAAGAGTACTGAAACCAGGAGTGTATAGGTCAGCTTTATTTAGCCAAAATTGAATGGCTTCCAATCCTGCCCAATGTGGGATATTGGTGTATAGGGCGGTAACGTCCAATGTGCATAAAAGCCAACCTATTTCCAACTGTGTGTCATTTATGATATTGAGAAACAGAGTGGTGTCCTTAATTATGGATCTGACCAGGGGGAGAAGTAGTTGTAGATATTCCGTAAGGAAAGCAGATAATGGTTCCGTCGGAGATCATCGACCCGAAACAATCGGTCTACCTGGTGGTTTGGTAGGATGTTTGTGTATTTTGGGGAGTAGGTATAGATATTGTGACCTAGGATCTTGGACAGTCAGTTGATAACCAGTCCTCTGATCAATGATCCCTTTCCTCCTGTGCCAGTTTTAGAAAGGCATCAATTTCTTGTTTGAACCTAAATGTCGGGTCCAGGGGCATATGCATGTAAAATTTACTATTGGACAGTTGTGCTATAGCTTCTGTTTCATACATGTTCCAATCCATGATGACCACTGCCCCCCTTTGTCGGCTGGTAAGACAACCAGGTCATGATTGTTGCTGAGCTTATGTAGGGCTTCCCGTTCTTATTTGGTAAGTTTCTGTTTAATACTGGTGTATATGTTCGTGTTGAAATGTAAATCTTTAAGCGCACATTCTTTAAAGACTGAAACATGTTTGCCATGGAAGGTATAAAACTGGATTTCCGGAAATGAAATCCAGTAGATCTTTGAGTTTGATTTGAGTCTGAAAAAAATAATTTGAGGTTAAAATTTCTGCAAAATTCATGAATATCATTTACAAAAGCATGTTCAGCCACAAAAAAATATGGAACAAAATTTAACCCTTTGTTCAATAATTTTATTTCAACATCTGACAAAGGTTTGGAAGAAATGTTGTGAACATTATTGATGTTTAATGTGTGAGGATCTTGTCCAAAAGTTTTTGGATGTTGTGTACCTCTCCGGTGTTTCCTACCCCCCCCCCCCCGTGTTTCTTACCCCTAAAGGGTCAGTACTAGGTTTCCTCTTCGCTACTGGAGATTCCTCAGTGGAGATAGGATCGAGATCCGTAGCTGAGGATGAGTCATCCCCTGATGGGTATAAGTCCTGTTCTTAAGTATGGCTCTATGTGTTTTTTTTCTTATTGATTTGTTTGTTTCCCATATCCTGGAATCTAATGCTCTTGTTTGCACCAAATGGTTTACATCTGTCATAATCTGATATGTCTCTATTAAATTTTTGTGTTTTCTTCTTTATCAATTGTTGTTCCAAAGCTGAAAGTTGATGGTGTCTATCTGGGTGCCAAACCAGGTAATGGCTTTTTATTCAATATTGTGGGCCAAAATGAACATCATTTGTTTCATTACAAACACGGAGGAAATTACACTTTGAAGTGTTTTGTTTGGCTGTTATGTGTTTTCATTAAGGTGAATGGACACTCAGGACCATATTATAACTTGATCCTGGCAAGTCAACTGCTCTATAATCTAGCGATTTAATATTTCAGGAACATTTTACGTTTGATGTCTGCTGGCTAATGGGCGTTATTTTGCAGCAGCAGGCTTTGGGAAAGCTTTTGCTTGGGGTTTACAATCAGGGTGGACTCTACGAGATTGCTGGATTTATATTTTGCCAATCAGCCTTTTGGATATACCAAGTGCCGAGAATTGTTGGTGTAACCAACTATTTTGTTACAAGAACATTTTCAGCTTGGTGAGCCGTTTTTTCGATAGACGCCATCTTGCATCAGAGGTTTATAAGACACTGCGGCTTTAATACTGAACTGGGGTCAATATGGATTCGTAATTATTGTGGGGACTGAATAACAGTTCCCTTTGGCTATCAGGGATTACAACAGTGTTTAGAACACAATTTGGAATTCGGACGTATTTGTTACTGGATTTTTTTTTTAACCTACTATACCATTTTGAAGGAACATTTCCAATCAGAAGAAAAACTGGTTGATGGGACCAATACTTTCTTTATACATATGTAAAACATCCGTGTTTTTGCATTGTTTAATTAATATGTTATGACTGAAAGTTGCACGTATTTTATAACTGGGTTACGATGCATTTAAAGTCTCAGATTACACATGATGTTCAGTATACAAGTATATTGGTGACAATATTTGCTTTTTGATTTAGGGTTGTTATTTATTTAAACTAACTATACATAAGTCTTGGTTCATACAATAGATATATTAAGCCCTATTAAGCCTATACACCAATTGGGGATACAAACTGCAGCCGTTCTTGCTTGGGTTGGCGTTTCTACTTTGATATTATTTTTTGACATCTACCAATACGGAGTTATATGCCTACACTCTCTTATTTAACATCGGTTTAGGGGCATACGTACTGGGATTTGATCTTTGACATACATGGTTGGCAATAACAAGGCCCCATTGAGGTCCTCATATTATGTTTTGGTTTTCAGCACATAAAATCAATAAGTGGAGAAGAAAGTCAGCTTATGAGCTTATTGCAGGTTTGAGAAGAGTTGAGACGAAAGTCAACTCTTACAAAAAGCACTACAGATTCACTTTCTGTGCTGAAGGTCTTGGTCTGTGCATTGAAAATATTATACCTCATAACTAATCAGAAGTGACTTATTTGGCAGAGAAGAAGGTCGCCATTTTTTGAATTGAACATTAGTGTTTGATTTATTAATAACTCTAATAGACATATTCCCAGTTATTGTACTGCCTTAATTACTGTTTGAGGAATTATTACTGTTTTAAGGGTGTAGTGGCTCTGTATTGACAGATTTTGAATTTTGGTTCAACATTTATAATGTGTATACAATCTACATAGCTTTTTATGGGCTTTAGCTGGCTGCACTTTGTATTCATTCAATTATTTGATTGTTGGGCTATCTAACCATTTGGTTTTCCACTCAGGATTTATAGTATTGATATTACTACATTTTTATATCCCATAATGTTCTTGTATTAATCAAAATATGGGAAGTATTGTTTATGTCATTTATAGTTCATTGACATAGAGTTTTCATTTTTGACTAATAGTTGTATATTGCAACCGAACTTTTGTTGAATCTGAGTTGGAGAAGTAATTTTTGGTCTTATGTCACACTAATATTGCTTGAAGGAACACAGTGTTAGTCAGTTCACTCCCACATATAGTACCAATCATGGATCTTACAAAACTGTTGGAAGGTCTCTCAGCAGACTGTGACAATTTGACAGTTTTTGGATTACAACCATTAGGTTCAGACAACAGAACTTTGGATAAGGGCAATCCTGATTGTCTCTGTGGAGTATTATTTCAGAAACTAACAAAGAGTATGAGGACACTCAGATCTAACATTTGGCATTTGAAGCTTTTTAAAGCATACAAACTTAAGGACATCACCCCTAGGGGTTTGTGTGTGTGCACCCAACCCTTGGTTAGTCAGACACATGAGAGATTATCTCAAGATTGGGCCCAGGCCCAACACAAAGCTTCTATGCTGTTTGTGGATGCCCTCATCTCATACTATGAAAGAATCATAAATCAAAATATTGTTGAAGTAACTAACAACTGTGAGGAAGTTAGAATATATGAAAGGGAATCCTTCTTCAGTAAACATTTGAATGATTTGGCTACAGACCTTTCAGCTTTGGAACAACAACTGATAAAGAAGAAAACAAAAAACTTTAATGGAGACGTATCAGATTATGACAGAGGTAAACCATTTGGTACAAACAAGAGCGTTAGATTCCAGGATATAGGAAACAAACAAATCAATAAGAAAAAAAGACCTAGATCCATACTTAGGGACAGAAGTTATACCCATGGGGGGACATCACGGGATGACTCGTTCTCAGCTATGGATCTCGATACTATCTCCACTGAGGAATCTCCAGTAGTGAAGATGGAACCTAGTACTGACCTTATAGGGGTAAGAAACACTGGAGAGGTACACAACATCCAACAACTTTTGGACAAGATCCTCACACATTAAACATCAATAATGTTCACAACATTTCTTCCAAACCTTTGTCAGATGTTGAAATAAAATTATTGAACAAAGGGTTAAATTTTGTACCATCTTTTTTTGTGGCTGAACACGCTTTTGTGAATGATATTCATGAATTTTGCAGAATTCTTAACCTCAAATTATTTTTTTCAGACTCAAATCAAACTCAAAGATCTACTGGATTTCATTTCCGGAAATCCAGTTTTATACCTCCCATGGACAAACATGTTTGTCTTTAAAGAATGAGTGCTTAAAGATTTACATTTCAACATGAACACATACACCAGTATTAAACAGAATCTTACCAAACAAGATCGGGAAGCCCTACATAAGCTCAGCAACAATCATGACCTGGTTGTCTTACCAGCTGACAAAGGGGGGGGGGGGGCAATGGTCATCATGGATTGGAACATGCATGAAACAGAAGCTATAATACAACTGTCCAATACTAAATTTTACATGCATATGCCCCTGGACCCAACATTTAGGTTCAAACAAGAAATTGATCCCTTTCTAATACTGGCACAGCAGGAAGTGATCATTGATCAGAGGACTGGTTATCAATTGACTGTCGAAAATCCTAGGTCACAATATCTATACCTACTTCACAAAATACACAAACATCCTACCAAACCACCAGGTAGACCGATTGTTTTGGGTCGAGGATCTCTGACGGAACCATTATTTGCTTTCCTTACGGAATATCTACAACCACTTCTTCCCCTGGTCAGATCCAGAATTAAGGACACCACTCAGTTTCTCAATATCGTAAATGATAAACAATTGGAACCAGGTTGGCTTTCATGCACATTGGACGTTACCGCCCTATACACCAATATCCCACATTGGGCAGGATTGAAGCCATTCAATTTTGGCTAAATAAAGCTGACCTATACACTCCTGGTTTCAATACTCTTCTTGTTTGCTTAGCTAAACATGTTCTCACTAAGAATGTTTACCACTTTCATGGGAGATGCTACTGGCAGTTAAGAGGTATGGCTGTGGGAGTGTCTTTTGCTCCCATTTACGCAGTTCTCTTTATGGGCTACATCGAAGAACAATTTATATATGATGAGAACCACAATATATTTTTGGATAACATGGATATTTGGAGACATTATCTAGATGATTGTTGGATGGTTTGGAGGGGTGATGCTGGATATGCACAGGAATTTGTAGAATACTTAAATGAAAATAAGTGGGGGATACACTTTACACTTAATTATGATTATAAAGAAATCACATTCCTGGACATACATATTTTATGTCAGGATGACCATACACTTGAAATGGAGGTCTACAGAAAATTTCCCCAATTTAACACCTTACTTCATGCATCCAGTCATCACCCCTTCCACATCATCCAGAACAGCCCAAAATCCCAATTTTTATGCATTAAACGTATATCTTCTTCAGATGTAGCCTATAACACCAGTAAAAACAATCTATCCCAAAGATTTCTAAATAGGGGTTATCATACAAACAACATCAACAGGGCATGTTCTTTTGCTACTGAACAAGATAGGAAGAATTTGTTGACCTATGGTAAGGGATCCAAGAGAAGGGATGGACAATCTCCCCAACCCATTCGTCTGGTTACAACATTTGTATGCAATACAGATGGCTTCAGAAATATTGGGACATCCTGTTGGCCAATGTGAAATTAGCTGGAATCCTTTCCCCACAATGTTTTTTCTCCTATAGAAGAGGTCGTACCATCACTTCTCGTGTAACTCACTACAAACATTTCACGCCTACTACCACACAACAAGTCACTTTATTTGGGAACAAGCTGGTGGGCAGGAATCCTCGTGGCCATTGCAGTGCTTGTACACATTTGCAAAACAAAGGAATTTACCAGTAGCAATACTCCACATATTTTCCAAATCAGATGCTTCGGCAACTGCAGCAGTGACTGGGTCATCTATTTGGCCACCTGTTTTTGCTCTGCTTTTCATGTAGGGCAAACATCTTGGTCATTAAAACATAAAATTAGTGAACATCTTAGTGACATAAGAAACAAAAGAATATCTAATGCTCTTTATAAACACACAATGACCCACTGTACTGCTAAATTTCAATTTACAATTATTGACAAATTCCAAGGGCACAAATCTAATAAAACAGGATGGCACTCTATATTAAATAATAAGGGATCTGGTTTGATTGTCAGGCTGGGGGATCTGTTTAAGCCCAACCTTAATGAATTAAGCTAATTCTGGCATGTACCAATCAGCTTTGACTCTGCTCTAATATTGTACTATTTAAATGAGTAGTGAAATAAAGTCAGTTAATGCACTGAAGAAGGCTTTAATTTTTCATATCTCCCTGGTGTTGGACTTTTTTGTGTTTTTAAGTTTAATGGCTCCACATCATTCCCCTTTTGGTCAGGGTTAGAACTTTTCAGCATCTGCTCGTATTGCATAAGGAATTTCTTGGATAGTGCTGCCTCTAGATTTCCTTAAAGCAGACTGTTGTCAGGTCCCCTCCCCTACTTGCTACTCCTACTCAATGGGCTGCAGACCAAGATCGACTGCTGCTGCTATTGCTGCTGTACACCCGAGAAAGAGCCAAAGAGTATAAGGATTCCCCCCTTATTTGAGTAAGTTAGGGAATCCTAGACAAAGCTTTGAAGCACAGTTGGCTTATCTTGTTACTGCACTGTTCTCTGTGCTGTGTTTGTCATATCCACCCTCAGTTCCACATTAGTCCTTCCATTCACTCTATATTAGCCAAAACATAAACTTACCTTCAGTACCATAGATTTTTTTTTTTTTTTTGTTGGAATAAGGTTACATTCATTGGGGGGGGGTTAGCGGAGGGTCCCTGCTACATTCTGACTCACTTCCCTACCCTACCCTGCCCAATCCCTCCCACTGCATTTAAATTTGGCTACCTCCACCCATTCATTCAATTTCTCAATCACTGCTAGCTTCCTAAACCACCACCTTTCTTCTTAGAAATCACGGATAATTACACCATCATAACAAACCACTCCTACTAAATTCACTATTCATTTTATCAGGTCTATATCAAACCACCGAGCATTTTCTTCTGCAACTGCTATTCATCGAGACCATAAGAGTGAACATTTGTTTTACTGATTATTTACATATCATATTACATTAGATGGTCAGCTTTTAGAAGAATGATACGTACTGCATTATGTCAACACATAGTTACAAACAGGTTCCAAAGTAATTGCTTATATATTAAATCTTAACAAGTTTCGCTTTACAACTATTACACACTGTAACTATAAAAAAACAGACTATTTTGAGACAATGTTAGATGAAAGCATTACTTTAAAATAAATACAAAGTATGACAGTTTGCCAAGTAAAGTTGGTATACAAGAAGCATCAATATCAAATTTCGATGTTAGTTGGGCAGTCTCTATACTGTTATCATTAATGTTATTTTGTTTTGGTACAGTGTGTGATGGGATATATAGCGTTTCACATTTAAGGTAATATTTTACTTTCATGTTCAGTACAGTTGAAGATGTATTCTATTTTCACTTACTTGTTACATTTTAAGGATAATGTTACACAATTCAGTAATGTGGTTTGTATAGTATGTTGATGGTACAGTGTTGTTTTTTGTTAGTTTTCTTAATCACTGGGTTTTTGTAATGTCTGCAGTGTTTGCCAACTATGGCAATTTGACTATTTGAAATTCAGCAATGTTAGCTTTCACTTCATTAAACATTTGCTCTTATGGTCTTAATGAACAGCAGTTTGTAGAAGAAAATGTTCAATGGTTTGAAACAGACCCCATTTTACCTTCTTCTACATCACTCTTCTACTGCTGATGCACTTCATGCAATCCATTATCTTTTTCCAAAATATATACACTCTATATTATATGCATTCGTAAATCTTACCTGTGTAATCTTTTGATCTACCCCCCCCCCTTTTTTATAGCCACCACCAAATCTTATACACTCATATGTTCTTCCCAGCCTTTAACCCCTCCCTCTCTGTTCTTGTCTGAAAAATTACTTCCATACTTTACATATCCACTCTTCACATTCATTCAGAAGTTAGCTCCATTCTTCTCCAGTCATCTTATTTATCTTCGCTCCTTTCCCACCCCAATCTCCCCGACATGCACTCTTATCCTGGAAACTCCTCACCCATTTTTATCCACCCAGTAAACACTTCTTAAAGAAATATTGCTTTCCTCTCTTATTCTCCACATTCTCTAGATCTTAAAGCCTCTACCACAGTTGCTTTACACTAGGAATTCCTATAACCATGACATACATTCACATTCTCCTGGTATCAATTATTTTCCTTCAACTCTCATACACACACACGTACTACCTACCTATACCCTATTAAGCTTTCACATCACATGACACTGATGCCAGCACCCAACTCAAATATATCAGGTTTCCAAAACCTCATCATCTCTAATTTTGGTTGAAAACCCCAGTTATATCCAAAACTACAAAGTCCTACAGCACTAATCAAAATCCATATGCAGTGTCGTTATACTTCTGCTATAGGGAACACTGAGCCCAATCCAGGACCACTTAACAATAACGCCCTCAACTGAAACCAGTAAACAGCATCACATCTTTAATGCTCACAGTATCAAGAACAAAACTGATCAAATCAATGCCTTTACCATCCAACATAATCTTCACATTACAGCTATTACAGAAACGTAGCTGAAACCTGACACTCCTAAGCTTCACCACCTCATAACAAACGAATCATATCTACGAGGTACAGACAAGGCAAAAAACCTGGGGGAGAAGCGTGAATCCAACAGCAACTCAGAATCAGATCCTTACTGGATCCTTTTAAAATTTCCAACAACCAACCAAAGCCCCAATGTTGCAGCCAGTGAATACCTACCTTAACCAGCCTCACAACCAAAATTCAATAACCCCTTCCAACCTATATATGCCAAAACTCTATCCTAATCATTCTTGGAGACTTCAACCTTAATTACTTAGGAGCAAAAGCCATTGATGTGTCTGCTTAAGTCTTACCCAAAACAACTCTGAAGCCAGTAGACCAAACCTTCACTCTAATAGGCACACCTTACTAGACCATGTAATAAAATAATTATACAATGACACCTAACCTTACCATACATCCACCCTCCTCTAATGATCACTGTTCCATAACTTTCTCAGTACATAATCAAACATCAAAATATAAACAAACTTATCACCTACAGCCCCAAACATGATTCAGAATACCACTAATCTTAAAAAATCAACTTGCCACCCTTGTTTAGTCAAACCAACTTGACACAAAAATACCCAATGAAGCAGTTAACAACCTTAACAATACCCTACTGCACTTGCAAAACAAATTCTTTCCCTTAGTGCAAATGCTACTTGACCTCATAAACATGACTGGGTTTCAAATGAACTCAAACACCTCCTCAAATTACATGATGAAGCATGGCACAATTGGAAATGCAACCGCTTGACAGATTCCTGAGCCAAATTTACCACACTACACAACCCAGCCAAGCAATCCATCTGCAGACACAAAAACAACCACTACCAAAACAAACAAATCTTATTTTTAACCAAAGCTACTAGATTCTGGAGAGAAAGCAACCTACTGAGTGGTTGAAAAATGCAACACAACTCCACTCCCCAGTACCCCTCTAACACTACCATACACAAACTCTCATGCACAGACTTTCTCATTGAGTTCAGCAACCTGACACACCAACAGAAATCTACCAACCACATAACCACCTTCTCCTCCTCTCTTACATGCCACTATTCCCCTTCAAAAAGATTAGAACCTAAGACACTGAAACACAATTGGACCAACTATAAATAGATACTCACCCAGGCTCAGATAACCTAGCCCTTTGGTTCATTCCCCTTTGTAAGGAATTCATCTCCCACCCTCTTACTCACATATACAACCTCTGCTTAACTAATAAGATTAAGCCTCAGATATGGAAAACTGCAATAGTCAAAATTATTCCAAAACTACCCAAGCCAACTACTGCTTCAAAATATCATCCTATCTCAATACTTAGCACTTTACCTAAAGTAAGAAATACTGAGCTAGGATGGTACTGCTTTGCAATACTATCCCATCTCAATACTTTCCACTTTATGTAAAATATTAGAACAATTATCTACAACTAAATTACTGCAGTACTTGCATATTACCGCAACCATGTTCCAATCATGTCACGGTTGTACATGTAGTGCTGACAAACCGCAATGAACAGGTCGCAGAAAAAGTTAAGTAGTAATACACAGTAAAACTGAAGTGAATTCTTATGTGTAAAACTGCTTGTTAACAAACAAGTATTATCACACCCCTGCTCCAAACAATTCACAGTTCATATGAACTTCTCCTGAGCCTCGCACGGTTAAAAAAACTTTAATAAAATTGTTTTCTGGTGCAAACTTGCTTACTTTTATAATATTTCACTGATATCACAATACAAAACGACACAATAAACATGTAAAAGGGACAGTTTTCATTACTTAGTTTACACAGCAGCCATAGCGGCACTGACTTTTTGCAGCAAAACAAGACTAACTGCACAGTAGTACATTAATATCAACCCACCCCATGCAAGTGTGTGTGTAGCCAGAAAGGTGTGTTTTCACCCCATTTCTCTTCCTGGGTGATTACTCAATGTCAGACACACCCCTGCAAAACACGAATGACTCCTTTCGCCATAACATGAACAATTATGCCAGGTTTGGAACCTGGTTGTGATAATTTGCAAGTACCATTACTGCTTATTTACATCAATACCATCTTCTATCCAGGAAGCACCATGGATTCTGGTCCGGAAACAGCACCATAACAGCTCTGTACTTCCTTAGAGATGACATCCTATCCAATATGGACAAAGGCAATCTGACAGAAGCTGTCCTTATTGACCTCACAAAAGCATTTAGGATCATAGGAGGTTACTAGGCTATTGGCCTCGAGGCCCTTATAAGCCTAGCCAAGAGTTTAGACCATGTTTAGACAAATCAGCACCGATACCCCTGTCCAGCAGGGACACGGGTGGAATCCCAGGGGTATATTTTCTGTTTCCCATCCAGTTATCCAGGTTACACTTAAAAAGAGATAAAGAGGTACTCTGCTTGATGTGGAGAGGAAGTCTATTCCATAGATGGGGGAGTCTCTGGGATGCAAACCTGTCCCGTCAACAAGCGATCTAACTGACCATAACTTACTACTGACAAATGAACTGAATTAGGCATTAGTGATGATGGAAAACCTTTGTTTATAGACTTCCTCATCAACAGATACTTCAAGGTGAAAGTAGGAACCACTACCACCTTTGAAACACCTCTTCTTATGAATGTAATCCTCCAGCCAGGGTTCCATTTTAGTTACTCTACTTTCCATAATTTTCAACAAACTCCCATCTGATCATCCTCAGATACCTCTAACTCTTTATGCAGATGACACGGTTATCTACAGGAGAAAAGTCCCACTCTATTATACAAACTCAGTTCCAAGATGACCTCCAAACCCTCAACTAGTGGTTAACTGGCCAGAAACCTATACTCAGTCCCTCAGAAACAAAACTAATGCTATTTGAAAGCAACCAAAAATAGCCAAAGCACCAGCTTCCTTAATGTTAAAGATGTTAACAATACCACCATAGAAACTACCACATCTTTCAAATACCTTGGCATTTGGTTAGACCAATCTCTTAAATCTCAACCAAACATTCAACACACATATAAAAAGATCAATACGCTACAATTCCAGGTGAATAAGCTACCACCTCTTCTGTCCAAGCCAGCAAAACCTGCCATAGGCAAAGGAATACTCTTATCTCAGCTAGAATATGGACTGCCCTTTAAAGCTGCAGCCCCAAGGAAAATGCCACCGGCTTACACTCCATCATCAATAAAATCTGCTGGTTCATTAACTCCTTTAATGATGAACACCACTTCCTAACTTTCTCCAAAGCTAAATGTCTCCCAGTACAGGACAGCCAATCTCCTTGTAGGATCACTAATTCACAAAGCCTTTCTACTGAGACATTGTCCCCTCTCACTCAAACTTCTGACCAAACCCCCCACATATAATCTCAGGGGACCTCTCAATATCAACCCACCTTACTAACTCCAAAAACTACACTTTATTGCACTAGCCATGCATTCCTAGCACTTAAACTATGGGACTCCATTCCTCTCCTTCAATCTGAGATGTCCAAATATACTCAGACTTCAGACAACAACTCAACGAACAACTCTTCACCCAAACACAGTGCAGCTGTACTCATTCAGGTCACATTGCATGAACCCTGCAGCTCTCTCAAACAACCTTATCCCTAATTCATCCTTCTTTATCTCATCTTGTCATCCCCTTACTTACTGCCCTCTCATTCATCTAACTTCCCTTTTTTCTTTGTACCTCTCTCACACTTCTCCTTTCTACTCATCTTCTCTCTGCATGCCTCTGTCAATTTTTCTCTGTCTTCTCCCTATGGTATCCTTTCCTGCAACTATTCTCACTTGCCTCTTCTAATGTCTTCAAACCTCTATATATAATGATATGCTGCTATTTCTTTAGCATAAGCCATCTCAGTCATTATGGTTACATGTTAGCCATAAAGCTCTGCTAGGCATAATTCCATTTTTCCAACCACGTTTTGATACTGTAAACGGCTTTGTGAACTAAATGTTGTAGCATATTCTTGCATCTGCAGATATGCATATATATTTTTATTAGCTAATCCTAGTATTTGTAAATATGTTTTGCTCATTTCTTATGTAATACTATTCACCCGGGCTGTGCCTGGAAATAGTCCATTCAGATCAGTGCACTACCCCAGTAAACAAGTATAAATAAATGCAAAACAAATAAACAGCATACAAGATTTTTTTCATACACTGAACTTAAAATGTAAACAATCAAATTGAAAAAAAAAGGACAAGAAGTTGGTTTGTGTTGATCATGACAATGCCAACAAATTGGTTTATCCCTTTAAAGGAGATAAGGCCATACAGGATCAAACCGACTTCACAGGAACAAACAAGTCACCAAGCACAGGTGAACAGGAAGTTTGTTCTGAAGAGGAAGCTCCTTTTGAGTGGGTGTTAACTCACAGCTTGGAGAGACAAACTCAGATGAGTGTAACGGCCAGCAACAGCTATGGCCATTTCAATATGAGCTACAAAGCAGACAAGGGCAGGAAGAATACCTATTGGGGAAACTCACAGAAGTAGAAGTTCATTGATTGTTTCCAAGTATGTGAACTTATTATTTTCTACTACACTGATTACCCAGTGAATTTGGTTCATCCCAGTCTTTTTTTAAAAGGCTTTTCCTTTATACCAGCTAAACACGCTGATTTTGTAACCAACATTTTGGATTTAAAGCTTTTCAATAGGAACCTGAAACTGCAAGTGTTTTTTTTTTTTTTCCCCTAAACCAGGGGAGGTTCCTGCTGAAGACAATTTATTTAAAAGGAAAAACCAGTTCAACACCTGGCTACATTCCTACATTAATTTATGTGACAAATTACATGACAATGATTTACAGATGGCATTAATAGATGTAAGTAGAAAAAAGTTTTTCACTTTGACAAGGGATAAAATATGCCTTCTAAAACAATTAACTGGCAACAAAAAATGAGATTTACGAAGCCTGATAAGGAGAACATGATTGTGATTATGCAAATCACAGATTACACAGAGAAAATGATGTTATTGCTGAGGGAACAGGGCACTTATAAAATAGTGTCCAACAATCAGATTTTTGTAACTTATAGGACGATTGACATATTTTTTGATGAATTACTAATTAATGGGGACATCCTGTAGTCCTGGCAATTTGGGGGATTCCAATGATACATTCTGATGGGGAATCCACTCAGACCCACTGTGGATGCAAGAGGTTTAAAGATGAAACCACTAGCTATATTTTTTGACAATGCTTTTTGAGTCCAAACACATACTTAGGGACTCTTGACACTTTCTGGACATGTTGAGACAAGTCTCATTAAAAAAGAAATGTTAATTTATGACCTTGTATGTTAAAGACATGTTTACAGTAATACCCCAAGACTATGAAATTGTATGGTTTGAACTGTTATTAACACAAAACAAAGAATTCAGTAATAAATATATTCAGCTGATGATTACATTTATGGAAACATCTTAAAAAACTGTATTTATTTTGAAGAAGAGTACTATAAACAGTTAAAAGGCGTGACCATGGGGGCAGCCTGTGCCACTGTGTTAGCAAATGCTGTTTTATGTTGGTGGGAGTACAAGTTTGTATTTGAACACAGTAGTTTTGAGTTACAGGTTCCTGGATGATACATTTTAATATGGGAAAAGATCATTTTGCAATTTGCTGAATTTGTTAACTATATGGAGGAGATCACTTAATTTTTAAGATTCAAATATACTATAAATAAGAATCCATCTATTGTTTAAGATATTGCCTTAAGAAAGGGTAACAATAATGAGATCATTAGCAATATTGACAGAAAATCTACTTAGGGCAATTCCTTTTTTCTCTATCAAAGTATACATACTTTTCAATAGAAGAAGGGACTTTTAAAAAGTGAATTTATAAGGCTTTCAAGGTTAATTTCAGATGACATCTTTGATGAGGAATGGAATAAGTTAACAGGGATGTTTGTAGAAAGGAATTACCCCAGGGAGTTATATTTATGGTTACATCATGAGGTAATTAATTAATTTAAGGGAGAAAAAAATATGGTCCCATTATTAAAGCTGGGTTTGTTGTTCCAAACAAGAACAAGCAATATACTTGGTAACCCATCGATGGTGCTAAAAATAAATTCTCTCATGTTTTGCTACTGCATTATTCAACAGAAATGAAAGCTATAAGAAAAATTGTTACAAAACATTAGAAAATATTTGATCATTTAGGGACACCAACTAATCGATTAGGCATACATCACAATACTGTATACAAGATAAAAGGAAATATAAAGAATCAATATGAATGCCCTTCATGTAAGGAGTTTAAGAAGGTACAGGGCACTAGGAAGTTTGAGTGCTATGCCCAATGTCAGTTTATTAATATTTTTGAGAGACAGGCATTAATATCTGAAATAAAAGTGTGGGAGATTTAACTGTAATACAGCACAGGAAGTCTATTTTGCAAGCCGTGATGCCTGTAATGCATACTACATAGGAAAAACAGACAGTCCCTTAAGAAAAGAGTTATCAGCATACATAGAGTATAGACAAAAAAAGATGGTAAATATGCATTAGCTAGACAGTCTAGGGTATGCACAGGATGCAACACATTCTCATTTTTGTCACTTGAGCATACACCCTTTCCAGTGCAGGGGGGATTGGAAAACATTAAGTAAGCTTGCTTACTTAACTACTAACAATATTTGTAGTGTATTTAAAGTTCAATAGTGTAACTTAACATACTTTGTATGCATATCCATAGCTGGTATGTACTATGATCATTTTTATTTTTTTCCCTGATTAAGATATTATATGCAATGATATGTTATGATTGACAAAACCTTGGATTCTACCTGTATTTTTTGTATATTTTACTCTGTCTGTGGAGCTTTTCTCCCCGGGCCTCCACTGAAAATGGACATATATCCAGTTGGACTAGCCCGGTCAACAAATATAAAATAAATAAATAAAGACTGAACTAATCTGGCAAATTAGAACCAATGCCATACACTTGCCAGGACTGAATGAGACTAGTTCTATTTCAAGTGTGTTAACACTTGAGTGTCTAAACTATGAAATTAATGTTAGCAGCATGGGGTAATACAGATGAATACTGTCACAGTCCCACTTAAACCCTTGGCAGTAACTAAAGAGCTTCAATCCTCACCACTGTCTTCAGTGAGGCAGCATCACTGAAAGCAGGGAAAGAAATATACAAAATTTCCCTACCAGTACACCAGAACAGGCTCCAAAGTCTGGGACTGGACTATATGCTTCACTCCAGGTCCCCAAATAGGTCTTTACACTAACCACTGCAGAGCATTGCATCCCAGTTCTAGGTATTTGACACCCTCACTCTTAAATAATTTATATATACACATACAAACACTCTTGGTAAAGCATGGCACAGATTTACCTGCTATGTCGTCTTTTACAGGGTAGTGGTTGTGTCAAATATTGCAATACCCTTCAAAAGGGGTGTTCAATTATACTTGGCAAAATAAATACTAATATAAAAAGCAGCATGTAATCCAAGCAGCAAGGCTTTTTGGAGTGGTCCTGGTATTATCACAATGAGCATAAACACTCTTCGGTTATTAAAATTACTTTCTGTTGGGAGGGTGGCCTAATGGTTAAGGTGTTTGCCTTGCAAACACAAGGTGCAGGGTTTGAGTCTCACAAGGGATAATTGGCTAGGCTTAAAATGGCTCACAAAGGGCAGTTAGCCTAGTACCAATCTATGAACCTATAAATAACCAGCCACAATAAAAGGTCTTGGTAAAGGCTGGCACATATTTACCTGCTATGTCCTCTTTTATAGGGTAATGGCTGCATCAAATACTGCAATACCCTTCAAAAGGGGTGTTCAATTATACTGGGCAAAATAAATACTAATATAAAAGGCAGCATGTAATCCAAGCAGCAAGGCTTTTCGGAGTGGCTCTGGTATTATCACAATGAGCATAAACACTCTCTGGTTATTAAAACTACTTTCTAAATAACCAGCCACAATAAAAGGTAGTAAAATATTTAATAAATAAAATAATTTAAAACATATATACAATAAATAACTGATTCCAATAAACCACAGAGTTTCACACACATGAATTATGAAAATAACACTGTAGGATAAGTTTCACACTGATTGTAGAAAAAGTAACTATCTAACTGTAGTTCCCTAACCGTCTAAAGACTAACTTTCCTTGTCTAATCTAATTAACTCTAAGAATACATGCCCACTCTTCAGGCTGTTGTCTGGTCCTCAGTAACTGGAATAGCAACTCCTACTACTACTGATGAACAGCTCTGGAAAACTCTGAGACATGGAAGAGCTCACCGATCTTGTAGCCCAGGCAGGTATGACCCTAGCTCTGAATAGCATCCTGCCATCACCCAGAATGATACCGCAGTACAAGGACAAAATTATTGACTTCAACAATTGGTAAAGTTCTGGTGTCATTCTAAGGGGATCCAGTATCTGTCTGCCTGGGAGGACATGGTCGACAGACCATGATGCTTTGCCAGAGATGGCCTGGGATTCCGGATACTGGCTAAGGCTCTTGCCGTCCCTATAGTGCCATTTTTAGGGAAGGTTCAAATAACAAATTCGCCACCATAACAGATACAGGCAAGCAAAAACTGAGGATAATGCTACTCAGTGCTAGAAGTCTAAACCTCAAAATGCACTCACTCGAAGTACTCCTTAAAATTGAGAACATAGATATCTGTGCAGTCACTGAGACCTGCTTCAAGGCCCCAGAGAGCACCCCTGCATTACCAGGCTATAACTCATACCACACCTTTCAGCCATCTAACCTGAACCGGAACACCAAAGGCGGAGGTGTGTCCATATTCATTAAGGATATCCACACCACCAGGCTAGTTGCCCAACATAATGCATCTGAGATTATCCAAGTGCAACTAACTCTGGGCAAAACTGCAATCCAAATTGTAGCTTGTTACAGATCCCCCACCATGCCCCAGGATTCCCACTCCTCTTTTCTTGATATACTGGAAAATATTAGGGTTCAACCAAACACCCTAATAATGGGCGATTTCAACTACTTCACCATTAACTGGAAAAACTATTCATGTACCAACTCCTTCCCTCAATGCTTTCTGGAATTCATAAATTCCAATGCCCTGGATCAACTTATTCACACCCCCACCAGGGGCAACAATATCCTAGACCTAAGTCATTACTAACATGAGTGACTGGTGTGCCACACCTAAAGTCAACTCCTCATTGGTCAGAATCGACCACAAGCTAATCACCATAGATATCCACATCCCGTCCCCACCCCCCAATAAGGAAACCACTGTAAAAAATTTCTCCAAAGCCAACTTCATGCACTCCATAAGCACTTACACGAGTGCATGGATCGTGCTATCACTAACAGAACCAAGACGCTATCCTCCAAAAAAAGGAAGCCAATCTGGTGGTCCTCTGCCATAAACAAACTCTACAACAGAAGGAAGAAACTTTTGCAAAAGAGAGTAAAATCTCAAGAGTGGAGGAGCTCCCTGGTCAGCCTCAGTAAGAAGCTGAGATCCCTCATAAAATCCTCCAAAGCTAGCTACGAAAGCAAAATCACCACTGATTCTAAGGACAACCACAAAGCATTCTATAGCTATGTCAAGAATCTCAATGGCAACACCCAGATCTGCTCTGAGTTACAGCACAATGGCATGAAAATTACAGAACCAACTGATATTGCCAACATCCAGACAGATAGGTTTAGTGTTAACTTTACCCTCCTCTCACCCCCTAAAGGGCCCATATCTATACCGGAAGAATACAGAGTCCCTGTAATCACAACTACGCAGGTAATAACTGCACTCTCTAAAGCCAACAACACAGCATCCATGGGACCAGACAACATCCCAGGCTGTGTTTTACACAAACTTCAGAAGGAACTGGCTCCCCACCTACGCACCATGTTCAGTTATACCCTCACTTTAGGCTTCGTGCCCTCTGAATAGCACACAGCAACAGTTATCCCACTCCACAAAGGGAGAGCCACCACGGACCCTGGGAACTATCACCCTATTGGTCTGAAGAGCCTGGTCTGCAATGCCATGGAAGTATCATCATGGAACTCATAAACAAAGACATTGGTAACCTCCAAACTCTGGACCCCACCCAGTTTGGGTTTGTGAAAGGCAGATCATGTCTCCTGAACCTGATTGACTTCTTTGAGGCAGTCACCAAAGCCATAGACGAGGGTAAGGTGGTTCACACAACCTATCTTAACCTCGCCAAGGCCTTCGACACCATCCTCCATTCTGGAATTATAGATAAACTCATTAAACTAGGTATAAATCCCTACGTCACAAGATGGGTTGCCAACTGGCTCACTGACAGAACCCACATTGTAAAAGTTGCAGACCCAAATATGACTTCAAACCAGTGACAAGTGGAGTACCACAGAGTTCAGTCCTGGGTCCTCTCCTGTTTGCTATCTACTTCTCTGAAATACACGCTAACACAGAAGGTCTCTGGCTAATAAGTTCGCAGATGACTGCAAATTAGGAGCCATAGTCGAGTCCCCAAATGATGTGGACATCCTACAGAAGGGCCTCGCTGAGACAGATGCCTAGTGTCAGATCCATGACCTCAAGCTCAATGCCAAAAAAGTGCGTTGTCATTCCCTTTGGTAAAAACTCTGTACCCATGAACTACCATATAGGCGGCAGTTAACACCGAATGTGTTATAAGAGACTTTGTGACTCAGGTGGACAGTAGTCTCTCCTTTGATAATCACATTGCCACAGTAGACAGGAAATCCTTCTACGTGGCAGACCTCATCACAAAAGGGTTCTCATCCAGGAAAAAAAGAGGTCATTGTTCCCCTATACTCAGCTCTCATTAGACTCATTATAGAGTACAATGCCCCTTTTGGAATGTACCTCATAAGACATCTGCAACAGCTGGAAAGGCCTCAGAAGTACCTCACAAAGAGGATTACCGGCCTCAAACAGATGCCCTACGCTGACCGTCTCAAAAAACACCAGCTCTACTCCGTAGCATATCACCTACTCCGAGGTGATCTCTGGCTAACATACAAAGCTATGTCAAACCCAGAGCTGCTGAACATGCTACACCTAAAGAAATCCCAATCCCTCCAAGCTACATGCTCCAGGGACCTAAACCTTGTCACCACAATAAACAGAACATGCTGGAGGGATAGATTCCTGTCCCAGAGACTTCCCATACTCTGAAACAAACAACCCATCTATGTCAAGCAGAGCTCCTCATTAGCACTTTTTGAAAAATCCTGATGAGTGGGTGGGAAATAGGAAATTCACCGCGGGGATCACTTCTGTGGCTCTGCTCGACAGGGGCACAGGAAAATAACTTTCTTGGGTAGCGAAAGCCAGGGAACCTTATTGGCTAGGCTTACTTAGGCCCTAGTACCGACCTATGAACCTATGAACTACTGATTTGGAAAACAACTGATTACTGAACAACTGCAACTACTAATAAACTTTATAAACAAACAAAACGTAGAGAACACAGACCATAAAACTGATAACTAATAACTGAAAAAATGATCTGGATGCACCGGAAAGCAGTAAATAATTTATTCTACAGATAAATACAAGCACTTTCACCCGGCCGTAGTGCTGGGCTTTTTCAAGTAAAAACAAACACATACCAACACAGATCAGTATAAATACTCTTTCCCTTAAAAAAGGCACCAAGAATCCCTTAAAGGGACATTTACGTTCATTGCTCTAAAAATAAAACTGCATAGCAAAGTGCAAAACACAAACTATATGTGAAAAAATATATAAAGCATATAAATACACATGTTTAAAATATTGCACTATATTCCATTCATAAAGTACATTAATACAGAATACCCAAGGTTATTTAAACCCATATTGTGGTTACCCAATAAGAACAATGTAAATTTATATGGGTGGCTAAAATCTTTTTGCTTTTTTGATTAGATAAAGTTTTATTGAAATATGATCATTACCTTATCGTTACCTGGGTAACTGGTTGCATTCAATTTGATCTGCCAGTAGGTCTCCCTGCAACACAACCAGTTTTCCCATTCCCCTCCCCTAGGGTCAATTACTACATGTTCCAAAATTCCAAACCTAAAACCATTGTGTGTGGTTTCAGCTTGCAGATGCCTGTAAAGTGCATTGTTCACATTTTTCTTTCTAATACTGTAAGCATGTTCATATATTCTTTTACTTAGTGCCCTCTACCTTTTTAAGGGTAGGCTATTTAGAAATAGAAATATTATGGGTCAAGTGAACATGGATGACAGCAGAGGAATCCATTGTGCCCCCCCCCCCCCAAGGGGAGCAGTTAATGAAGCTCTGGTAGGGGACAACATTCAGAACCCTATTGAGGGAAGCAATCTGAATGGCCCCTGCCCAGAGGTCAGGACGCCCAATCCTTTAGATCCAAAAACGGGTTTAGATCTTATTGCCCCGTTGGTGGTGGTGGTGGTGAGGGGGATGTGGATGATGAAGAAGGTAATGACCAGGATTTTTCTACAGGGAAAGGGAAAGGAAAAAATCAAGGAAAAACCAAGAAGAAAGGGAAAGTATAACAGCTGATGAAGACGGTGTAACGTTAACTTATAAGGGCTTTAAGATTTTTAACCTATGTGGGATTGAAATTAAACCAGAAAATTTTCACCTGTCCATAAAAGGTTTTAAATTGGGTATTCTGTATTAATGTAATTTATGAATGGAAAATAGTGCAATATTTTAAACATATGTATTACATATTTTTCACATATATTTTGTGTTTTGCACTTTGCTATGTAGCTTTATTTTTAGAGCAATGAACGTTCTTGGCGCCTTTTTTAAGGGAAAGAGTATTGATACTGATCTGTGTTTGTATGTGTTTGTTTTTACTTGAAAAAGGCCAGCACTACGGCCGGGTGAAAGCGCTTGCATTTATCTGTGGAATAAATTATTTATTACTTTCCGGTGCATCCAGACCATTTTTTCAGTTACTACTAAACTTTAATTGACTCAGCACCTGCTTTTATAGCAGAATTTCTTAAAAGTCACAGAAAACTGTTATGAGAATTCTACCCTTTAATGACAGACTTTAAAAAGTAAACAAAACAGCTGCTGTGAAGATTCTATTCCTTTCAGCTATGGCATACAATGACATCAAGTCTAAGTCAGCTGACAGGCATAACCTACATTCAGAATTCTTTTTTTAAAATACATGTACATTTGGTCAGCCAGAAGAACATCGTTTGATTCAAACATCTTACATGAATCAAAGTAATAATCAAAAAACAAACTTATTTACAAAATTATAGCTAGTCATGCTGGCATAAATAACACAGGGTAATTTACAATGGATCTATATCACATTGTCGAAGTTTTACAACTTCGAATGCTATATGGTCGAACCCATATGTTCGAAGTTGTAAAACTTCGAAAAGTTAAAAAAAAAATAAAAATAATTTAAAAACGTACCTGACGGTTGTAAGCAGGGGGGGCAAGCCCCACTACACCCCCCACTCTTTAAATATACCAACTCAGAGATCGCGTTACAGTGTAGTAAAGGCAAATCTTCCCTTTCCGCACTGTACTGCACTGTGTGGCTGGGCTTGGGAGTGCCTTCTGTGTGGAGTCTGCATGTCCTCCCCGCGGTTGGGTAGCGTTCGAAAGACATGCGTGCGTAAATGGGCGTGCCTTCATTGAAGGTTGGGTGTCGAGCTGGCACCTCGGTGTTTCGTAAAAATCTACTGCCAGTCATTAGCGGACCAGAGTTCCGCTGTGGCGACCCCTTACCGGGAAAAGCCGAAAGACAAACAACAACTGCACTGCAGTGCGGTCTCGGAGTTGTTAATTAAAGAGCAGGGGGTGTGGGTGGTGAAGGGGGGCTTGCCCCCCCTGTTTACAACCGCCAGGTAATTTATTTATTCTTTTTATTTATTTATTTTTTAAAGTTTTCGAAGTTTTACAACTTCGAACATATGGGTTCGACCACATAGCGTTCGAAGTTGTAAAACTTCGACAACGTGATACAGACCCATTTACAAGTATTTAAAAAAACTTCACCAGTCATGCTAGCACAGATAATATCTAATATACTTACAAATACATTAGTGCATTATATATATATATATATATATATATATATATATAAAACATTTCATATATTTAACATTTCTTATATACTTTCACTTTTTTCACTTTACTGATGATACGCTAAAGAACAAAATATATGTAAGATTTTAAGCAATTACAGTTTGGAAAGAGAGTCATGCAATTTGTATGGACTTTTAAATTAAAAATGGGGGGGGGGTGTATATGTTTTATGGCTCTGATGGAGTCCAAACAATATGGAAGAGTGTGCTAAAACATTATGTGCAATTTTTATCGAGTTTCAACTTTTGTACTAAAAAAATGTTGGCTCAAAGTTCTTACAAAACTGAGTGGCTCTGTTTACCATCAATGCTGGGCTTGTTTTACATTTTTCTTGTTATAGGCTCCAAATGTTTTGCAATGGACTTTTCTATGTTGCTTAAAAGTTTATGCTAACATTTTTTTGAGCTCTGGAGTTATTATCAAAAAATAGTTGCCTAACAGCAGTATTTCTAAATTTATGCATATTATCCAGACACTCCCATACTTTATCTTTAGCTTTCTGCAGTTGTGCCTCTTCTTGTTTTGTAAGATTCCCCTTATTCTGAAATACTTCAACCGTGGCCAGTCCCTCTACATAATTCTTATTACTTCTTAACCATATCTCTTTATCTTTTGGTTCTCCCCTATTTTTAGACTCCATATTCATTTTATCTCACTCACTAGTTATAACTTCTGAAGAAATTTCTATCTTCCCTAATAACGCTCAAATAATTTCAACTACACATTCCTTAAATTTCTCATCTTTTAACAAGTATGTGGGAAAGCACCAGTTTAAAAGTTTTAAGTCATTACCCACATTTTATCTTAGTTATTTTTATTAGTGTATGATCTAAAACAGTTATTGTATGTTTGTCAATTTGCTCCAAGGAATTTTTTCAATTAAACACACATTTTTGTTATTTCATTTAACATTTGTTTACTGGAAAAGTCTGACTTGGAACGAAGCCAATCTTCGGTGGAGGCCTAGGGAGAAATGCACCAGACGCATGTCTTTGTAACGTGGGAGGAAACCGGAGCACCTGGAGGAAACCCACATGAACACAAGGAGGACATGCAGACTCCATACAGAAGGCACCCCAGCCAAGAATCGAACCGGATAACGTCTTGCTGTGAGGTGACAATGCTACTGCTCCGCCGTGTTCCTGTGAAATATAATTCCTATCTAATCTAGCCCAGTTAGTGTACTTTGGGGAATAATATGTACATTCTGTCAGAGTTTCTACTACTGAATTCCTGTCTTTCATACAAAATATTTTTACACATTTATTTAGAAATCTACCCCCTTTTGTTATATTCTCCATTCTAGGTCCCCCAGTAATGCATCTTCACTGAGGCAAATCAAGTTCTGGACCCCACCTCCTGAAAGATGATTTCTCACAGAATTTTCTTAAGCTCCATAATAACAGTTTTTGTTGGAATATAAAAACATGCCAACATAATCCTCCTGCCTTGCCAATAGGTTTTTACTACCACATATCTTTCTTGGCACCCCTCTAGCAATTAGTACAATTACACCCCTTTTCCTTTGTCCCTGATATTCTGCTAAACATCCATCCTGAAATCCTTTCTTTGTCAAATTCTTATGCTCATTTCTTTCTCAATGTGCCTCTTGCAGCATTATTTGTACACTGCACTTCTTAATATAATTCAGTACTCTTTCCTTTTTGTCTATACCTGTAGGCCATTGAGTCTATATTATATCATCGAATGCTTAAAAAAGCGAACAATGAATAATCGACCCCATGTAAGCGAAAGCTTACAATCTCGAAAGCTCATAACAGCGATTTTAAAATCTCTGTTCCAAAAAAAAAACAAAAGAAAAAAAATTAAAAGAATATATAAAGTGGGGGACTTCACCCCCCACACCCCCCTACTTAAATATACCAACTCTGAGATAGCACTACAGTGCTGAAAACGGCAAAGTAACGTAAGTGGCCAAGCAAATTCTTTCCCTGGGAAAGAATTCGCTTAAAAGCAGCTTCACCATTTTGTCTTTTCGTTGTTTTAAGTTTGACCAAGACACATTCGATAGAATGCGTCTTTGGTCATCTAATAGGAACCCAGGCCATTTACATTCCAAGACAATATGAAAATAGTAACCATTCAAGACTTTTTGTTTTAATGAAAATTCTCAAACAAAAAAAAAACTAAAGACATTTTCAGAACAACCCTATCGCTTATTAACTTAGAACAAATAGATAAAACTATGTACATCTTCAAATAATGAAGTTTAAGCTCAAGATAGAAACAATTGCCCTAAATCGACAGCTGCACGAAGCAGTATTACCTAACCTAAACTTAAGGGTACCCATTCTAAAGCATATGTTACAGCCCATGTTCCTACTTATACTGATTACAGTCTTTTTCTCATCTCAGTTCCCCTAACAGATGTGAAAAACAGCTTGTATGCTTTCAGAAAACAATTTCTGAAAAAACGCTTGCATGCTTTCAGAAAACACTAATTTCCCCCTAAGAGAAAGTGCACTGGATACTGTTAAATAAAACTAAAATTTACATTTTTCTACTAAATGCATTGGACTGCTAGGGATACTGATATCTTTTTTCACTTCCCATAATTTCAAATTATTTTTTACTGACCTGGGTTCTGTTGTACCTTTCCATTTTTCATTTCATTTAGCAAAGAGTGCTCCAAACTCTCAAAATTAACTGTTTGCACCTGCAGAAAGCTGATCTCCATGTAAAAGCAGTCAGCAATGAGAAAAAAAAACAGCTAACAACTCTGCATATGCATGAAGGAATCTTTGTAAATTTCACTCAGTGAAGAACGAATAACTGCCTTCATCTGCAGACATCTTGACTCCTACTCACTGAACATTTGATAAAGGGAAAAAGGCCAGTATCTTTGCAGATGCAACAAATGTAGCACCCTTGTAAAAAATAAAATATCTTAATTCTGCATAAATACAATCAGTGCAGTTTTACAACCTACCCAGCAGCCCAGGATCACACCATATTACCTTAAACTTACTTTTGTCCAGCTTTCTTACAGCTAAAAAGTACTTGTTTACTTTAATACCTTTAACATATACAACAGTCACAGAAAAGGACCCCCGTATTTAAAATATTCACGACTACATACCACACAAAACTATTTTCATGAAATGTTTTATACAAATACTAACAAAGAAAAATTGTTTTACCTACAGTTAAGTTTTTTTTTCTTTTATGTCCTTCTAAACATTAGTGACAAATTAGGGTATGTGCTTTACAGTCAGACCACAAGTTGAACAAAGTCAGCAAAAGTCCAGCCTTTTTCACTTCTTCTTGCAAAGCCATACCTACCAAATGATGCTTTATAGTCTCCCATTTATAGGTTCATAGGTTCATACTAGGCTATCTGCCCTAGGGCATTTATAAGCCTAGCCAGAGTGTGTTTGGCTTTCGCCACCCATTTTAAATTAATTTTGCTATGCCCTTTTTCGAGGTTAGTATACTGTGCCTCTGTCTAATAGTGACACAGAAGTGATACCCGGGGTAAACCTACGATCTCCCATCCACTCATCAAGATTCCTCTTGAAGAGAGTCAATGAGGGAATCTGCCTAACCTGGACTGGGATTTTATTCCAGAGTGAAGGGAGCCTCTGGGTTATGAATCTGTCCCTCCAGCATGTCCTATTTATTTCAGTGCTGAGGTTGAAGTCTCTTGAGTGCATAGCTCGATGGGATTTGGATTTTCTGAGGTGCAGCATGTCCATTAATTCCGTGATTGACATGGCTTTATACGTCAGGCACAGATCGCCTCTGAGCAGGCGGTATGCCACTGAGTAGAGCTGGAGTTTCTTTAACCGGGCAGCATATGGCATCTGTTTGAGCCCTTTGATCCTCTTGGTGAGGTACTTTTGGGGTCTTTTCAGTTGCTGCAGGTGTCTGGTAAGGTACATCCCAAAAGGGGCATTGTACTCAATTATGGACCTGATGAGGGATGAGTAAAGAGGCACGATGACCTCCCCTGACCTAGATGTGAATCCCTTCATGATTAGGTGGGCTATATAAAATGTTTTTCTAACCACTTTGGCCACGTGGTTGTCAAATGAGAGATTGCTATCAACTTGGGTCACCAGGTCCCTAATTACTTCTGTACTTAATGGATTACACCTATGTGGTAATTTGTGGGCACTTTGTTTTTGCCAAAGGGGATGACTATACACTTTTTGGCGTTTAGCTTGAGGCCATGGCTCTGGCACCAGCTGTCTGTTTCTATGAGGCCCTTTTGGAGGATGCTTGTGTCGGCTGGAGAGTCTATTATGGCGCCCAGTTTGCAGTCATCTGCGAACTTGGTCAGCCACAGTCCTTCCGTGTTGGCCTGTACCTCTGAGAAATATATACCGAACAAGAGAGGTCCCAGGACTGAGCCTTGTGGGACGCCACTTGTAACTGGTTTGGAGTCTGACATGGCTTCAGCAATTCTAACCATGTGGGTTCTGTCCTTGAGCCAGTTTGCAACCCATCTAGTGACATAGGGGTTTATATTTAAGCTGGTGAGCTTATCTATAATGCCCGAGTGGGGTATTGTATCGAAGGCTTTTGCGAGGTCCAGGTAGGCTGTGTAGACCACCTTCCCCTTGTCAATGGCCTTGGTGACTGTTTCAAAGAAATCAACCAGGTTTAAGAGGCAGGATCTGCTCTTAACAAAGCCGAACTGGGTAGGATCCAGTGTCTGTATGTCCCCAATATCTTTATTTATGAGGTCCATGATGATCCTTTCCATAGCTTTGCAGACCAAGCTAGTCAGGCTGGATAGTTTCCAGGATCCGTTGAGGCACCGCCTTTGTGGAGAGGGACCACTGTTGCTGTACGCCACTCTTTGGGTACATATCCTGTAGTAAGGCTGAGATTGAACAGTAGTTTTATGTTTGGGTTTAGCTCTTCTTGGAGTTCATGTAGGACGCAGCCCGGGACACCGTCTGGTCCCATTGATGCTGTGTTTTTTGCTTTGGAGAGGGCAGATCTTACCTGACCATCTGAGATGTCAGGGGAGGCAGCACTCTGCTGGGATAGATATTTGCCCTTTTGGTGGGGAGGGGGGGGGAGAGAAGTTTGCGCTGAACCTGTCAACTAGGATGTTGGCAATGTCTGTGGGTTTGGTGTATTTTTTGTCATTTTGGACTAATTCTGAGCATATCTGGGAATTCCCACCCAGGTTCCTAACATAACTAAAGAAAGCCTTGTGATTATCCTTAGTGTCCTGTACAATTTTTCTCTCGAAGCTGGCCTTAGACGATTTTATGAGTGCCTGTAGTTTTTTGCTAATACTGATCAGAGATGCCTTCCCTTTTTGGGATTTTGCTCTATCATGTAGTAGCTTCCTCCTTCTATTGTATAGTTTGTTTATGGCTGGGGTCCACCACACAGGACATCTGCCTTTGGAGGATTGGGTCTTGGTTTTATTTGGGATTGCATGATCCATGCATTCTTGAAGGTGTTCATAGAATGCGTTTATAAATGATTCTGCAGTCTGGGCCGTATTTTCCACAGGCCCGGGGGCTTTGAAGGATTCCACCTCGGTTTTGAGGAGTGTGACATTTGCTTTAGAGAAGTTTTTCACTGTGGTTTTCAGGGCAGGGGTGGAGTCGGGATGTGAATATCCAGTGAGATTAGTTTATGGTCTGATCTTACCAGTGAGGGATACACTTCTGGTCTGGAGCATAGAGTCCCCATGATGGTGATGATCAGGTCCAGTATGTTTTCCCCTCTTGTGGGAGTGGTAACAAGTTGTTCCATAGCATTTGAGTTTATAAATTCTAGGAACCTTTGGGCTAGGGTGTTGGAGCTAGAGTAATGCTTCCAGTCTATGTTTGGGTAGTTGAAGTTGCCCAATATAATGGTGTTTGGAGAGACCTTCATATTTTCCAGTGTTCTCAGGAAGGCCGAGTGGGGTTCCTGGGTTTGGGAGGGTGGTCTGTAGCAAGCTATAAACTGGAAGGCAGTTTTACCCACTGTTAGTTGCACATGGATAGTCTCTGATGTTTCGTGCTGTGCCACCAACCTGGAGGTGTGGGTATCTTTGACGAATATTGATACCCCCCCTCCTTTTGTGGTTCGGTCCAAGTTTTGGGGCCAAAAAGCATGGTATGAGGTATAACCTGGTAGTGCTGGGGTGCTCTCGGGAGCCTTGAACCAGGTTTCTGTTACTGCACAGATACCGATGTTCTCCATGCTAAGGAGAGTTTCGAGTGCATGCATCTTGAGGTTTAGACTTCTGGCGTTGAGTAGCATTACTCTTAGTTTCTTATCCGTTGTGATACCTATGGAGGTGGGTTTGTCTTTTGAGCCTTGCCTAAAAAAGGCACTATGGGGGTAGCAAGAGCCTTTGCCAATATACAAAAGCCCAGGGGTGACAGGTGCAAGCAGTCCCTAGCGAAGCCTCGTGGCTTGTCAAGCATGTCATCCCAGGCTGACAGGCATTGGATCCCCTTTGAATGACACCAATACTTAAGCCAATTGTTGAAATTGATCATCTTGTCTTCATATTGTGGCATCATTCTTGGTGAGGGTAAGATGCTACTCAAGGTCAGGGTCATACCGGCCTGGGCTACATGCTCAGAGAGTTCCTCTATGTCTCTTTTCATGCAGTCCAGGGAGGTACGTCTCAGGTCATTCACACCAGCATGGACAATGACTGAGTCATATTTGTACTTGCCTTGGAGTGACCTGAGTGCTTGTGTTATGTGGCGGATCCTAGCGCCCGACAGGCAGCTCACCGTGACCTTCTCCTTGTTCAGCCTGGTGGCGGGGCGTCAGTGTGCCTGACGATAGAGTCACCTATTACAAGTGTATCAGGTGTGTTGTTTAGCCTTAAGGGCTGTGACTGTTCGGCACACTGGCTTTGTGAGCTATGTGTTGCACGTGTTTTGTTTTGAGGTAGCGGTTGCTTGGGTGTCTGCTTTGGAGGTCTCTGCTGCTTAGGCAGATTTTTATTTAGAGCCTCCGAGTATGTTTTTGTGTGTTTATGTGTTTGGTTTGCTGTCGTGGTAGGTCTATGTGAGACTGGAATAGTAGTGAGTGCGGTTTCCTTCTCCTCCTGACTGGTTTCGCCAGTACTGAGTGGAGAGAGCTTTTCCTCCAGTATGGCTATATGGTTGCATCTCTCACATGTGTTGGAATTAGTTGGGAGGAGGAGAGGGTTGTCTGTGTACATGAGGCAGTTGTAACATTGCCTCAAGATTCCCAGATTCACCAGCTGGACCGGAGAGGAGATTGACAACTGACTTTTGGACATGCTAGAATAGTATTGGGAATTCCTTTATAATTGAAAAAAAAAGGGCCAATGGGGAACAAGGTACTCAAGGGGAGTTTGTGAGGGTGTAGTGCTTTTAATTTTATTGTTCTAACGTATATAATTGCTTTAGTGAGCAAGTGCCAGGTATCTTAAATGCAATGTGTTACAGGTAACCTAAATGCAAAAACGACAAACAGTAACTTTCTTTCAGGTGAAACAAGGAAATAAGTACAGTAAGCAATGCAGATATCACTAGGGATCCACAGAAGCGCTGAAAAGCCGCATTTTAGGTGGAATTAGCATTTCAGGGAAATAACAAGCAAACAAACAACAAGCATACAAACAAAGCTAGATTCAGCAGGCCTGGATCTAGTCTATGCTACAGCAAACAAGGTGTACCAATTTCAGTAAGAAACAGTTCAAATATGCAGGCACTATAAGCCTTTAACCAGAAATTCCCAGCTCAGAAGGCCAGAGTCCAGCCTCTCCTCCCACAAGAGTGCAGACCACAAACCTTCTTAATGTAAAATAACTGGCCTGAAGCCCAAGTGCTTAAACCAGAACTAATACACTTTTAGAATAACAGACACTGAGCCCTCAATCAGCAGTTCCCAACTTAGAAGGATGTAAGCTACCTGTCCTGCCACCACAGTGCAGGCCACAAACCTTCCTAATGTACAACTGGTCTGAAGACCAAGTGCTTAATCCAAAAGACTTAGAATGATAGCTCCACTTTAATCAAGTTACTACCAAGCAGTAATAAATACAATTGAATACTTTAAAGAATGCCTGGATTAGTGTTCAAGTTATACAAACAAAGCTAGATTCAGCAGGCCTGGATCTAGTCTATGCTACAGCAAACAAGGTGTACCAATTTCAGTAAGAAGCAGTTCAAATATGCAGGCACTATAAGCCTTTAACCAGAAATTCCCAGCTCAGAAGGGCAGAGTCCAGCCTCTCCTCCCACAAGAGTGCAGACCACGAACCCTTTTAATGTAAAATAACTGGCCTGAAGCCCAAGTGCTTAAACCAGAATTAATACAATTTTAGAATAACAGACACTGAGCCCTCAATCTGCAGTTCCCAACTTAAAAGGATGTAAGCTACCTGTTCTGCCACTACAGTGCAGACCACAAACCTTCTTAATGTAAACAACTGGCCTGAAGCCCAAGTGCTTAAACCAGAATTAATATACTTTTAGAATAACAGACACTGAGCCCTCAATCAGCAGTTCCCAACTTAGAAGGATGTAAGCTACCTGTCCTGCCACCACAGTGCAGGCCACAAACCTTCCTAATGTAAAACAACTGGTCTGAAGCCCAAGTGCTTAATCCAAAAGACTTAGAATTACAGCTACACTTTAATCAAGTTACTACCAAGCAGTAATAAATACAATTGAATACTTTAAAGAATGCCTGGATTAGTGCTCACGTTATACAAACAAAGCTAGATTCTGCAGGCCTGGATCTAGTCTATGCTACAGCAAACAAGGTGTACCAATTTCAGTAAGAAGCAGTTTAAATATGCAGGCACTATAAGCCTTTAACCAGAAATTCCCAGCTCAGAAGGGCAGAGTCCAGCCTCTCCTCCCACAAGAGTGCAGACCACGAACCCTTTTAATGTAAAATAACTGGCCTGAAGCCCAAGTGCTTAAACCAGAATTAATACAATTTTAGAATAACAGACACTGAGCCCTCAATGCAGTTCCCAACTTAAAAGGATGTAAGCTACCTGTTCTGCCACTACAGTGCAGACCACAAACCTTCTTAATGTAAACAACTGGCCTGAAGCCCAAGTGCTTAAACCAGAATTAATATACTTTTAGAATAACAGACACTGAGCCCTCAATCAGCAGTTCCCAACTTAGAAGGATGTAAGCTACCTGTCCTACCACCACAGTGCAGGCCACAAACCTTCCTAATGTAAAACAACTGGTCTGAAGCCCAAGTGCTTAATCCAAAAGACTTAGAATGATAGCTACACTTTAATCAAGTTACTACCAAGCAGTAATAAATACAACTGAATACTTTAAAGAATGCCTGGATTAGTGCTCAAGTTATACAAACAAAGCTAGATTCTGCAGGCCTGGATCTAGTCTATGCTACAGCAAACAAGGTGTACCCATTTCAGTAAGAAGCAGTTTAAATATGCAGGCACTATAAGCCTTTAACCAGAAATTCCCAGCTCAGAAGGGCAGAGTCCAACCTCTCCTCCCACAAGAGTGCAGACCACGAACCCTTTTAATGTAAAATAACTGGCCTGAAGCCCAAGTGCTTAAACCAGAATTAATACACTTTTAGAATAACAGACACTGAGCCCTCAATCAGCAGTTCCCAACTTAGAAGGATGTAAGCTACCTGTTCTGCCACTACAGTGCAGACCACAAACCTTCATAATGTAAAACAAATGGTCTGAAGCCCAAGTGCTTAAACTAAAAGGCTTAGAATGAGTTACACAAAGCAGTAATAAATACAACTGAGTACTTTTAAGATGACGCAAAGGCAAAATAAAGTAGGAAGAAACACAAATACAGTAAAAGCAGATACATTTTTTTTTTGAGTGAACAAATGAGATGGGCCCAGGAGTTACAGGACAGAAACAAGTGCAAATGCAGGCCTTCAAATCAGAAATTTGAGAGAGATGGAAGACCGCCCAAACGGCCAATAACTACAAATTCTGGGCCAGAACCACTCCTTATGTGGTAGATAGGTTACCTAGTGCTTACCACTCCCACTGATAAGCTAGAAGGCTTCCCTCCAACACAGAAAGGCTTGGGGGCTCAGAAGCTTACAAATAGTCCTGGGTACAGCAAATCTGTATCTGGAACACTAATTACAGGAAAGGTAGGAAACAGGCTTACAATTTTTTTTTTTCACAAAAGTAGTAAAAACAATTCACATACAGTGCAAGCTGGCACACTTGAGTATGTAGCAATATTAGTCCACACACAGTTTGAAAAAATGTAATTAAATTAAAAAGGACTAAAAGCAAGTGCAGAACGGGTTTATTAGGTAGAATGCGGTAAAGAGATGGTACTGGGGGAGTGTCCTACATCAAATCTACAGTGGGGCGGGCACTGCAAAAGCTACCAAATTTAAACTACAACCAAGAACAGGGGGGGGGTGGGGAGTTTCAACAGAGATGTGAGGAATCAGAGTGCAAATTATAAAACCAAAAAAATATATACTGATCTCTGTATATTTGCAGAACAGTAAGACAACAGATATCTAAGGAACAATTTAGCTCTATAATACAGAATAATACAGAAAAATATACTCAGCTCTATATGTTTGCAGATAGTCTTGTAAGGCTGTCTCTCAACACACAGGTTCTACTTTAAATGCAGACTGCTGCTATTAACAGGTCAAATTAAGGGAACCTAACACAAGCTATAGAAACCAAAATGAGGGTGGGTGGGGAAGACAGTTTCAACAGAGATGTGAGGAATCAGAGTGCAAATTATAAAACCAAAAAATATATACTGATCTCTGTATATTTGCAGAACAGTAAGACAACAGATATCTAAGCAACAATTTAGCTCTATAATACAGAATAATACAGAAAAACATACTCGGCTCTATATATTTGCAGATAGTCTTGTAAGGCTGTCTCTCAACACACAGGTTCCACTTTAAATGCAGACTGCTGCTATTAACAGGTCAAATTAAGGGAACCTAACACAAGCTATAGAAACCAAAATGAGGGGGTGGGGAAGACAGTTTCAACAGAGATGTGAGGAATCAGAGTGCAAATTATAAAACCAAATTAATATATACTGATCTCTGTATATTTGCAGAACAGTAAGACAACAGATATCTATGCAACAATTTAGCTCTATAATACAGAATAATACAGAAAAATATACTCAGCTCTATATATTTGCAGATAGTCATGTAAGGCTGTCTCTCAACACACAGGTTCCACTTTAAATGCAGACTGCTGCTATTTAACCACCAGTTTCAGTGTTGCTGGTCTTCCTGTTCATCTAAATCTTCCAACACCAGACTCTGGTTCAACTACAAGGTACTTCTGACTCTTACAGTTAACTCGTGTTTTTTTCTGTCTCTCAAGCATTTTCCATTGGACTACTGGAAAATGTTTCTTTAACTGGCAAAGTCTCTCCAATGAGCCTTATTGTCAGAAAAAATGAGAAACAGTCCCCTTCTGTTTGCTGGCTCACTTTTTGTTGGAAAAAACAATTTTTATTTTCTCCTTAGCATGTTCTCCATCAAAAATGTCTTATATCCTCCAGGAAAAAAATATTCTGAAAACAGCTTGATACAAAAGCTTGAATCTCTCTCACATGCCTCTCAACATTCCCTGATTGCTGGGATAAATTTACTCTTTGGCTGGTATACAGTGAATAATCATTCCAGAAATATTCTGCTGTCTCAACAATTTTTAATAATTTCCCTTCTGCCACAGTTATACCAGGATCAACTCTTTCTTCTAGTATGATTACAGCTTAAACAATACGGGTCTAGGCTTCTTTTTCAATGACTAATGACGGTCTGTAAGTGAAATTGCAGACCTATATGGAATGAAATGAGAATTTCAGACTTATTAATGCATAAGATTTCATCACTAAATTTGATGTTTTGTAATTGAGCACATGTATAGAAAGTCTCAGGGATAAAGTCAGACTGAAAGGTGGGGGGGAGACCCACTGCAGGAGTCCCTTTTGAATATAACACAGTTGTGTAAGTAGCCTAAACTATTTGGGTCCTATCCTCTGCAACAGCCAGCTTTCCAGAGTTTTAGGTGTCCTCCCAGGAGCTCCAAATACCAGAAGAACATGAGCTGCTCCATGTAAAAAGCAGTTATGAGTACCAAAACACTTGAGAGCATTTTTGCTTAGGAAGGAGGTAACAGCCCCGAATACTTGTGCTAGGAAACAATGTGAACTATAACAAGCACACCCTGGCAACACAAAAGTAATTAGCAGCAGAAAAAGTGGACGGGAGGGATGCGAAAGAAACTGTTATACAACAGAACATCTACTGGTTACTTAACACATGCAACTGTACAATGCTGAACACGTGGATCACTGTTGCAGTAGTCTAAACCAGTTAGGTAGATTGAAAGAGCTTAGTCAGGATTAGAAAAAGAGGAAGAAGAATAAACAATGCTCTAGGAGCCCCTGGAGAATAGTCCTGGCAAAACCTGTTTTGGACCTGGAAAGAAATCTAATTTATAGTACTTTGCAACAGTATGCACAGTGGACCAAGTTGCTCCCTCTAGAATACTTCTCGAGTCCACCTCTTTCCATTAAACTACCAAACAAGACAATGTCCTTGTTGAATAAGCTGCAACTCTACATGGACAAGCCTTATTATGGTCAGTACAACAAAAAGTAACAGCAAGACAACCATTTGTATCACTTGATTGTCCTTTCCTCTTACCTGCATAGGAGACAAACAGCTGGTCAGCTTTCCTGTTTTGTCTGGGTAGTACCTCAGCTGCCTGTGTACATCCAGAGAGAGTGAAGAATCTTTTCTCCTTAATTCTTTGGTTTGGTAATGAAAACTGGGAGATTAACAGTTTGGATTAACACAAACTCTGGGATGACATTAGGCATTAAGGTAGGATATGTTCTCAAAGAAACCCTATCCTTGTGAAAAAAAAGGTCAAGTTGATTTAAGTGCTTGTAACTCAGATACCCTGCTGGCAGATGCCAGAGCAATAAGTCAAACAATCTTCCATATTAAGAATGTCAATTCAGCCTTCTGAGCTTTCAAACAGAGACAAGGTAAGCTTCTCAAGCACAAAAAGTACAGTTTTGTACACTTACCATAAATGTAGATGTCCGAGTGTATTCACTGTTGCAGTCATTACATTTGGGTTATCTGCTTGCACGTAGCCCTCGGTCAGCCTGATTAACAAAGTCTTGGGTCCTGCGTCAGTTGCTGTCCCTTCTTCCATGACGTCAGTTCGTCAGGGGTATAAAACATGCAGCCAATGCCATTACATCAGTTTTTCTTGCCCCAGATGTCAGGTGCCCCCCTAATGGGGAGCAATTAAATATAAAAGTACAATGATATACCACCAACAAAAAAGCAAATACACCAAAAAGGCTTTTAAGCATAGTAAAGGAAAGTAGAGGTATAGCCAAAAGAAGCTAGGGGGCTGGAGGGAGGGTAACCAGGGCTGCAACAGTGAATACACTCGAACATTTACATTTATGGTAAGTGTACACAACTGTACTATGTTCTTCGTGTTTCACTGTTGCAGTCATTACATTTGAGTAGATTCCCAAAGCTGTGGTTGGGAGGAGGAATTTAGATAGCATTAGGACCAGCTATAAGACCCTGCAAGACTGCAGTGGCAAAGCCAGCTCTGGATTTAGAGAAAATTGGCAAATGGTAATGCTTGGACAAAGTATGCACAGAACTCCAGGTAGCAGCTTCTAAGATGTCCCTGGTAGGGACACCTCTGAGAAAGGCTGTAGAGGTAAATGCAGCTCCGGTGGAGTGAGGTCTGACCCACTGGGGAATAGGTTTTCCACGGTGCTTATAGCAGAAATTAATGCAATTGCCTACCCATTTAGAAATGGTTTGCTTTGAAATAGCCTTCCCCTCTGCCCCTGCAGCAAATGCTACCAGCAGTTCAGATTTCCTTTGAGATTTAGTCCTGTCCAAGTAGAATCTGAGTTATCTGTGCACATCTAAGGAATGCAGTACCATTCCCCTTTGTTCTGTGGATTGGGAAAGAAGGTTGGCAAATGAATGGACTGATTAAGAGCCACACTGGATACCACCTTGGGCATGAAGGATGAATTGGTTCTGAGGGACACCCTGTCCGCATGAAAGTTGATGACAGGCTCCACTGCCATAAGGGCCTGTAATTCAGATACCCTTCTAGCTGAAGTGATTGCTAAAAGGAACGCGGTTTTCCAAGAAAGAAATGTTAAATCTGCAGTAGCAGCTGGCTCTAAAGGAAGTAGAGTGAGTTTCTCCAAAACAAAGTGAAGGTTCCAGGCTGTGGTTGGAGCTCTCCTAGGTGGTCTCAAATTTTTGGCCCTCTGAGGAATTGCTTGAGCAGTGGATGAGAGAAGAGGGGGGGTTCTGTGTTATAATGAGCTGAAATGGCTGAGGTGTGGATTTTAATGGAGGAAAAAGACAGGCCCTTGTAAAGTATCACAGTTAATTATTGTAAAATCTGAGGTAAATTGGGCGCTGCTGTGCTCATCCCTTGAGACTGGTTCCAGGCACAGAATCTTTTCCATTTTTCAGCATAGAATTTTCTAGTGCTACGCCTCCTTGCCTCTAAAATGATATTCATCACAGGTTTACTGAGAGATGGTAAAGGAGCGATTATGTAATTAGTCAGGCTGCAAGGTTCAGTGTTAGAAGGTGAGGGTGCAGAATCTGGTTCTCCTGCTGAGACAACAGGGAAGGAGTCTGAGGCAGGTGCCATGGAGAAAACCATGACACACTGCGCAGGAGGGGGTACCAGTGTTGGTGTGGCCAGTCTGGCGCAATCAAAATCATCCTTGGTTTGTCCTGTTTGATTTTTAGTAGTACTTTGGAGAGCAGAGGCAGAGGGGGGAAGGCATAGACTGTTTTTTCTAGTTGAAGGACAGAGCATCCACTTTCCAAGCTTGTTTGTGGGGAGTCCTTGTGCAAAATTTGTCCAATTGGTAGTTCTGAGGAGAGGCAAAAAGGTCTATATCTGGGCTCCCCCATTTGATTGTTAACATGTTGAAAATCCTTGGTTCCAGTTTCCACTCGTGTGGGTCCATGAGGTTTCTGCTTAGTCTGTCTGCCAGTGTATTTAACTTTCCTGGCAGGAATTGAGCTTGGAGGTGCACTTGGTAGCTCAAGGCTGTGTTCCACAATGCCATGGCTAGTCTGCAGAGGGGGAAAGAATGTGTACCCCCCTCTGCTTGTTTATGTACCACATAACAGTGGTGTTGTCCGTCTTTACCATTAGTTGTTCTGAAAGAAGGTGGTCCTTGAAGGCTGTCAGAGCCCCCATGCATAGTCTGATGCATCTGTTGTTAGGGTTTGGGCAGCAGGGGGTGCTGTGAAAGCTAGTCCCTTGTGTTGGTGGCAGGCCTCTGCCCACCAAAGGAACTCTAGGTGTAGGCAAGGTATGATAGGAATCATTGCTTCTAGATCCCGAGAATGTTGACACCATAGGCTTTTTAGATACCACTGTAGTTTCCTCATATGCAGTCTTGCATATGGAATTAGGAGAATGCAGGAGGCCATAAACCCCAAGGCTTGCAGTATTTGTCTTGCAGAAAGCGTTTTTTTTTTGTGGCCACTTGTTTGAAGTAGGTTGTCAAATGAATTTGTTTCTCTGGTGTGAGGTAGGCCATCTGGGAAGTTGTATTCAATCTTGCTCCCAGGAATATAATTAGTTGACAGGGTACCAGGTGTGATTTCTTTTCGTTTATGGTGTACCCCCGGACAAGTTAGAACCCTTTGTACAAAGGCCACATTATTCAAAAGTATGTCCTGGCTTTATGTCCTGGCTTTCTGCCTGAATTAGACAATCGTCCAGGTATGGGTATATTTGAATATTTCTTTGCTTGCAGAATGCAATAACTGGAGCTAGGCACTTTGTGAATACCCTGGGCGCAGTAGATAAGCCAAAGGGCAGTGCACACAACTGATAGTGCGCGTAGCCTGCTTTGAAGTGTAGGTATCTTCTGCAAGACTCCCTGACTGGGATGTGCAGGTATGCTTCTTTTAAATCTAGTGTTGCCAACCAGGCATCTTTGCTTAGCATAGGAAGTAATTTGTGAAGAGTCAGCATCTTGAATTTTGGAATCTCCAAAAAGGTGTTTAGAGTAGACAGGTCCAGGATAGGATGCCATGAATTTCCTTTTCTGGGTACCAGGAAAAGGCTCGAGTAGAAACCTTGTCCCTTTTCCTCTTCTGGTACCAGTTGAATAGCCCCCATGCTTAAGAGAGAAAGTACTTGTTTTTGGGCCTCTGCCCACTGATTTGGGGGTAGGTCTGGCCACCCGCTTGGTGTTGGCAACGTGTGGAAGTGAAATCTGTATCCCTGGGACACTATATTTAAACCCCATTTGTCCTGAGTAATGAGTTCCCAGTTCTTTGCATGAAGAGCAATCTTTCCCCCCAAAGGGGCAGTCAGTTGACAAGTGCTTGGAAATTTTAAAAGGAAGTCACTGAGACAGTTTACCATAGGGGGAGTCTTATTACTCCCAGATTTGGAAGTGGAGGCCCCCCCACTGCTTAGACCTGTGTGTTCCCTGGTACTGAAACCTGGGGTTTTTGCTGTGTCTGGGTTTGGCTTGAGAAGACCTGGAAGGGGCTGTAAAGGACCAATTCTTAGAGGGCCACTGCCTACTAAATCTGGGAGGCTGAACTTGTAAGAAATCTTTAACAGTTTGCATAGATTTAGCTTTATCTTCCATCTTTTTAAGAACTTCCTCAGCCTTGTTGCCAAACAGGCAGTCCTGATTTAAGGGAGCATCCAACAATTTAGCTTTAACATGATCAGGCAAATATTGTTCCTTAAGCCAAGCATGCCTTCTGAGCACAAACCCAGTAACAGCAGCCCTGCAAGAGGCCTCTAATGAATCAAAACCACACTGCAAAGTATGTTTTCCAACTTGTTCAGCAGAATGCATCAAATCCTGTAATTCTTTATTTTCCACACAGTCAGGAATCAACATCATTTTCTGTTTAAGCGATCCAATAACATGTTGCTGATACTTTAACATATGAAACTGGCAGTTTACAGCCCTAATGGCCAAGGTTGCAGAAGTGTAAAACTTCTTACCCCATCTATCCAGCGCTCTGGAGTCTCTATCAGAGGGGGTAGGATTTTTAGCAGTAGAAGCCTTAATGCCCTTGGGCCCCTGTGAAATAGTCTTTGGATCTGCAATAGGATTTTTAAAAAGGAACTTGTGTGACTCAGGGACCCTGTAGTATCTGTCTGGTTTTCTGGGAGCAGGAGGCAAGGAATCAGGGGCCAAACTAGATTCCGAAAAAGCATCATCAACAATGTCTAGCACAGGTGGAATAGCTAAAGGCCTATGCTGAGGTAGGAGTAAGAAATCCCTAAGCCTCTTTTTTGAATCAGAAAATTCCTGGCTTTCCCAGTGGAAATGCTCCCTTAGAGTATGTAAGGTTTCCCCAAAAGAAAAATCCTCTGGAGGGGAAGCAGATGGAATGGGGAAGCAGAGGGAATGGAGTCCTCTGCATCAGAATCCTCATAAGTAGATAAGGACAAATCCAGATCATCAGAAGAATCAGAAAAAACAGAATCCTGGTCAGAAGATTCATAAACCACTTTGGTCCTAGGCCTCTTAGAAAGGGTGGATTGACTACCCCTGATTAGAGTTATTAGATCTTCAGCCATTCTTATCATTTCATTTTTAGGCATAGAGGCCTGAGCATGTGGCCTGGGCGTTGTTTTTTAGGCATGGTTCCAGATTTAGGCCTTAGAGAAGAAGGAGGCGTCGGATTAATATGCAAGTCCGTAGGCCTGAATACACCCTCAGAAGCCGGTGCTTGCACAGCGGCTCTGGACCCATCCAAGGTAGAGGCATCCGCGGGTTCCATAGTTGAAACATCTCGCAGCATACCGGACTCCGAATGGGTCTCAATAGAGGCCTGTGAATCAGAAGTAGCAGGTATTAGGGGCTGCGAAAGCGCCTCACTGAGTACTGGCGAACTGGTGACTGGCTTAGGAGAAGCGTCTTCGGCAGTTTTGAACCTCGGCGGCCTGTCTCTGTCTTTATCTTTGCATTTTTTCAGAACCCCGGTAGTCGGGTGGCTAACTGACTACATTTCTGGATAATTAAACTGAGAACTGAAATATTTAGAGGCGAAAATATACTGACGATGGATAGTGTGCTGATTAAATAAAGCACAAAACCGACAGCAAGGTACATCATGGTCAGGGCCTAGGCAAGGAATACAGTACGAATTAAAATCTTTATGAGGTATTTGCTTACCACAAGTAATGCAATTATTAAGTTTTACTGACATTGGTAAGGAGCAAGAAAAAGTTTCCCCAATGGGGTACTTAGTTTTAGTTGAAGACTTCGGTTCTGAAACTTGAAAATGAAAAATTTCAGGAGTCGGCCAACCAGCACTTGCGAACTGCTTCTGCTTTGAGCATCGCACAGCAAGAAATTCTGATGTAATGGCATTGGCTGCATGTTTTATACCCCTGATGACCTGACCTCATGGAAGAAGGGACAGCAACCGACGCAGGACCCAAGACTTTGTTAATCAGGCCGACTGAGGGCTACCTGCAAGCAGATAACCCAAATGTAATGACTGCAACAGTGAAACACGAAGAACATCTGAGATCCCAAGAAGGAGCTACCTATTTCCTAAGTGAAGTATGCAAAACCCCCTTCAGAAACTGTTTAACTTGAGGATTGTTAGAAAGGGGGGTTTAAGGGCAATGACTGACAAATGTACCTAGAAGAGTATGACAAACCACTGGACAGAAACTCACACTAATAATCAAGAAGCAGAGGCAAATGGGCCTGAAAAGGCTCCTGTTTTTTTGACTGTCGCCAATTAGAAATTTTTTCCACTTGACTTGCATGATTTTCTAGTAGCAGGCTTCATTGCCTCATTCAGTATCTGCTGCACATCCTCAGAAAAAAAATGCATAAAAGGTAAACGAAATTCTATCATCCAGACAGTTAGCTGAAGAGTTTCCAGACTGAGGCAGGTCAATCTCCCACTGTCTTGTGAGAGTAAATCTGGCCTGTGGGGAAGTTTGTGGTGATTGCCCTTGGCCAAATTAAAAAGGAGGAAGAGACACTGTTATCTTGGCCAGAAAGAAGTCATCACCACAATTTTTGGAGAGATCTTTGGGATCTTTAGAAGAATCTTATTAATCAATTGAAAGGGTAGAAAAATTATACAGGCACATTTCCATCTAGCGGAATGAGAATGCATCTGTTTTCCAGGCCTGACTGCAAGAAGTCTTGGAGAAAAGTTTCTTTAGATCTCTGTACTGAAGGGGGAAGCACATCTATCCGAGGTGTTCACCACAGTCTGATCAATTCTTGGAAGATACCATGCCATTTTCATGCATGCTGATCTACCTGGACTTGTTGAGCTTGCCTGCAATAAGGCTTCATCCTGAAGTATTGTATAAAGGAAGAAGAGAGATTAATCTGAATTGCTACCTCTCAGGTTATCATAGCCAGTCTGTAAAGAGGATAGAATATGGTACCTCACTTTCTGCTTATATACCACATCACTGTGGTGCAGTTTGTGTACACTAGAGTCATGTCTGCTCCCCAGGACCTCTGCAAGACCGTCAAAGCACTGATAAAAACAATCTCTGTGATATTTAAGTGCTTCTGTCCAACTAGAGGAGTTCTCAGAGTTGGTACATTTACTCCTTTTGAAACCACTCCCCTTGTGAGAGCTGAAGCATCTGTGGTGACTGACTAGAGGGAAGGGGGATTGGAAAGGGGACTGGAAGACATGGATCACATACTATCTGGTCTACCCACCATGCAGTCTCCGTCTTAACAAATTGCAGACCTGGAATATGAAAAGTCAAAGGGTGTAGATGCTGAGTTCCACTGTATTTTCCTCTGGTGTAATCAGGCAAAAAGCAACATGATATTTGATGACATGTACCTCAGAATCCAGAGAAAATTTCTTATTGGTGCCTGGTTTAGGCTGAAGAAACCTATGAAGAGCTGTTAGAACATCTGCACTTTGTTTAGAGGAAAAAAGGCTCTTCCTAAGGCATTGTCAAACAAACATTCCAGGTAAGCCATTCTATGAGATGGGATGGGAGAAGACTTCTGCAAATTGATTTAAAAGCTCAGACTGAGTAAAGGTTCCTGAATAGTTGCTAGAGATTCATGACAGCTGGAAAAAGAGCCTGGGTGCTGTCACTGACTCCCCAAATGATGTTAACATACTGCAAGAGGGTCTCGCAGCAACAAATGACTGGTGCCAAAGTCATGGCCGTAAGTTAAACGCAAAAAAATGTATTATACCATTCAGCAAAAACATGGCCCCCTACTGATTATCACATCAACTGCAACCTCCTAAGCACGCAACCTGTGTTGAGAGACCTGGGTACTCAGGTTGACAACAACCTCACATTCGACCATCAAGTAGCGAGTTATAAGAAAAGCCTTTTACTTGGTTCATCTCATACGTAAAGGGATTGCATCCAGAAAAAGGAGGTTATTACCTCTCTGTACTCCCTCATTAGGCCAATAATTGAGTATAACGTCCCGTTTGGTATGTACCTCTCCAAACACCTGCACGAAATGGAAAGGCCACAGAAATACCTCACAAAGAGAATCCATGGCCTCCAACACTTGTCCTATGCAGGCAGGCTCAAATCACTATCACTCTACTCAGTACCGTACAGATTGCTCAGAGGTGATCCGTGTCTCGCCTACAAGGCAATATCGGACCCTGCCCTACTAATATGCGACATCAACAAAACCTGCTGGAGAGACAGGTTTGTCTCACAGAGGCTGCCCCATCTCTGGAATAGACTTGCCATACATGTCAAACAGAGTACCTCGTTGACCCTCTTCAAGTGCAACCTTGATGAGTGGATGGGAAACCATAAATCTGTCCCAGGGGTTCCACCCGTGTCCCTCATTGACAGGGGCAACAGGTGCTGACTGAAGTTTCTTTTTGGGGGATAAACTCTTGGCTTGACTTGTAAGGGCCCCAGGGCCATTAGCCTAGTAACCCCCTAAGAGCCTATGAAAAGATAAGAGAATTCTGCAAATATGGACAAATCTAAATGCCTTGGAATCTGCAGGAAGCAATGACTGGAGCTAGATATTTTGTTAATACCCTTGCTGCAGTGTAGTCCAAAGAATAACACAGAGCACTGGCAATGCAAGACAAACAGGGCAAATATTAAAAACACATGAAATAGTTGGCAATTGGAATGTGATGATAGGTGTCCTTCAGAATAACTTTACCATAAAAGTTAGATGAGGAATCGGATGTGCACATACTTCTCAACATCTTAGAGCAAGACATCTGGACAAAGGCTTTAATAATGGGGGACAAAAAAACAAAAAATAGGGACCATTTTTAAATACTGCTCTTACAAACATGTAAAGCTGATAGATGAACAGGCTTTGCATTGAATTTTCTGAAGAGTATGAAGTCTGCAACTCAAATGTTTGCCATTACTTCCTTTCTTCAATCCTCACTTGACTTGCCAATGGTTTGCCAGAAAACCAAAATTTTATGAGGAAAAGACCAACAAAATATGAGGCAAAAATCTAGACATTTTGTAATAATCTGGACAGCTGAGAGGTATGGACGCGCAAGATACTGAACTGATAATATTTTCAAATTTGGAATCTTGACAAAACATTTAGAAAAGAAAGATCTAGCACTGACCTTCAGGATTCTTCTAGTTTGCTAAGAAGAAATATCCTTTGCATAGGAGATTCACAGTCACTGGTTTTAAGACTACTTGAGATATTATTTTGTGTCAAATGGAAGGAAAAAGAGAAAGACAAATCCTCTACCTTCTGCAAGTGGAAATCCCCTGAAAAGGGGGAAGGAATTCCCATTATCAAAAGTACTTCCACTGGATTACTGTCAGAACTCAAATATCTACGAATATCTGACGCCAAAAGGGAAGGTGAAGTCTCAGAGACATAGAAAAGTTCTCAGGTTGGGAGGGAAGGAGGGGGAGCCTGAACAGTGGAGAGAAGCATGCTGACTGGTAGGACTGTCCCTGATTTTTGGAAGCTTTTCCTTCCTTCCTTTATTGTGCCTTTCTACTGTTTTTTAGCCCCTAATTAATGTCTCCTTACTGTTTACACTGTGTTTTGGAAAAGAGGACTGAGAAGGAAGGAAAACTACTCTTTGGTATGAAAAAGGAAGGTTGAAAAATCTTAAGTCGCTCCTTGAATCAGTAATCCTTTGTCATCACACTTCTGAAACACCTCAGCCACAGAAGGGGCAAACGGATTCTTTATCTAAGGGAGAATTTAAAATCTCAGACTTAACACAGTCAGGAAGATTTTCAAAATGAAGCTAAGCAAGTCTCCTCAAAACTGAGCCACAAGCAGCAGCTCTAGAAGAAGAATCAACAGCACACTAAGTGCCTTTTAAAATATGCTTAGTCACCTGAGAAATAGCTGTCACAGAAACATTTAATCAGTTCTTTACCTCAGAAGAAAGACGGTTAACCATCAATACCTACATGTTCTCAAAGACACAAGTAAAAATTTTAATGTATGAATTTGGCAATTTAATACCCTGAAAGTTAAAGTACTACAAGAATGTTTTTTTTCTGAACTTATCTGATGCTTTCCATTCTTTTTCAGAAGGAATGGAGTTAGTAGCAGTAACCTGTTTAGCAGCACCAGGACAGATTTAGAAAGAGAAATGACTGCTGAATGTGATTTAGGAAAATAGATACTTGCGTGTCTGGGGCACCTTGTATAACTTGTCAGACTTCTTGTGAGCAGGACATTGACCACCAGAAAAACTGGACACAGTGAGCAAAACATTATTTAAGGCAGTTAATACAGGATGGATATGAGTAGCTTTAGGTATAAGCAGCTGTAACAAATCATAAAACATTTTCTGTGCCATAGGTATTTCATTTTGGTCAAACTGAAACACCTTTTTCATGTCAGATAAAATGTCAGTGAAAGAAATTTCTTCATCAGGGAAATCGGAAACTATACTGTTCTCAGAATCAGAATACTCAGACTGAGTAGAAATTCCTGAAATACACCCCTCCTCCTGCTATAATTGTTCTTCTGACTAAAAAATCCAGTCAGAATGACATGGAAAGTACAGCTGTGCAAGTAAACGTACCATAACAACAATAGTTGTCTGAAGAGCTATAGGAGTTATATCCTTCTAATGACAAGCTTCCAAAGTTTGAAGGGCATATTCCATGCACCCAAGTCTTTCAGAACATTTATGTCAATGAGAGAGACAGAGAGACTAAAACCTTGAAAAAGGTCAGTGCTAGGAAAACAATAATAATAATATATGTCCTCACTCTGGCAACAAAAACATACAAAAATAAGTGGGATGGAGGGAGACAGCAGCTACTTTATCAGTGATCATTCGAACATCTACTGTTATGGTAAGTTTAATTATGCACTTGTACTGTATTCATAATGTATAGACTAGTTTATACTAACTAGGAGGAGGAAAGATGAGTGTCCAGAAGCCTCCAGAGAATGGTCCTAGCAAAGCCTGTTTTTTTACGTGTCTCCTTGTCCTTGGACAGAGAGTCGCTCCTTTGTCTGGTTTCTTATGAGTTTGAGCCATAGCAACAGAAGCAGATGACTTGGAAGGTGGAAGGTCCCTGAAAATAAGTTTGTTCGTTCGATCAATAAAGGTCCGAGAATTAAATCCCACACATGTCACAATCTGTGTCCAGGCACGTAGGGCCCAAACAATGGACACATTCCCTGTGGGCATCACAATTTGGGATCTTATATCCACAGGAATCACACTTTTTGAAACAAGGTTTATTCAATATTTTGAAGTCAAACTGACTGACTCAAAAAAAAAAAAAAAAAACATCAACAAGTCACAAACTAATAAAAGTGACTATGGTAAGGAAAAATACCAGATGCAAGCAATTACAAGTAAGGTAAAGAAAAATATAGTAAGATATTTTTTTAATATACATGTAGAGAACAGTGAAAATAAGGAAGAAAAAACTACCAACTATGGTATTAAGGAGTACTCAGAAGAGTACAAGAAAAAAGCAGTTAGAAAAAAAAAAGAGTTATAGGGGTAACATGGGAGGTACTATAGAAAAAATAAAAAGGTATCTATAACACATTAAAGGACTACAGTCACCTTAACCCACAAGAAAAAGATATGATAAATGATATAGACTTAAGAACTCACAATCTGCATCTGTTTGCAATGGCGGCAAATGAGATTTGACGTATGCTAGGTTGGTGTGGCATCATAGGTATAGGGAGGAGCTCGAGAGTGCTAAGATCCTACATTCTGGAAGAAGCGGCAGAGTCAGATCTGAGTATTGGATCCAAACTCATCAGCTGAGGAATGAATGAAAATGACAATATCAGATCCTAAGGTTTAGACAGGCGGCATAGAATTTGTAAGATAACAGGTCAGTAAATGGACAAATATCCATGCACAAGACATTCAACTAGCAAGGACTCACCAAGTGTTTATTCTCACTGCAGCAGTGAGAAGGGAAAACCCATCCCAAGACCTGTGGCGGTTAAACTGCAAACTTATCAAACAGAAGGAGATGATCCTATCTAAATTATGGCTGCAGGGCAAAGCCATATACTCTGGCATCAGCAAGTATTTGTGGACAATGACTATTCTTGAAATTCGTGAAAAAGAGAAATACATTTATTCCAGTAATGAGAATGTATAAAGAAAAAGACAAATTTAAAGCTTGCTGCAGTGCTGTGTTTGCTGCCATTAGGTACCGGCTCAACTACTGCATTTTTCAAGATACCAGGCATATAACCACTGCCTAAGGTGGCCTGGAAAAGGTAAACTAGACACCTATACCATTTTACCATTTTTGATAGTGTTCCAGAAACAAAATAACCCATTAACATCATCTGGGTCTGCCGCAGCAGTATATTGTACTGCCTTCACTGTCACCTCAACAACATGTATTGCATTATTGGGGTGAAGAGCAGTCCTATCTTTCATCATCGTGCCTACACTAGTATGACATGTTAAGGAACAGTCAAAAAAAATGTTTGCAAAGGGACTTACAAGATGGCTGCACATTAAGTAACAGTTTAATTTCAGCTCTCCCAGTGTGAAAACAGAAACTCAGAAGAGAGAGAGATGGTAAACTCATATTTTTGGGTAAATTTCAGTAACTGGCTAGAAAGTGCACTGCATGGATACCAGCAAAAAAGAAATTCGGAGAACCTAAAAGAAAATCAATTACAAAAGGTAGGAAAAACACTGACTGGGAAGAATTCTGCAGCTCTTCAGTAAAAAGCAGTGCAAGCTCCAGCTTTAGTGCAAGGCATGACTTCCAGTAACCTAATGGAAAAAATAAATCAAATGTACTTACAGCTGAATAAATTAAACAAAACAATGAATGAGTATATCAGTTCAAATAACAAAAACCTGGAAAATGGAGGAATCTTTAAAAAGATGTTCAGATGAGGTGATAAAACTGCAAAAATCAGAGGTAGAAATGAAGAAAAGACTGGCTGAATTACTGGACACAGCATGTAGGGAAAAGCTGAGATTTTCTTCCTTACCTGAGAAGCTAGAAGGAGCAGACTGTATTAATTTCATGAAAGCACAAATAAGCAACTGGACTGGTATTCCACACCAAGAGTTGTTAATTGAAAGGGCACATCATGTGCACGTTCCAAACCTGACCATGAGAAAGCAACCTAGACATTTAATAGTAAAGATGCAATCCTACCAGCAGGAGTTGATTCTCTCAAAACTGTGGCAGAAGGACATCCTGCTTCTTGTTCTTCTGGTAATAAAGATTACAGAGAGAGAGAGAGACTGCCAGTGAAATCTTTTCCAGTGTTTCAACAGAAAATGCTTGAGAAACAGTAAAACAGCACAGGGGGTGACCAGAAGAACAGGGAGTATGTTGGAAATGAAGCACAGACTGGATTTGGGTGATAGAGGTGAAAAGGAATAAAACTAGCAACTTGGAAACTGACAAATAAATTTGGGATTACAAAGCATTAATAGTATTTGTGAAACATGACAGAACAAGCAAACCTGGAATCATTGGCTTTCTTGAATTTGCAAAACTTGTAGGGGACTCTAAAGCATATGCCCTACTTCATGCCATTAATGTCTGGAAGAACATTTTGTAGGGGGGAAGATGAAGGAAAGAGTTAACTAAGTGAAACAAAATTTTATTCTTAATAGTAGTATTTGTATCATCTGTATGCTATAAAATGAAGTGTTCTCAGTTATTTTCAAGTGTAATGGGGATACTAAAGTAAACAGGTGCCCCTGTTTTTTCTCCTTGTTCAGTTTTAAGAAATACAGGCACTGCAGCGAAAAGAAAAGTCTGGTCAAAAATGGGATACAAGAAAAATTGATGTGCTTTTTCACTCCTGCATAGGGGAATGACTGGATTAAGGCCCTGCTTGATCTGGTAACAAGTTTTAAGAGAAAGCAAATAAAAAAGAATACTGTCTAGCATATAAATGAGTGCTTGTAGAAGCAACTCTGTACCTGGTACTCATGTCTCCATGGAGACAATCTGATAAAGAGTAATAAAAACAGGATAACTATTTATTTCAATGGCTAGGAGATAATGTTTTCTGAAAGGACTCAAGTGTTTTCACAATCTGGGAGAGTAATAAGGATAAGACAAAATCAAACAGCAATTAATAGAAGCACAGACTGCACCATGCATCTTAGCATGCATAACATTCCTTTTAGGTTAGCCCAAGTCTGAGACTGTGGCTGTCAGTCTGGGACAATTGTTTCTAATGGGATAAAACGTCAACATTTGAAGATACATAGTCTCGTGTGTTAGTATTACGTTAATAGGTTTTAGGGGGTGTATTGGGGTGGATTTTTTGCAGGATGTCAATAAAGCAAAAATTTTGTAAGATGTGACATAGACTCAAATGGATATGACAAGAAACATCTAAAAGATGAAGCTGCTAAACATTAGTGTATGCACGTAACACAAAAGCTGGAACTAGGCACTTAACAAAACTGGTACACATAAAAAGTGGGAATAAAAACTTTTTAACATAATGACTATTTCTACATTATCTGTAAATGTTAAATATATACAAAAAAGCATAGAGAACTATATTAAAAATGTAGAGTGCAAATAGCTATGCTATATGAGACACATTTGGAAAGAACTGAACATGTGAATTTGATAAAGAACGGTTTTCAGGATGGTTATTCAGAAGAATACCTGGGAGAAAGGAAAAGAGAAGTACTTATATTAATTGCAAAGAGGAGCTCCAATAGTGGTAGAAAAGGATAAAAAAGGCAATAATGGTAGATTTGTAGCACTAAGGGGCTACTGGCAAGGGAGGAGGATTACACTGGCATGTATTTACCTTCACTTAAAACTGCTATAATGGAACTTAAGAAAATTCTGGGAGAAAAATCCAGCTTTCAGCAGGGAATATTACTTATAGGTAGTGACTGTAATTTCACTTGCAACAGTGAAGACATATCTGGGGGGGGGGGGGCAGAAAAGAAAATATAACAAAGGAGAGTAGATTTTTGAAGAAGTTTATGAAAATATATGGCATGAAAGATTTGAATTCAGTAGGAGGACTTCGGAGTGAATTTACATATTATTCTCAAACATACAAAAACTGGTCTGGACTCGACAGAATATATATATTTCACTGGAACATGTGCATTGAAATAAAAGTTTTGATATGGATCCAATAACTATTTCAGATCACACACCAATAACAACTAAAATAAAAATGCAGGGCAATGAAATAAAAATGATGTACTGGCGCTTTCCCACCTATCTGATGAAAAGAGAGGAATATGAGTAATGGGTAGTGGAAATTATTTGGGAGATGTTAGAGAAGATAGAAATTTCTTCTGAAAATATAGCTAGAGAGTGGGATAAAATTAAAGTAGAGTTTAAAAACAGGGTGGAAATGATAGAGAGAGAGATATGTTTAAGAAGTAATAATAATTACTTAGAGGGACTGACAAAGGTTAGCATTGCAGAATAGGGGGAATCTTAAAAAAACAAGAAGAGCACTTGCAGAATGCTCAATAATGAGTTTAGAAAGATTGCTGTTAATCAACGGCACAGTGGTGCAGCAGTAACATTGTCGCCTCACAGCAAGAGTTTCTCTGGTTCGATTCTCGGCTGGGGTGCCTTCCGTCTGGAGTCTGCATGGCCTCCCCTGCATTTGTGTGGGTTTCCTCCGGGTGCTCTGGTTTCCTCCCACGTTACAAAGGCGTGCTCCTGGAGCATATCTCCCCGGGCCTCCACTGAAAATTGGCTTTGTTCCAAGTTGGACTTTCCCGGTTAACAAATGTTAAATTAAAATAGATAAATAAAACTGCTTTTTGAGAACTCCACAGCACAAAACCTTTTAGCACAATGACTCATGCAACAGAAAGTAGAAAGGGTTGTTGCCAAGCTTAGGGAGCCTATAACAAGGAAGATAACGAGATCCTGTAGAGATACTAGAAATATTTCAAAATTTTTATTAAAGTTTGTATACACCAGAGAAATATGGAAATCAAAAAAAGGTACAGATGGAAATGTTTATGGAAAAATTAAATATGCCAAGGTTAGAGGTAGATGAGGTTCAATTACTAATAGGATAGGAGGAGATGAGATAAAACTTGTGATATATAACCAATCCACAGTTAAGTCCCCAGGAATAAATGGCAGTCCAGTGTATGCTTGGAAACTAGGAGGGAAAAAATGATGAAGATCTGGAAGGTTTTGTTCAACGGTATTTTAAGAGCAGGAGAAGCACCAACATCCTGGAAGAAAGTAGTGATGGCTGTAATACATAAAGAGGTTAAACACCCATTAGAGTCAGCTCCTCTCTGATAATTTCTGTTTGAGCAGAGGAAACAAACAGAGGTATCCTCTTTCCCCTTTGTTATTTGCATTACACTTAGAACCACTGGCATAGAAAATAAGAGACTCAGAAATCCAAGGATATTGGTATGTTAGTCATGAAAAGCTGGCTCTATTTGTGGATGATATTATTTTATACCAGATAAAACTAGAAAAGGACATTACAATGTTGTGGAACACTTTGAGAGACAGTTTCATATCTTTTCGGGATATGAAATTAATGAAGCTAAAACAAAGGCAATAGCAGTACAATGTGTACCCACACAAGAACTGATTCAGCAATATCCATATTTATGGGGACATAACAAAATTAAGTATTTAGGAGTATGGATTCAAAATGATTCTGGTGTGGCAGCCAAGGAAATGTGGGAAGAGGCTAAACAAAAGACAACAGAAAAACTGAGAAAATGGAAGCTCTATTATATGGATATGGATAGTAAGATACAAGCAGTCAAAATGTTTTTAGTCTGTTTAGTCTTTTACACAGGTCAGGCATATTTTTTATCAACCAGAGGAGAAGTTGTGGATATCATTTAATAAAGAGTTGAAGGATTTCATCTGGGAGGGGAATATGGCAAGAGCCAAGTGGGATAGAGCTGATTCTTCCAAGAGAACAGGGTGGATTGGAATTACCTGATATGAAGGGGTATTTCAGAGCAAAACAGTTAAGGCTCCTATACATAGCACAAGTAGAAAACTATAACTCAAAGTGGAAATGGATGACGATGAAACAGGAGGAGCTCAAGAACGACGGAGAGACTGGGATTTTAGATGCAGACCTTTAAGGAGAATAACAATAATCATATATTCATAAAGTAGTAGAAAGTATTCTAAGAACTAAATGAACATGGGAATGGAGAAAGGGGATGCTGCTGATAGAGATGACTGCAATTAGAGATACAGACAACAATATGCAGGGGGGTCTGGAATTTATTGCAGAAACCTGGCAAAGTAACCAATGTATTGGGAGCAAATGACTAGAGAGAGAAAGGTAATAGAATGGGAAGACCTTAGGAAATTATTTGGGCTGCAGGTTAGAGATTGCCTTCTCTATCAAGGGCTTATATTAGAGTATAGGCAAAGAAATAGGGGGTTCCTAAATGAAAGGTGAGCACTGGTAGAGTTTTTATTCAAATCTAAAATAGAAACTGCTGTTAAAAAAGGAATAGTTAGTGCAGCATATACATTTTTGCATGATAACTATAAGAATCAATCAGAGGAGGTTAGAAAGGATTGAGAAGAGAGACTGGAAAAGCAATCCACAAAGAAACAATGGGAGGATATAGGTATGTCACCCAAATATGCAACAAAATCTAGAAGAGTTAGAATTTTTGCTTGAAAATGTTTACACAGATATTTTTATACCCCAAGTAGACTCCAAAGAATTTTTTCTCAGGTGGACACAAATGTTGGATGTGTGATGGGGGAAGAAAGAGATAACTGGGGACATATTTTCTGGGAGTGTAAGGAGTTGGCAGACTTTAAAGATTCCCTGTTGACTGCTCTGTTAGAGATGCTGGGTGAGCAAATTAGTGTAACCTGGGAAATTAATTTTCTGAGCTATGATACAGAGTTGGAATTGCCTAGCCATAATAAGACCTTGCTGTGTCTAATTATGGTGGCTGCCAAAAAAGCCATTACTAGAAAATGGAAATCAATGTCTAAACCAACTGTACTAGAAGTAGTGGATATAGTAACAGAGATAAAAAATGGAACTGGGATATTTAGAAAAGGGTAGGATCAAATTACATAGGAAAAAATGGGCATTGTGGGAACAATACATACAGGGGAGGAATGAAGTTTAAAAGATATGACCTGAATGAGCTACGTAATGTTTGACTGACGATGATTGGGTAGACTATAGTTGTTGTATAATGTTTGCAGCTAGGATTATGTCACTACGGTTTGTGAAAAAATGCCTGCAACTGGGATTATGTCACTATGGTTTGTTTTCATTTGTGTAAATGTATGATTGCCTATGCCATAAGTGATAATTTAAAAATATGCAAACCACAACTGAAATGGTGACTCAACCCTCTCAGTCTCACTCTGGGCAGTCTCATTTAAACACCCGCTCCTCTAGTGGCTGTCACCATGGATGCCTTTGCTCATGGATGAGGAACTATGAAGGGCAGACGTCCCATGGTGCAAGGTCTTTGCTGAAGGAAAATCTGTATAGCCATCAGTATTTGGAGATGAGGGTAGTGGTATCCATGCTGTAGGCTTTCAGGACTCTCTGCTGTGGTGCAGTAGCAATTCAGTAAGACAACACGGAGTACCTAAGTAAGTGGGGAGGAACTCATTGCCAATCATACTGACAACAACATGGCTGTGGAATGATGCATAAATAAGCAGGGAGGACTTAATTCTTACCCCACTCCCATGTCAACAGGTGATGAGGAAAAAGAAATGGGCTACATCAACAGGTCACTTTCTGACAGTCACCACATTTCCCAGGAGGTCAAGTCTCTAGTAGATAGACTACATAGCTGTTTACCATACAACAGTGCTCAAGCTTCTTTTTTATCTGCATGTCAGTAACATCTTGAAAAATCAAGAACCTTCTCAAACTTTATTAGAAGCTCCTCAAAATGCTCCTTCTCTGGACAACAGTCCTCACACTGTCTGGAATTTGGGGTCAGCAAAGAATGTTTTTCTAAAAAAAAAAAAAAAAAAAAGAAGTTGAGGACTCGCTCATTTTTTCCTCATGGAAAAGACATTCTTCTGACTCATTTTTTCCTCCTTAGAAAAGGGAATGAAAAACTTCTCTATCCTTGCTTTAGTCAAAATGAGGGAGGTAGTTTTATTAGGCCTTAGAGTGAAGAATGAAAGAGGGGTACTTTAGGGTGTAACTTATCTTCCTTTAAAAAGGTTCTGGTGTTACTTGTGAGAGACAGCGGACAACATTTAAAGGACTATGACATTTATAGTAATTCCATCAGGAAATGGGATCTGGATGACTTTTATGGTTTTGCTATTAAAATATTCACCAAATAAACTTCAAAATGCAGACAGAGTCCAGGAGTGATGTGTATACTTTAAAATCTTTAGCCTCTAAAATGTTATCAGAATCACATCCTCTTAAATCCAGGCTAATATGGTCAACTATTTTAAACAGAATCTTGTTGAAGTTTACACAAATTGTGCTGTGTTTAAACAAAACATTGTTCATAGTTTTCTTTTTAATGCTATAGATGTGCTCATGAATAGCGTGGCAGACCTATGTGTGGTCTTACAGACCGTCTCACAGCTGGCACATTTTGCTACTTAAATAACATTCACACTCTTGCAGGTATATTGGATTTTTTGCTCCAAAAATTCTGCTTATATATATATATATTTTTTTATTTATTTTTTATTTAACTTTTAGTTATGTACTTACCATAACTTCGGATGTATGGGATCCATCTCGCCTACATTCACAACATATGGGGTTCGGAGCCGATCCATCGGCTCCGACTCGGCAACTAATACACTAGCACGAAGTCTCTCATTGGCTGGGCTACTCCCTATCCCAGGATGCACTACACCTGCTTCCCCAGATCTTGTTTGTTCGCTTTCATACACCCATGCAAACACAGAAAAACTAGTAGTCACTATAACCAACTAAAGTTCTTCAAGAAAGATCTCCAAGAAAAAAAGAGACTACAGCTCCTCTAAATCCGAATGGAAGGGGGAAGGAGGGTGGGTACTTATGAATGTAGATGGATCCCATACATCCGAAGTTATGGTAAGTACATAACTAAAAGATGTAATGGGATCCTATCTCGCCTACATTCACAACATATGGGACAGCGTCCCTAGCACCTACATCCCAGGTGGCTCATTGGAACACACTCCTGAGAACTGTGGAACCAAAGGAAGCTCTGCCTCGAGAAACCACATCCAATTTGTAATGAGAAATGAAAGTGTGCGGAGAAGTCCAGGTTGCCGCAGCACAAATATTATCTATTGATAACTTGGAGTGAAAAGCTACGGAAGTAGCCATTGCCCTGGTAGAATGAGCCTTGACTGGAAAGGGAAGGTCTTTGTTAGCCTGTGAATAAATAAAAATGATACAATCTTTAATCCATTTAGATATGGAGGTTTTTGTTACTGGTTGACCCAATTTGTTCACTGCAAAGGAAACAAACAATTGATTTGATTTCTGCGTTTGAGCGGTTCTATTCAAATAAAAACGCAGTTGTCTATGTACGTCCAATTGATGCAAAGTATATTCTGCGTTATTAGAGAATTCTGGGAAAAAGACAGGGAGTTCTATAGTTTGCTGCATACAGAAAGAGGAGGCCACTTTTGGTATAAATGCAGGGTTTAATTTCAATGAAACTCTATGCTTGTGAAAAATCAAATAGGGAGGATCAGAACAAAGAGCTTGAAGTTCTGAAACTCGCCTAGCAGATGTTATGGCTACTAAAAGGCCGCTTTCCAAGACAGAAATTTTAAATCACAAGTAGCAGCTGGTTCGAAAGGACGGGCAGTTAGGGCAGCAAGAACCATATTCAAATCCCAAGGGGACAGGATGAGATAAAGGAGGCCTAAGGAGCCAAGCCCCTTTAAGGAAAGCCTTACAAAGTTTGTGAGACATCAATGAAGGTTCAAAAGAAGCATGAAAATTAGAGATCGCCGCTAACTGAACCTTAATGGTAGAAACTGAAGAACCCGACTGAAAAGGGAGGCCAGAAAATTCAGAACCTCCGATACTGGTGCAGTGAGAGGATCTATACCCGTTCTTGAGCCCAGAAGGCAAACCTTTTCCATTTACTGGAATAAAGTTTGATGGTGGAAGGTTTATGAGAAGAAGACAGTATGTGGACCACGTCCAGCGAGAGAGCATTGTCTCGGACTAAGGATGGAAGTGGAGTAACCATGCTGCCAACTTCAGGGACCTGAGAGACGGATGAAGCCGCCCTGACTGATGAGTCAACAGGTCTGGCACCGGATCCAGAAACCATGGACCTTCTATCGCATGCCTCTGTAGGAAAGGAAACCAAACTTGACGAGGCCAGTGCGGGGCAATCAAAATCATCTCGCTCTCCATGTAAATGGCCTTCTGTATCACCCTCGGTAGAAGGCGGAACGGAGGGAAGGCGAGAGAAGACCGGGGCCAAATGTGAGTCAGAGCGTCCCTGGGAATCTGTCCCTGAGAAGGAAACAGTGTGAAGAACTCTCTGCATTTCGCATTGTGAGGGCTGGCAAACAGGTCGCAGCAAGGAAGACCCCATCTGTCAAGATTTTCGCAGCTATACCCTGGTTGAGGGACCACTCGTGGGGTAAAAGAATGGTCCTGCTTAATCTGTCCGCAATCACACTGGACTTCCCCGGTATGTGCATTGCCATTAGAAAGCGGTTGGTAGCTACCGCCCAGTGCCAAAGTCTCATGGCTTCTCTGCATAGTGGGTAAGACCTGGTTCCACCTTGCTTGTTTATGTACCACACCACCGACATGTTGTCGGATAGGATAGTAATCGGGCCCTGTGGGAGAGCGTGATGGAGAGCTTGGAGTACCAATAGTACCGCTCTCATCTCCAGGACATTGATATGCAAATGCGTTTCCTGGATCTGCCATGTGCCTTGGACCGACCTGTCCAGGTAATGACCCCCCCACCCTACCTGGGAGGCGTCCGTAGTCACAGTGGCAACGGGACGTTGAGGTATAAAGGGTCGCCCCTGGTCGAGATTTGATTGGAGGAGCCACCAATGCAGATCTCGACGGCAACTTTCCATGATTATGATTAAGTGGTTCAAGGGAAGTTCCTGATAAGACCATTGAACCGACAGTAGCCATTGTAAAATTCGCATGTCTAGTCTGGCCAAGGGAACTAAAAGTATGGTCGACGCCATCGAGCCCAACAGTTGTAGGATCCGATGGGCCGGGGCTCTTTGTAGGGGGAGACAGGATTTGACTTGATCTTGTAAGACCTGAATTCTTGCTGCCGGTAAAAAGGCGCGCATTCTTTTTGTGTCTAAGTCTGCGCCTATGAAAGTAATACGCTGAGATGGCTGTAGTACAGATTTTTGCAAATTGAACGTGATCCCCAAGAAACGGCCCAAGGTGAACGTGGCTCTGAGCGCTTGGAGTAGTAGATGCTTGGAGGTGGCAGTAAGGAGCCAGTCGTCTAGATAAGGAAACACCTGGAATCCCAGACTTCTCAGGTGAGCAGTTACCACTGCCAGACACTTGGTGAACACCCTGGGGGCTGTGGTGAGACCAAAGGGCAGTGCTCGGAATTGGAAATGACTGACTCCGAGGCGGAAGCGTAGATATCTCCTGGACTCTTGAGCTATGGGAATGTGATAGTAAGCGTCCTGGAGATCTATGGAGCACATCCATGCATCTTTTTCCAGCAAAGGAAGAATAGATTGAAGAGTGACCATTCGGAATTTGGACTTCTTTTTGAAACGATTCAATGAACTGAGGTCCAAAATGGGCCTGAAGTCCCCTGCCTTTTTTGGTACCAAAAATAATTTTGAGTAAGTTCCTGATCCGATCTGGTCGATGGGGACAGGCTGGATGGCTCTTTTTTCTAGCAGCTTTGAAACCTCTAATGCTGCCTGATCCCGCTGACTGGGTGGTACGTCCGGGATTTCCCTTAAAGAAGGGGGGGGTTTGTTGAAAGGGATGATATATCCTCCGGTAATAATGCGAAGCACCCACTGATCGCTTGTTATGGATTCCCAAGCTTGTGGGTGTGCCGCAAAGCGACCCCCGACTGGCTCCGGAGTTGCACAGTCGGGCAACAACTCAGGAACGCTGGTTGTATGAAGAACCACGAAAGGAATCGCGGTCTCCAGAGTTACGGGGGCCTCTGCCACCTCTGGGGCGGCGTCTTCCAAAATTCCCCCCCCCCCTGCCTCTGGAGGGGGAATCACTGGGTGGAGTAGGGAAAGACTTCTGAGATTTTCTAAACCACATTTTCCCTCCTCTCCCAGCCTTGGGGTAAGGCCTAGAAGGAGCGGAAAATCGGGCCCCAACGGCAGTCAAAGTCTTGCCCTCCTGCTCGCACCGAGTTAGTGTGTCCTTCACCTTGGGTCCAAACAAAGATGACCCATCAAAGGGGGCGTCGGCGAAGGAAGACTTGAAGGCCTCCGCGAATGAACACAAGCGTAACCAGGCTTGTCTCCTGAGGGCAACGCCTGTTCCCGCTGCTACTCGCCTTCGGCTGCATATGAAATGAGCCTCATGGACGAGTTAACAATAGAAAAGAGGGTAGTCATCTGTGCCAACAGTCGGGCCAGCGCCTCAGGTAGGTTACCAACAAGAGAGTCATTTAGCTCTTTGAGAAGATCCCTTTGGAGCCTCGTAAAATGACATAAGTAGTTCAGCGACCGTAAGGCAAAGGCCGCTGAAGAGAGGGTACGCTTCCCGTACCTATCCATGCTCCTAGAATCCTTATTAGGAGGATGAATAGACGTCGAAGCCTCTGCCACGTCCTGCTGTGTGGCAGAAGCCACCACCAAAGCATCTACAGGCACACCCTTTGTGAGAAACTCCTTCTGGGGGCTGACAAATGTATTGGGCCTCGCAGGCACCGGTTCCACAGAATCAGGGTGTTCCCACGCTTCGAGAAACCAAATCAAGGAGTTCATCAAGGGTGGAGACACCCAGGAGGCGGAAGGCTGGGCCCCAAAGGCCTTGAGGAAGACTGACTCCTCAGCTGAAGGGGTTTTGGCTTGCCAGTCACCTCTCTGTCTCAGAATCTCCAAGATATCTGAGAAGGAGATATCATCCGAAGATGATTTGGGGACCCTTCTGCGTCATCGAGGTCAGTATCCGATGTAACAGACTCATCTTGGGAGTCTACGTGCTTCCTCTTACACAATTTCTTCCGTGGGGTTCGTCCGAAGCAGTTTCGGACGGACCACCCGAAGAAGGGAACCCCGATGGGGGTATCCTCAGGCCCTGGGGCCCGCTGCCGGGGCTGCAACACAACAGAGGCACCAGTCTCCAAATCTAGGGACGGTGAGGTAGAATCTTGCTGAACCGGCAAAGGCATGGCCAGCGCTCCTCATGGCCTCAAAGGCCGGACCTCTAGAATCCAAGGAGGTCACTGGTCTAGGGGCCACGATGGCACTGGGAATTCCAGCAGCCGATGCTCCGAGAGGAAGACTAGGCAATCAAGCACCCAGCCCCAAAGTGTTCCCTCGGCCCGGCTGAAGAGGTCGAGTACCAAACCCTGAACCGGAGGACAGGGTAGGAAGCACAGTCGTAACCGAGAGACCTCAAGGGGTCTCTGCTCCGACCGTATGGCTCCGCTTTGCTCCACCACCACCGACTCCAACGGCTCCGAGGAGGTTGGAGGAGGAATCGAATGTGTTGGAGGGGGGATCGGCTCCGAAGCTAACTGTGCTGGAGCCGAGACCAATTTAGTAAACACTGGAGATTGGAATAGCCTCTGTAAAACCCTATCCAGGTCCGAATCTGAAAGTCTCGATGATTTAGAGGAGGTAGACAATCGAGAAGACTTTCCTCTCGGCCCGAGAGAAGGGGACCGGCTCAAACGGCTCCAATGCTATCGGCGCCGACTCCACCACCGCATGGACCACCATCGGCACCGAAGGAGCCTTCTTCGAGCCGAGGGGAAGAGTCTGAGCTGCACACTTCCACCGCCTCCGAAGCCATTGGAACCGATGGAGGTGATTCACCTCTCGATACTCCAACTTGCGGCCCAAGGCAATGGAGCCGAGGTAGGAGGTATCGAGGCAGACTTCGACCCTCGGCCCCAAGTCAGTGGAGCCGAGGAAGAAGAGGTCAATTTTGTCTTTTAGAAGTCGGCTCGACGGACTTGTCGGAGCCGACGATCTTTTCTTTGGAAGCAACAGGAAGATCTAAGGCTTCCTCAAAAGAAGGCTTGATAAGCCCTTTCAATATTAATTTGTTCTTGCGTTCTTGAAGAACTCTAGATGAGAACGCATGACAGACGCTACAAGTCTCTTGCAGATGTTTCGCCCCAAACAATAAACACATACTGAATGACTGTCTGTAATGGACATTTTATATTTGCACCGAGTGCATTTTTTAAAACCTGACTTTTGTTCCTTAGACATGATACAGGCCACAACAAGTACAAACTCTAAGGAAATACTACTCTACCACAACAAGTATAGCACTATACACAAAAAGCGCCAACTGAAAAGCGCGAGACACACTGGCGCGAGTACTGGTGAAGTTTACCTCACAACAATTTAAACAAGTTAAACGGCCCAAAGCCCTCTAATTTAAACGGGCTTTGCCCGAAAAACAACTAACCACCAGTTAATAAGAAACAATTAGCAGTCAAAGGTAGGGCAAAGGCCCTCTAACTTAAACGGGCCTTGCCCGACTGAACAAATTAAATTTCTGGAAACAAGCACTCAACAAAAAACAATCAGAAATAGCAAGAAATAGCTGTTAAAACAGCTGTTTGGTTAATATGGACAAAAATTCCCTAGGTCAAGGACCAATAAGGTAAAAATAACCACTTAGCTCCAGCCAAGTCGAGACCATGTCCAGCTTGTTAAGCGGCAAACGAGATCTGGGGAAGCAGGTGTAGTGCATCCTGGGATAGGGAGTAGCCCAGCCAATGAGAGACTTCGTGCTAGTGTATTAGTTGCCGAGTCGGAGCCGATGGATCGGCTCCGAACCCCATATGTTGTGAATGTAGGCGAGATAGGATCCCATTACATCATTTGTTAACCGGGAAAATCCGACTTGGAACAAAGCCAATTTTCAGCAGAGGCCTGGGGAGAAAGGCTCCAGATGCACGTCTTTGTAATGCAAATATGCACCAGGTTTAAGAATTCAGCCTGCAAAATAACATCTTTTGGAAAGACACACAACCCAGCACTTTTTCTTCATTGACAATACACCCCTAAGAGTAGACAGTATAGTCAGGGATTTCGTAATGCATATAAACAGTGATCTGGCATTTGACCAACATGCGTCTACTGTAGTGAGGAAATCCTTTTGTCTTGCACAACTTATAAGCATCGGTACAGATCTTGATCTAAACATGTCATTGGTCCACTGTTCTCTGCTCTCATAATGTATCTGGCCAGACATATGCAACAACTGGAGTATCCACAGAGATTCCTCAGAAAAAGAACACATGGTGTGGAAAACAAATCCTATAGAGACTGCCTCGAAGCCTTGTCTTTATATTCAGACTCCTACAGGCTGCTGAGAGAAGGCTGATACTGGACCTACAAAGCATCCTCTAATCCAGCCCTAATGTACCTGTTGCATACCTGTAAAACAAATAGCATCAGAAGCATCCAGGGATCTAAACCTTGTCTGCAACATAAACAGGACATGCTGGATGGATATGTATGTGTCTCAGTGGCTCCCCCTTCTCTGAAATAGGCTTCCCATCCATGTTGAGCAGAGTTCATCCCTGCACTTAGCAAAACTTGGATCAGTGGATGGGGATCTGAAAAATACCCCTGGTCTGGCACCTAAGTCTATAAGACAGAAGAAACCCGTAAATGCTCAACCACCCATGCCCCCAAGTATACATACCCCCATAAAACCTTTGGGAACAAATACTTATCAAATTTTATTAGGAAGCATGGCTAGGCTTAAAAAGGTCCCTTGGGTTGATAGCCCTGTATTCTACTATGAGACTATGATCTACGTACCAACACCATTTACGCAATCAACATATGTACGTCCCCAGCAGTTTGTTCAGTTCAAACCTCAGTACAGGTGGTATTGTCTTTCACTAGCATTTTTTTTAAATTCTTGTTTCTCCTAAATACAAAACGATTTCAACAGCAAAAAGGAGAGAGCACCACAGCTACAGCAGGTCTTTGTAATAATTATTATTATCCTGCACCAGATATTTTATATTTTGAATTGTACCATGACCTTTAAACAGTCATTGATACAAATGTTTTTACATTACGTTCCTTAAGAAACTCACCAGTGGTTGAATCAAGCTTAATTGATTGATGAATTTATTGCTTAACTGCTTGATTGCTTATGTATGAGTATAAATGTAGGTGATTTTATGTTGTGTATTCATTGAAGTCGGGAAAGCACTTACTACTGAATTAAAATTTGTATTACAAAGACTTGCTCTAGCTGTGGTGCTCTCTCCTTTTTGCTGTTGATATTGTACTGATTTACTGAGGAGAGCTTTACACACCTCAACGTAGTGTGCTGTTCCTAAATACAAAACTAGTTGAGGACCCTACCACCTCAGCAAGATCAGGATTACTTAAGACAATCTTCCAGTTATTTTTAAGAACCCCCAACAACTCCATGTGCGGTCAATGGTCAATGCTTCTACCTTTAGTGCTACTACAATTAATATGACTTGTACACTGTAATATCTTATTTTCTATTCATTCTTTGCATGTTTAACAACAACTTTTACCATCAGATAATGGAGACAGTGATGGCAGCTAATGTTTGCAAATTGTTTTTTTGGTACTGTGGAAGAATGGATTTTTATAGAAATCTCAATTGTTTTTGCATGTTGTTATTACATAAGATATACCGATGATTTGTTTTTATTTGGAGAGGATATCCCTTACTGTTTCATTCCTTTTTACTTATCAGCAGTTTAGCTTATTTACACTTCATATGCAGCACTAAAGGCTTGTGCATCATTTTTAAACACTACCATCACTATGAATGTGAATAAAAATGACAGCAAGTTGTATGGAAGAACTACCTTTGTAAATAATGATTTACATATTTATAGTCAGCATTCTGCCTGCATGAAATTTAATAAAGCAAGGGGGCAACTGGGCAAGATTTGAGAATATGCACTGAAAGGTCAGTGTTTGTTTTAAAAAAACTGCATTTCCTGGTAGACTTGTTTGTGGATTGTGGAAATAAGGAGAAATTCCTTAATATACTTCAGATCTTCTCAAAATGGGGCCCTATGACCACTGACAGTACAGGGATTGTTATGGTTTGTAAAAATAACGAAGTGTATCTTAAGTAATCCAGATCTTACTGAGGTGGTACAGCCCTCACCTAATTTTGTATTTATGAAAAAAATGAATCTAAACAATTTGTTAGAGAAAGACAACATCTGTACAGAGGTCCAGATGAATGAATCACTGGGAACATATCCAGGAGATTTCGTAAATGGTGATGGGTACACAGTTACCAGCCCAGTGTTAAACGATGTATATAAACAGAACCTTTAGGACTAAGAGGCATTACACCTGAAAGAGTGTGAATGTTGCTTACGTGGCAAAATGTGCCAGCTGTGAGAGCTACTATATTAGTAAAACCATTTGGAGGCTCTTGTAGCATACTCAATAGCACATTCATGCATTAAAATGGAAATGTGAAAAATATTTTAAGACATAGCACAATCTGTACAGATTTCAACAATTCTCTTTTCATATAGTTGACCATGTTAGCCTGGATTCAAGAGGATGTGATTCTGATAAACTTTTAGAATCTCATAAATACTCATAAAATGTTATCATCTTACAATGATTATCAAACATACCTTTAATACTTTGTTTACTTCTTTGATATCCTCCATTTTCAGTTTGGATCTAAAAAAAAGGGGAGGTTATTAATTATAAGAAACATAATGTAACCTGATTTATTTATTTTTATTTATTTTATTTAACATTTGTTGACTGGGAAAGTCCGACTAGGTTCCACAGATCCTGTTTTCAGCGGAGGCCCGGGGAGAAATGCTCCAGAAGCATGTCTTTAGAATGTGGGAGGAAACCGGAGTACCCGGAGGAAACCCACGCGAATGCAG